>NC_073696.1:44796146-45464896 GCF_029784165.1 Wyeomyia smithii
GTTACCAAAGCAGTGATGTTCTATTTGAGCAGTTTGGACTGAGGTGTCTGCGTGAACATAAAGATGCCGAGTCTTCGTTTGAGTGTCTCCAGCTTAGTGTATCATCTTCTTTCAGCGTGTAGCGGGAATGGTAATCTAACAAATAGATAGAAGAGTTTCATATTTTAATACCAGCGTGTTTTATGAACACGTATAGCTGTGTCATGTACTGGAGATCACCGCTTCCCAGAATGTCTCTAACGGGTACGTTCGGTTGTTTTCCTCGGGCCCGAAGGGAATCTATAAGCTCAGACCTAACACCACAGTATTCGGTACACGACCAAACAACATGCTCGATGTCATGGTAGCCATCGCCACAAACGCAGTGGTTACTGTCTACAAGCCCTATACGAAAGAGATGCGTGTTTAACGTATAGTGATTGGACATTAGTCTGGACATCACGCGAATGAAGTCCCGACCTACATCCAACCCCTTGAACCATGCTTTCGTCGATACCTTAGGAAAAATGGAATGTAGCCACCGTCCCAGTTCATCTGAGTTCCATGATGATTGCCAACTGTTGAGTGTCTGACGCAAAATGCTATAAAATTCATCATAAGCAATTGGTCTTTCATAAATATCGCCGTCAATAGCACCCACCTTAGCTAAAGAGTCAGCCTTTTCGTTACCCGGAATCGAGCAATGAGAAGGGACCCACGCTAAGGTAACCCGGTAATTTTTATCTGTTAAAGCACTTAAAAACCACCGTATTTTCCCCAGGAAATACGGGGTGTGCTTCACAGGCTTCATCGATCGCAGAGCCTCAATGGCACTGAGACTGTCTGTGAAGATGAAGTAGTGGTCTGTGGGTAGGGTTTCGATGATTCCAAGAGAGTACTGAATAGCAGCAAGTTCTGCGACGTACACGGAAGCAGGAGCATCGAGTTTGTAGGAGGCGGTAAAATTTTCGTGGAAAACACCGAAGCCAGTGGACTCATCTAGATTAAATCCGTCAGTGTAAAACCTTTTATCATAACTAACATGTTTAAACTTATTGGAAAAAATCTTAGGGATCTCTTGGGGTCGCAATTGATCCGGGATGGCATACAATTGATTATGGTATCGAAATATTTTTCAACAAAAACATACAATACAATTATTTCTTTGTTTCGCAAAAAGTTTATTAACCTGACCCCTAGGACAGCGATTATGTGCACTTTATTGATATACTCCTTCCTCACACTGTGAACAAGTGGTTAACTTTACCGGTGTCGAAGATTCATCTCAAACTATGAATCTACGCTACGCTAACCCTAACCTGTAGATTCTTGTCACAAGTAGCCCTGCAATTACCCCAATTGCATCAACTGGATGGCGCACTGTCCCGCAGCATACGGCACAGTCTCTGTATTGCCCCTAAATCGTAGTCAAGGTCAACAACCAGCATCAGCGTTATCTATGATTAGCACAAATTGAATTACGACCATACTCACATAGAATGAAACGGAGAACGTCACTCAACGTCATTCCCCCCAATCGGTAAACATTCGCATAGGTAAACGACTGAACTTTTGAACATATTTGCATGAGCTAATCCTTAACCGCTTTCATTCAATCAACTGTTTCCGGTTACGCTTGACACGCAACGGCTCTCAGAGGTGGCAAATTCCAAATTACAGCTGATTTATCTGCAACGTCTAGAGCAGCAGCTCAAATCTAGACGACAGAACAATTTGTGCCTACTCAGCTGGTTGCTGATGGCACTGACCATGGCCACATCTACATCAAGGAATTTCTCTCGATCGAATGCGACTGTAGACTGTTTACTTCGAGGACCCAAACATGTTTTTTTTATTTATTTCTTCCTAAATAGTTTCTTTGACCGTTCCTATTGTGTGATTATTCATTCGTTTCTGTTCAAATATTTAAAAGCTTTTCGCATGCTATCCTGTTCCATTTATCGTGTTAAAAAATTGAACAAAACTTCCCGATGCCGATTAACTACCAGGATCGACCAATAATTATGCTCATTCTAGGAAAGCAGTCTAACTATCGCTTCAATGTTTCTTGAACTGCACTTTACTGTTGAAAGCTACTGTTGACGTGAGTTGAAAAAAAAAAAAGTTGTTCAAGCAACCACGGGAACAATTTGGAGCTGAGTTATCTTAACTTGAATCCATGAACGATCATTCATCGAAGGCTAACTGTTTCTATAGCTGAACACTACAAGGTTGTATTATTTTTTTGCTTTCATGGTTTTGTTTTTAAACAATTTATTGATTACTAACACTTCTCTACCTTATAAGTTCGATTTCATCAGCGTATAAAGCAGTATATTTTTCGTTTGTTTTATTTTCTCTTAAATAACATTCGGTGTTTCTTAAAACTCTAATTATTTTCTGTTTTGTTATTTGAAAAAAAAAAAATAATTCGATCAATTTAATGACAGTGGTGCTTCGCTGCGCTAGCAACACTCTCTATTTTCGCGTAAAAAGATACAAACGATAAACTTTTCTATTTGTGATATTAGAAAATATAGTTTTATTATATTAAATGGGAGCTCACTAACTAACTTCTTCGTACATGTAGTTTCTCTTGTTTTTACTAGGGCGGTGAAACGACTGGTAGAAGGAAGTGTTCACTGGCCAGCGTACCAAAGGCATGGTAAACTCGCATCCTTCCACGATCAGCCTCTAACAGAAACCCTTAGCTCCGAATTCTCTTAGCTTCCTATAACCTATTTGATTTTTTTTTTATTTATTGACGGCAACATGTAAACTCTACAATAAGCGAATGTTTCTTGTTAGTTTTAGTTTATCCACAACACAGGCAATCCACATGAATTGCAGCATAGGTAGGTTAGAAGACCCCGTAAGGGTTTCCGATATCGAAAAATTACAAAATTTGAAACACTTGGAAACCAAAACAAGAAAATTCATTTTCCTCTAATTTCCCTTTCGCGATAAAGTCAGTAAATATTTGTTTCATCAAAGTCCAATGTGACAAAATGATCGAAAAAGGAAACTTGCTCCGAAAAGTTATCGAAATATTAAAACTGCAATTATCACTACGACTAAACCGATCGCTTTCATACAATAACGTAACACATATTTACAAACAAATGCTTCTACGCATATTTGATGCTGATATAACTTAATCATCATTGCATTCGACTACCATTCCACGCATCAATGAAGGAACAAACTTTCACAAAGTATGGTCATGATTGGAATTTGTTTTCCTAGGACGGAAACAAACCGTTTGTTCAACAGTTACACCAAATTATCCCATGGTTTTCCTTTAATCATTCATATCATCTAGAAAAGTTTGAACCGTCAATTTGCGGGAATAACGCAGCTTTTACGAAAAGCATTCTGCAATTACATAAATATAGCAATGTGTTTTGTACCTATGTATATACCTGTTGATATTGAAAATATAATTTAAAAATTAAATCTATTGACTATTCAACATTATATTCGTCGCTGGCAGCGAGTGTTCTTTTAAATCTTCGCCGACTTGCCTGTTCTAAGACGCGTTATTGTATTTTTTTATCATTATTTCGTTCTAGTTCATATTACCGCAGTCTGCTTGTGTAAGTCCAATGGAAATAAAAATATATAAGCGACGTGGTGATTTTTTCCTCACAATTAAAACCTTCGGTTCTACACACAGTAGGATTAAGCTCGAACTAAGAATGCAATTGCTGCGGCCAGCAACAGTCCCAGGGTAGCTTGCAGCGATGAGGCACTGTTGCAGTTGTCCTCGAAGCAGGCACATACCTCTTGGCGTCCTCCGAAGCCCGAACGCTGATAGCACTTACCCTAAAAATAAAATTATACACTTACAATCAATAAGTTACTATGCGAACATCGGTAGAGACCTTGTAGGTGGATTCATCCCAACCGCAACCACGGATGACTCTCGTATCCGGAGGAACTGTGAGTAAAAGACAAACGAAAATCGATTGGTCAATTTCAATCCAGGATGCTTTATAAGTCGAAAACTACTTACGATTGTTAACGGAGAACTCGATGGACTGAATGATCTTCCGGCAGAAAGTATATTTGTTTCCATCCTTGTAGGTGTCACAGTCCGTCTGCATGTCCGTCGGCGGTACATCGTACGAGCATTGGGAGTCTTCAGCGCTATTGCATACGTAGCATTTGATGGCATCACCTGTTGGAGAAGTTACATCAGAAAGCATTCACTAGTAGTCGTGAAATGAATTAAGAATTCGCAACCTATCTAACTTTTCGTAATTAAACTTCAATCGTTCGAAATCTTTTGTTACACTTTTTTAAAGTTTGCGTCAGTTTTGAATCAACCTCACAATGTTCATGAGCCACCGACATTATCAGTGTCTTACATTAAGATAGTTTCGCCAGTGTACGTAAACTAAATGTGTATCTGAAGGAATCCAAAAACTTATTTTACTTTAACGAAAATACTTCAAAACAGACATGGGTAACATTTGTTCCACATTTTCATGTTTTCGCAAGAAATAAATCAATTGAGCTGGAAAACGAACAGAACTCATCGCGTCACGTTGCCAAACCATACACAAACAAGCCGTTTATTGCTGGACGAAGGGTGAATAATAAATGTGAATGGCCGTATCTCCGACCAGCGACTAATGCATAAATGTTAACACACTAAAACAGTGTTTCTTTGACGGACCAAAACTAAGTATATTTATCCTACATTCTCTCGCAGTTAAACTCGGCGCAGCTCGATCAACCGCAGGCGCACAACGATTGAAATAAATAAATGATTTAAAACGACGCGACCTACTGGAATCACCGACAAACACAAACTGATTGACCAGTTTCATCAATAAACCACAATGTCTTGTAAGATTGGAATTTGCAAGCAAAGGCTGGATGCTTGTTATTCATCAGATTCATTGGATAATTCTGCAGGTGTTGTGTATATTACAAGTGCACTGGCAACATCTCCCATATGATGGTCGGGAACAGTAACGATTCGAGTGCTGTTTAGTCATCGATTAACTGTGACTAACCTTCCACACAGCCTACTTCACTTGCTATTCTAAACATATATTCTTCGATCGTCCGGCCTTTCAATTAATTTCCTCACCATAATCTCCGGTTTACTTCCATTTATGTCGGTAGCCATTAGATGGGTTTTGAAAAGCAAAAGAAATGGTTTTTGTTTCAACCGGAGCATCGCGAAAATGACCTTCATTTCTTATACCAATCATTTCATCTTTTACTTTTCATACCAGTAGAATTCATCGTATATTGGAACCTAATAAGTATTCTATTAAAAAAATTTCTTATCAGCTGTTACTGTTTTCTTTGACGGTTTTTGTGAAGAAATTAAAAAAAAATAATAGAGCACTACATCGGTGGTGAGATACATTAACCAAATATACAGCGCCGCTTATTGATAGGTTAACAAACGAAGTAGATATTGTCGCTAATCGCTCATGCTAATCACTAAACATCAGAGAATTTTTTGCTTATCGATAATCGCTAATTTGACTTGTGGTAAGTTGGCAAAAAAAAACCAAACCAATCAATTTGAAAAGTAGACGAAACAAGGCTCCCTTTAAATTTCCCATCCTTGATTTCCTATAGCATGGAAAAATTTCTAGTATGATGATAATGAATTATTTCACAGGATAAAACGTTTAAAAAAACAAATCTTTAATAAACTACCATCTCTTCTAATGTTTATGCACATGGGACTGATGTCTTTTAAGGTGAAACTGTATTGGAGCCCACAAATGGCGAGCCAACCCGTGGTCGACTTCGAATTTTCACAGGCAGGAAAAATAGCGTTTTCACAGGGAATGCATTAATTATTTCCGAATGGTATTCTTGTGAAAATTCGAAGTCTACTACGTGGTGTTTCCAAGTTTGTAGTTTGTATTTGTAGTTTCGACACAGTTTCACCTTAAAGCCCTATTTAGAGTTCCAAGCGAAGTGAAAATTTCATACAAAATGTTCATTTTTTCACGCCCGTGAAAAATGCAACCTGCAAAAATTTCACTTCGCTTGGAACTGTAAACAAATTCGATCCAGCGAAATCGAAGGTTGTGGATCTCATCTTTTTCACTTGGGTTTATTTTTTCACGCATGCAAACGCTAGTAAATAAAGCAGTAGCAAGCGAAAACTTGCGTGCATTTCTATTTTGTCAGTTACAGCCAATTTTCACTTCGCTCGGAGTGTAAACTCTTGAATTTCGCTTCACTTGAACTGTACACTGCAGGCTGGTGAAATACCTGCGTGTTCCACGAACGGGTTTTCACGACAGATTCCGTAAGCGAAAATTTACGCTTTTTCACTTGTCAAATTTTTCACTTCGCTTGGAACTGTAAACTATGCTTAAGAGTGTTTTTTTTTTTTTTTTCAAAAACATCGCACTCTTTAGACGTAGAATTACATCTTACAGCAACATTCTGAAATACCGAAAACATCGAGAGCGTCACAAAAATTGTTCTACTTCAAATGTTCATAAATCAGATAGTTTTCAGTGGATTTCCTGGGGCAGTCGATTGGACAATCAGCTATGCGTCCACTAAAATGCGGAAAATTATGATTGTATGATTCTAACTATTATACAATTGAAAAATTCAGATCTTTGTTCTGAACGCAGATTTAGACCGATCAAATTTCAAATCCCGGTTATCGGAAAACAGGTTAAATTTACCACATACCACCTAATATTAGTATTAACGTAATCGGAATGATGCAGAGGCCAGAAAACGACCCTAAATGCCATTTGAAAATCCGTGACGGTGATCTCTGGTTTCTGGAAACCCCAAGAAAGCTCAAATTAGAAACAAATGAAAGATTACAGGTTTTTAACCATTCCTGTGAATTTTGGTGCTTACAGCCACCAGCATTTTTTCAGTGAATTGAATAAGTTTCCTCATAAATATAACGTTAAAGGGACGAACCCGGTAAGCAATTACTATGCGAACTCTCATTCAAGTTGACGCGTTTTGGTGATGGCTAGGGGCACCAAAATTCACAGAAATGGCTAATAGGCTGTAGTCTTTCTAGGACAGCTATTTCGAGCTCTAGGGCAGCATTCGTTTTAGCTTTTGTGGCCCATTGTAATAGTCACAGTTTTATGAGCAACCGTGCGTCGTGAAGATAGTCGTGTCCAAAATGTATGAAACAACTGGAAATCACTTATCTTGCAACAGCCATCTTGATAAACAAACCAATGTTTTATTCACCCGATAACAACCCAATTTTTATCTAATATGAGTATTTCAGCAACCGAGTTGATATGCAGAGGCTGTAAATCGACCCCGAAAGTTATTTTGAATCTTTTCAGGGCAACCACATTATTTCCAGAGAGTTATTTTATAAGTGTTGGATAACAGTTATTTACACAAAAATATTGATACAAGATAGGCTATTGTAATCTTAGCGTCTATCATTCAATGAATTATTGAAACGAAAAAGTTTGCTTCGAACTTATAACTTGCGATCACTCTTAAATACAACATTGCAAGTAAAGTAACAGGCAGCTTTATCTAGTTCTTTGTGAATTTCGCAGTCGTAGCTTTGCTCACACTTTTTCTTTTAACGGTGAAGAGGTTCTCTATCATCCACTGTGTATCAGCAACCTTCAATATTACATTGGTCGACCAAAAGTAAAAAGTCCAAAAGCTCAAACCGGAAAAAATAAAAGATTATAACTCTTCAACCATTCTTATGAACTTTGGTATCCCTAGCTATTACAAAAAGCCTCCCCAGCTGGTCTCGAGGTACGATGCTGGCCTAAGAAGCCAGTCGTCGTAGGTTCGAGTCCGGACTCGGGAGAGACTGTTAGTGTCAGTAGGATCGTCGCGCTAGCCCCGCAATTGTCCTGTATACTGGCTGCGAAGTCTGTGCATAGTAAACAGAAGGTCAAGTTCCGAATCGGAATGTAGAACCAAGGTTTTGCTTTTCTTAGCTATTACAAAAACGCGTCAACTTACATAAGAGTTCGCATAGTAATTCTTCGTTTCAACATCATGTTCACAAAAAAACTCAATTATGGCTGAAGATTACCACGTTGCCTTACCATAGTGTCTCAAACACAACCTCAGTTAAATTTACTTTTGTGGACCAAAATAAAACAATGAGGGAAGTTGGAGATTCATACTTGAGGGCCTTGAAAAAGTGGAAAAAAGCAAGCTCAATTTTCTTCCCCTTTTGTTGAACGCTGCTTTTGTGGTTTACACCAGCGGTTCTCAACCTGGGGTACTCGTACCCCTAGGGGTACGCAGAAGCCTTCAGGGTGTACGCGATAGAAAAATCAGTAATGGCGGACAAAGTAAATACTTTTTGTAATACTTCATTTGCTGCTCAAACTTGCTCTTAAAATGTGACTGTAGCAATAAACAAATCATAGTTTAATTTAAAACCTCAAATAGACTACCACAATATGATCTACCAATACTCTCTCCCACTCTGCGAGAACATTCCAAGCCAGGGTGTTAAATTGATTAGAAAAATATTGCCAAGGGGTACGCGGACAAAAAAAGGTTAAGAACCGCTGGTTTACACGATAACTCCAAAAGCGCATCAATCATAGTAACCCATGAGTCAGCAGAAAAAAATGACAGCTCTATCGGTCGAACTTTAACCGTGTTAGCGGAAACATTGGAGCTACTGCGGTGAAGTTGGCGCGTTCAAAGAACGGTACCCCGCCGCGTCAAAAACGGACATCGTGCGGCACTCTGTGAACGCCGGATACGCTCGTTCCGGCATCTACAACATCTTTTTTTTTATTCTCGCTTGTTTTTCGTAGGTCTAGTTCCGCCACTGTTGTTTGTGCCAATCACCGACGCCCGAGGAGGCGACTCCACCCAGGATCCTAACTTACGACCCGCTTATTAACGGATCGGCGCCAACGGCTCCCGGATCGGCGCCAACGGATCGGCGCCAACGGCGGACTTCCTCATGCGATGGAAGGCGTGATTCTAGAGATTTTTCGCCTCAGAAAATCTCCCGGTGTCGGCTAGGATTGAACCTAGACCACTTGGGTTGGTTGTGAGTGGATCACGCCACCCCACAATCATCGACACTTATGTCGGCGTTGGGATTCGAACCCAGGCGTCGAGCGTGGTTGGCGGAGACGTTACCAACTACGCTTGGCCCCCGCCTATCTACAACATCTTGGCACTGTTGGCCAATAAACAGAGCATCGAAAGAAAACCTGGTTCCGGGCGGCAAAAGCTCCAATAGATACTAAAGAAAAAGACCGAGGGAAAAGAAACTACATCGCTGCGCTGCGTGCGTGGCTTGGGAGGTCGGTGCAACCAGCCAAACAGTGAAAAAGTACCTGGCGAACATGGACATACATGTCAGAAATCCTCAGTCCCGTTCACTGGTCTCGGAGTAGCAGACAATGACATAGCGGCAGCGACTGAATTAGATGGTCAAATCGATTTTTCCGGCGAATCACGTCGTTACGGTGGTGATGGACGATGAGACCTATCTTACTCTGGATGGCAATGACTCCGAGGTAAAGTTCATTTTACACACCAAGTTCTTCAAAAAGGTGCTGCTGTGGCTGACAATCAGCTTATCATCTTCTTTTGCTCCGGACTGACCATGAATGGGGAAATTTACAGTATTAAGTGCCTGCCGGAAATTGCGTCGCTTATCAAGAAAAACAATAAGGACGAAGACGCGATGTTCTGGCCGAATCTGGCGTCGACCCGCTAATCGAAGCGATTGTTGGACCAGATGAAGCGGCTTAATATCGATGTAGTACCGGCTTCTCCGCCCAACGTCCTTCAGCTACGTTTCATCGAGACTTTTTGGGCATACCTGAAGCGTACGATCTACTCCAACAATTTTGCCGCGAAAACTGAGGAGGAATTGATAAATATAACTAAGAAAGAACTCAAGCATATCTACACGCATTTTTTCGTCCGTCATGGTGAATGTTCCGGTTAACCGTCGGAAGGCCACTCGCAAGAGCGTAGAATTGTTTTGCAAATAAGCTAATAGAATAGCCTTACGGGGGAATTTTATCACACTCAATTATCTGTCTCAAATTTTTTTATCACCATAAAAAAAAGTTCATTTTTTATGCAAACGTTAATCTAAAAATAGCTAGAATGGATATTTCGTTTAACATATCGGTGAAAATCTGACCTAAACTTGTTGTTTGAATGCAACATGTGTTCTAAAAAGCTTCTCCAAACTCTAACTACAAGTGCATAATTGATGCACCTAATCAGCAATTCACAGTTTAGCGTTTAAGAGGCCAAATTTCGCTTACCAGCTTACAAACTAGCGTCGTCTTCTGGATTTTACATATTAGTTTTGCCACCAGTGTACTTTTCGATGAAAATCAAACATGGTTTAACACAAACGTTCAGTAAGATAAAGTTAATTAAAGAGTATAAACGTGAGCAGTATTAATCATCGATTCCTTCGAACATTATTATTGCTAAAAAATATTTGCTGTTTGAGCATACTAGTCATAGACTCCAATAGAAACATATCTAATCGCCATGCGAAATTCCATATCAGAACGGCTTTTATTTCATACTGCTGTGCTACTACACTTGTATTAGATGATTTGTTACAAATTTATCTAGTCACAAGAATTGGGCGAATATTCGTTCCTGGATGGGTCGCCTGTAT
The DNA here is from genome assembly GCF_029784165.1 of Wyeomyia smithii. Taxonomy (NCBI): domain Eukaryota; kingdom Metazoa; phylum Arthropoda; class Insecta; order Diptera; family Culicidae; genus Wyeomyia; species Wyeomyia smithii. The sequence goes on from NC_073696.1 coordinate 44,806,756, forward strand.
CCTGTGATTATATAAACCACTAGTCGCTAACAGTCCACCCTGGATGACACAGGCGTCGAGCGTGGTTGGCGGAGACGTTACCAACTACGCTTGGCCCCCGCCTATCTACAACATCTTGGCACTGTTGGCCAATAAACAGAGCATCGAAAGAAAACCTGGTTCCGGGCGGCAAAAGCTCCAATAGATACTAAAGAAAAAGACCGAGGGAAAAGAAACTACATCGCTGCGGTGCGTGCGTGGCTTGGGAGGTCGGTGCAACCAGCCAAACAGTGAAAAAGTACCTGGCGAACATGGACATACATGTCAGAAATTCTCAGTCCCGTTCACTGGTCTCGGAGCAGCAGACAATGACATAGCGGCAGCGACTGAATTAGATGGTCAAATCGATTTTTCCGGCGAATCACGTCGTTACGGTGGTGATGGACGATGAGACCTATCTTACTCTGGATGGCAATGACTCCGAGGTAAAGTTCATTTTACACACCAAGTTCTTCAAAAAGGTGCTGCTGTGGCTGACAATCAGCTTATCATCTTCTTTTGCTCCGGACTGGCCATGAATGGGGAAATTTACAGTATTAAGTGCCTGCCGGAAATTGCGTCGCTTATCAAGAAAAACAATAAGGACGAAGACGCGATGTTCTGGCCGAATCTGGCGTCGACCCGCTAATCGAAGCGATTGTTGGACCAGATGAAGCGGCTTAATATCGATGTAGTACCGGCTTCTCCGCCCGACGTCCTTCAGCTACGTTTCATCGAGACTTTTTGGGCAAACCTGAAGCGTACGATCTACTCCAACAATTTTGCCGCGAAAACTGAGGAGGAATTGATAAATATAACTAAGAAAGAACTCAAACATATCTACACGCATTTTTTCGTCCGTCATGGTGAATGTTCCGGTTAACCGTCGGAAGGCCGCTCGCAAGAGCGTAGAATTGTTTTGCAAATAAGCTAATAGAATAGCCTTACGGGGGAATTTTATCACACTCAATTATCTGTCTCAAATTTTTTTATCACCATAAAAAAAAGTTCATTTTTTATGCAAACGTTAATCTAAAAATAGCTAGAATGGATATTTCGTTTAACATATCGGTGAAAATCTGACCTAAACTTGTATTCTAAAGAGTGAAACTCCAGGCAGTATCCTCAGAACTGAACGTTGTTTGAATGCAACATGTGTTCTAAAAAGCTTCTCCAAACTCTAACTACAAGTGCATAATTGATGCACCTAATCAGCAATTCACAGTTTAGCGTTTAAGAGGCCAGATTTCGCTTACCAGCTTACAAACTAGCGTCGTCTTCTGGATTTTACATATTAGTTTTGCCACCAGTGTACTTTTCGATGAAAATCAAACATGGTTTAACACAAACGTTCAGTAAGATAAAGTTAATTAAAGAGTATAAACGTGAGCAGTATTAATCATCGATTCCTTCGAACATTATTATTGCTAAAAAATATTTGCTGTTTGAGCATACTAGTCATAGACTCCAATAGAAACATATCTAATCGCCATGCGAAATTCCATATCAGAACGGCTTTTATTTCATACTGCTGTGCTACTACACTTGTATTAGATGATTTGTTACAAATTTATCTAGTCACAAGAATTGGGCGAATATTCGTTCCTGGATGGGTCGCCTGTATCCTGTGATTATATAAACCACTAGTCGCTAACAGTCCACCCTGGATGACACAACTCTGTGAAAAGCGTTCATACATAGTCTGCAGGGACAAGATCATCGCGAGTCAAGCTCCAATTAGCCTAGGAGAGGTCGTTGGTCCATAATAATGTAATACAATGTTATAATCACAGATGCAATGTAGCACGCAGAGAAAATATTATGTAACAAGGTAGGAGAAAAAACATTGTCGTTACCTAAACTGTATTACTGCAGAGTTATTAATGTTGAATTGATTAGTGTTGAGGATAAGTAAATAATTCCTCAAGTTGACATCGGTGACTTCTCGAAAATACTGCTGAAAAATTATTTCTCATGTTTCTTCGTATATTATACTATCAGGAGAGTAATTTGTTTTCAAATCATGAAATTTATTGCATGAAATTGATGAATGGAAATTTTGAAAGTATTGGGATCATTTGCGAGACTTTAAAGTAAAAAATGATGAATAATTCTGATAGAAAATTTCTAAAGGCGAACTAAGAACAGTTTGTGAGATGCAAACTCCAAACCGGCGGCTTTTTTAAATAACACATCATATTTCGCACGACACAGCACTGATTATGGGTCCTATTACAAAAATCGAGTAGACATGTCCCGACCATGTGCATATTTCGAACGAGACGAGTTACTCATCGAAGCTTCTGTAATATGGAATATCAAGAAAAGCCTTTTCAAAAAAGTCACCTTCAGAACTATGAAAATAAAACTACCACACATCTGTAATTAAACAGTCCAAAGCGAAATTGATCTGGCTGTGATGTCATCAAGCCTGTTTACGTTTGAAAATTTCCTGCTCGGTCGGAGTATGCGGGCAGCATGCAAAACATCCATCCGTTTCCAACGAAAATCATGTCAACTTCTTGTGTACTTTCTCACACCGCTACTCATAGGCCAGTGACATACTGGCGCGTTCTGCGTTGCGGAGACGGTTCGCCTTGCCGTGGGTTAATGTATAGCTCTGCTTAGTGCTCTATATTAACTTACAGCAAGGCGAATCGTCTCCGCAACGCAGAACGCGCCAGTATGTAAACGGCCATAGACTCACTCTAATTTCTCTCACCGAATAAGAGTCCAAAGCAAAATGCAAAAAGAACCCGACAGGATATCGATCGCGCGTACACTTTTCACCGATTGAACTACCCACTGCCCGTTCCACTCCCTAGCACCAGACCGTCTGTCTCCATCACACATAAAAAAGCACCCTTCTTACATAACGATGTCCTTTACGTTGAACTGGTAATATAGGTACAATGTGAAATCTGAACATTGAAACCACAACTTATGACATAATTACTTTTAAAAAACCTCTAGAATAGTGTTGAATATTATCAAAAAAGCGTTTCTAAATTACGGCTCTAATGAAACTGTAACACGAAAAGTTCCATTCTTACCTCTATGCACAACAAACAGCAGCAGAACGCTAGCCAATATAATCGATTGTTGCACAGCCATATTGAGTAGGAAAAGAGCCTGCAGCACCGTCTAGCTTCTCAACACTGTCTGAACACTTCCGGTATCGGCTTCACAAACCTTGCTAGCTCAGCTCGGATCAAACTTTCACACACGGGAGCTCACCTAAAAATCACACGTTTTCTGAATTATTCACGGCTATCACCCTACTGCTGTCGGGACTTTTGAGTGGGATATGAATAATTTTCCAATTATATCCAGATTCACGATTCTGCACACGTTACACCATACGCGTATTTTAACTAACAACTGGAAATTGAAAAATGCTAGGGGAATCTGGACGGCTTAACAGCAGCAATCAGCAAACCGAACAGCCACACAGAATATCACGAATCAATAGTGGGGAGCAAAGGCGAAAATGCTGATTCCAACCACTAAAAATTGTGTAACCGTGTGCGAGTGTCTCCCCCACCAATCCTTCGGACCTGTCCAGCAAGCACACTTGGCTCCCAAACTAGGACAGAAAGTAAGGGTGGATGTTTGCTGCGCCAGTTTTATGAAAAATGATGGTTTGAAAACCAAAAAAAAGCATAACGCAAGACTATTACCCGTACAATTTGCTACACAAAATACTCGAAAATGATCCACGATGAGGACTATCGACTGACCGACGGCGAAAGACTGTGAACTCCAAGCGCAATGAATTCTACTCGATGCTCCAGAGGGGACAACGTGAGTTTTAAACCAGAGAGTGGATTCTATTCTGTGCGTTCTCTTTGGCGAGAGCAATTCTCAAATGGAGACGCGCGCCAATCCGTATTTAGCGGATGGGAAAGTCACATGTTCCATAATGCGCTGGCAGCGATGGTTGTCAAAAGTACAATTTCAAAGTTAAATTTACATTATATCTCAAATAACAATTCAACGGTATACCGAGAAGTTACAAATAATATTCAGTTGAAAAAAAAAACCTACCTATCAAAATAACGAATAACATCACTTCGAAAAACTGTTTGTTGTATGTTAAACAAACTTCAATTTACTAAAAAAAAGCTCCCTTTGAGCATATAATCAATTATATGTTATGAAGTAACAAAAAAATAACTCATGGAGTTAAGCTTACAAAGAAATTAGTTGTGCAAAAGCCATAGGAAAGAAAAAAAAGGCTCAGCAGTCTAGGCTGTCATTGCCAACAGCAATTTATGGTTGAGGTTGATTTAAAAAAAATAAAGAAAAGCGATTAGTGTAAGATACTTCATAATTTTTTCCATCGATTTTGAATAAGCGTCAGTAAATGAAAATACAACTGATTTCATTTCAAGCATATGTTGGTTCTCGATATAGACACTTACATAGTGGCACATTCTCTTGTCAGGCAATACGAACCGCATCCATTCTGCCCTTCAATGAAATCGTCATCCTCTCAATAACTTTTAATTAACGTCTAAATGCAAATAAAATAAGACAATGTCGATACATACATCTTGACAGCCCAACTTATAGCAAAACAACTTGAATATGAACTACGTGCAAGCTGGAATCAACGTTGGTTAACACCTCCAGTCCAACTCTGCTTGCCGACTCAGATCGGTTGAACCCAAGCCAAACCAGCCTGCACTGATTTTTCATTTTCTTGTTGTCTGCAATTTTGACGTGGTTCACCGTTCAGTACCAAAAATTTGTAGTTCCCATTTAATATTACACATTTTTTTTATTCATGTTTTCTCTATTCACGCGAAACAATATAAAGACCAATGTTCTAACATTTCTATTCAATATTAGATAATTTATAACATATTATTACAACGCTGCAGGCATTACGATATGACTGCAATACTTATATGTACAAATTTCGTATGAAAATTTTTCGAGTAAATGCTTTTAAGAAGCCAGATCATAATAATTTTCAATACATAAAATTTATCCACTTTTCCAACTCTTTAAAACTTTGCTTTAGTAATTCGTGCTTGGTTGTCGTGACTTTAAAATTTTCAAACTGTCGTAGCTAGCACCTCAATTCAGGTTTTCTGGTTGGAACTAGCGAAACTCAGAATTCACTATACCACAGCAATTTGTACTGTTATGCTACTGCACGACAACGGCTGAATATTTAACTTTAATTTTGACAACTTGGACAATAGCCGGTGATCGACACTTTCCGCGTTGCTTTAGTTGCTAATTGTTACTTTTCGTTCCTGAACAAATTACAGTGAATTTAAACCTAATTTACAGATTATCGACTTTTGCCACATATATCACATCGCTGAAGGTTAAAATTGATCTAAACAGACTTGCATTGGTAATTAAAATCTGCTACAATACAACTTGAATAAGCTTTAAGGTTTGAGCCTCAAAACTCGCCGGAACAAACGGTTGCACTGCAGCTACTGTTGCTACCCGTAGTGGTAGCTGGCGATGTCGATCCCGGAGGACAATTGAAATCATAACAATCGAAAATTTTATCACTCAAAATATCTTCCAAATTGCGTTCAAATTCTTCGGTTGTTTCTTTAAGGAGAGAATGAGTCTTTTGCTATAAGAAAAAAGGCATATTATTTTTTACAAAGAATGAATATTGCTAACTTACTTCAAGATACCGACGTGCCGCCTGAACTATCTGCCGTAAGTCGTGAACTATCTCATGGATATTTCGATAGCCACCAATTTGCGCTTTTGATATAATCGCGCGCAAGTCGATGAAATTTGGATTAATAGCGTGAAAATCCGCAAACTGCAAAAAAGATGAACCCTTTGTTATATGTAAAGGAGCGTAAGCTTACAATACGTTCAGATTCAGATATCAATGATTGCTCTCTTTTTCAGCAGTACTGCTCATAAATTCTTCTAGGTAAGAGACATGGTGAAACTTGCCACCGCCACAAGTGGAAAGGCCTGATATAAAAGTAAAATAAATGAACCTTGTGTGCTCACAACATAGCAGCGCATGCCTCATCGAAAAAGCGCACAACAAACCTCGAAAGACAATGCATTTCCAGGTGAGAAATAGAGATGAAAGCATGCTACTAAAGAGGTCAACCAATGACGTCATACAACCGAAAGGTACAAACGTTACGCAATATGCAGTTTAAATATTCAGTACTCACATAGTTCTTGGTAAACTGCGCAATCAAAAAATACTTGGATTCATTTATTCCAAAAACTTTCTGTAGTAAAAAATGGATTTTGGCGACCGTTTCGCCGTCAAAACTTTGACGAATGATGGCATCATTGAAAAAATCCATTTGTAATTGCGAAGCTAAAGTAATATCCGATAACTGATGGTCGTTTGATTGCACATTGGTGTCAGTATCATAGCCGCAAATGGATCCAAGAAGGTCAGGTCGGTTGTGTGATATTGGGTTTTTCAAAATTTTTGGTGTAGATGTAACGAATGGAACTGAATTTGCTTCCGTTGTGGGCAAGGTAGTTTTCAACGAGCAGGGGACGTGATTAGAACCAAGCCCGGGAGGTTTCTTGACCGGTTCGTAAATACCTGTTTTGAAATAAGTTCCGTGCTCGTTGTGCTTCATCTGCGTCTGTTCTGAATCATTAACAACTGGAACTAGGTAACTTTTAGCATTGTCGTAAATAACACTGCTACGATCTGAAAGATCACTGCTGCTAGCGTTGTCTGAAGAAGAGGAAGCTTTATTTTCCGCTAGATTGGGTATTATGTCCTTTAAATATTCATATAACTCGTGTAGTCCTCGTTCCTTATCTTCGTTAGCTTTCATCTGACGCATTGAATTACCCTTCATATTTGCTTCCTTTTGAACACTACTGGTCCGTTGATTTTGCACCGTTTCGTCTAAACTAGTAAAAGACTTTATCAAACTATCAACGAAATCAATAGTTGAATCTTGCCATTTAAGAAAGTGGTCCAAAAAATCTGGACTTAAAACTTTCTGGACACGCTCCAATCCTTCTGGTGTGTTATAGACATATCCCTTAATTATAATCCAGGCATTTATAATCCGTGTAAATACGAAAATAAAATCCTTGACTGCCCAAGCCATACCCTGTGAGTTTATGTTGGCCAATACACTATCCGGTCGAATCAAATCCTGCTTCATTCGAGCACAAAGACTATCGATTTTTTTAAAACAAGGACGCTTTTGATGATTATTTGCCAATTGCTCCGCCAATTCACATCCTTGCATCGCCATCTCGGTCAGAGTTATCAGTTTGTCCTGATTCAGCATAATACCTGTTCCTGCAAAGCCGTCAGATGAAATCTGCGTTGACGCAATCGGGCTGAACGAACTGTCACTAGTAAAAATCACAAACGTGTTAGTAAAACATATTTAAAATATACATATATGAAGTAAAATTTAATTATTGGAAAACATGAAACTATTTCATAATGTAGTTAATGACTGTGTGAATTTCCAACGGAATATTATTTCTCATAAGGTTAAAACTTCATTCTCATAGAGATACACTGAGATGGCCTCATAGGTTTAGTAAGCTTTAAGCCTGTAGTACACTCTTTGTCTAATGGTCAAATATTTGACCTTCTGACATAATGGTCAAATTTAGTTGACATCATGGTTGTTGTTTGCCCGTGTTTGCCCCATGTTAAAATTGGAGAGTGACAAATAATTATCTTTGACTAAATTTTTATCTGTCAAAAAGTGACAAATATTTGACGCTTGGTCAAAGAGTGTACTACAGGCTTTATATTGTTGAGATTTTCAATTAAAAAAATACTAACCTGACACTGCTAAGCCCTTCCGACCGTCGAACATCGCATCCAAATTCTTTTGTCTTGATTTTACTTAGACTAGCCTTCCCAAGCTTTCTATTTCCATTGATCTTTGGGCCAAAGTTTTCATTACTATTGGAAAGCTGGGGCATATATCTACAGAACCTTAAAAAGATAAATTAATCATTTACAGATTACAAAAATACTAAAAACCGACATATTGCCGTCGAACGCTTGTGGTTGCGAAACTGCTCCGTTGACTGGTTGATAAAAAATAGGAATGGTCATCGGCATTGGAGGTGGTGGAGGATGGAATATTGAAAACCCTGGTTGAACTAAGGCAGGTAGCAGATGACCATATTGTAGAATAGTGTAAGGCACATCTGCTTGAATCAAAACCGATAAGCTATCAATCATGCATAAAATGGCTATTCAAAATCAATCACCTTGATTAATGGTAAGTCCAGGAGTAACCGACGAGCTTAACAAACGATCTGGAATCATCGGTGTCAGAGCAGAAGTCGTGGCGGTCACCTTTGCGTTGCCCATAGTAACTATCGTTGATCCTTGTAGAAAAAATAGTTACATAATGTACCTTCTATGCCATTAGAATTCACTTACTTATTTTGGAGAATTCTGATCCAGGAGCTTTGTTGAAACTTTCTTCCGTCATCACGATATGTAGCCTTGGTCTGGAATTCTGCAATTTCCGAATTATTACGAATTCTGTTCTATTCTAATACTCAATGCTTGTCTTTTAAATTGCCAAGGTTCTTCTTTTTAGTTTCAAGGACTATAAAAGACTGTGAACAGGCGGTGTGCCGCTTTATCAGCTGTTCGATTTCAAAACCGTCAGCTGTTATGGCGGAAGAAATTTAAAACCTCACCACATGGTTGCTACGATTTCGCTTTTATTTCTGCACCCCTAATGAACGGCGAGTGAATCTTGTGGATAATATTTATTCAGCTGTCGTTGAAAAACTGATGCCGTTAGGTAATATACAGTATTGATGTGAAACATGCGAAATTGTAATCGAATCGAAATTTAACAGTTCATATAAGAATATCAATTTTGATTTTTCCAATAACCACATCATTCGATTATTCAATATTTTTCCTGTTTTTTTTTCAATTCTTATTTACTTAATCCACCCAAGGTCCAACCCAATAAAAAATCGGTTCGAGTTTTATAAAATATACCTTGGTTTCTGTCGGTTAAAGGCGACAAGATCGATTATGGAATGTTTCGGATTTACACGGATACACTCAAAATATTTTTCACCTTAGGAACCATTCAAATATTACATAACGCGGAATTAGGCAATTTTCAATACCCACCTACCCCACGTAACGCAATTTTACATGTTTGACACGCGCAAAGTAACGCTTCGCTGAATAAAACGTAGAACCTATCAGACAATCAAATGTTTTTACTTTACCGGTAATTAAATTCTACGTGAAACTCACATGAAATGCATATGACTACTGAATAAGATTTACAGGATAAATATGAAAATATTTTGAGTGCAGCCAGGGCCAGATTTAAGCCCGGGGCAAATTTGTTTGTGAGGCCCTCTTTTCTTAAAACATTTAGAGGTGACGTTCTGGAAGGTGACGAGCAAAAAAAAGGTCGCCCCAGGACTAGGGGGCCCCTTAAATCGAGAGGCCCGTGGCATTTGCCCCTTTGCCTCCCCTCAAATTCGGGCCTGAGTGTAGCTCTTTAAATCTTCAATTGATTTAAAGATATATGTTTAATTAATTTGTTCTAGTCATAATTTCAACTCATTTCGGATTGAAATCGGAAATGAATCTGCTATTGTTCATCATACGTAGTTTCAAAAACATGATTAATATTTCGAATGTTGATTTTTATAGACATTACACAGTCTAGTGTATAAAAAAGTTTCGAAAAATTATTGAACCAAAGTCTGCTCATTCACTTGGTAAGCAGAAAGTTTAAACAAAAAATATCGATAGTTTTCGCAGCACGGCCAACCGTACTAAAGGCCCGAACACACACACGGCGTGACGCCTTCCTGACAAAAATTGTCAGTACCTTCTTGAAACCTTCTAATGTGCCTTCTAGCATCTACCACCTTCCACTCGTCTACACGGGAGGCACAATCACGCCGTCTCGAACTCCGCCGCATGCTACCCTTCTTGTCGTCTTCTAGAATTACCAGCAGGCGGAAAATGATACAACACGGCGTTGCAAGCGCCTTCGCCAAAAGAAGGCGACACAAGACCGTGTGGAAGGCACGATGCGTCTACACGGAAGGCAGTCAAGTACGCAGCCGAAGGCGGCGAACGACTACCTTCTTCACTGGAAGGCACAGCTAGAAGGTTCAGGTTGAAAGGCGTTCCAACGAAAGGCGCGAATACGCCTTCTTATTTGTATGGAGAAGGCATTATTACCCTGTGTGTGTATTCGGGCCTTCAAGGCTCTAATACACTCTTTGACCAAGCGTCAAATATTTGTCACTTTTTGACAGATAAAAATTTGGTCAAAGATAATTGTTTGTCACTCTACAATTTAAACATGGGGCAAACAACAACCATGATGTCAAATAAATTTGACCATTATGTCAGAAGGTCAAATATTTGACCATTAGACAAAGAGTGTAATACAGGCTTAATAATAAAATTTAACAGTGCGCTAAATGAAATCGACCTTTATCTTTGACAGAACTTTGGGTGATTTTTGGTTTCTCTTGTCACGTCCTGTCCTAGATGTGAATAGTCCAGAAATGCATAATTGCAGTGTAGCACGAAACCCAAAAAGGAACAGTTTCCGTGCGTAACATAAAATGACAGTAACACCATCGGTGTAGCGGTGTAGGTACACTGCAAAAACGAAAACGACACACTGTCAAGTTTATGCGTTTGTTTATGCATTACGCATTACTTCATACTTTTTTGAACACCAACGCGCTGATACCGCCGCACCGCAACACATTACATGACCTTGGTTTCACTAAAAATACTGTTTCTGTTTGTTTTGTTTGATACAGTTTCGTTGCGTTTCGGATAAAATCTTCGAATTTTAGAAAATATCTTAATAGTATAATGAAATTTGTTGTGATTTAGTTTATTTTATGAGATCTGGCCGCACCAGTTAGCTAAATGGACAAAGTTTCATCACAGTTTTTAGCCAGTATAGAAAACAACACCGAGCAGTCGAACGTTTTTAAGTAAGTATCAGTACGTATCCTATGAACCGGTTTGTTGAAAAATTTCATTTCCTTATTCTAGCATTAACTTCGATAAAGACTTACCATTGATAATGGCAGCCCTCGAGCAAAATCTCACATTGAATGAGAATCAAAACGATAGTCGCCAGGAATCAGAAGATAATGCCACCGATGATGAGGATGAAGACTCACCTGGGTGCAAGTCATCTCCAAACAATCGTGTTCAGCGGCGAAGATCACTCCGTTCAAAGTCGATTGACAGTAAACTGCACAAAATTAAACGAAGAACTATTACAAAACCATCTAAATTATCGATCAATCTAAATGCATCAGACAACGAGATCCGTAATTATTATATGATCAACAGCAAACGAGTTGATCTGAAGCCAACCAATCTTGAGACTATTTTCGAAGAAGGCTCTCCATCCGTTGCGAAGGAAAAGTTTTTCGGGCTGCGCAAGGTTCGGCGTAGCCTAAACTGTTCAGACGGATGCAACATAAACAAAACTACCATGAAAGCTAGAAAGAGCCGTGTTCGAAAGCTGCTGGGTGGTGGTCCTAAGTTGCAGAAGATGACGATGGACACTTTTCTGGAGCGATTGAAATCGTTGAATAATGATGGCGATGATGAAGAAGAAACAATCGGTGATCTCAAACTGAATCATACCGTGTGATGATGAGCTTATTAACCCTAAAGTGTACATGAACATCTCCACTAGAACAAACTAGACTTACAAATCTAACTGAATTTCTGCGTATCGTTTAACATTTAAGCCATCCCCGGTTAACCATGTACGGAAATGTATGATTAGTTAAATAAATTCTAAGTTTTTATACAACGAAAGTTTTGCTGTTACTTGCAAAGAATCGCTTCATCATTGTTTTTATTTCTCACCTTAATATTTTCTTAAAATAGGAATTTTTGTTTATTTATGAAAAACCAGATGCGTAACTCCCGATATCATCACATAGCTCTTTTAATTCCTCATGTGACTTGTACTCTACAGCCAAGACAGCGTTTCCTACAGCTATCGTTTCTTTAAGCGTTTTTGCTTTAATCCAAATTCTACCGTTCATTCCAGCCGCCATTTCGAAAGCAATTTCTTTAGCAAGAAGATCCAGGAAGGGACATGCAGGATTTAAAATTTTTCGCACTAAATTGATACTACAACTAAAGACAAATCCCTCGCTGAGAACACCCAGTTTGCCCTTTTTGCCGTGAGAATCTACGCAGATTAGTTCTGGTTCCAAATCGCGGTTGGCAATCAGCAGACGTGCACAGATAGAGTCTCCCACGTTGACATCCGGTCGATTTTTCTTCGTAGCTCCTTCGAAAGCCATATAGGACAGTGATGCCGGTTCACTAGCTCCTATGTCAACTCGAAATATATCTCCGGCCTTTTGGGTTACAATTCCTATAACGATTTCACCTCGGTTGGGCACATAGCGCTTTTGATAGCAATCGACCCAGAACGTGTTTGGAACTTTTTTCCGCAGTACTCCACTTTTGCACACCACCACCAAATCATTGTTGCCCTGCTGGAGACCTGGTCCTAGGATGACTTTTTTGTTTGATTTTGCAATCTGTATTGCTTCTTCGACGAGAAACCCGGGTAGAACCGGCTGATCTACCAACGCTATCATGTTACAACTCCAGTAAAAAGCAGATGTTTACAAAATAAAAGAACGTGGTAAACAAAAGCATAATGATACAAAAATCTGTACTGTTTTGAACTTTTTGAAGGATTCGCGATTGCACTAAAGTATCGATATATCGATACTTTTTTTCGTAATAATTTGACGCCAAGTTTGTGATTGTCGATATCAAGTACCGCTGTATATAATTCATTAAACATTAGATAGACACTTCCTACTACAAAATTTCTATTCAGAAAAAAAGTGTTTCTTTATTGAAACAAGTAAATCATTATTATGGGGAAGAAATACTACTGTGATTATTGTGGAGTACACATTCAGCGTGATCCCAGCATTGTCAAAAAGCACAAGGAAGGAATAACACACATTCGGATTAAAGCGGCTTACTTTGAAAGTCTAAAGGGTAGGTATGGCATGACTTATTCTCTATTCAGTTAACGGATAAGTTTATAAGTCACTTTTTTTCTTTATTTATATTATTGTAGATCCAAACCAGATCCTAAAAGAATCGCTTTCGAAAAAGCCTTGTCGAACACTGCAATCGTCGCAGGAATGTTCCTTTGGGGCAATATGTCACTTCAACCATTACCGCCCTGATGAGCTGAGGAAACTCCGCGAACAAGGTGATTTAAAAACATGTAGATTTTATTCCAACACTAAGAAAAAAATTTCCGTTACAGCTCAACTAAATCACGATCAAAAGTTGAAACGTAATTCTGATATAATCGCCCGACTTGCCGCAGCTGATACTATTGTGAAAAAGTTCGTTGCCAACAGGCAGACGAAGACAACGGTATCGACAACAAACGAGATTGAATCGTTCTGGTTCGATCCAGAGCCACAGACAGAGAGCGACTTGCCACCTTCGCTACGAGCAATAGATCCCACTTGCATCAAACTCAATCAATTCTCGAGTTGGGGTTGAATAAAAAATGCCAGCTAAATAGAATAGACATCTATATATTTCATTTATAATCAGTTCCATCTATGCCATCTTAAATATGTATTTTGTTCGTTTCTTAGTACGTCCAATAAGTGGTATAGTTTGCATTTTCTAATCGGTTCATCACAATCGTAAAGTTGGAATAGCTTAATTTAATGCTACGAACTAATTTCTGTTGTTCATGTTCTTTAACAGGGGTGGTTTTAGTGTTTGTTGGAATTACCGTATTGAACAATAATGCCTCTAAAACTATTAAAACAGTTGTTAAATTCGAAGCAAACAAAGTGTAATAAATAGTAAAAATGCTTTGCGTGAATATTGCTTAGGAGGAGTAGTGCTATTTGGTAAAATAATTAAGGTTAAATAGCACACGTGTTCTTTTGCATGAATGCACTGGAAGTTGTTGAAACGAATCTACAGAGTTGGCTAGCCGATTAGACATTTCTCCTTTTTTGATCGGGTTTCACATGCACAGCACGCAATTCTTAGCTAATACTCTCTACATGAGTTAGTGGTTTATCTTATAATGTAGTAGATGTCACAGCATTTATTCCGTGAACCAGTATCGTCGGTGGCAAATCATACGTTAGTTCGGTCAATAGATCCAGATAGTGGTGAGATTTTTCCTTATAGTCCATCGTGGATAGTTTAGGTGGTGCGGGAAGATACATGAAGGTAACAGCCGTTGCATTCGATTTATCTCTTATTGTTTGGTTGATCCTGGAAAGGTATCTACTGTAGACGATTCTTTGGATTTTGGTTCCAGCATACCTACCTTTGCATGTATAGTTTAGAGCGATTAATATTTTCTTCCGTCATCGCTTGATTATTATCACTTCTGCTAGTGAACTGCTTTAAAATGTTGCGATGGCGAGGAAAATCCATATCTTTATTCCACTCCGAAATCTGCATAAAATGTTTTGTTCACATAAGAGAAAAAATCATTAATTTATACAGCCTATAGTTTTTCGTTACGAAAATTAAAAAACTGCAATATCATTTAGAAACGGAACTTGCTTATAAAGAACTACAATTATATCGACAAAACCCACCTGATGTATCGAGGCTGATATTCTCAAAGATTTCAGCAATTGTCCCAATCTATACTCCGCTGGACGTTCTATTGATGTACTGTTCAATTGGAAAGTGCTGCTATTTTATTATAGATAGAAATAAACACATGAAACTTCGTTGATGTAAACGTTTTGAAAACGAAAAAAAAATTAATTACCTCGACTCCGTCGGAGTTTCTGATTCACACAAGAACACTCTCAGCTCCAGTTTTTTCCACACCGGTAGCATGTTAATTATGCAAGCCAGTTGCATCATAAACAACGATACCACATCGAACGGATCTTCATTTTTCGGCTCGAACAAATTAACTGGCCAAACATCGATGTAGCGGATATGATTACTCTTAGCGATCAGCTGCTTATCCAACCTGTGAAAGTGTCGACAAAGGCAGATGTTCTTTTTCATCCTCAGAACGTCATCTATTATCTGAACATAATCCGTTGCCAGCAACTGTTTTTGTTCGCCATTGTGGCGGTAAGGGAACACCTTTATACCATTTCCGTCAAACTCGCCTGTTTTGTAAGGAGAGTTTTCACTGTAAATAAACAAATTAGTTTTTTATCAAACGACAAAAACAAGAAAACCTTACTGCTCAAAGAAATCTTTCGACAATTCCTCATCGTAGAATCCCAATATGATCGTATTTGGTTTCATCGCACCCATGCCGGAGATTCGGATGAGATGTTGAATACCCTCCCTCACACTTCGCGACAGTGTCAACTCAACGAACGCTTTAACTTTCATGTGATCAATTAGCGATAGCCATTGTGTGTACTCTTCAATCGTGGGATCATTGGAAGAATCGTTTTCCGAAAATTCACCTACTTTCACGTGGCCAATAACGTATAGTCCACCTTTCTTCATGTCATTCACAAAGTGAATCAACGGGCAGCAGGATCGTGGGCTAGATACAAGCAATAGCATTTGTGGCCGCCAAAATTTAACGTGGTCTTTACGTGAGTCCAGCATTAGCAAATATTTTCGGACCTGGTGGAACATAAGTGCTTGCGAAATTGATCCCCATTGAGCACCCTGTGACGCCGGAGAAAACAAATGTAAGGCAATAACCAGCAACAAACAAAGAATCACGCTTGAGGAAGCATAAATGGGATTTATCACGAACATCATTACTGCGGTTCCAACCAATCCGATGAAGGCCGTGTGCCAAGTGAAATATTTATAGGTAGGTCGAAAGTTTGGAGCTCCGGTTATTTCGATTCCCAAACAGGCCAAGTTTGTAGCCAGGTAAGCTAACATGAACAAAACGGAATTGATTTGTGCAATTGTGTTCAAGGATCCTATCAAAAGAATTGCCTCCACAAGAACCCAACTGCCGATGACAGCTGCTATTGGATTGCTCTTGTATGTTCCACGAACGACAAAGTCCAATAGTGATCCGAAAACCTTATCTTTTGCGAGAGCTTCCAATACTCTACTCGAACCAATCAGATTGCTTAATCCAGTAGAGAAAGTGGCCGTTAAGATTCCAATTGTCACGAATGTAGGCCATAAGTTGACTGGACCGAGGAAGAGGAAATTATTTTGCAGTAGAAATTGGGATGTCGTTAGTGCCATCAATACCGATAGTCCAATGTAACATAGAAATGTGAACAAAACAGCTGATAATGTTCCTGCTGGAATGCTTCGTGAAGGGTTCTTTAGTTCACCAGACATATTGGCACCTGCCATAATTCCAGTTACTCCTGAAAACAACACACCGAACACAACTGCAAAATTGACAGTATTTCCATTGGAGGTGTAATCTTGTCCATAGTGACTATATAAGTTCTCTTTCAATGTTGTCATATTCAGCCCAGTGTAGGCTCCAAACACTCTAAACGTAGCATTCTGTACCAAATCATTTTCCACCGGAATCGCCACCTCTATTGGTCCTTTTGCCAGGAAACTCACGTACGTTGACAGTAGACAAACTACTACCACTCCAAGAATCATCATGGATGTCTTGGCGAACATTTCCGCTCCGATAAGAACGACAAGTAACATCAACGTATTGATCATAGTGCAGTATAAAAAGCGCCACCAGCGACCATCCGGTATCGAGCCAACATCGTGTCCTTCGGACGGTCCAAAGTTCTGTATGATACCTTCAGCACAGCCTGAAATAGCTAATCCGCAGCCAACTACATTTGCCAGGAAAAAGAGCGTTCCAATTGATCCGCCAAACTCAAGCCCTAAGGTACGGCTGATCATAACTTGAAAAACAAAAAAAACATCATTCTAAGAATAAGCAATGTCTTCCACTTTTACTTACAATAAACGCCACCACCCTCGACAGCTCCATTGGTTGATATAGCGCACACCGAGGAAACAGTGAACAATAAAATTACATAGGCTATCACAAATTGTAGCAGCGTAACATACAGACCAGCATTACCGACGATAAAACCTGCACATAAAGAAAGCGATTAGACACCGCCGCAGCAGAAAACGATAACAACGATCGTACCGACTCGAATAAACACCAACGCACTAAACATCGACAGCGCAACCGGACAGAAAACCCCTGCGAAAGTACCAAGTGTGCGACCAGCATTTGCTTCCGTGTCGTTTATGCTTCCAAACTCAACATATCCTGCAGGATCACTAGCGGCACCAGAAGTTGTCGATTGAAATAAACTGCCGAACTGGCGAATTATTCGCGATGAACTGCCATTTCCGGTTGGTCCCGTGATAGGTAACGATTCCGAGGATTCTACCGGGTCATTGTTGGTGCTTCGGGTATTATTGGTGGCCAGCATTTTCCCGACAGTTCCTATATCCTTTCCAGTTCAAGCTGGTACAGATGAAGCCTGTAATAAGAGAATCGTTATAACACTACCTCCATCACTTCAGCCAGCTGATCAATTATGTTTCACTAAACAGACAACCTAAAACATTAAAATTCAATTGTGTGAGTTTAAACTTCAACAACTTGGTGGGTGTGTGGGATAAGAGGAAATAATGACTCAGAAAACAGATCAGAATACGAGTTCGCATGGAACGAAAAGCAACCTTCGTGGATTTATGGCGGAGAAATGAGGGCACATTTGTGGGATGAAACTTTCACAAACGGTATCATCATCTGACAGCATTTCCTCTGCTAAGTTACGGATCTATTGTAACGATTACAGCATAAAGAGCTAAAATGAATATGTGGGTGGTGCTATTCGGCACTTTTTACATTACAGTTGTCAATCGCAATCCAAATGTAGCAGTTTAGTTACCATTGTCACTACCTCAAGGGATATTCAAAAGTATACAGCTGACAAAGCCGAGGTAACTTAGAACTATTGTTCATTAAATGTAACTACTTACAATCGCCTTGATAAATTATACTTTCTACTAACTAAACGTAATGGAATCTTCAATTATCAAAAATTTTAACGACTTTGAAACAAAACATAATTAGGAAACACTTATCACAAAAGGTGTAAGCAAAACACCAACACTTATTGATTGAATCTTCAGCTTTTTTGCTAAAATGAGAGATGACACATAATGCACATAGCCGATAGAATCCAAACTGTTACTCCGCTATAGCGAGGCACATCCAATAAGAGTCAATCATCCAATACACTGTAACGACAGCAAAACAAACTTTTCGGCTCAGTTGTAGACGTATACGAATAACAGTGACGAAGGAAATGAGGAAAAAAGTAATAAGAACACGCAAAATCAGATGACAGATAAGGTCAATGCACAGTTTCCGTCACATTGAATAACGAAACGGAACGGCACAGAAATATTTCGATATTTTTAATGCACGTATTTTATTAGCATTATTATTGCTTTCCATTTGGCACTTACACAGTATACAGTGCATATGTATAAGTCATGGGTGTAAGATTATCATTTGGTATATTATACATCAAGGTCCAAACCTAAGGAGCGACATCTGGCTTCTTACTATTCTTCCTCATCCACCTCGATGATCCCTGTTGTATTTTTCGTAAGTGATGCCATTCACTCGGAAAATACTTGAATGTTTTTAATGCTTTTTATCACCATTATGCACAATTCCTCCTGTAGGCGATAGTTTTACCGCAGACAGACTTTTACCGTCTGGGAGTTACCGGTAAATCTGCATCTTTAATATACTTAAAATCGATTATGATTCATTCAATGTCCCATTTGAATTGTACTCTTCGCACAAGCAATATGCCTCAACAGGTATGTTCCAAACTTAATCCAGAACGGATTCAAAAGTAGAAATAAGCTCACACTACACTATTTACTCCCGACATTGAGCAGCGGTATGCTGTTCTTATGCTTCATGCAAAACCGTAATAACTCCTTGCGCACTTTTGGATCTTTTGGTAATTGATATTAGTTGACATTGATCCATGTCGGATCTCTTACTACGCCCGTATTTGTACTTTTTTTAATGTTCACTTGAAATTATTTTAGATTATAACAGGTGACATCATTGAAAAACATAAATTAAATCAACGAACAATGTTGCTCAGCAACACTGCCAGCAAGCCTGATGATAAATTTTAACGCAGTCGGAGTTTTCAATTTCAGCCAATCAGCGAATGGTTCCCAAAGTGGATGCAAATCTATACCCAGTTGTCTCTCCTTAGGAGTCACCATGTGTCAGAAATTGAGTAAGAATTACCCTCTTCTTAAAAAAACGCTTTGAAATGAAACTGAGTAAAAGCTACTCAGTTTGCTCGTTTTGACTTTTGATCCCTTTGATGAATGAAACTGCCAGAGGATTGTTGCATGAAATTATAACAAAATCACAATTTTTTCAAATCTTTGTATTTTGCATATACATATACTGCCTATAATCGCATACCAGTCCCATATGGATTTTCATCGGTTTTGAGTTAAATATCAGATTCCATCTATTTCTTGCCCTACTATCGATTGAGGAAACAAAAAAGTATATTTTATTTGAAAAAGTCAGAAACAAATGTGAGGTCAAATTGTCCCATCCTAAAAATAATCGCATATCAGTCCCATCAAAATCATGAAATAATTAATAAATGCAAGGTTATTCCGAACAAATTCCACACAAAAGATAATT
This sequence comes from Wyeomyia smithii, assembly GCF_029784165.1. Lineage (NCBI taxonomy): Eukaryota > Metazoa > Arthropoda > Insecta > Diptera > Culicidae > Wyeomyia > Wyeomyia smithii. The sequence goes on from NC_073696.1 coordinate 44,826,447, forward strand.
TTAAGTAGACACTGAAACTGCAACTTTTTCTGAAAGTTCGTTCCCGAAAGGTTATTGGTTTCGTCAATCAGAGGGATAATAGCCTTGAGCAATGCTGCTTTCTGTAAGGGGTTAATTTCCTGTGGATGATCTTACCTTACCTTACCAAACAGTCCCAAGCCGTGGTGTGGCCTTTGCTGTACGTAAGAGTCGTCTCCATTCCACTCGGTCCATGGCTGCAGTTCGCCAGCTCTGCAGTCTGCGTAGGGTCCGCAGGTCGTCTTCCACCTGATCGATCCACCTTGCCAGCTGTGCACCTCTCCGTCTCGTCCCTGACGGATTGGTTTCCAGAACCATCTTTACCGGGCTGTCGTCTGACATCCTTACAACATGCCCAGCCCACCGCAGCCTGCCTATCTTAGCGGTGTGCACGATAGATGGCTCCCCAAGCAGCTCCTGCAGTTCGTGGTTCATTCGCCTTCTCCACACTCCGTTTTCCATCTGCAGTCCACCGAAAATGGTACGCAGTACCTTCCGCTCGAACACCGCAAGGGCGCGTTGGTCCTCCACAAGCATAGTCCATGTCTCATGCCCGTAGAGGACTACCGGTCTTATCAGCGTCCTGTAGATGGTTAACTTGGTGGCTGCGAATTCTACGCGATCGAAGCGTCCTCCGGAGACCAAAGTATGCACGATTTCCTGCCATAATGCGCCGTTGAATTTCTCTGCTGGTATCGTTGTCGGCAGTTACCAGTGAGCCCAGGTACACGAACTCATCGACCACCTCGATTTCATCACCACCAATTTGAACTCGAGGTGGGAGGTTAATGATACTGTTACTGTCTTCACGTGAACCCCTTCCTTTCATGTACTTCGTCTTCGATGCATTGATGACCAGTCCAATCCGTTAGGCTTCAGCCTTTAGTCCGATGTACGTATCCGCCATCTTCACAAAGGTCCGAGCCACAATGTCAATATCGTCGGCGAAACCAAACAGTTGAACCGACTTTTGGAAAATCGTGCCACTCGTGTTAATCCCCGCTCTTCTAATGACACCTTCCAGGGCAATGTTGAACAGTAGGCACGAGAGACCATCACCTTGCCTCAGCCCTCTTCGGGTTTCGAAGGGGCTCGAGAGTGCCCCCGAAACACGAACTACACACATCACTCGATCCATCGTCGCTTTGACCAACCGCGTCAGTTTGTCCGGAAAACCGTAGTCGTGCATAATTTGCCATAGCTTGTCCCAATCGATTGTGTCGTACGCCGATTTGAAATCGATGAACAAATGATGTGTGGGCACGTTATATTCGCGGCATTTCTGCATAACCTGCCGAACCGCGAATATCTGATCCGTGGTGGCGCTTACCTTACCAAACAGTCCCAAGCCGTGGTGTGGCCTTTGCTGTACGTAAGAGTCGTCTCCATTCCACTCGGTCCATGGCTGCAGTTCGTCAGCTCTGCAGTCTGCGTAGGGTCCACAGGTCGTCTTCCACCTGATCGATCCACCTTGCCCGCTGTGCACCTCTCCGTCTCGTCCCTGACGGATTGGTTTCAAGAACCATCTTTACCGGGCTGTCGTCTGACATCCTTACAACATGCCCAGCCCACCGCAGCCTGCCTATCTTAGCGGTGTGGACGATAGATGGCTCCCCAAGCAGCTCCTGCAGTTCGTGGTTCATTCGCCTTCTCCACACTCCGTTTTCCATCTGCAGTCCACCGAAAATGGTACGCAGTACCTTCCGCTCGAACACCGCAAGGGCGCGTTGGTCCTCCACAAGCATAGTCCATGTCTCATGCCCGTAGAGGACTACCGGTCTGATCAGCGTCTTGTAGATGGTTAACTTGGTGCGGCGACGAATTCTACTCGATCGGAGCGTCCTCCGGAGACCAAAGTATGCACGATTTCCTGCCATAATGCGCCGTTGAATTTCTCTGCTGGTATCGTTGTCGGCAGTTACCAGTGAGCCCAGGTACACGAACTCATCGACCACCTCGATTTCATCACCACCAATTTGAACTCGAGGTGGGAGGTTAATGATACTGTTACTGTCTTCACGTGAACCCCTTCCTTTCATGTACTTCGTCTTCGATGCATTGATGACCAGTCCAATCCGTTAGGCTTCAGCCTTTAGTCCGATGTACGTATCCGCCATCTTCACAAAGGTCCGAGCCACAATGTCAATATCGTCGGCGAAACCAAACAGTTGAACCGACTTTTGGAAAATCGTGCCACTCGTGTTAATCCCCGCTCTTCTAATGACACCTTCCAGGGCAATGTTGAACAGTAGGCACGAGAGACCATCACCTTGCCTCAGCCCTCTTCGGGTTTCGAAGGGGCTCGAGAGTGCCCCCGAAACACGAACTACACACATCACTCGATCCATCGTCGCTTTGACCAACCGCGTCAGTTTGTCCGGAAAACCGTAGTCGGTGGCGCGGGCACCCATAAATCCCGCATGGTAATGCCCCACGAACTGCTTCGCAAATGGCGATAGTCGACGGCAAAGTATTTGGGAGAGTACCTTGTAGGCGGCGTTCAACAGAGTGATTGCCCGATAATTGCAGCACTCCAGTTTATCGCCCTTTTTGTAGATGGGACACACAATACCCTCCATCCACTCCCCGGTATTCGTTCTTCCTCCCAAACCTTGACAATGACCCAGTGCACGGCTCTAGCCAGTGTTTCTCCACCGTATTTCAATAGCTCGCTGGGAAGTTGGTCCACTCCAGCGGCTTTGTTGTTCTTCAGCCTACCAATCTCCTCCTTCACCTCTAGAAGATCGGGGGCTGGAATTCTGATGTCTTCTGCTCGTGTACCAAGATCAGTTGCCATACCGTCCTCGCGCTCTACTGCATCGCCGTTTAGATGCTCGTCGAAGTGCTGCCTCCACCTTTCGATCACCTCACACTCGTCAGTAAGGAGGTTGCCGTCCAAGCTCCTGCACATATCGGCTTGCGGCACGAAGCCTTTACGGGAGCTGTTCAGCTTCTCGTAGAACTTCCGAGTGTCGTTAGCTTGGTACAGCTCTTCTATCGCTACGCGATCTCGGTCCTCTTGCTGGCGCTTCTTCCTTCGGAGGACTGAGTTTTGGCTGTTCCGTGCCTGTCGGTATCGTTTCACGTTCGCTCTCGTGCGGTGTTGCAGCATTCTCGCCCGTGCTGCATTCTTCTCCTCGACTAACCGTTTGCATTCGCCGTCAAACCAGTCATTTCTATGATTCGGGGCCCTTGTACCTAGTAGCGCTACAGCAGTGCTACCTATGGCGGATCGGATGCTCCTCCAGCCATCTTCAAGGGTAGCTGCGCCAAGCTGCTCTTCCGTGGGTAGCACTGCCTCCAGCTGCTGCGCGTATTCCTGTGCAGCCTCGGCGTCCCGCAGTTGCTCAATATTTGGTCGCGGCGTTCGACTTCGGCGGGTGTTATACACCGTCGATAGTTTTGAGCGCATGCACACAGCTACTAGGTAGTGGTCCGAATCTATATTCGCACTGCGGTAGGTGCGAACGTTGATGATGTCGGAGAAGAACCTGCCGTCGATTAGAACGTGGTCGATTTGGTTCTCTGTCTGTTGGTCGGGTGATCTCCTGGTGGATTTGTGGATATCTTTGCGGGGGAAGAAGGTACTTCGGACTACCATACCACGGGAGGCCGCAAAGTTTACGCACCGATGGCCGTTATCATTGGACACGGCATGCAGGCTATCTGGTCCGATTACCGGTCTGTACATTGCCTCCCGGCCTACCTTAGAAATCATGTCCCCAATAACGATTTTCACGTCCCGTCGCGGGCATCTATCGTAGACCTGCTCCAGCTGCACATAGAACGCTTCCTTCTCGTCGTCGGGTCTCCCTTCATGTGGGCAGTGCATGTTGATGATGCTGTAATTGAAGAACCGGCCCTTTATCCTCAACTTGCACATCCTTGCGTTGATCGGCTGCCACCCCATCACGCGTTGGCGCATCTTACCCAGTACTATGAAGCCGGTTCCCAGCTCGCTGGTTGTGCCACAGCTCTGGTAGAAAGTAGCCGCCCGGTGCCCGCTTCTCCATACCTTCTGTCCTGTCCAACAAAGTTCCTGCAGCGCTACGACTTCGAAGTTGCGTGGATGTAGCTCGTCATAGATTATCCTGTCGCATCCTGGAAAACAGAGCGATTTGCAATTCCATGTCCCAAGTTTCCAATCGTAGTCCTTATTTCGTTGCCTAGGTCTATGCCGATTGTTCCGATCCGTATTATCTCTTACGTTGTTTGTAACATGTTGTTTTCCGGGGCGGCTTGTTGGGCCTTCCCCAACCCCCTGTCTCGCCGGGGGACCATCGTGTCAGCTCTGTTTAGAGTCCCACGCTGCCACCAGGACGTTGATCAGCCGCTCCTAACATGGAGATCAGACGCTGTTTTGAGCCGCACCATCTTGGTGAACAGACGCTCAGGTTGGCGAAGCATTTCCTCTACCGCCGGAATATGGTTTACGCGCCAATGATCGCGTACGCCTGTGGATGATCTGCTCGCTTTAAATGATCATTCAAGTTGAAATTGTCAGAGCTTAGACGAAATCGTTTTCTAGTTGTTCAGCTAAAAACACCTTGTACCTCTTTTCATCGTCGTCGTCTTCCGTCAAGTCCGTGTAATGAAATTGGAATCTTCCCTTTCTCAATATCACTTATGCTAACGGGCTAATGCGGAATAATTTTATTCAGCACGTATTGCGAAACACTGAGAACGTAAGAAAGGGAATTATTCAGAAGCTTATTTCGCTTTTTCAACGCCGACCTTAAAGTCGGGGTAAGTAATAGGTGGACGTCTCCATGCAGAATAATTAGAAGCTGTCTGCGGCCATAAACGTCTGCCCATACTCAAAATACTTGGGGAAAATATGACTACTCCTACAACGAGCGGTGAAAGTGAGACTGGTATGCGATTATTTTGCTACTCGATGGCCTAAATAATCGCATATCAGTCTCTTCCTTATTTTTCATTGTAATTTTCACAAAAAAGGCAATTCTTTAATAAAGAAGTAATGATTGAGGTCTATTTCATTACATTATGACAAAAAAAGAAAAAATAGAATAACCCACTCCAAACAGGTGAAATACCCAAAACTAGAAAAATATCTTCAAGCGCTGTTTTCTCAACTCGATGATTTTCCAGATGGGACTGATATGCGATTATAGGCAGTATATGTAATAAAAAAACAAACCTTATTAAATCATTAGTGTATCTTCTGCCTTAGCAGCTTCATTAAAAACCGCAGCAATACGATTCACTGTTACCCGGGAACTGTGACTTGAGGTTTTAAATAGTACCATGCCGAAAAATCCATAACCATATTTGGAGGAACTCTAATACACACATAAAAAACACTTTTTTCAAACAACAATACAACACGTTTTTCCAAACAACAACTTATTTTTAGCGAAACCTTTTTAAATGTTTTTAATACCACTCAAAAAAAGAGTAAAGCAGAAAATTATGACAATCTGAGTAACTGTTACTCAGTTCGGTAAACGAAACTTACTCAATTTTTGACGTTTGACGTTGACGTTGACAATGTAAAACTGAGTCAAAGTTGCTCAATTTAGAGTAAAATTAAAGGAGCGTGTAAGGTGACAGAGTTCAATGTTTGAGTAATAATTGGTTTGTGCAAAGAAAAATTAATTTTCGGCAACACCTGAATTTATACGCACTTGACTCTCGTACACGTTTTCTAGATGATTCAGGGCGAGACAGCCGAAGGCCGCGAGTGTGCGCCGGCCACTGCGGGGGGGCAGCCTCCCCGCAGAAATCACCTCTGTATAGATTCGTTCGTTTTCCTAGGTCTACTGAGACGTAGGGGTGATCCCCTAGCTTAGTCCGAACGAGCGATAGCGAGTAAGGACAGCATACATCTCCGACAATCGAGTCGGCCGTTGGCCGCGAGTGTTTTTTTAGAAATGAACTTTGTGAATTTCAGCCTTATGATTTTTCAGCTTTTCGTGATTCAGCCTTTCGTGTTTTTCAGCCTTATGTAGCTCTCAGCCTTTCGTGATTTCAGCCTTTCAGATTTCAGTCTTTCGTGTTTCAGCCTGTTGAGTTTCAGCCTTTCGTAGTAGACCCGTTTAGCTATTCACGGATTTCAAATTTTTATGTATCATCTATAAAAGAGTGTAATTTTCTGAGCAAAACGTGTTTTCTTTTAAATTTTATATCATTGTCCTTCGATTTTTAAATGAAGAATAAAATTTGCTCCACAATCGCTACAACGACAGTTGATATAGTAGCAGTTTTAATTCGTGATTTTAAAATTGAAGGACAGCGATAGAAATTTTTTGAAAGTTACGTTTTGCTTAGAAAATGTAGCTTTTCCACTGATATAGCCGAACAACCAAAATTCGAAGCTGTGCTGAGAAAAATCCCCGTAACACTTTATTAGTTAAAAGATTTCAATCCTTTCCTGCTGAATACTTTCGAAAAAGAATCAATAGCAGTGTTTTTTCCTCCTTCGAATCAGGCTGAATACCAAAGAAAAATATGAAAAGGTTAAGCCAAATCAGTGAATATTCAGTAATTGGATTAAGTAAACGCATCGGACACCTAGGGGCTAGACAACTTTATCATAAAGAGAAATATTTCGGTGATATTATAAGATATTGGTGGATATATTTTAATATTTATCGTTCATCTGTCACACTCATATCACTCCGACAGACTCCAACAATAATGTGCTATCAAGGAGTTGTGATATAGGTGGGTACCAGAAAATGCAATGATAAATCCGGAGTGATTCGCGATTAGGGCGCAACTTACAAAAGGTAAACAAATCGTTTTATTACACTATTGGTTTTAAAAAGACTCACAAAATCCATGGCAAGAATTCTTTTTTTTTGTATAAATCGATAAAACTATTTAAATCAAGTTCAAGTAAATCAAGTAAAGGGCTTCTAAACAGTTTACCCAAAACAAAAGATACTTTGGAACTAGGCCCCTTACATCGTTTTGAAGCAACGAGCTTACTTGCGAAATATTTCGTAAATGGGTGACAGTAAAGGGCGGATCAACAGTGTTTTTAAAATAAAGGCGCATTTAAAGGGACGCAACTGAAGAAAAAATAAAAACAAGGCGAAAAAAAGGTGGGCGTATCTCGTTGTTAGAATGCTTTAAGGCGAAATAGAGGTGGGCGAATCTCGTTGTCAGAATGATTTAAGGCTTATTTGAAAAGGGTTAGAAGAAAAGCGCAGATTTGAGCCATAGATGCACAATTTTAATGTAGTATTGTTAGGAAACTATAAGACAGGTTTATTTTACGTCGATTGTTGGTATTGATGTTAATGTTAGTCACTTCCTTTGAAATTACGATTTGAAAATGTACTTGCAAATTTTCAAACTGATATTCCCTAATGTTTATCTTTTGCCAGTTGCGCCCTTATCGCAAATCACTCCGGAAATACTTTGTAATATTGAATATTGGAAATATTCCGCAATATATCACTAGTATCTTGCCCCTAGTCGGACACTCTAAATCAACGATTCGAAAATAAAAAACCATTAAAAACATTCCGCGTGTAAAACGACTTTACTGGAATATCCGCCTAAAGAACAGCGTGAATTCTTGAACCCGCGTAAAATAATGACTTTAGTGTACATTGTATAATATTGTCGCTGCAGCACTACTCTGCAATTCGCTGGTGAGTCCAGCGACGCGAAGATTTCTAGCGATGTCATTTTGTATGATTATTTCTCGCACAGTACAATGCAGTTTTAATGTTCTTTGATTAAATTGACATAGTTTTGCGACAAGGAAACAATCAAAACTATTAGAAAATACTACAGTCGCATATTTCGGGACATTTTATGTTGAATCAAAGACTACATTATATTCAACTACTGCGAAATTCGCTGGAAAATCCTTGTTAGACGAGCGACTCGTCGCTTCCGATTTTTCTCTGCATGCATAATAACCCGTTTACACCACAGCGGATATCATTTGTAATCTCCTATCTTGATATCAAATGTCATACGCCAAATTTCCCTTGAAAACTAGATGAATGTATTCTGATTTCAAGATACGCGATCTATAGAGTGAACGAGGCGCCGCACATAGGGGTATTTGAATGCAAAAGTTGGAATAAATTGCAAAGCTCAAAATTCTTATTGAACCCCCATAATTAATACCACTAGATTCATAGATAGTGGGGGTAACCCATGGCAACTGTTTTGCTTCAATTTGTTTTGTTCTTGGCTCACAACAGCTGTCAAACTAGAAGGCAAAAGCAAAGCAGGTTTTGAATTCGAAATTTTGTGCTTTTTTCGGTGGAATTTATAATATTGGTGATTTTATTCGGCCTGTTTCAAATATGGATCTTCAAATAAAAGAAATGCGTTAAGTTTTGAACATTTTAGATGGACGGTTTGGTGTCTTGTTGACTGTATATTTTGCATTGCCAAATATGGGTATTTTACCTTCCGAATTGAGCATCGAAATTGTTTTTTTAAATGTTCTGGACGTTTCTGTGCACAAACAAACACGTTTTGAGTAGATACGAATTTTTTAGTAGACGAAGTTATTCCAAATGATGAATTGTTCATTAAAATCGCCAAAGATGCTTAAACAGCGAATGATTGTTTTTAAAGCAGATATCATGCGCAGGTGGACAGCATCTAATCGACACAAAATCTGCTTCTCTACAATGAATGATACTTTAAGTCTCTTGGTTACAGAACAAGTGAATTCCTCTAAGGATGTCGTTGTAACATTTGGGTACTATTTTGATGATGAGTCTGATGAATAAACGTTTTCGTATATTACTTCGTTAAACTGTATAAAAATCAAATATAGGGTATCAAACGTCTTCGTCAGTGGTTTTCTTCGGCCCCCTTTTGCATAAGATTGCTGCAGAAAAACTGCCGAAGAAAACCACTGACGAAGACGTTCGATACCCTAAATAAGAATATATATCCAGCTAAAACTGTTTCTGTGCAATCGTTTATTTTTGTGCAATTTGTATTAAAGCTGTCTGCATAAAAGCAAAGATTCAAAACTACATTCTGATTCTGATCTCGAATTTTTGTTTGTTATTAGTAATCATTACTTCGCGGTATACTGTTTGGTGTACAGGTCAATTGCGAGGCTAGTAATACGATTCTTTTGATGCTAACAGCCGATATATATAATTTCAAACAACTTGTATAAGAAAAGTTAATTATCACTGCTACGTAGATATTATTTATATTTCAATTATAATTTTCATATTAAAGACATAGAAACTGCTAAATACGAAAATTTCAGCGTAATTGTGCATGAAAATAATTGTTTCCAACTTTTCACTCAAAATACCCCTATGTGCGCCGGTGAAAACCGCCGAAAAATTACTGGCAAATCGAAAACTAGCCGCTAAAGCAAAACGCGGGTCACATATTTTTCAATATCTTCACATAAAAGAATGTTATTTAAATGTCTTACAATTGGGTCCTAAAGCTATACCAGTTTTTATATATCATTTGAAAAAGCCATGATTTCTGAGCAAAACGTAATTTTTAAAAAATGTTTATCGTTTTCCTTCGATTTTTAAATGAAGAATGCAAAAACTGCTTGAAAGGTCTTAATTGACATTTCGCCCATGTACGGTATATGGGAGAACTGTCATTTAAGGCATTTCGAGCAGTTTTTTATTCTTCATTTAAAAATCGAAGGAAAACGATAAACATTTTTTTAAAATCACGTTTTGCTCAGAAAATTGCCCTCTTTCAGCTGATATTTAAAAATCAGAAATCCGTGTAAAACTTTAGGACCCGATTGAGACATCCAATCTGGCATCGCTGATCCTGAATATATTGGAGGGCACCTTTTACTTGTATCAGAGTCTATGTTTATAATAAGAGTCCCGCAAAGATGAAACTAAAGGAACCAAATCAGTGTCAAACGAGGGTACCAATCGAGCAATGTAAATAAACAAGGTGATAATATTAGGAGTGGATGAAAAGTGTTGTAATTGAGCGTAATAAATAATATGTGTTTTTCCGAAGTTTTACTTACACATTTTAATCCAACATTAAACCTGTACACTGGTTCACTTAAATTTAACAAAACATCACCGGTTTAATCTTTCAAAACTGTGTATTTTGTGAAGAATTCCAAAGAATGATATTCGCTTATGCGTGTTGAAAAACAGAACTGTATAGTTCTTGGCAACAAACGGCACAAAAACTGTGTTGCGGAAACGATAGATTTTCTCTTCGCGCGACTCTATATACACATAGACTCTGACTTGTATTAACCTAATTTTTGGTGTGTCAAAAAGTGTAATATTTTGGGTATTTTTTACCGTCTTATTGAGTGTTTTCAATTTCCTAATTTGTTGTGACACTGTTGAAGTAGCATTGGCCAAAATTTGCACAACTATTGATGCTCGAGTATCGATAATTTTTCCCTAGCAGTATCGATACCAGTTTGATATTGAGGGAGGAGCATCGATACCAGCTGTATCAATACTCTGCCTGCTACTCGAAACAGTTCTATAGACCTTTTCACGTACGAATGTATTAGTGCACCTAGTTGAGGAAAGTATTTACAAATCGCCTTTTTGTTTGCTATGCTATGTTTTTGGCAGCTGGACAAATATTCAGTTGAATACTTATTATAAGTTCTAAACTCGTTTCTGAATGAATTTTTCATTCGTGATCATGAATCGGGGGAAGCTGCTGAAAATTATCGACTAAAAATGGTAAAAAGTGATAAAAAGTTGGAGCAACGAGATGCGATGATTTACAGTTTGGAGGAAACAAATCAACTTTACATGAGTTTACACGTTCATTAGTGTGCGTAGGTGAAAAGTCACTTATCTCTATGAAAAGCTATTATTTTTTCATCTTTAATAAGGGCAATCAGAGATGTCAGCTATTTTTGAAAAATGCATGCAACTACTCGAAAAACCGACAAAATCAGCCTAAAGTTTGAAAAAAATTTGTCTGTAATATAAAAAAATTGCGTTCGCGCAGGCAAAAGTTTGCAGAAAATTTGCACAGATGTTGAAAAAGTCTGCGTAAAAAGAAAGAGACTGACAAAAATCTGCAGAAACTATGGGCAAATATAATTATATATAATCAATAAAAATCTGCGTTTTGGCGACAAATCTGCAATTTTTGTATCCCTGCGGTCAATAGACTCAATGGGACCACGGTGGAACAGAATTATATGTCACACACACAAATCAGTTCAATAGCATAGCCGCGTTGTGGCCTAATTTGAAATTAAGGGCAGCACGGAAAATCTGGCTCCTTATTCTTTATTGTCTGCCTTTTTACAAAACTCGGCGCTTCCGATTTCACTCTGCACAGACGGTATCATCAAATGAGGGAGAATTTTTCTCGCAAGAGGCATGAAAAACCGCATTAGAAATGAGCGGGTATATTCAATCCTGTTGGTGTCTTTTACAAAAAGAGCGCAAATCAAATTTCTGCACTGTTCATAGAAGACATTAACGCAATGGATCGTATCCGCGCACTTCTACAAGGATTTTCCGTTAGACAATTTGTAGCAATCAACAATATTTCCGATTTTAAAGTTTCCCCTAGTATCGAAAAAAAATATCGGGGCGAAAGTATCGATCCAGCTTGATATCGTGGTCGCTTGTATCGATTAAAAACAAAGATATCCAGGCCCCTATGGTTTCGATACCCCAAGTATCGATACGATATCGGCCAATGCTATGTTGAAGACAGGGAAGACAGACAGCGACTGTAAACTGTTATTTTGTGTAGTCGATTCTGCTTTTTACGCTATTTGTTCAGTTATTTTCGTTGTTTAATAAACAAAAGTGGAAATTACATTCTTCGTACAGTTCGTGTCATGCAATTGAAAATATAATTGCCCCTAATTAAAGGAAAAAAAGATATTTCACCAAGAATGGATTTACTTTATACGACGCATCGAAAAAGCAACTTCGTCACTCATACATTGGCTGAAACACAGTAAGTCCATATATTTTACCGGCTTGTATTTGAAATAATTATATTCGTTCGGTTAGTCAAAATTTTGAGCTATTTTGTGCCGCTTCATCGTGCAATGTGCTAGCATTTACCACAGCTAGCGAGTTAACAGAGCAGTCTCCTATTCAAAGCTGGGGATTTCATATCTATGTAGTGGACCTCAATACTCCATGGTTTCCGTACAAAGTAACATCGAGCAAATATCCCATATCAACACTAGAGTGGGACGTACTTGGTCGGTTTCTGCTGGTGGGTGATCGTAATGGAAATGTCCAACTGTTCACACAGAAAGATAATCTACTCTCGGAATGGAAGCCATTGTATAGTGTGCGGTTTCCGGGGGAGAATATCATTGCCGCTGCATTCTTTCACAACGGTCGAAGGATGGCTCTACAGACGGATAAAAAAGATCAGTATTTGTATCTAGAAAAGTTCCACAAGGCTAAGTTTATTGCGAGCGTTCGGCAGTTTGGCGGTGTTCCAGTGGAAGGTGTGTTAGTAGTTTCTGCGACTGGAATGCTGGGTGCGTTCATTATCCCTGCAGAATCGAATGCTAACATTCAAAAAATACAGGAACCGATTCAGCTGACTCCGGTGACAGAAAGTTTGGGAGTAACGAGAAACTTCTATACGACTGCTAGTATATGTTATTCTAGGAGTAAGTTTCCAAATAAAGTTTATCAATACAATTTTAACACTATAATGATTTTAGATGGAAGTTTGATGGTGGCTGTTGGAAACGGAGATACCAAGTCTGCTAACTCTAGTATGATACAATGCTTTCGTATTACAATAAAGAAAAATACAGACAAATTGGAGATCAATAGCACTGCCTTACCGAGTTTTTTCTTAGCAGAAGGCTTAGGCAAAGATTTAAAGGATCTGCGAGTAATGCATGTTAAGTGGGTTTTTACGGAAGATGCCGACTCGTTGATTGTAGCATCGAATCATGCTGGCGGGGGAAGTTTCGTTGAACAGTGGGAACTGACGGAAGAATCGACGCCCATACACAAATTACTGCAAAGTAATAAGAATGAAGTCTTCAAAACTTTACTCTGGATTAGCAAAAACCAATACCGTTACAATACTAGGGTGATGAAGATCTGCACTACTAGGTTAAATTTTTTGAACTGTTCTTTCATATATTTGGCGATGAGTGACAACAGTATTCACTGTCTCCAGAGAGATACCTTCAAACGCCTGACTTGTGCTAACATTGTTTCGATTCGCGATCCCAATGACCATTCGAATAAACAAATACGACTCGGTGTAAAAATCGGAGCAATCGACATTTCTCATTTGGGACATCTTTTCATAGCATTGGACACGTTTGGTCAACTTTATGTTCATCGCTGCAATTTTATGTGCCAGGATCAACTCGGTACACCGGCGCTAATTGTGCAGACAGTGAATCTTTTGGAATACTGCTTAGTGACTGGTTTCGATTGTTTGGACATTTTACTAACGCTCAAAATACAAATTCTTGACAATGTGTTAGAACGTTTAACAGAAAATTTTCATCGGCAGCCCTCTAATGTGCAGCAGTATTATTATGTAAATTTTCTCACGATGAAAATCGCACTGTACAGACTTTCTATTTCTGGACAACAGAAAGCTCATGATCTCTCAAACTTGCTAATATTGCATTCGATTCTGATAGCTTTCAAGAGTTTACTAAGACCGTCGGATTTAACATCGCATGAAAAGGGACCAGCAGAAAATTTGGCAAGTTAGTTGAGCAAATATTTTTCTGTCGTCCAATTTTTTCAACAGGTTTTGTTTTAGTGGTTTTATCGGAGTCCGTTCCGGACGTGGACAAAGTTTTACTAAATTTGGAAGCGAAGGATTTTACGATGGAGCGATCGACGCTTCAAAGTTTGCAACAGTTAATTCAATGGGTGGCAGATTTGGCGCTGAATATTCTAGCAAAATTGCCGGAGAATCGAGCTTTTATGTCTAAATCTCAGGGAGTGAGTATCAAAAATTTTGTAGAACTAGAACGTAACCAAGGTTATTTATAATTTTTTTTCCAGTATGATATCAGCAAAGATATTGTAGCGCTCAATAGCATTCGCGAGCTTTTAGTCATGATTCGTATCTGGGGTTTATTGAACCCACAATGTCTTCCTGTTTTTTCGCGTTCGGCGGATAATCTTGATATTTTGCTGACTCTCTTCCGGTTGCTTACTAAGCTATCTCTGAATCCAAATGAACCGGACGATTTATTATTAGATGAGTGTTGCCTCCTTCCAAATCAGGTTCTCATTCCACAACTGCAATTCGTTCCATCGCGGACGATGATTGCTTCACCATTGTTGCCCCACATTAGTTTGCCTGTGATGGTAAGTATTTTCTCAGGTATTGTCTATGACACTCTAAATTCGGTTGTGAATACATTTTAGTGCGACTACGGAGTAGAAAACGAAGCACTCAAGTTCTGCCCTGAAGTGCCTATTGTGGAAGGAGGGTTATCGAATGATAACGTGATAGATTCCGTAATGTACCTTCAGCTAGGTAGAAGGCCACCGTCGTTACGACGGTGCACTCGCTGTGGATCATGCAGTAGTGTGATTAGTGTTGCGAAAACAGCTGCCATGAAAGCATGGGAACAGCGCTGGATTGATAAGTGCAGGTAAATTCTGAAGTCTTGTTTTCATTATCGGGTGAAGATCTCAATCTTATTGAGGAACAAAGCATATCCCTTTTTATTTTTATTTGATTTTGTTTGATTTTTGCAACGAAATGGTTTTCATATTCTACGATTATTAATTAGGGTTATAGCTTATTTCCATAAGGTATTTTCTTCGTATATTCTGTTTAATATCGATAATCGATATAGAATATTTATAGAGTAATCGATCATAGTATCGATTTTTGTACCTAACCTTAGATTTGTGCGGACGTAGTTAACGTTAAAATCAATTAATATTTCACTTCTGTTTTTGAAATATTAAGCTACAATGAACGCCATAACAAAAATACCTGCCATCGGTCTTGGAACTTACAAAGTCAATGGTGATGAAGGAGTAACTGTTATAAAGTCGGCCATTGACCTAGGATACCGTATGTTTGATACCGCTGTGGTTTATGGGAATGAACTGTCGGTTGGTCAGGCTATTCAAGGTGCGATGTCCGAGGGTAAAATCAATCGCGATGATCTATTCATCATTTCCAAGCTAGACCCTTGTCATCACCGGGCACAGCTGGTGGAAAAGTGTTGTCGACAATCTTTAGAGCGCTTCGGATTGGATTACATCGATTTGTATCTGATGCATTCTCCGGTAGCGCAAATCGACACTAAACAGACCAGCCATAATAACGATTCTACAACTGAAATAATGGTTAATATTGATGACGATGTAGAACCAATAGAAACATGGCTAGCACTAGAACAGTGCTATCGAAAAGGGTTTGTTCGAGCAATCGGTGTTTCTAACTTTAATGTGAATCAACTTGAAGAATTGTTAAAAAAATGTACGATACGCCCCGCTGTCAATCAAGTTGAATGTTCGTTGGCCTTTAATCAAAAAGATATGAGACACTTTTGCGATCAAGAACAAATTATTGTAATGGCTTATAGACCACTGGGAAAACCAAACGCAACTATAAAAAATGAAAGTTTCCTAGAATCAATACAATTGAAAACTATCGCATCAAAGTATGGTAAATCTTCCGCACAAATTGCTTTGAGATATTTGGTAAATTTACCTAAATTCAATGTTTAAGCCTTAATCAAAAATTGATTTTCTAGATTGAAATAAATACGGTGCCGATCCCTAAATCATCCAATCCAAGCAGAATGCGCGAAAATTTAGATGTTCTAAATTTTCGACTTGAACAAAGTGATGTTGAAATTTTGGAAACTCTCATTGAGCAGCGGCGATCTGTAACTTTAGGATGGCTTAAACAATCCAAGCATTATCCTTTCTAGCTAAGGAAATAATTTTTCCTAAAGCAAAAAAGTAACGCAAATGGTTATCAAAGATACCATTACCACAGTTCTCTTTTTTATTTTCAGATGCAACGGCTTTTGGCGACTCGAAGTGGCTTAGTGGTAAACTAAACTCAAAATTCCTAGACAAGGTGGGTTTTCTCAAGTAGCAAAATGAATACCGCAGAATCATGCCTAAAAGTAACACTAATGAACTAGTAATGTTTATTGATTTTTAATCATTCCACGTTACAGTACTCTCGGGGCGTCTGTTTCAACAACACAATCGAAATGGAATAAATGTACGTGTGTAGATTATTTTGAATACTTAATAAAAGTTTATATGCATTATGTTGTAAAATGCGCATCAGATTACTAAATTTATTTGAATTGCGAAGCACTAATCCTCAAACCGATCACATCCTTGCCTACCTCGGACACCTGACAGACGACACAGGTAACCCCTTTGTATGCTGGCTGGTACGAAGCTGAACAGAGGGAACATTTTTCTTCTGGTTTGCCTCGATAAATCGGTTTGTAAGTGACCGCACATAGTGTGAATGGATTGTGCTCGTCGTACTGCAGGATGTGTTCATCAGCTTCGTTTACTTCGCAGGCAGACAGTATCTTTCGTGCTTGATTTGCAACCTCTGGTCGGGGGCCCAAATCGATAAGCCGACGTGCGAAGGAGGCGGCGGTTTTATAGTTTTTCAGCTTGAAGAATAGGTTGAGTGCTGTTCTTAAAGTCAAAATTTGATGTACTGGCTGTAAGTTAACGTGGGTAAAGTAAGCCGCCAGCTCGCAGATTCGCTTTTGCTCATCCAGTGTATTTTTTGGCAACCCTTTACGAAGAGTCTCCATTTGCAAACCAACAACGTACTCGCGACATATGGTTAACAACTGTTGGGCTTCAGCAATTTCCTGTCGAGATTCGACCACCAATAATGGAATGCATAGCATTATATGTTGCAGTTTTTCAATCGCCTCAGTAAACTTTCCAGTGGTAGTTAGTTGATAGCACGTCTGTAACATCTGTACTAAATCATTTAATTTAAATGCCAAAGTAGGATGACAATTTTTAACGTTCAGTTCTTTCCAATTTCGGTTCGGATAAGCTGTTAAAGGACCAATACTTGGAAGACAAGTATAGGAAGTCTTAGAACCGATATGGGATTCCATGAAAATGTCCTTATACGGAGCAAAGTTAACGACACCAATCTGATCATGCAGTAATCGAAAAGCTGTTTCAAACGACCCTGCTCGTACGTGATCGGCAGCGAGCTGCGAGTTCATTGTCCAGAAGTGTGAAGGTGGCAAACCTTTTGGTGGAACCGCATAAAAGCCTTTTTCTCCTGCAGTGCTCGCAGAGATCTTCGACATGAGTTCCTCCGGAAGTTCTAGGTCGTCATCACCTACATCCCAGCCGGCACCTTCTCCCCCTTCAACCTTATTGTCACTATCATCCTTAGCATCTTCAAATTTATCATCATCACGTAAATCTTCATCGACACCCCAACCGTCTTCATCTGCTGCTTCGACAACGGTTTCAGTGGCTGCTAGGGCCTGATGAACGGTTGCTGCTCCACGAGACATCATTGTTCCTTCAAAGAATCCTTTAGAAACCGTCAGCAGTGGCCAATTGCTCTCAGCCTGCTGGATAGGTACCGGGGGCCGTAAAAATTTGGCATTCAACGGAACCTCGGGCAAATCTTTCCCGGCGGCTGTAACAGTTTCAGCCAGTTGGTTGGCATCTTCTTCTAGTCCGTGCGTCTTGGCAGTCAGATAAGCCAACGACGTTTGGTTGCAATTTTTCAGTATGGAGACACGCTCTTTGACGTCTCCCAGTAGCAAAGCGCCCTGGTACTGAGCGGACACGTCTTTACGAATTTCTGCAATCTTGTTCATCTTTTTCAGTTTCTCCAGGTTTCCAGTAATCAAGTAAAGGAAAGATAACTTGTCGAAATTCTTGGTACGCTGATAGCACATTTCCACTACCTGATGATTGCCTTGCATCAGGGCCGTCTGAAAGTATCGACATAAAATTATATTTAACTTCTTGTGATGTCATGTTTTTATCACCTACCTGAGCCAGTCTTTCCCAGCACTGTTTATCGTCCAAAGCTTTAGCTGCTTCCAGAGCAACCTCGATATTGCCGCATTCCAGTGCCAAACCGAAGCGAGTCTTTTCATCTTTAACGAAGTGCAAGGCCACCTCGGGGTAACCTTTCTGCTGTAAATAGGCGATAATACTCTGCCCAACTAAGCGTGCGTTACGCACCATGTGCAGCACCTCTTCGTACTTTCGGTTGATCAGCGCAAGTTTGAACTTGTACTCGGTTGTGTCAATATTCAGGACGCGCGTTCTACATTCTCGATCCAGACAGAACACTTGACTGTTTTTAACACGCGCAATATAAATCGGTAAATCTAAAGTGCGTATTATTCCGTGATCACCGTTGATTATCGCGTATTTGATGTGATTCGAGGTGGTATAAATGAACACCCCAGAATCATCCCAAGCCCCGCTTTTTATACGAGCGCTTTCGTGTATTGAACACAGCAAATCTAAGCGCCGATTGCAAATGTTCAGAGTGTGCTTTGCGAGAAGAGCAACGTGGCTCATGTCGGTGGACCAAACGACGTACTTGCACTTGGCAATCTTGACCTGCGCTAAAGTACGAAGTTGCTGTACATCAAATAATGTAACGTGTTCCGGTTCTCGAAGCAACAGCATTCCCGTTCCAGCGTAGAATATTTCGTCCGACACTGGAGTTTGAATTTTCTTGGTAACTTCATTCTTGAAGTTTTTAATAACGAGTTGATTGGACCGATCCAAAACGGCAAACCGATTGCGTGCAACCCAAACAGCTGTAACGCCTGATGACCGCTTGCTGTCAGTCTCGGTATTTTGTGAACCACTGTCTTTCTGCGGAATGCTATACAAGTCATAGGTGCTGTTTTCTAAATTTGAAGTTCTGGTACACAACAGAACAGCATTCAATGCTGGATTATACGACATACTGTATACAGGCGTTTTTCCTCCACCACGAATAGTCATTAAAACTGTATCGGATTTAGTGTTGAAATCAAGTTCGCGCAGGAATCGTTCCTTTACATAATACAAGCAGTTTCCGTATACAGCATAAGCTGGTCGCTCACGTTCAAGTTTGAATACAATCATGCCAGAATCATGTCCTGCAGCAAATAAGTTCAAATTCGGGTGCGCTGCCAAAATCCAGAACCGTTCATGCTCTCTCCTAAAAGTGTGAATACACTGCCGCTTGGTCATATCCCAAACGCGAATACTTTTATCTTCGCTATTGGAGACAATCAGTTCGGCTCTTGGATGGAACAGCACACAAGACACATTGTAATAGTGTCCTCGACAGGTGTCCACCTCCCAAGCCTTATATTCGTTCATCCTCCACAGCTTGATTTGCCGATCGTCTGCTCCAGATACAATCAACGGCAGCGTCGGATGGAAACTAGCCCAATTTACTCCTCGGTCGTGTCCTTCCAACACATGTTTCACCACTGCGTCTGCTTGGCCAAATAAATCCGTTGCCGTCGGATTCTTCAAGTGATCATCCAGCCCGGTTGGTCCCGGGGCTACATTTTTCTTCCTCAGTCCCGAAATGTCCCAAATTCTTACCGTCTGATCTAATGAAGCCGAAACGATAATATCGTCCGTCGGATGAAACTGAGCACACATAACGTAGTGGTTGTGTCCTGTTAATACGCAAATACAGGACCGAGATTGCCAGTTCCATATGCGAATGGTTTGGTCATCAGAAGCACTCAGAATCCAGGGGTATTCATGATGGAAAACCGTCGTTCGGACGTAGTCCAAGTGACCGAGAAGCGAAAAGATACAACGGCGCTGTTTGTAGTTCCATACTTTTATCTTGAAGTCATCTCCACCGGACACAAACAATGGCTGCTGGCTGTGAAACGCGATGCCACGTACTGGCCCATCATGTTCGTCAAATTTCTCAATCAGAGTGCTAATACGGTAATCCCAAAGCTGGATTACGCCGCTATGTAAACTATGGAGCCACATCAAAATAATTAGTTTTTAATAGTTTTTTTTTCAACGCATTTATACCTTGCTAAAATCCATGGGCGCTTCGGATGAAACGAGAGGCCCTTCACCCGGGCTGATTTTGTTTCAAAATTAGTCAACATAGCTGTTCCTTCGGTACGGTTTTATTCGAAGAATCAGTAATCTAATCACACAAAGCACTTTTAACGACACTACTTGAACTGTCTTTAGTTATTTGAATCCAATTTTCACAATTTTCGGCTCTGTTGTGAAAAAATGGATCCGATTTTTACTGCTCCCGTCTTCTTCTTGTTTCGTGACACGTCTAACAAATTCTGTCATAATCCATGAAACAGCAGTTAAGCCCACTGGGTGTAAGTTAGGGCTGCCCAGGTGGTTTCAAATAACAGGAACAAGAGCAGAGAGCTTTCTACGCCAGATCTCACCAATACAGGCTTAGTCTGTATCCTAATAAAATCGATTTGTTTTCAACCAAAAAATCAGCTGATATTCAATTTCGAAAAATATTGCACTTATGAATCCTAGTTCATTAGTGTTACCTGTTTTAACAAACTTTGTTTTAGTGGGAAACCAGATGAAATAAAACTAAAAATCGGCTTACAACTTGAATAAAAGCTCGGGGCAGGAGGAAATTTTTTGTTACTACCAGCGTGTTGGTTATTTGCAACCAAAATTAAACTTGTATTAGTGAAATCGACCACTAAGACTAGCGCAGATAGGAAGGTCTATGTTATAGCGAATTTCTTTATTCCACCAGCTCACCTCGTTTTGACTAGCAATACTCAGAGGGAGAGATATGCGAAGAGAGTGTTGTGAGCCAAACGAACATGTCAAAATTCGAGCCAAACGAACAAGAAAGGTAACACATTGAAAGGTATTGCAATAAGGTTCAATAAAAAATATATTTATTTTTACACGTTTTTCATGTTTTATTGCTAAAACATGAATAGAAAATGCTCCAAAGTTGCTTTATCATAGTGATTTTTAACTGGTGGTTCACAAACCCTTTGTATGGTTTACAGAATAATGATGAAAGTATATAAAAATAAACAAAAACATAAAATTTAACACCTTCACGGTTTTTGTAATGCACTTTATTATTCCCCAGGACTTCCACCGTCTCCATCAGTTATACGAGCCGAATAAAAAAGATAGTGAACATTGAACTTTTAGAAGAGATCTGGCACCTCTGATATGTGAAACCTAGTTGCCAAATCAGCGGTTTTTTTCATCGCTTATCTCTCCCTCTGAGGATCTCTAGTTTTGACCTGGAAGCGCTGTCAAAACCTTTCTTTATTCGGGATCATTTAAATAATACATAACGCTCTAGGGGGGAGGGGGGTGTATTTAGCGGAGCATTATATTGCATGTGGCAAACATGTAAAATTGCGTTACATGGGGGTGGGTGGGTATTGAAAATTGTCAAATTCCGCGTTATGTAATATTTGAATGGTTCCTTCAGGACTATGCTGTCGCTGTCAAATCTCATATATTTGCAGTGTACTCAACATCTCAATGGTCCGCTGACACTAGCGGTACCCGGAAAATGGGCAGTTTACTCTAAAGAGAAGAATTTTCGGGCAACTGCTCATATGTTGGCCCTATCTATTGATGACAAAACAAAACTAAAAGCGATCAAATTTATCAATTTGATCACGTAATGTGTATGGAACGGTATTAAATAAGTGAACTGTTATTTATACTGTTCATTTTTAATTCACAGGCTGTAGTATAAACACAAATAATGTGTAATAACTTTTGTTCTACATACATGTACACATGTACACAAATGCCGCCATATTGCTAACGATGTTCGATACATGATTTCTAGTAGATGTCATCCTCCTGTCTTTATTCGCTTGATATTGACCCAGTTTTGACCTGGCGTGCTGCCCGAAACGCACTGTAAAATTTGTCAGCTTCAACCCACCACAGCACGTGCTAAGTTCTTAAACAATTATCTTGCATCTCTTTCTTACTTGCGTCTTAAATGGCGATGACGTTT
This sequence comes from Wyeomyia smithii, assembly GCF_029784165.1. Lineage (NCBI taxonomy): Eukaryota > Metazoa > Arthropoda > Insecta > Diptera > Culicidae > Wyeomyia > Wyeomyia smithii. Next base: position 44,848,389 of record NC_073696.1, read on the forward strand.
CATTATTCCTCGGCAGTTTTGCCCGCACACAGTGGAATAAAAAAATTCGCTATTAGATACACATGACGACACGTAAAAAGGCAATCTCTCACAGTTGCGATCAGCTGATTTCAGTCTTTTTTCAACTTATGACAGCTTTATGTATGTTCAATCAGTCGCAACTTGGATGCAATCCGGATCCAGAAGCGTGAAAAATGAATGTTATCCGATCGGTAGCTCTAATATCGCGAATGTCAATCCTAAATACAACAAAACAAATTACTTTTGCTATTATTGCTGACATTAAAAGATTTCGATTTTGGTCGTTTTTTGGTTTTGCAGCTTGAAAAAGAGCAACAATAACAAACGTACAAGCAGTGAAACGTCACATGTGGATTGCCTTAATGCGATTCACGCTAAGCACAGGACGTGACGATAGAGACCAAAAATCACCCAAAGTTCTGTCAAAGTGAAAGCCCTCTCTGATTGGTCGATTTTATGTAGCACACTGTTCATTTTTTTTTTATTAGTCGGTACGGTTGGCCGTGCTGCGAAAACTATCGATTTTTTTGTTTATACTGTTTCTGCTTACCAAGTAAATGAACAGCGTTTTGTTAAAAAAAAATCGAAACTTTTTCATACACATAGACTGTGTAATGTCTAGAAAATTCAACATTCGAAATATTATTCATGATTTTAAAACTACGTATGATGAAAAATAGCAAATTGATTTCATGAAAAGCGAAAAACGAATTCTAAATGAGTTAAATTTATGACTAGTCCAATAAATTCAAAATATATCTTCAAATCAATTGAAGATTCAATGAGCAAGCATTATCAAATGAATTAATCAAAAATGAAATCCAGAACTTGGAAAACCCTAGATATTGTTATTTTCTTTACTAAATATTTTTGGAAACTCTGGCAAGCGTCGTGCCGAAAAATCACAATGGGCAACTTTGAACGAAAATAAACATAACTGGAAGCCACTTGTCACGTCCTGTCGTCCTACACACAATGAAAATCCAATAAACAAGCTTGTTAAGCTGTAGTTCAGCCGAACTATATCTGAATTCCGTGCAGGTAGGTGAATCACGTTTACCTAAAAGTATCTTCTCGAACAGAAAGGCTGATTTGCGTCAAAAATGCGCATATTTGGGTAGTTTTATTTTTCTGTGTTTTAAAATTTTTTGTGGTGCTGTTGACACTGGAAGAGCCAGAGGTAAAATACGAATAATACAATACTTACACTATAAAAAATCGACACGTTACTGCCAAGTGGATTCCATTTACTTCTGTGCTAATAGATGAAACATTTTATATCTAAGTGGAATACACTTGCGTTTCACTTCGCAGCACAAAATCAAGTGTCTTACACTTCGGTTTGCCATGTCATGCATACCAAAATCAATCTTTTCACACTCAGATTTCAATGGTAGAACGCGTCAAATGCCAAAACACGTCAAAATACCTTAAATTCTATTAAAAATCGATATAGGTCGACCTGTTGAAACGATTGGGTTGGTTTATTGGTATTCATGTTTAAAGAGCATTCGGTATGAGCGTGATTTTATTTTCAGTGTATGGTTCAGTATGACACCAAAATCTTAAATGATGTTTTTTTTGGGTTCATCTCAAGATAAAAATGACTAGCTCATCTAGTTATTTTATTACCTAATGTGACTAAAGTTTTTATTCCTATTCGATGTCGTACATATAAAAATCAATAGACTGTCACTAAAATTATATGTTTACTATCAAAACATTTGTGATTCAAGTGGAGTTTATGAGCAATGTGCGTAGAGTAGCCAGTGAATTTAAAGTGATCAGTGCACGGTAAGAGTCGAAAACCCATTAATGGGTACTTTTTCAACCATTTCGCCAAAAAGTGAGCCAACCCATTAAGTGGGTAAACTCGATTTACCCATTAACGGGTAAACCGATTAAACGTTAAAAACTGGGTACAAAATCACTCATTTTGAGAAATGAATTTTCTCAAGGAAATGGGTGAAATTTTACCCATTATTAAATAAACGGAAACTTTGTGATTATCACTCAAAAAAATGCAGAGAAGTGAAAGTCTCGCCAAACATGTGAAAAGGGCCCATGTGCCATATGTAAACAAGCTAAATTTTCTCGTTTTTTGATTAATACAAGTGAAATCTGCCCTTCTCAATGAGCTTTATTGATAAAAGAATTTACTCTTAATCAAACAATCTTAATTGTACGGGTAGATTAGGCTTGTATTCATTGAAAAACGTGAAATTGTGGCTTGTTTACATATAGCACATTGGCCCTTTTCACATGTTTAGCGAGAAGTGAAATCAATTATTTTTAATTATTTGCAAAATTGAATCTTATTTACGAGAACAGGAGTATTTTATCTGCTATCATCAATTGTCAGAATCGCTATTCTCTGCAACAAAGCCAATACCAGACGGATAGTGAACATTCTAGACCTAATATAAAAAAAATCTCACATTGTAAAATTCAATACTTGATATAACATACTGTTTACCTTGCAACTTCTTAAACAACGCAGCATCGAAGTCCTTCCATGGCAATTGTTGACAAATAATAAACAAAACAGATCGTAGAAGTAACGCGTGCGAACAAATCGACAGAGCAAACTAAAACGATGCTTGAAGTATTTTTTCACCTATTAACGGGTAAACAAATGACCCATTTTTTTCTAAGCACATGTCTTTCTAATGCGTACAATTTTACCCATTTCACATTTTTAAATTTACCCATTCTTTTGACAGCCGCATATGACAGAAAAAAATGGGTACAACAATACCCATTAATGGGTTTTTGACTCTTACCGTGTGGGTGTAAGGGTAAAATTGAGCGTGGGAATTCTTTCAGTGTATCAATAATTTCATATTTTTGCTTTCAGTAAACTCCGCTGGGCTGGCAATTGGCTTGCTGTTATCGCGTATATTTTTAATTTTCTGACATTTTTCACAAGCGGAAGTTGCTCTGCTGTCAATCTTTACTGTCTTTCATTCTTTTTCCGGCATCTTTGCTTGTGTCGAGCACACATTATACTTTGCTGCAACCTAAACAATGTCTAAAAGAGGTATTTTTCCCACGATTTTGTGCAAATGTAGCCACTATTTAGCTGTTCTTTTGATTGTTCACGGATATGACTTGAAAAAATCGTGATTCTGTTCCAGAACGGTAAGATCGTGACAGCTTTTGTAACAGCGAATTTTTGTTTCGTTTCATAGGACGTGGAGGTTCCGCGGGAGGAAAATTTCGCATCTCACTTGGTCTACCAGTGGGAGCCGTCATTAACTGCGCTGATAATACAGGTGAGTGGCCAAAGATAAAATATTTAAAAGTTAAACTACGGTGATAAAGTATCTTTGTGTATAGATCATCGATACATACCAAATTTAGAATGTTCATGTGTAAATTGTAAACATGATCAACTATAACGTTTCTTTTCTTGATTCTAGGTGCGAAGAACCTGTACGTCATTGCTGTTCATGGAATCCGAGGTCGCCTGAATCGTCTGCCTGCCGCTGGTGTCGGTGACATGTTCGTTGCTACCGTGAAGAAGGGTAAACCAGAACTCCGTAAAAAGGTTATGCCGGCGGTGGTTATTCGGCAGCGAAAACCTTTCCGCAGGCGAGACGGAGTGTTTCTTTATTTCGAGGATAACGCGGGAGTGATAGTAAACAATAAAGGTGAAATGAAAGGTTCCGCTATCACTGGACCAGTGGCAAAAGAGTGCGCTGATTTGTGGCCCCGTATCGCGTCGAACGCTGGTTCGATAGCGTAGGTGTGCACAGTTTACGGTAATATTGCTTTGCGGGAAAGTGTTGCGCTATACGGCTCTACAAGATTGTAAACAGATTGCTACGGAATAAAACCACGTCGGAATGCGTGAAATAATCGGTTGGAAAGCAATGAGAGTAACACCTACTTCCGATGACTACCCAGTGCAAATTTCTAATAACTGATTGAACTCTGAGTATTTATTGATTAGGTTACTATAACGATTGCCGAAGAGTGTAAGTATACGACAAAGGTTGAATCGTGAAAATTCCAGGTATCCACTAGCGTTTTTTTTTAAATTGATTCTCTGCCAAGTGGTATCCATTAATGTTCATAGAAGTATTGTCAAATGATGAAAATGCCGCTGAATTTCATTTTAAGTCAGCAAGTGTTCAATGCGTCAAATAATGCCATATGGCATCATTAGGTTGATTTTGGGTAAAATTTTGCAGTTTTTGAAACCAGCTGAGATTGGCAACGCAGGTCTCTACAAAAACTCATATTCTATAGTGCACATTCCTTATAGCTGGACACGTGACGGAGCGACAGTCAGAAAACATAATATTCAGATGCAAGCCAGACATAGTTTACTGACTCCGTAGTAAACTCTATACTTACTTCCCAAAGAACAATTTTGTTGATTTATAGCTTATAAAGCAACCATCAAAAATTCCAGCTGATTTGAGGCTGATGCTGATTAATTTTAAATAGGGATTATTCCTTTGTCTTAAAAAAAATATCTGGAGCTAAAGTCGATTCCTTAAATCTGGGTCATTTATGCTTTTGGAGGAAGTTGCAATATTCGTTGCGGTGTTATTTTCCAATGAAAACGAAAATCTGCCCAACAGACTCTATATTGCAAAAGTTCCCAGAGGGTAACATGCTGGTGCACTTGCTCTCAAGCTTGTTTGCAAGATTTCTTTTTACAATCAGCAACGACTGCACGACACGAACAAAAGAGCGACACGAAATGTCAAATAGAAGGTTCAAAACAAAGAATCAAATGTCAGAAATTTTCTTCCAAAACTTGTTCACATCTTCTCCGTACAAGACGTGTGTACGCGATACGCTGCGTTTAAAAAAAATTAAATTCTTACTTTCATTGATTGATGAATCCAAGTTACTGACTACAAGCAAAGATTGTCTCCCTAATTTAAAATTGATACAAGGCGTGTGTTATAACGTGCATGATGATAGTGAGATTGTGCCCGGGTGGACGTCTGTCATAGCAAATCAGTCGTGTCGTGACTAATATTTGCGGAAGGTGAAGGTGAAGGGTCCTCTGGATGCCTGACGAAAGTGTCGTTCGTTGTTATCAGTGAAAGAATTAGTTCGTTTAGATGGTTCTTGTGGAATAATGGTGTCGATTTTAAAAAACCAGCTGCTTAAGCATCTTTCACGGTAAGAATATGTTTTATGAATGAAAGTATGTACCTATACGTAGGAGTTAACACCTGTAAATTAGAGCATGTCAATAATTTTCTGTCGTAAAACGCGTCACGTAAGGCTACTACCAGCTGGAAGCGCACACCTAATCTCATTTTTAAAAGATTATTCGATTAGCAATCTGTTATCTTGGGGGGAAACTAATCCAACTTAAACTCCGTTACACTAGCAAGTGTTTACGAACACCTCAAATCAATGGTTTTCTTTTTTCGAAATTTATTGACATATTTTAACATCCTATCAATGACGTTCAAAACTGGGACAAAAGATAAATGAAGCAAAAAATGTCTATGTGTAATTGAATCAGGTTCAGCAACGCATAAACATAAATTAACTTTGATGAACATCAGGTCAGCTTGAATTTGATGAGTAGCTGAGAAAGCCAATCTCTGCATGCACAGGAATTTTGGCTGCACCGTGTATCCATAGTAAAAGAGAAACATGGGGCAAGTGCATTTGTTTCGTAAATTGTAAAGTAACCTCATTTTTTAAATATTGCAAAAACAAGTTTTGCTAACTCTACTTTTGGGTAATGATTAATTAGAGTGGTTGTATTATTTTACATATCTGCTGTCTAATCGTTTTTTGCGTTTTTCAATTTTAACTTTCGGTAAAAAATAGTACCTATTTTTTATCAATAGTCAATTAAAAAAAAAGCACTGAACAGTTTCTGCTTCCCTACTGTTTCTTAACCTTTGTTCAAATAAATTTGCTCACAAATACTCCTTAAAAGTGTCTAAAATTGGTCGTTAAGATGGTTCGTTTCTAGGAAATTGTTATTTGCTTCTTTCACCCTTTTCCGCTTTGGATACTCATTCTTTTGCTGATCAAAAAATTTGAAATATATGTATTCGACTACAGCCAAACAACATCAATCATAAATGTTGACCGACTGTTATATTTCCAAATAAAACTCTTTCTAAAGAAAATTCAAACCGGTACCTGCGCCGTACTCCGTTGCGAATGTGTGCACAATTCAATATTCCCCGTTCGCATAAATAATAAATTCGATATGCTTGGCTTAATTCAATCACTTCACTGAGTTATAAGTTTTGAAATGGAAAAATTGATCTTTCCGGGTGAAGATATTTAAGGTAGGCATAATGTTTTAATAAAAAAGCCCATCGTCTACTCTCTTCAATGATTCGGCTATAAAATATACTACGCGGTGATAAACAGGCGATATACGACAGTAAAAACGGATACGTCACAAAAAAGTTCTCAAGGATTTTTTTATTTAAATTTTCACTCTGTGTCGTTTTTCGTATTTCTTTTTAGCTTCATAAATGATATACGAATTAGATAGAATTTTGCTTGTTAAGCCGCTCCAATGTGTATAAAGAAAGATTTTGTGAAACTCGAAGAAAGTCACATGTATTTTTATTAATCATTCTCTATGGGATGTAGTAGTGGTGGGTACAAGTGAGATGCGAAACACCTTCAACTTTTCGCACGCATTTCACACCGCCATCCTGTGCGATATTGAATTTCCGTTGCTGTAAGCTGCTATAGTGACAACATTAAACACGGTCTGCGTATTTTTATATTCACTGTACATGTTTCTCAAGGTGAACGTGTGTAAAGTACCGCAATGTTTAGATTTACCATTTCTTCTTGCGTATTGAAATAAACGCGCCAGTATACGGATATTTAACTTCGTTCATGATTCTTTTCCATACAGCAAGAATGTTTCATTGATAAGATAAATCTCGCGTAGGATCTTTGCTTGGTCGTAATTTCACTTGAGCGGTAAATATTTTTTTTTTATAGCATAATAATTTATTGTTTGTATTGTTTTATTTGCAGATATACCAAAAATTTGTCGCCAGATAAGGTAAATTTAAGCACATTTCGGGGCGAAGGGGAGCTTTCCAATTTGCAGCTAGACGAGAATGTACTAACGGAACTGTTGGAATTGCCATCATGGCTGCGTCTTACGTCCGCATGGTGTAACCACGTGTCGTTTCGAATATCCTGGACCAAGCTGAAAAGTACACCGATCACACTGGTGAGTAAACAAAAAAAAATTTAAACACTCAGCCCTCGGAATGGCTCATTTTACATTATGCTTGAGGCAAACAATTGCAGCGAGAAAAAGGGTAATTAATTATTACTTTGTCAATATTCCTTCGCTCTCGTTGTGCAGACACTTGACGAGGTAAAAATAACGGTTGAAACATGCGAGATAACCCGCAGCGGTGCCCAGACACCGGGACTTTCGAGTCTCTCTGTACCACAGGGAAAGTATAGTTTCATTCACAAAATCGTCGATGGCATTACAGTACTGGTGAATACGGTGAACGTGAATCTGATAAGTCCGGCCTTTACCGCTTCGGCTCAAATTTCCAAAATAAGAGTCGAATCACGCACACCCAAATGGCTGCTCGGTGATCTACGGGTAACGAAAATAAAGGATCCCGCCCGGGGACTGATTCTGATATTCAAAGAGCTGTCTTGGCAAACCATCCGTATCGAAGCAAGTTCAACGCAAGACAAAAGTCTGACTCCATTGCGGCTGCTAACAAACCAGGCCCGCTGTAGAATAACGATTAAGAAAAAGCTATCCGACTGTAGCATATTAGCTAGTAGATTGGTTTTAATATTAGATGATTTGTTGTGGGTATTGACTGACTCGCAACTCAAAGCCGCTTTACACTTTGTTGATTCACTTTCCGGGCTAATCAAGGCATCCACCAACGTAGTACAGAGAGTGAAAGCGCAGAAAAAGCTGGAAACGTTACCGGAGTACCAAGCTCAGCTAGCTCAATCGTCAAGAGCACCGGATGCGCAGCAGCTAAACGCAGTCCAGCGTCTATTCAACATCTACGATGTAAGGGAGACCTCGTACCATTTCTTTAGTCAACGAATTGATTTGCATCTTTGCGATGACGCTGGTGTTGGCCGCTCCAGCTATCCTAGTTTGAAAGATGGCGGAGCGTTGCAAATTTCTCTGCAAGGGTTTCAAATTGATTATTATCCATATCATTTGGCGAAAGCAGACCGCTCGCACTGGCCAAAGTAAGTGCTTTCATTGTTTTTTTGATGGTTGTTTTGTATGATAACTTTAAACTTATTATATTAGATATAAAGAAGCAAGCGTTCCACCGGCCTTGTGGCTTGAACAATCTTTAAATGCCTTCCGTGAAGCTATATTGAATCTAAGTCAACCGAATAGACCACCAACGCATCCAAGCTTAGAAAGGTATCGACGGTCTTGTTTGTCACATGTGTCTAGACATTTCTATTGACTTATGTTGCAGGACGACTAACCTTGGCCAGCAACAATCACATATACCAAGAAATTCAGCAACGGGAGGAGCCCAAACTACCACAAACTCACCGAACATCTCCGGATCACAATCAGCTGGTGCATCGCCAATGAGAAAACATGTCCTAGATAATATAGCTAAACTGATGTGCGTGTGTGTGATAATAAAGATCGAGGAATTCACCTTATATCGCGTGACGACTTCGGGGAATAAACAGATGCCCAAAGAATTTATCGCTGGTAGGTATTTGTGCAATTTGTTATATTTTTTCGGAATAATTTATTGTAATTTCTCATTTACCAACAAAAATGTCCAATGCTTTTCTCATTTGCACGCTATAAATCCCATATACTCAAAAGCACAATGCAAAAGGAGAAAAGGTACACAAGATTCTATTTATGGATTTATTGATAAGCTGTGCTTTATCATATGACGTTAACTTTTACCCTAACTATAACTTCTTTCTAACCATATTCCTCATCATCATCGTCTTCTTCGTCATTATCGTCTTCATTATCATCATCATCGTCATCGTCATGAATATTTTTGTCCATGCAGGTTGACATAAGACGTATCGTAAAAAAATAGATGATTTCCACTAGGCTTAAGATACTGGCACCCATGAAAAGGCCCAGAATACCGCCAACTGACACGACAATATCCAAATTTTCACGAACAATTTGCCTACGATAGCGTTGTGTTGGCAGCGTCAGAAGTTTGAACTGTACCGACCTATCAAGTCGATCCTCAACCACCGATTGCTTGCCGATGATTTGAATCTCATGCTCGGTGCAGGACGGAAGGCACTGACAAACTAAACCGTTTGTCCGCCATGGTTGCATAATTGTAGTTTGCGGAAACATCAAATCCTTATGATCCAAACAGAATAGGCCCTCGTAACCGCAGATCGGACATTTGTCTTTCTCTGAAATCGATTGAGAATATTACCTACGATTATTTAGATCAAAAAATGATTTTGGTTACTCACCATTCAGGATCATATTATGGTGACAGCAATTGCATGCGGAAATCTGTGCTTGCTTAAGACATTCTGTCACACAAACACTGTAACTATACTTGGGATAAAGTGTGTCGGTTTCTTCGTCGGGAAAAACGCACCGTCGTACTTCCGGGTCTACCGTGCGTACTAGTGGGTCGTTGATCACATTTTGCATGGTGAAAAAAATGGTGTCACTATAACCTTCGGGGATTTGTGTGAACTGTAGGGTAGTCAGCAACATGTGGGGTATATCTTCCTCATTCATAATGTAAGACTATAAGGAAGTGGTTGGTTACAGAATTTTTTTTTCTTTATAAGAGAGGCTTTCAGCCTTTGGCTGGTTCGCCTCTAATGGTTACAGAATTGAATGAATAATGTTTGAGTTACTTACCGAACTAGCTCTCGTTACATTCAACATTAGCTCACCAGTGGAATGTGTTCCGCGTCCTACTTCCATGCTAAACCAATCTTTCCCCTCTCTGCGGATTTAAATAGGAAGTAAGCTGAGAGTAAAGGAAAACATTCAAAATCAAACTACTCACCTCTTGCCCAGCTGTATGGAATTCATCAAATAACATGTTCCCATCGAGGTTTGCAGAGGTTTAAAATACCGGCAGCAGTCGAAAGGGCGACCGTTCCAAACGCATGCCACGAACAGTTGGGTACAGTTGGCTCGTACCTTGGCAGCGAACTTCTCGTATCCAGTTTCCGGGCATTTTACACAATCGGTACATTCTTTGTACGGCGCACAATACGACATAATCGAACCATAATTGTACAGATTATGAAAAATGATCCGCAACATAAAATCTTCGACATCGTAGTTGTACTCCATGTCTCCATCGGTCTTCAAACCTTCTATGATATTTTCCAAACTTTCGTACACTTGTTTGGCATATCCAATCTCGCAAATCGCCACCGATGGAAAGGTGCTAATTTCTCGTACGTGAACATTTTCAACTACCAGACTGACGGCGTTTCTGTGGAAGTTATCCATATAACTTTTCACCAGAAAATATGATCCAGTCCAGGAAAGTAGTACACATCCCAACCAGAATAGACGTTCGGTATAATGGTACTTTTTGTCCGCAATGTAGCAGAATCCTGCCAACGAACAATTGTCACAGTATTCTACGAATATTTTAAACCATAATTTGAAGGTTTTCTTGAACTTCATTTTGTGCTGAGGCGCAAAATTCAAATATCTGCCGATGGCAGATTTAACAGCGTTTTAAAGCGGGTTTCATAGGAGATTGTGAAAATGATACCATGATTAATTACAATTTTGCTTGTCACCAGGTTGTATCTACATTCCGTTAGAGTATCTCATTTTAAATTCATTTATGTTCTATCCACTTTAGGTATGCCAGCGTCGCGGTGCTGTGTTTGCGTTTGAGTATGACTCTTGTAGTCGCGTTTATATATAATTTACACCTCATTATTTTTACACTTGTGATACACGACACGAACATAGTTTTTGCGACGTGTATTACTGTGAACTGTTTCTGATTTAATCTAATTTGAATTTATTTTAGACGTAGATAGTTTTTTACGTCGCAGTTTACGATAGAAATTGAAATAAAATCTTGTCCTGTTTAATAGTTGATTCGGAAACGTATATTAAATAGGAATTCATCCCAGAAATAAAATAATTTGTAATCATTTGCAATACGCTTTTTCGTGTTATTTGTATTTATAGGCGAATTGAGCAAGACAATTTAGTTTTTGTAATTTACATGAACTAAAAAATGTAACTCATATCAATCAACTTAATAAACGTTAAAAAAAAACGGCATGAAAAAGTTTTAATTTTATTTTGTTTTTTGTCAGGATATGTACTCACACATTCTGTTAACGGTTTTATGTCTATGGGGTTTCGTCAGAATTTTTTGAAAAATAAGAAAAATATGGCATATTTTCAAGTATAAAAAATGAAAGGAAAGTTAATTTATTTAATTGATTTTAAATGAACTAATGTACATTATGAACCCAAATACTAATTCTACGTTACTCTTTATTCGTCCATCACCCCGTTATTACAATAACTCTGCATGTGAAGTATCATCAGTTTAACAAACGACTACACATTTCTCAATTCTTCCTTCATCTATAGGCGACCGGGATCGATATAAGCTGCCTCCGGAAATGCCTACGCTCCACGCCGAGTTTACGTATTTTTACTATCCTGGAGATTTCGTGTTTCCATGTAAATATCTATTGTTATCTCTTGTGGATTTATTTCATTAATGATTTTGCCTCAATATTCCAGTGCCGCCATCCAAAGCCTTTGTCCATATCAACCCAGTACAGGTCAGCTTCGATCTGGACAGCTGTTTGTGGTTTAGTTCTTTTGTGCTTAACTTACATGAAAGTCTGCTGAGAACAACAAATGTGACTAGCAGTCTGAATTCTCCCTCCACACCGTCCTCCGGGAGTCACTCGGAACCGCAGCCTAATCTGATGTATATGGACGTGAAGGTTGAAGTCATAATGCCGAGGATCGTTTTCGAAGCCAGTGCAAATGCACCCCAACAGCGAGATCGACCAAAAACGATGACGGTACAAATTACACGTTTAACACTGACCAATATTCGCGAAATGGGTGCCTCACGGGCGGACTTAGCTCAGGCGGTTTCATCCTTGCAAGAGGGTAGTCTTGTGTTTGGTTCCGGCTTTCCGTCTATGCCGGGAGATCTGTGTATTGTGACAGACAGAATATTGTCGCACATTGCAGCGAAGGACGTGATCACTCCTGAACCCATGCCACAAGGGACACAGCAGTCCGCATTCAGTCACTTGACGCGTTATGCTATGTGGGCTGAGCCGCGTGATGTATGGTGCATTAAGTTAGATCCCGTTTGGGTTGATTTCTATGGAGCAAGATCGGTGGGAGCGAACCGGGCAATTCCATTTGTTGATGCGGTTCCTGTGACGATTTGGTTACATGGTCGATCGGATTTCGACATACTTGCTAATGAATTTGACAACGAGCAATGGCAGTTTAGCGGCAACAACGAGCCCAACTGCAAAAGGTACAGCAATATATCCAACTCAACAAAGTCGAGCGAGTCGAGTCTGGTGCTTTCAGTTAATAGTCTAATGCAATCGCAAGATTTAGATCCGCTGAGTAAAAATCTAAACCATCTGCCGTTGATCAGTGACAATGTTAAGAAGAAACCAGCCGATGTTAACAATCGTCCGACTGTTCCCTGCCAACCCGTAGATAGTGAAGCAGAGGCGACCGTGTCGGCCGATCTGCACGTGATAGCGCATGTTTCTAATTTAGTTAGTATTCAAATTGACCATTACCAATATTTGTTTCTGTTACGTTTGGCCGAGGAACTGACGGAGTTAGCAACTTTCCTATCACTGGACTCAAAACGGATTCTGCAAGCGGTTAGATATTCTTTAGCAATTTCAGGTACAAGTCCTAAAATATTTTTCAATATTTCCCTACAGGCGAACGTCGAAAAGTCCATCATTGTTGGCTGTGTTATTCCACAAGTGGAAATTTCGCTTGTAATGCCTTCGCAAACGCCAGGCAAGGAGTCGAGCGGCGGCGACGGCGAAAGTGTACTACCTGACTCGGCGAGTTTAGGTGACGATCTGCTTACTAATGGTATTGTAGTGGCGCATGGAATGATTCTACAGTAGATCGTTGGTTTTATTAAGTTTATGTCTAAATGCTTTTTTTTCTGTTGGATTCCTGTAGGTTCTGGCTGGCCAAACTCAATGGATCAAACAAGGAATTCGAATATTTTCAGTAGTACTGAATGTCCTTCACCCGTTGCTGTGGAGGTGCCCGTTGAAATTGAACACCATCCTGTACCTAATGCTCATGGGTAAGTTAACATGATACAAACTTTAGAAAGTACACAACTGATACTGTCATTTTTTCAGTCACAACGTTCAAATTCAAAGTGCCCCCACAACATCTTCCTCGTCTGGAGTGGTGTCCGTTGAAAATCGTTCCTCATCACCGGTAGATAGGGAAGAAGAAAAGATACAACCGACAGTGTTCAAAAGTCGTAATTCGACTGCAGATTCGTCCTCGTTTTCAAAGGAAATTCATTCTGGGTATGCCTCCATGAAGAAGGGATTTTCCCAGTTTATGACTTCTATAGATTCTAAGCTGAAGACCAACATGTCCGATGATGTGAGCGATACTCTTTCGGTTCAATCGGATATAAGCTCCGACCTAGAGAACTACCTGCCCATGCTGGGTGATTCGGAGAAAACTGCAGACTGTATGGATGTAATGTTTAAGCTAAATCCCTTCAACACCGATAGTAGCATTAAGGTTGCCCCTATTGAAGTTGCCAGCGAAGTGTGCGAAGATCCATTTTTGACTAATATGTCATCGCCGTCTGAACCGTCCGAGGCCAGCAGTTTGCGAAGGCGAGATCTAGTTTCTATGGTTACATTTAGGTAGGTATCTAGTAATTATCAGGAACATTTATTCGCTCACATGTTGCCTAATGGTTGCAGGTTAACAACAGTTGAAGTGATTCGTCAAAATATTTGCAACATTTCGGCAATCAGACTACAGGTTTCGGCAGTTAGTTGTGACGAATGTGGAGCAATACCGTGGGATGAGTTTCAGGTTCGTATATGCCTTATTTCCTGTTTTGACTTTAAGTTTTTGCGTTGTTTTTTTTATGTTTTTACTCATTCAATTTCGAACTATCTCAATGTGATTCGCTTCAATGCTTAATTAGGGTTGAGAATCACTTTTTCATAACAATAATAATAATAATAGATATCAGCGATTTGGTGCAATTATTTTGTGAAACATTAATGAATAGGAAATGTGGTTTCATATGTTACACCAAAACAGCTGCTAACATGAGCGGTAGATGAAGCATAGAAAAGTTGCATTGCAGGGTCAACCATGACCAATTACTTGTTTTCGCCCATGTAAATAATCCTCGTATACTTTGTTATTCTCCTCGTCTAATATTCTAATATAGATAATCAAATTGTAATCGATGCTCTCTCTGTAATAACGACGCAAAGAAGAACTAAATTACGAAATATTGCTTTTAAGTTATCCAAAGGTTTTCTACCGAATAATGCACTATCAATGGTTTCTTACTACACTTTCGATCAGACACCTGTCCTTCTTTACTATGAGAATGATGAAAACCTTCTTAACAGGAAAACAAAATTACAACATTCAGGACAAAATATGATTAACAATCTTTAATTTTACAGTCTAGAAGTTTAAGACACGAGAAATCTAAAACAAAAAAAAATCTAGCATGCAAGACTTCAGAAAATAAAACAAATCAACATTGCGACACCACATGTTCGTAAACTTGAGCACTCATAGATTCAAAAGTACATTTTTCTAGAAATCCTAGATACAACATAATTTGAAATCTAGTTACTAGACTTCAATCCAAAAATACAAGACTAACTCATAGCTTTAGGATGGAAGATATTAAAAATTAAAGACACCCAAAATTAATCGTCAATTCAACTTTCTAATGTTTGAACGAAATCAAGATTTTGATATTTATAAAATTTATAGTTTTTAGGTAGACATTCTATAGAGATCGTCTCAGCGAAATGTTATTGCAGGTGACGGAAAGAGAGAGTTTTGATTACACATATTGACATAGTATCGCTATACTTTTTCGTAACTTGGAAGAAAAAAAAAACGAATAATGACCGATCGGGCATGCTTTATACTTACATAAGATCTTACCTATCTTTTGATCAAATTTTCATCTCTATCGATATTATATTGTTTAATTTTCCCAACATTACTATATAGACATATATCATAATAATCTTTTCACATAAAGTGTTAATGTATTGCAAACTTGTTTTATTCTTTTTTGCATGCTTTCTCTATCTTCTACTTAAACTCAACATTTTAAAATTGCCCTTTTAAACGAACAAAACATTTATCTGTAACGGCTACAACACTGCGTCCACCCGTCGGTTAAACTACAACTAACAAACTATTCAAACAACGAACACCCGATAAAACCTACCGAATGACTAAATCTTTTTATTCGTGTACTTGTCGTGTCTATATTATCATAAATGTAAATGTCGTGTTCGTGAACAATTGTCAACGCTGGAATCACAATGGCTATCGCAAATGTTTGCTTCGAAACAATATCCAACTGGGGCGATTTTATTTTGTGTTTGTGAATCGTTTGGCGCAATCGTGAATGGAACGTACACATGAAAAACGTTGCTTAAAAATGGTTACCCGTTGCTTGACCTGCGTAACTACTTATTTGCAGAGTGGTCAACAAAAAACAAAGGTATTTACTTCTTTTCAGTATATTTCTACCAGACTGTATTTGCAAATATTATAAGTAACTGAGCTGCGAGAAAGATGATAGATATAAAGAATTGGAAACAGACAAAACTGGGTCTTCTGACCTGCATGTACACACACTCTATATCTAGCATCGTTTTTTAGACCGCAGAGAAAAGTGTTTTGTAAACATTGTTGTTACTGAGCGGTTCTGCGTTTTCTATTCACCCTCGAATTGATTTGAGATTTGGGCAAAACCGTTGTACATACAAAGACTTCTGCCGTAAATGTTTGCTGTTTAGTATTTACACCTAGTCTTTCTAGTTATTAATTGTTATATTGTTTAGTTAATATTGGTATTCCTTTTTTTCCCCGAACGATGCAAATCCTTTTTTTTTCTATAGATTTTCATCATTAAACTTGGCGTTTATTTTTTCACTACAACCCTACTCATTTTAAAATTTAACAGGGCAGACTTACTGCAGATTATTCAGTAGAAGCGCCACATCGTATGAAATATTTCAAACTATAATGCTAATCCATTACTTAGCGCTTGGTGGAGGCGCTTTATATTTTAATCGAAATGTAAAATATGAAACGGTTTCATAGAACTCCACTCAAAAGATTTAATCCTCACAGCACTAAACTTCGTCGTCGTCGTCGACGGTTTAGCTTGAAACCAATTAAGTACCTTCTGCATAACGTTGGTGCTTATTAGTGCTGTGGAAAAATTAAAATAGTTGCTTATCAATAAATAAAAATGCCTAATCGTTTTCTCCCAAATTTAATTTTTTTTCGCTCCTGAAGCGAATTGTTTTTTTTTTTGTAGGATTTACACAGTTGTTGCAAAAGCACACACAGCACACAAAATTAGCGAGAAAACATGTACATACGAATTCAATGAACACTTGCTAAGTTTTTATTGCACTTAAAGCATGGAAGTACGTCTAAAGATGTCTCCACTTTAACCTTCCAGCACAATCTAAATGTTTCATGTTAGATTTGGATGAAGATAAATACAAATGTTATCATTTATATTACTTGCGCAAGCTACGCTTTCTGTTTTGATTTGTAAATTAAATCTACGATATAGCGGAACGGGAATTTACTTATTACTGCTTCGAAAGTCTTTGCAGATAATAGATTTTTGTTGAAGTCTTTCCATGATTCTCTTCTGTTATTTTTTTACTTCGTCTTCGAATGCTACTGCTTATTTTGTATGAATTTCCTTCATCGGAACGCCGAAAGTAATAGCTGTTTAGCATTTTCGGGAAACTTCATATATCGAACAAAACACGTGCCTTACACACCTTCTATAGACAAATAATAAACTAAAAAACCTAACCAATAAAACCTTTAATAAACCCAATCAAACAATCGATGTTACATAGACGAAGTTTGGAGCTAGATGTAGAGCATGGAACATTGCACCACACAATCCGGAAGCACCCCCTTGTATTGCTGTTAGGTTAGAAGAAGAGTTGACACTGCCGGCCGATTCACTAAACATCACCGACAAGAAGTCTATACAAAGGTAAATAGCATTGTTTCGAATCCACACATGACTTTATAAATGCTTTGCAAATTATTTCGCCAGCTGGTTTCAACGCAAACTAAATGTGGAAGTAAAGAACATCAATCTTCAGCTCTCCATGAGCACCGTTGTGGGCCTTGGCGATTTGGCAGAAGATGAAGTGATACCAACCCCCATACCGATGGAAGTCGTACTGCAAAATGTGAAAATTAATCTGATCGAAGATCGTCCTCCGGTGAATATTACCTCACCGGGAACGCTGCCCATAAATTTATCTATAGGACGGATGCTCGTTACGCGAGATGCTGCAGGGGTCTTCTACCTGCAGCCTATAGAGAAACACGACGAAAGTTCAGGGGGTCCTCAAAGGCCGGAAATGGCTTCGAAAAGAGATCGTGATCGGGAGGTAGTGTCTTTGCAACTGGTGATGCATCAGCTTAAAAAGGACAACGATAGTTTACGTAAACAGTTAACAAACGTTGAGAGGGAAGCTGAATCGAATAAGTAAGTGATGTTCCATTGAATCTTGATTCTTTTAATTTATGTGTATAAAAAAATTGGCAGAACAAAAACACGACAGGAATTTGAAACGCTTCAATCGTACTTAAATGAAACCCAAGACGATGTAAGAACGTTAATAGACGAGAATCGTACATTAATGGACACAATACGTTCGCTGCAGAATCAACTGACAGCGTTAAGCGATGTACACATGAATGCCACAGATGGAAAGAGATAGCACAACTGTATGGACTGCATACAGTGCTGTGGTGATAATCCCTTCTAATGGTTAAGCCAGCTGAATGGGTGGGCGAGTAGAATTCATGTTATCATGTCGGGTATTCGAAAATCCTTTCCTAAATTGAACGATTCCTTTCTTTGTATGCCTTCCATTCAAATTTAATTTCGGCTTGGAGTTTATACGCTCTGAAATGACAGGATTATCCTGAGTGATCAAACAACCACTACTAACTACAAGAAACATATTTAACCGTTTGGAAATACAGTTAAAACACCGACAAACATAAACTGAATACATCACCCACCGTTAGCCTGTATGAGTAAGCAGTCAGCAAATACGACGAGCAAAGTGTTACTACTATTTCGTAATTACTCTGCTCATAATTATGGTTATCATCAGTTGATTCTTACAATGTGAGAAAAAAAACAAGACTTATAATTGGTTCGTCATATGTTCTTTTGTATGTTTTTGGTTTGAATAACCACGTAACCCGGCTTTGTCAGGTGTACTTGAATAAAAAAAATTTATGTTACACTGTACATATTTGCAGTTTCGTTTTCATATGCGCTTCATGGGTAAATACATGTAAAAAATTAAAAAAAGGTACATTGAATTCACGAATAAACATCTATCAGTTCAAACATTGCGTGGTATTAGTTATGTTTCCATATATCATAAACATAAATAAATACTTTAAACATTGTAACATGCAAACTTTTTCAGATGTTCTTTTATCTCTCAACATTCCTTCTTTCTTGTAAATCTCTAAAAAACGCACTGAGCCATTAGACTTCTATGAAATCAAAAAGCACTATGCACCCCGTTTATGGTGAATCAATTCCTTTTATGCATTGTAGTAGCCAATAGTCATTTCTTGTGATATTAAATTTAATTGTTTTCCGTTGAATGAAGGTGAACGATCGAATTGTAAACAGCAGCTAGAGACTATAGTAGCAAAAAAAGTATGGTTCCATAGACAAAGCGTTATAAATTGATGCTAAGCATGTTTCACTTGAAAGGCTTTCAAATTCCTCCAAAGCTAGCCTTTGTTTAGTTTGAAATTTTTATGTCTACTAAGTGCTTCATGAACTAAAAAAGATAGACTCAATTCACGTGCATAGGAACAGAATATATTCTTGGAGTTCGTTATATCAGTAGCACTGAATTCCTTACGGTCAGCTCAAATATGAACCGTTGATAGTTAGCTTTGTATTAATTGTGTTTTAAAATATTCGAGAGAAACAAAAACCTATACGTCTAGTAGTAAGCGGTTGCGTTTACCGAATCAGAAAAATATGACAAGGGTTTTGTTAACTGAGATTTATGTCGAGCTATTAATGGAATACATAATAAAGTCAATAAAAAGGTCTACGTTTAACGGATGTTGAAAAAGATTTATCAGATTCATATATTTACCATTACAATCATTGAAACAATGTCAAATAAAAATCTTTGTCCTTGATGGGTAATAAAAATGTTTATGTTGGAATATCACGGCCTATCACTAAGTTAGCCCCAATTTCAGTAAAGTTCCAAGAGCATAAAGCACGGAAATCGTTCAACTACTACAAAAATATTGGCGGAACCCCCCTAGATTCATAGCCTTAATGTAGAATTTTATTTTAATGCCATGCAAAATTTGAGCTCAATTGAACTTCGGGAAGTGGAGCCTTGGTGCGGCCCAAGCTTCTCTTTTTTAACCGATGAAACAAACACTTTTTGCTGTATGAACTCATCATTGCGACCAGAAACATTAGTCTTTTGCGATATCGCCTGGGTGTTTGCTGTATTCCACACTTCTCTTATTACAAACATCATTATTGAGAGTAATATCATGATTATTATTATTCGTGCTTGTGGGTATGTCCTTCTTTTTGCGCTTATTATTCCGAGCTTCGCTTTCTCCGGCCCATATCGCCAATTACAATTCCTTGGAAAGGTTTCAACTAAATGGCCCTTCGACCAGTTTTATTGTGAGAGGGATTCATTTTTATCAGGAGTTATTTGTCGGGGTTGTTAAATTCAAACAACGTGAAGGAAGGGTTAATGGGGAATAAACCCCCTGCTTAAGTTCGTCGACTTCGAAAGGACCTGATTCTATTAAGATTCGAACCCACGACCACCCGCATGTCAAAGCGGATTTTGTAACCTTGCAGCGGCGAAGCTCCCTAAAACAAATGCACAGGGGGTAGTTAATGAACTTTTCGAAATCGAAATGCGTGGTATCATCTGTCATCTCAGATACTAGATATCGACCTTTCATGCATTTGTGAAATTTTTGGCATAAAAAGATCGATTTTTTGCAGAAATTCGAAAATTGGTTTCTGAAATAAAAAAACGAAAATTGGTTTCTGAAAACGAAAAATTGGTTTCTGAAATAGTTGTAAACCGCTCGAAGAAGTTAAACAAGAGACCAAAAACAAAATTAGCAAGCTGACTGGAAACATATGAAACCGAAAAAAAAAAATGAAAAAATTAGTCAAAAATTTATTTTAAATTAACCTCTGAGAATTTAAAAGGTTTCAAAAAAGCAGGAAGAAAGCATACAAAAGATTATGCTGGAAAACATTTCTAAAATCCAGAAAAAGTCGAAAAGAAAATAATCCTGGATATAACCACAGAACAGATATGCAACTTCGAACAAAACTCTGCAGCAAATCAGTGCCCAAGCTTTCGCATTCATTTTTTGCTGTTTCATCCTACATTGATTTTACAGTGCATCGTTCGAATAGTTCGCTCTAATAGTTTGAACATGCACCAAAAAACTATTTTTTTTTGCAAAAAGGTGATCTTGAATCTATCAAAATCAAGTTAAAACAGGACCGCATTCAAGAGATATTTAAAGCGGAAATTCATTAACAATTCACAATCAACGTCAATAGAACAAATTAAACTAAAAATCTTTCAACCATTCAAATATTGTTTAACACATTTTCTTGGATCGTACACCTCGCGACCGTTGAAACTATTTTAACCTGTTAGTTGATTTTCTTGAATATCTTCGTTTGACTTGGAACCCGAATTTCACGACCAACGACAATATTTTTTCTCGTACCGTTTTTTATACCTAACATTGCAAGTAATGCATATCACGCGCTATACACAGCACTGCTTACGACATTAGGTACAATGTAAAACATGATTGTCGTTAGTCAAGATATTCAGTTTTCAACTTGGGCAACAATGAAATTCATTAAAAATAAATCTACGTAAAAACCGTTGCACGTATGCGGGTGGTACTGTACGATTATCATGAAAAGGCACCCTCGCTATACCAGTACCGGGGAGAACAAAGGATTCTCTCGGCGAAAAAGCGGCGAGAACTCATACAGTCCTTTTATTGGATGAATAGAATATAAGCGTAATAAAGTTTCGAGTGTAAAATGCGTCCTCTCCACCGCTAGATGTAGATACTTACAATAAAGAGATTTTGTCTCATTTTTGGTTCTTCAGTTGAAAAGATGTGACGCTAGCGTAGGGGAAGGGAGTAATGATGATGTATATGAGGACACGATATTTTTTCCAAAAGCATGGCAATCTACTGAAAAAATATATTGGCTCAAAAATTTTGGTTATAGGATCGTTGTCAGCTAAATTTGAGATTAATTTGAAATCATTTTTTCTAAGGCCTTTTTCCTTCTTGAAAAGATTTTTCAGACATGGTGAGAGCCTTTCAGGAATTTCAAGTAAAACAAGATATTATCTTTTTTTCGTTAGCAGATATACTCTATAGTTTTTAAGCTAATTCAAAATCATTTTTCATAACCTTTCTGGACACTTTCAAGCTCAATTCGAAACCAGTTTTGTCTGTTGACGATTTTCAACCATTTTCAGCTGAATTCGAAATTTATTCGTTACCTGTGTAAGCTTTAGCTTACCCAGGCTTAGTATGTTAGCAAAAAGAGAGCCTAGTCGTCAGTATAGTGTCACACCGCAGTAATTTTTCATAGCCTGTCGTTTGCATAGGAAAACAAACCAAAAAAGAATAAGGCTCCTAACGCAAATTCAAAATCATGCAAATAGAATAAATCCAACAATTAGGAGACAGCACGCCCAGAAGACAAAAGCACTATGACACGGAGCAGGTTACTTCTCAATAAGTAACACTGCAAAAAGGTAAAAAAGCAAGAATGTGCGAACAGCAAAAACGTGCGGACAATGCCACAGAAGATGAAAAAACTACTGGTCGCAGTGGGGTCCATATAAAAAAAACCGTAGTCAAGAATGGTTAACTCAATATTGCACACACTGAAGATTATCACATTTTACAATATGCTTTTTATAATATAACTCGAATAGCTCAGCAACGATTCAAGATAGGATTTTTATGTTTTAAAAAAGGTTTTCCTCATATAATTCCCCATCTTTTTGTGGTGAAGGAAGGTTGCTATCATAAAGTTTAGTACGTTTTTTAAAGGTTCAATTATGAAAACATCAAAATTAGGAATTTTCAGAAGTGCTAAAAAAATTTGTAACAACGAAATTTGAGCCACAACAAGGCGTAACAATTTTTTTTCTCTTGGTTGGAACTCCGAGGGATGCGCAAAAAATATATTTGGGTTCGGTTTAACAGGATTTTTAAGTAATAAAAATTTAAAATAAAATAAACGTGAGAAATTGATTTTTTTCTTAAAACTCAAATTAGCACGTCGACCAAACATTTTCCAGTTGTCGCCACACAAATGTTTTTTTTTTGTTAAACCATACCCAATCATTTTTCGGTTGAGCCGCCAGACTATCTGACAAAACGTTGTCTTGGGACACCCTAGTAAGCATCAATTGCGCAACTAGGGTGTATAGAGGAGAGGAAGCACAGAACCTTCTTGAGAGTCAAATGATATGTGTTCAAATATGATTGCAATCGAACAATGGTTCGCAAGTTATAGCATTTTGAGTGAAGCTACTTAATTATACACGAAATAATGGGAAAAATTGAGTTCCATGTGTTGATAAGACTTTGCTTTTCGATGAAAAAAAGGATCGACAAGAACCAAAGATTGCCCTGTAATCTAGAAAAAATACCGCTGTTGCGCAAATCGATAAACACGATGATGGTAAAAATGTATGAATCGACATCAGAGCCGGCGGTTGATGTGGGTAGTATGGGTAGTAGTACCCACTCGGAAAATATCCTTGTGGGTACTTACCCACATGGAATTATCAGACAAAACCACAAAAAATGTAATGATTTCTATGTTCGAAACGCAAAATTGCCGCGCCCATGTGAGAGCGACCGCTTTTTAATGGATATCGTTCTAAGCAATTTGCAATCAAACAATCTTTCGATTTCGAAATCTTCAAGAGCAACTCTTGTGCATTTTTTTCATTGGTCAAAAAAGTAAGACTTTTACTGCAGTAAGTGAAGCCTTGCCAGAAGTCCGCTCAAGTTTAAATCTTGGATGGGGATTTTTTTCGAGGAGACAAAACTGTTGAGCCTTGAGTTTGCATCAAAAATTCATAAAAATTGTGTATTTTTCATGGGTTTACTTTTACACGCACTAACTAAATAATCCACGCAGCATCAATCATAGTAACCCATGAGTCAGCAGAAAAAAAATAACTCGAACTCTAACCGTGATGGCGAAAACAGAAAAAATACAGAAGTGTGCGAGTTCAAAGAACGGTACCCCGCCGCGTCAAAAACGAATATCGTGCGTCACTTTGTGGACGCCGGATACGCCCGTTTCGGCATCTACAATATCTTGGCACTGTTGAATAAGAATCAGAGCATCGAAAAAAAACGGTTCCAAACGGCCGATGACCCTGAGCGATAAGAAGCCGATGACCCTGAGGATGCTGAAGAGGAAAACCGAGAGAAAAGTGTCTACATCGCTGCGTGCGCTTGGTCAGGAGGTTGGTGCCATCGGCCAAACTATGAAAATTACCTGGCCAACATGGATGGCAACGACTGGCAGGGCACTTCGTATTTTACCTCCTCCACCAATGAAGGGAGCTCCGAGGTGAAGTTCATTTGACACACCAAGTTTGCCAAGAAGGTGCTGCTGTAGCTGACAATCAGCGAGAAGGGGATGTTAAAGCCGTTCTTCTTTCGCTCCGGACTGGCCGTGAACGGGGAAATTTATAGTAAGAAATGTCTTCCGAAAGCTGCGTCGATCATCAAGAAATACCGTAAGGGTGAAAACGTGGTTTACTGGAGGGATCTGCCGTTGGCCCACTACTCGAAGCAATCGTTGGAGGAGATGAAGCGTCCCCTAGCTGGCTCCATCGAGAGTGTTCCTGGGCAAAACTGAAGCGTAAGATCTACTCCAACAATTTTGTCGCGCAAACTGATAAATAAAACGAAGAAAGAACCTAAAAACATGCCTACACGCATGTTTTCGTCCGCCCTTGTGATTGTTCCGATTAACTGCTGGAAGACCACCTTTGAACCTTCCCTATTTCTTACTACCCACTCAGGAAAATAGTGTGACACCGGCCCTGATCGACATTCGATTCATACATTTTCCAAACCATCCTTTTTTTTTGTTTGGCCTATTTTTTTTCTCAAATTTTAAGACGATGCTCACTGGAAAGACCACTGATGTAGAAGTAATCACTGCATTAGGATGTTATTTTGAGACAAAGCAAAGCAAAGCCATGGTGCTACATTCCGATTCTGAGCTTGACCTTCTGTTTGCTATACACAGACTTCTCAGCCAACCGTTAAGTGTACAGGACAATTGCGGGACTAGGCGCTACGATCCTACTGACACTAACAGTCTCTCTCGAGTCGAGACTGGTTTGTTAGGCCAGTATCGTACCTCGAGACCAACTTGGGAGGCTATATTTTGAGATTAATGACCGAAATAATATTGAAAACTTGGAAAATTTCTGGAATTACTAATGTACCGCTCTCAAAAAAAAACAAAAAAAAAACTAGCTTGAATTTTACACAAAATGTAAACGTTTTTTTTTTTTTTCAAAAGTCCGGAAAATTTTCAAATTCAAGTTTGATAGAAGGAATTAGAACCCCCTCAACACTGTTACTCCAATGGTTAGCGAATTCTTATTATATTATATTTTGATTATATTTGAGATTAAATCTAAAACATATCATGCATACACAAACTAGCTGGGAATTGTGAGTCATTCCAAATAAGTAGTTTTTAATTATGTAATTTAGTATGAAGGTATATTTGGATTTTTTTATCAATCCTTAGCAACAAACATAATGTTTTGGCAATTTAACCTTATAACGATTTCATATTGAACAGTTTAAAACCAAACGGAAGCTATTATCAACTTTATCCTTGTATGTTGAAGCAATAGGAACATTTACACGACATTGATTTCGCTTTGGACTCGATAAGCTCGCATGTCTTTCATGCCATTAATAGTAAATCAAACGAATAAACCGAATAAAGGAATTGAATTTCCAGCAGACATGTTTCCACAGCAACGTTTAGTTGTTTATTTACTAGAAATGATTTATTAAAGTTTTCTTCGCTTCTCTTTCGCATTTATTCCATGAGCTGGCTTAAAATCACCTAAAACAAACTTTTATCGACAATTCGATGCGCCTAAAATATAAATAAACTCATTCCTCGCCATTCAAGATATGTGTTTAGAGAACGTGAAAATTGGAGGGAGTGTCACGAGTAATTAACCTGTCTGAGAAATTGAAAGGAAGAAGGGAAAATTCCTGTGAAGTTGATTTCTATTCGCAGTGACCCCCTTCTTTTGAAAAATTTATCTTCGTGTTTTCCTCCACATTTTTGAGGGTTTTGAATAAAAAAAACCGTCACGCTACCAAAGCAACGCACCAGAATGCCAGAATGGGCAGAAGCAAAGCGGGAAAACAAGGTGAGTTGATTGATGTTGGTAACCAAGAAGGAAATACTTTCAGGGCAAACCAGTGTCATTACAGCTCGTGATCGAACCAGCCACAGCGGCAGCAGTCGAGGCAGCTTTGGAAGCCGAACAGGACGACACAGAGCAGCCCAGTTCCTCTGGTGATTCGTCACCATCCAAGAGCATTAAGACCTCTTCTGGTAATCCACCTCGCATGGAGGAATTAAAGGATGCCAGCATCCACCATACCGCACTCAAACTCGCCGAGGATATTAAGGCAATGAAAATCTACGGTAGTCTGTATACAATGGTTCAGGTAATACTACAGGCGAAGAAAGGCTTGTTTTGTATGTATATATGTATTTATACTCATGTCTTATATTCTGCTTAAATACTATAGTTATGTAGTCATCAATATTCGATTTATTGTATAGCTTGGCATTAGTGAATTTATTTAAAGGGGTTTTTAATTTAGCTGTAGAGGTTGCGATGACTTAGGTTAGTGAATTTTACAATTCGTCTATTTTGCTAAGTGCTGAAAAATTGTTGCTTTTTTTTCTTCATATAATGCTGAAAAATTGTTGCTTTTGTCAGAATAATGAAATTCTGTTGAATGTGTGTTTTGCGGGCCTTAGCCTAATAGAGTTCATACATATTCAACTCTCAAGCAGGTAACTTTGTGCGTGTTATTTATATCTTTTGTGGTTATTAGTTTACAGAGAACATAAACTTTCCAGAAGATTTTACATTCAAACAAATAACATAATTTTTGCAAATATTATGTTGGAACTATTTGTATCTATTTTACTGATTTTTTATTTATATTATTGATTAATGGATCGATACATTGGCATCTCTAAAAAAATTGGTTTTTTATTTTTGTGATGTCTGGTTCGAGAACGAACATTCAAAAGCCAACAAAGTATCGGTCATTTAAAGGTTGCTCAGTGTGCGCGAGTCAGTCTCATTTTTTCTTTAATTTCATACCATCCTTTTCCACTCAGTAAACATTTGAGCTTTGTGTGAACCATTTTCAGTAGGTATAAATTCACGTTCCATTTTGCTTCTGAGACCCGTCGAGTGTTCAATTTTGACAAAACTGGATTCGATTCGATGTGAAATTTCAGAAGCTTGCCTGTTCGCCTGAGGTGGATAAAGATGACATGCGACACACGCTGGAGGCTGCGATCAAAGCGAATGGACTTGAAACCGAAATTCGTAACGTCATTTACCATCTGATTCGAAACTCACTGAAGCCTGAATCAAAACCAACGCTGCCGTCCAGCGATCCGCTTAACTACTTGAAACGAGCGGGAATTCAGTGGGAGCGTCGCGTTCGTAAGTCATTAAATTCCATGTGTTCCGAATCGAAGGCGCAACTGCAGGGCCAAATGCGAATTGTTACCGACCGGGAAGAGATTCTAGCCAAATGGGATGAATTAGGCAACTACCAGATTGATCTGACAAACTACCGTCCAGTTTACGCACCGAAGGATTTACTCGATGTGCTTCTCTCCTTGAAAGGCCCCGTCAAGCAGGACGAAACAGAGTACAAACGATACTTTCGCTTCTCGTCGCAGCAAATCGCCAACAAGCTTAAACTAATTCAATCGTTTTTCAGCTTCTTGCCAAAGTGGGAATTTTCGCACATTTCCCTTCCGGTTAAAAATCTTTTCGAGCTGCGTGTACATTTTTCGGAACTGCTGCGTAACGACAACAGTGGCAGTACCGTTGATTGGTCCGTCACGTGTCAGAAGATCTTAAAGACACGACATGCACCGCTATGTCAGCAGGCACTGAAGAAAGGGATTACACCGCCTCCATTACGAGGACCACTGTGGGCCTACGTGCTTGGAAGTCAAGTGGAAGCACATGTAAGCCTAGTGCATGTTCAGGTCGTTATGGACCAAGGGTAGGATACATATGGTTCAAAGCTACTAATCTGTTTGGTACTTGTTTTTATTTAATTTAGAACGTCGAGCATTGGGAAAATTTGAAACAGCAGGTACTTACAACTGAGTCCATCGTCGATAAGCTCGTGTTCAAGGACGTTCAATTAACGGCTACTAATGACGATCGTTATTTTGTGTTCGAAGATATTTTGTATCAGGTAATGATAGTTTACGGTTAAATTTCGTATTTTCCTTCATCATTGATATCTCCGCACAGATTATGCTATGCTTCAGCCGGGATGCAGAAATCAGCCAGATGATCCAAACGGAATTCACTAGCTCAGCTAAGTTTAAGCAATATGAGGGACCGGCTTGTGGTTTTGTCCCATTTCACGGGATTTGTATGCTGGCAGCTCCGTTCTGCTACTTATACGATAATCCAGTGTCTCTGTATTTCACGTTTCGCATTTTTTATGTACGCTATTGTTATCGGTTAACAACTATTAATACTCATCCACAAGGTATTGTCAGTCTGTGCTTGTTGTTCGAGAAACTCTTGCAGACTCATGAGCCACAATTATGGTCACATTTCCGTGAGTTGCAGATTCAACCGTAAGTGATTAGGTTTCATGAGATTCGTGGGGGAGTTGATTTCTTTGTTGTGCTTATATACTTTTAGAATACGCGTTGTTTTCAAATGGCTTATGCGTGCTTTCAGTGGCCACTTGCCACCGGAGCAATTACTCATTCTATGGGATCTTATTCTTGGCTACGACAGTTTAGAGATTCTGTCGCTTCTGTCCCTTATAATAATGAGCTTTCGCAGAGAAAGCCTAATGCAGGTGGTGACCTTGGAGAACATCGAAGCTATTTTGTCGGACCTGTCTTCCGTTAAGGTGCTACCCTTGATACAGCTGACACTGTCGCGAGACTGAGTGCTGCGAAACATTTTCATGCTTGAAAATGATTAAAAGAAGAGGTTTGTGGGAAACAATGGTGCAATTGTTTGAATGATTTTGCCAGTAATGAAAATAGACGAACTATTAGTAATGAACCACCTGGTTTATGTTAGTATCAATTAATAGTTGAATTAGCAAGAATCATTAATATTAATAAAAATACGTGATCTCTGATCGTAATACATTTTGTCGCAACTATATAGTGTGATTAGAAATAAAATTAAAAATAGTTTAACTAGCGAACTTTTGTTTTTTCTTCTTTTTTTGTCGTTGTTGCTTAACTTTTCAATAAATTTTTAGATTGCTACTGCGCCTAAGTTCAAAGTCGAATCGTAATCTAGATGATTTAAACAGAAATCACAATTTCGGTATATGTTTCCTTCAAGTTCCATCTATTAAATAATCATGTGCCAGAGCTATCTACAAGTTTTAAACAATCAAGTCTCTATTTTTCTTCTGTTTTTGACAAGAACGACTATCAAGATTTAATGTTTTGAACAATGTATCTCGCTACTTACCGGCTCATTTCGCTGCTACCAATTTTTAGGCTTGAAGCTCAGCTTGGAAAGCCAGGATGATGAGCTGGAATCTTCAATTCCTTTTAGTTCGGAAGCTTGTGCTTCTTTGATGCCAGCTTCCTTTAGTTGCTCGATTAACTTCTGCCGAAAAATCACTTTGTGTGGTCGTTTGTCTTCTTGTGCGTTGAGCTGAAGTTGGATTTTTTTAATCGCTTCAACGTACGTTAGACCGTACCATTCGATTTCTTCCGCTGTGTATTGGGATAGATAGCAGGAGTACTCTGTAATGATTGCCTGTTGTTTTTCTGGTTGGTCAGCATATTTGGGACATCCCGCCTGAAGATCTAATAACACCTTCTTCTTCAATTTGATGGCTAACATGGAACGAAGGTCGCACGCTGGCGTTTTCAGTAAATAGTGATCGAAACCATGGTTATCGTGGATCTGTTCTAATGTTCGATCTGTTACCGTTACAGCCATATACTCGTCTAGTATCTGACTATGCAGAACCGAGCGCTTCAATACAGGAACCCAGAAGTGCGGAACACGACGCTTGTAAGGGTTTCGTTTTTGGAAACCTTTTACAATTGCTTCTCCACCCCAAATGCCTTTGTGGGCTTCCAATGGGTAAAGCAAAGGCAGTGGTATGTTCTGAATCGGCGTGACAAGTCCGGTGGCATCTTCACGCTGAAACATTCCTGTTGAAAGTAAATGTATTAGTTCGCATTTCACATTTCATTCACATTATTATATCCTACCATCCTTAGGAACATAATGAACAGCTGCTGGTTGGCGATTTTTCCATTCGTCCCAAAATTTTTTGTACGCAAGTGGCAGTTGAGCTCCTAAACCTTCCGTAAATTTTTTTGATTTGCGTAATCCAAAGAGCAAATTTGCACCCTGTGAAAAAGAATGATAATAATTTCTGAAGTGACCGACACATGCTAATGTTAGTAGAAAATGAACATTTGCAATAGGATGATGAAACAAGAAAAAAAAAAAAGATTTCTGGTGTATATTTTAAGGTGCATGTTACCTGCGGAGTGGCTGATGCCATTGGAACTTCGTGATCAAATTATGTAAGAGTCGTGTTTACAAGCAGTTTTTCCCAAAATTTGCTACGTGATTTAATGAACAACAGCTATCTTTCGCGTTGAGGATAAAAATATTGCTGTTGATCGCATTGACTTGATAGATTTGACAATGAAATGACAAGAAAAATATAATCATGAGAAGAAGCGAAAGAAGAACACGACACGCCCTTCAGAAAATTATACTCGACAACAGATTCCGTTCACATTCAGTTGTATTTATTTGTTAACATGCAAATGCTCGATTGTTTTGTAACGACAGAAAAAAGAATCGAATTGAATTGTAAAATGTCCCGACCAATCTCTTTCGTTACTGGCAATGCTAAAAAACTAGAGGAAGTAAGATCTATTTTGGGAAGCAAGTTCTGTCGAGAAATCATAGCAGTGAAGTTAGACTTGCCGGAGCTGCAAGGGAAAATCGATGACATATGTAGAAAGAAATGTATGGAAGCTGCAAGACTTGTTAAAGGACCAGTACTGGTAGAAGACACCAGCCTGTGCTTTAGTGCCCTAAAAGGACTTCCCGGTAGGTACTTTTTTCTCATATCTCAGTAATTAAATTAATAGTTATTTGTTGATTCAGGGCCATACATTAAATGGTTTTTGGACAAGTTAGAACCAGAGGGACTGCATAAGCTGTTGGACGGATGGGAGGATAAATCTGCGCAAGCAGTATGCACTTTCGCTTACGCCCCAGATGAGAATGGAGAAGTGATCCTTTTCCAAGGACGCACCGATGGGGAAATAGTGTTCCCCCGTGGTTGTCGCGATTTCGGATGGGATCCTATTTTCCAACCGATAGGCTTTAAACAAACATATGCTGAACTACCAAAGGAAAAAAAGAATACAATCTCACACAGGTTTAGAGCCTTAGATAAAGTTAGAGATTATTTCGAAATGCAGTCTAAAGAATAGCTTAGATAGTTAAATTCATATTACTGTACAAATAACTGAGACTCGTAGAATGGGAATTTTATCAATTTTAAGGAAATTTGACTGGGTTAAACCCAAATTGCAAATATGTAGTTCTTTTTAAATATATCTCAATATCAGCACCTAATTAGATCTTTTAGCGGCAACTACGCGGCTGTTTGACTTAGATAATCTTTACATTGTAATAAAATAACTTAATTATTCTCAAGATTAGTAATACATAGAGTATCATTCCTTGTAACATAAATCGACCAAATTTTTATCAGTAAAACAAATTAGCTTCATGAGTATAATAAGATGTGACTTGAGGTTTCCAACATTCGTGCGAAAAGATCGATTTGAATAGATGCATAGCATTTTACATGATGTAGGGTAACGTTTCTATTATCGTCAGGTCAGGGGAGTAAAAGATGTCCTAGAGCGATAGTTTTCTGCATGATGGTCCTTCATGTTGCGGAGCTTTTTCCTGTAAAAGATAAGTTCTCTACGACTTCGTTAGGCTTTTGGAAACAAATAGGACAAACCTGAGAAAATAAGGTAAGCAAACTGTTCTCAGAACTCAATTATGAAATGTAATTTATGTAATTGTATAATTGTTTTTACAAAAATATGTTACAGCCAATTTTGAACAATTAAAATGAAGCGATTAGCAGTGGGTTGGGTTTGGCGCTTCAAAGCCTTCAAAGGCTTCAAAGAGATCATTAACGTGAACGCACCCTGCAACACAAAATATCTGTATGTATCAAAGGTGCCAGTTTCGCAGATAAGCCTTCACTGCACAAAAAATTGAAAATTTAACTCCTGGCATTTGCTACGCATATGTTGCGTTTTCGACTATTGAAAATTCATTTACAAAATGCAGGCCTTTGGTGTTCTTTTAATCTGCAGTTTTTCGTTTGTACACACTTTTGAATATTTTAGTAACCCCTGGTAATGTTATTCTTTGAGTGGTTTTTTTTTCGAATTTCGTGCAACATCTGGCAACTTTGGCTAGATTTCCATAAGTGCCGGTTTGACGTTTAATCTTAAACAAAACGAACACGTCTTAACTTTCGTGTTGTTCGTGGTAGTCAGCAGGGATGCCACATGTACAGATTAATCTGTATTTTACAGGTTTTTGGCCGAAGTAACGGTACAGAATCTGGATATACAGATTTTCGTCGAAAAGTACAGATTTACAGATTTTTCGAAATTGACATCAATTTTTAAAAACAATCCAAATTTTATTTCATTAAATATTAAGCAAATTGAACATATTTTCAACTCCTCACACATTTTAAACTAAACATTTCGTTTATGTACCATAAAAACTTGAAAAATACAAAGTTCTTTATGTTTAAACAATACGGATTTTATTTTACAGATATTTCTGTTCCAGATACAGATGCTCAGATTTTTTCAAGGGAAAACACAGATTTAAATGTGGCAACCCTGGTAGTCAGTCAAGCGGCCGCTATATTATGTGCTTGTGCTAGTCTTGTGCAGAAGATATTATCGATAACAGGGACAATTTTGGCTATAAAATCAATTACGGTTATTTGATATTTTATCTCTCTAATTCCTGCTTGCGTATTCAACGTGTGTTTGAAGTAAAATGACAGACTATGGAAAGGAGTTTATGCTGCTCCTGATGAATGAAAAATGCTACGATAAGTATTTCGTAGATTTCGATTTCTTCGACGGTAATTTGAATTCTATTTTTAGCTTAAAAACTTACGCTAATCGGTATTTTATCTCAACAATTGCAGCGGATTGTTTCAGATCACTACTTAGCAAAGGCTTAGGCTTGGGAATAATTGCTGGATCAGTGCTCGTCAAAGTTCCTCAAATAACCAAGATCCTTGCAAATAAATCAGCAGAAGGGATTAATTTGTTTAGTGTCTGCCTAGATCTCTTTGCCATAACAATTCACATGTCGTATAGCTTTGTGAGCGGATTTCCGTTCAGTTCCTGGGGCGACACTTCTTTTCTTGCGTTGCAGACGGCGATTATCGCTTTTCTAGTTTTACTGTATGGCGGAGCACCAACCAAAGCACTGGCATTCACTGGTGCATATACAGCGATTACCTATAGTTTAATGGGAGGTTTTACTCCGTTGAACTACCTTCTCATTGCTCAGGGATTGAACGTTCCGATTCTATTGCTGGGAAAGTTGTCTCAAGCGTACACTAACTATCGCAACGGAAGCACCGGTCAGCTATCAGCCGTTACGTGCTTCATGCTACTGGCTGGATCCCTCGCCAGAATCTTCACCTCAATTCAGGAAACGGGAGATCAAATGATGGTCATAACATATGGATGCTCGTCGTTTGCGAATGCGGTCATCGTGCTACAGCTGCTGTATTATTGGAATGCGGACAAGAGCAAGAAAACTTTCAGTAAAACTAGTGTTCCGAAGAAAGCCACCAAGGCTAAGGCCAAGAAAACTGATTAAACTTAGACAACAGTTGCATTGCAGTTACAAAAGACAGGAAAACGACCTAACAATTATTCCGATTAGCATGAGTACAAAAGCAGACTAGTTGAATATGTAGCAACGTTAGAACTACTCATTGTTCAGTTTGTGATTTAGATGTCGTTTCAATTTTCAATAGTCTGTAGGTGGTATAGCAGCTATTTGGTTAAGGTGACGAGCAATTAATATATAAAATGACGCCATGCGCAGGCGACCAGAAGTAGATAATAAATCTTTTGTAGCGAATTCCTTTTTAAATAATAATAAAAAGTGGCTAATGTTGAACTGACAGCGTGATTATCTACCTGTACCGAGGGTTGGGGACGGGTCTTAAAAACCTTGAACAGGATGTCAAACAAAAGCTTGAATCGCTTTGGGAATATGGATGCCTTTAAGGGGACATAAGTGAAGTACGTGAAAAACGTTTCTGCCAGGTTTGTCTTTTTCTCTCTTTTTTGAACAAGTAAAATCACATTTGTTATCAAATCCTAAACACAGGCTTTGCTCTAGAGCTCAAACTGGAAAAAATAAAAGATTATAGCTTTTTAATTTTTCATGTGAATTTGGGTGCCCCTAGCGTTAAATAAGTTTTTTCGTAAGCCAGCTGACAAGTCCGGTGAGTAGTATTCTAAGGCCTTTTGACGCACTTTTATCCAAACTAAGGGCACCAAAAAGCAAAGGAATGGTTAAAATTCTATAATCTCTCTAGGACAACTATTTTGAGCTTTGAAGCAACGTTTTTTCGCTTATGTCAACCAGTGTAATTTTTTGGTTAATGTCCACGGTCCATACAATTTTTTTGGAATTTATATGAACAGTTGTCCACGGAGGGGGAGGGGGGTGTCAAAATCGTTAAAAATCTGTCCACGTGGTATGTGGATGGCCCTTATGGCAGAGTTAATTGACAAGTCCCAATCTCGCTGCTTCCCTCTTAAAAGGTACGAAGGCCTTCTCCACGGCCTTACGGTTGATACCGATGATATCGATGTCGTCCGCAAAACCAAGAAGCAGATTTCGTGATGATCGTACCGTTTCTTTCCACGTTTGCTCTCCGTACTGCACCTTCAAGAGCGATGTAATAGCAGTAGTAATAGCGGATTTCTTGATTTCACCAGCTCACCTCGTTTTGACCTGGGAGCGCACTAACTGCTGTCAAAACCCTTCTTTATTCGCTCGATTCTGACCCAGTTTTGAACGCACTGTAAAATTTGTCAGCTTCGACCCACTACCGCACGTGCTTAGTTTGTAAATTATTATCTGGCATCTCTTTCTTACTTGCGTCGTAAATCGCGATGCCGTTTTTTTATTTGTCGGCAGATTTGCCGGGACGCAGTGGAATAAAGAAATTTGCTATAAGTTAGAGAGTGCATCCCCCTGCTTCAGTCCATCCTACGTTACGAACGCGGCTGATGTCTCGCCAGCTATCCGCACGTACGATTTCGATCTCTCCAGCGTTATACTACTCATCTTGACCTTTTTAGTTTTCAAAAAATCGAAATTTTTTATAACATGGAACTACAACATCTTAAGAACTACAACATCTTAAGAACATTTTTACAAATTTTCATAAAGATATGAGCAATAGGGAGAAAGTTAGAGCGATTTGCAACACGTCTCGCTACGGCCGCATAACCTAACTTGAAACTTTAAACATGATTATCTCGGAATAGTAATTTTCGAAAAATGACTTTGCCGTGATCCTGATTACGGGAAAACTACTGAACCGATTTCCTTCATCTTTTTTTTTAAATTTTCGTTATTAAATTCGCCGGTCCTTGAACGATCGCTTTTTGAAACATACAGTTACATTTTGCCGCAAAAAAATTTTGAATGCAATTTTTAGCGCTCGAAACCTGCATTTTTTTGGGAAAAACGTTCCCGTTTGCACTGAAAACAAAATACTCATGAAAGCGATCGTTCAAGGACACGACACACTTCTAAACTAATGAAATAATATGAGTTTTTTGAATTCAGTTGACCCACTCTATCAGGATCACCGCAAGCCTCTGCGAAAATAAAGCGTTTTCGTTTACTCCAGTAATAATTGGTATATCTCAAAATCAAACGTCTTTTTTTGTTGTTGATAAACTGTACTTTCAGAAAAATACCACTTTGATTCAATAAAAATGGTGCTATGTACTTAAAAATAAATTCAAACTTCCCTCATTTTTCTCGACCAAAAAGGTATATAACCCCTTAATTAGTTTCGTAGGGAAATTGTGTTCCAGCCAGGGAAACCAAATGTGCAGATTTGTCTGCAAAACGCAGATTTTTAGAGTTCGTGTGCAGATTTTTATTGATTCGCAGATATTTGCAGATTTTCAATAGTTTCTGCAGATTTTTGTCAGAGTCTTCTTTTATTTGCGCAGATTTTGCAGACTTTTGCCTGCGCGAGCGAATTTTTTTTGAATCACGGATAAATATTTTTCAGATTTCAAGTAGGGTTTTCCGGTTTTTCGAGCAGTTACAGACTTTTTGACGTTGGACTAACGTCTATATCGAAGTTAGGCACCTGAATTTGAAAATCTAGTAATTCAACCGGGGAAAACCAGGGAAAAGTGGTCAGGTTTTGAGCGCTTATATATCAGTCATTTCTTTTCAGAATTTCGAGGTTTTGGCATCAACCGATCAGAAATTCTTTTATGGTTGAATTTATGTAACAAAAATAACCTATTGTTCGAGATACACTATTGAAAAATTGATAAATCACATCGATTGTCTAAATCATACCGAGCAACCAATCACCACCTCTCTTCACAACAGTCGACACTAACGGATACAACCGATCTGACTTTGTAAACAGTCTCACAGCTTTCAACCAATAACGAGCTCGCTTTCGGTAGCTGCAACAGGTGTTTCAACACCGTTTTAAAATGCTTCTTTTATCATTACCACTGAACAGATTCTAAACACCAATGGCTTGATTGATAGGGGAAATATTGCGCAAGATTGTCAAATAATAATTTAAATATGTTTTCGATACTAAACTAGTTAAAAGTTGTGTTAAAAGTCGTGCACATTCAACCAATCACAAGCTCGCTTCTTGTTTGCTCGCGGATGGATTTTTGCTTTGGGCTATATAATAGCCTGTGTCGTCTCATTGCAGTCATCAGTTAACAAGTGAAAGGCCACCAGGCCGGTCTTGTATAATCAGCAGCGGTGGCTGATTCCAGCGGCCAAACTGAGCTGCAGCAGAACCAGAGCGGTGGTATCAGGCAGCAGCGGCGGAGGTAGTGGGCAGCTGCATTTCTTCATTCAGTTCGGTTCTCCTTCGATCTGAGTTGGACCCCACCAGCGGTAATCCAATTCAGATATCGTTGGGTGAAAACGTTGGGTGTGTGTGCAGTGTGCACATATAGCGTATGTGCATCTGTATTGCTATGACATTTGCGATGATAGGGATGGCGCTGTTGCGTGTGTATGGCTAGCTATAGCGTGTGTAAGACACTAGCATGTGTAGCATATTATGGCTATTGCGTGTATATCTTCAGCGTGTGTACGGATAGTTATAGCTTGTGTGTGGATAGCTGCTGCGTGTGTAATGATTAGTTATAGCGTATGTATGGATAGTAATAGCACATGGTTGGATAGCTTATGCGTGTGTATAGATAGTTGTATCGGATGTATGGAAAGGAATAGCGTGTGTATGGATAGCTATAGCTACAGCGTGTGTATGAATAGTTTTAACGCGTGTTTAGATAGTTATAGCATGTGTGTGAATAACTATAGCGGGTGTTTATCGAAGATTATTATTGTCATTGAAAATATTAAAACGTCTTAACGAACACAGTTGTGAATTTGATTTTACAGCAGCGATTTTAACTTCTTCAGCCAGTCTTTATTCATCGAGGAAAAATTACTACCTATGAATGATCAACACTTATTTACTAGAAATTTGATTTAGATCAAAACGGGTTCTTTTGAGTATCATAAGTTATTGGTAAAAAGAGTTGCAAGTTTTCTCAACGAGCATTCATTAAATTTTCGTTTTTGTTTCTCGGTGCGCGGTTTTGATTTTGTTTCTCGCACACAGAGAAAGAAACAAACTTGTCGCTATCGTGAAAAATAACAAAACAATTAGAAATGCTCTAAATCACAACTGAAGAAGTTAAGATATTTTCCTGTCACTCGCCCAAACCTTGATAACAAGTACCGAAAAACGTGTGATTGAGCTCTTGCTATATTGAGTTATTGAACCAAACGTTTTTTTTTTAAATACATGAAGTTATATGCTGGGAACTAACCTAGCATGAGTTTTATCGATTAAATGTCAAACAATATTCAAATTTAAAATTTTCGGTTGAATCGTTCTGGGCTCCAATTTCAGATAGTTTCGTAAAGTTTGCTTTTCGCTTAGATAGGAAAATTTTACCAATTCGCTCAATTAAATGATTGTCTTGGTAGTGCAGCAAACAAAGGGTTGATTCGAATATGTATGAAATGACAGCGAATTAATAAAAGATATCCATTCTTTTAGTATATATTATTATTTATAACGTTTTAACGTCTCAGCATCCAGAAATGCACTGTAAGATAAAATTGCAGCAAATACTAGAGTTGCAATTCTCTCTATTATTTGTTTTAATGGAATATAAGAATACCGTAGTCCAACGTCATGCGGTCGTGTCTTGAATACCACCCTCCTACTTTTTCAAAAATATCTGGCATCTCTGGTTGTACTCCCAGAATTTATCGAGGATCTGTCGCAGGGTGAAGATTTGATCCGTCGTGGAACGCCCCTGTCGAAAACCAGCGTGGTATTCGCCAGCAAAGGATTCCGTCAACGGTCTCAATCTGAAGAACAGGATACGGAAGAGCACTTTATATGCGGAGTTGAGCAACGTTATACCTCGATAGTTACCACAATCCAATCGATGACCCTTCTTATAGATAGGGCATATGAGGCCTTCCAACCAGTCGTTCGGCATTTGTTCATCCGCCCAGATCCTTAATTATTATAAATTAGTTAAGAACCTTAAATTAAATTTTTTATCACAACAAAACAACTGTGACAACTCAACCAATCCGCATCCTAAGACAAGACGTGACAGCTGGTCACCGTTACATTCAACCAATTTGAACCGGCTGCTGATTGGCTGAATTCGATAACGCAATCGTCACGTAGAAAATACAACGAGGTTACTTTTCACTGTAAAGCAGTGATGCTGGAGAGAGAT
Source organism: Wyeomyia smithii (assembly GCF_029784165.1). NCBI lineage: Eukaryota > Metazoa > Arthropoda > Insecta > Diptera > Culicidae > Wyeomyia > Wyeomyia smithii. The sequence goes on from NC_073696.1 coordinate 44,887,238, forward strand.
AATTTAGCTATTATAATTGTTCATAAATAATGATGCAAAAGTATGCAAGGTACATGATATTACCGAGTAATGTATTTCACTGTTATAACTTTAAAAATGCATTGATTAATCGTTTATTACTATTTCGGTTGAAGTCCAAGAAACTTAGAAAGAAAAAATTTGGGTACCAAGAAAATTAGGAAGAAAAAATTTGATAGTAGAAGTATGCTTTATTGAACATAAAATAATAAATAAGAATTGAGTGTTATTCGCCTATATATTGCAATTTTAATCTGTTTTATTTTCATTGACCTGCAGAAGTTGTTAAAAATAATCACTCTGGCATCAACGGTATGGAACGTTCAAAAAAATTTCTACGGGGATGACGGCCGTTACGAAAAGAAAAATAAGAAGCCAGCTGTCGCGTCTTGTCTTAGTCCGGATCGATCCGTGAAGTAACAAGGAAAAGCTCTCATATACTCTTAAAATTTGGTTTGACAATGTTCCACCGGAACACTATGAAATGTATCACTGATCATTAATTCAGAATCCTCTATACATAAATCATTTTGTCAACATTACAACCAATAAAACCGTTACCTACTTATCAAATCATTTGTCATTTTCATAATATTTCTCACGCTATTGAAACAAAAAATAAAAGTATCTCACGGTCTTTGAATTGAAAAAAATGTTGCTAAATTTCAATTTTTATTGTGCCTGTGCGTGTCGGTTCGTATACCCAAGACGCACCCGAACTGAAAGTCGCAGATTTACCTCGGTTGGCCGTCTCAAAACTCACGAATTGCTTTGTGCAGTTGTAAGCTGCCAACGGCCTTCAGCGCATTGTAGAAACTATCCAAACATTCTCAAGTGTTGAAAAACAATATTGAAGCGATGAAAAAATCATCGCCTGTTTTAAATGGAAATCCCATCGATAACAAATGGAATCTGCAAATAAGAAATCATGATAAAAGCATTCAAATTATTTTAAATCTGAGATAAAAGAAATATTACGAAAGAAATAATGTAGAATATTTTAAATTGGTTGTTCCGCTGTTAACGGTTATAGGTCAGTGGCGATCGATGCACAGCGCATCTGCGAGCAATCAATGAAAGTTTCATTGATTTTATTCCGGGACCAACAGGTACAGGGGAAATGGCATGTCTTTCCGTTCTGCCAGCACAGATAACGACGTTGAATCGAACTGATAAGGTAGCCCACCATATTATCAACCCGTCGCTATCGAACTGTTATTTTTTTTTCTCTCCAATCCAAACGATACCGCTGCTTCTGGTGGCTTACGCAGTTCCACCCGCTGTCGCGACCGAGCAGCACGCTTTTTCTTCTCAGTGCGCGATATTGGAAGAGTGTTACAAAAAAGTAGCTACTGGAGAGTACAATTTTCCGAGTGATTCACGCAATAGGAATTTTAGCAGATTTATTCTTGCCGATAATTTCAGTATTGTGATGAGTGAAGCTGGTGCTCAGTCTTAGGATAATTTCTTGGGATATGTACCGGTTCAGCACCGTTTAGTAGAAGAAAATGGATCAAAACACAGAACTTGTAAGTGAGCGAAAGTAGTGTAAACAGATTACATGAATTTGGGACGGCTTTGGAAGTGATGAGAATGGACTTGATTATACGTTTCAATTTTGGACAGGTGCAATCCGCCGTTCAATTTCTGTCCCATAAATTGTAACTCGATGACGAAGACATAGTGCGCTTATCATACTTGTAGGTGGTGTCGTGTTTTTTGCGATAAGGGAAATGAATGACCGGTCGGTCGTCGGTGAGGTGTCCAATAAACGAAGGTTTTCCATGGTCAATTACTCATCCTGGTTCTGATCTATTCTCGTCCAGCAGGGTTCGGCATTATGGTTATGAAATCAATCAATATTGAAGTTGGGTTCATAGCGAAGTTTGCCAAAGATTAGAATCATCGTATCTAAATTCCTCACTTATCACTTTCAAGCGCTAGATTACGGTGGATTAGAAATTTGGTGGGTTTTCTGATTAAGCAAAGTGATTGAAGTAATTTTCTGGTGAATGTTGGTTAAGTTGGGAAGAGTTTAGTCGTTGTTTACTAAACAGGATTTTTTTTTGTTTTGGTTACTTTCAAAAACTCAAAATAACGGTTGAGTTTATGTTTTAAATTGAAGAAACATAACAAATTACTTCGGAAGCTTAAGACTGTGGACGATTGGGTTTAAAACATTAATCTAATAAGTAATTCGGTATTTATAATTCGAAGGTTATTCTTGGATGTGAAGTATTTGATATTGCTTTGGCCCCTTTTTGCCAATCAGCAGTGCCCTAGAAGACGCCGCTACCCATGGTCTTTTTTAACAATCGTTTACTTTGTAAAGTTGTCGAGTTTAAGCTGATAAAACTTGTCTTTGTGGCGCAGATAATTGGTGCAAAAAGCAAACTCACCGTATTATAATCCTTCATTTGAATTTATATTTTGGTGGATTTCGGTTTATATTTTGACGGCAAAAGTAGTAAAAAATTTTGGAGAACGAAATGCTCTTTTACACGTATTTGGCTTAGCAATCTAGGGACTTTCCACCTGTGGAGAAATATTTGAGATTTGAGGGCAATTTCCATAAGTGTAGCTCAGAAAAACTGTCCAATTACAAGTTGTATGGAACTACAGAGATATTTTTTTTTGTAAAAAATAAATGAGGGAAATAGATACTTCAAGAGCATTCAGTTTCGAGTTATTTTGAATTTGAAATTAGAAAATTTTAATTATTTTTTTGAAAATTCACCGTTTCCTTGAGGTTTCCCGGGACTTCCTGCAACGATCATAAAATCATAATGAAAAATTGGATAAATGATTCAGGAGCATATTACCAAGCACTTTATTTTGAGCATTATAGCCAAGAATCCTTTCATTGTGTGTATAGAAAAACTGTCTAAGAACAAGTTTTAGTGAACTAATAATGCTTTGTAATTAACAGAAAACTTTTATCTTGAAAAAAAAATTGCGAACATCAAAATTGAATTGAAAAAAAAAGAATTTGAAAATTGAAAACTCTCGCCAAACATGTGAAAAGGGCCCATGTGCCATATGTAATCAAGCTATAATTTAACATTTTTTGACGAATACAAGCTTAATCTGCCCATACAAATAAGATTTGTTGATTAAACAAAACTTCTTTTATCAACAAATCTTATTTGTAGGGATATATTACGCTTGTATTATACACAAAATGAGAAAATTTGGCTTGTTTACAAATGGCACATGGGCCCTTTTCACATGTTTGGCGAGAGCTGAAGTTTTTTGAAATATTTGGTAAAAAGTATGGGATGGAAGAAAGTGAGACAATTTTTTGTCGAAGGTTAGGTTTCGGGAGCACTGTTTCTCTTTCAATATTTAAGGAATTATCATATTTTAATGATATAATATGTTTCTTTTGGTAATTTCAAAACAATTTTTTTTTTGGTGATAAACTTTCTGATAACGTACTTTTATGAGTTAATCATTAATTATTCATAACTAGCTGAAAAATAAAGTCAAGTGTACAAATTTCGCTGGGCATTATCGAACATATGTCCGCATTCAAAATATATTCACGGTGTGAATATTCAAACGTATGTTGAGTTCGTTTGTATAGTAGCCCTGAAACGCTATAGCACTTTTACTTTTAAAGTGTAGTTCCGGTGTAGCTTGAAAGAAAAGAACGAAACTTTGCTTTCGAGCTACATCGGAACTACACTTTTTTTGTGCAGTACCGAAATCCACATTATATGAAGTCATAGAAACGCATCTGTTTACTTAACAACCGCCTTCACAACGACGCTAAATACAACAGCTACCGCACAGATCCTACAAACATAGTAATCTGATGGCGTTTTTCTTGCAACAAAAAAATGGGGAAACATGAAAATTGTTTGAATGATTTTTCATCTTTTTCGGTTGAATTTCGTTATTTTTATGGTATGATGACACAGAACAATACACAACAATCACAAAAAGAATCTTTCAAATCCATTGACTCTATCTCGAATCTCTTTCTTACGGACGACAAAGGGTTTTTATTTATCAACATTTTAAAGCTATTTTCGTTAGTGTGATTTTTTATAAATTATAAAAAATTAGGGTATAATAAATTTCATATGCAATCAAGTATCTAACTTTTTTATCTTTAAAGATAGAAAACAAATTCTTCTACAATATTGTAGCACGGTTAATTTAAAGCAACTTTGAAGAAAAATGTTTCTTTCTATCTCTAAAAATAACCGATTTAAATTAAAAAAATCATCTTTTTTCTGTGATTTTTAATTAAAATTTTTATATCAAAACTGTCTTTGTACGATTTCAAGAAGTTTTCAAGACAACAATATGCAGTTCTGACATCGTAAATATCTCAAGTCTACTCAAAGTTCATGTTCATTAAAATAAAATTTAATAAAAAAATGCCTTTCTCATTTGTTTATCGGTCTTTTGAGAAGCAAACATAGAAAATATCTCTTGGTTTCATTTCGAAGTACGATTTTTATTTAGAAATAGGTATTTTTTTGTACCTAGAGTATATGACAAAAAGTATAAAAATTCAATTTTTTTCGCATTTTAAACGACACAGATTCGATTCATCGTTATTTTTTCTCAAAACCTTTAATAATTATCTTTAATTTTAAATGAAAAGATCGAAAATCGATCAACTGGTTCAAAAGTTATGAATTGTTGAAAATAAAATATATCGATTATACTTTTTTATGATTACCCTATTTCGGAGCTAGTCGCCCTAACGACCCAACAAAAAAAAATTTGCTTATTTTCGTTGGAGATCAATCTCCGTAATTTTGAACACAATTGAAGTACTTTTGGCGACCAGTTCCGCAATAGGGTGCCCATCAGAAATGCCTTTTTTCGGTATGTTTTATATTATTACTTTTGAATCAGTAGATCGATTTCCGATCTTTTTAGTAAAAATACCGAGAAGCCAAATCTGTGTGATTTTGAATGCGAAAAACATCAAATTATTATAGCTTTTGTCATGTTTTACTCAGCATTTTTTTCTCTGTGTGGACTCACTGCGGCCAGAGACATTTGATCTATTGTAATATTGCCCAGATGTTTTCTGTACTCCGCACTTCATATTATTGGCAGTATCACTATTGAAGTGATTGATACTATACAATTATATCCGTGCTTGTGAGTGAGAGTTTTTTACCCTTTCGTTCCAAGCTTACTGCTCTACTATACCGAGCCTCTTTCTATCTTACCAATATCGCTAAATTACAATTCCCCAAAGTGAAATTACACATAACGTTCCTCTCTGGCCAGGTTAGTTCTAAGAGGCACTTATTATTTCAAGAGGAAGGAGTCTTCTCGAAACCTCGATCCTCGTGCCAACTACAATTCCCTAGAGAGGATAAATATTCCTTAGATCAGTTTTTTTATAAGAAGGAGTTATTTTGTCAAGAGGAAGGAGTCTTATCGAAACATCGTTCCTCCAGCCAAGACCGCACCATAATTACAATTCCCTGACGTTACTCAAACCAGTTATATTATAAGAGGGCCTTATTTTTGATAGGATACAAGTCAGCAGGGGTACTATAGAATTCAGCTTGAAAGAAGGGTATATGGTGGGGAGCCTGAGAATAAACCCATGCTAAAGTCCTTTGACAACCTAATGGCCTGATTCTACTAAGCATTGAACCCACGACCACCCGCTTACCAAGGCGGACTCTGTAACCTTCATGCTACGAAGCTTCCTACTAAGCATTTACTATATGAGTAAATAACTTATTAACAACAAAAATAACTTAATAAAAAAAATCCATATATAGAGTCAAATATGCCCTTCAAGTTGGGACCAAGAAATATTTTTTCATGTTTGTCCCCAAAAAAAACGATAAACGATTGGAAAGGCATATTTTTATGAAAAACATCAATAACTTTGAGTATAATTGAAATATTCACGAATTCACGAAAAAAAAAATCCATATATAGAGTCAAATGTACCCTTCAAGTTGGGACCAAGAAATATTGTTTTATGTTTGTCCCCCCAAAAAACGATAAACGATTGGAAAGGCATATTTTTACGAGAAACATCAATAACTTTGAGTTGAATTGGAATATTCACGAAGTCAGCAGCATTGTAAAATGTTTGCCTTAAAAAGACCTAGAAGTCGTTCGAAGGCAGTTTTGAATTTTGATATAAAAATCGAAATGAAAAAATAAGAACAAAACAGGTGTTTTTTCCATCTATATCGGTTATTTTCAAAGATAGAGAAAAACTTTTATCTACAAAGTTGCTTAGTATTAACGGGACTACAACATTATAGATTTTTTTTCTATAAACAATGATAAAAAAGTTAGATCCAAATTTTCCCCTAATTTCGGTTTCCGGACCATCGTGCGCTGATTAAAAAAAGATTATTAGATCGGTTACTTCAATCAGCGGTTTTGTTGATATGTATTCAAAATTGAATATATAGCATTCCAGTGAAAGAATTTAAATTGACTGCTCTTATTGGAAACATTAAAAATATTCCTTGAAAGATATTAATATATTATTTCATATAAGATGCAGTGATGGATATATTTCCTTTGTTCAAAAAACGTAGTGAAGTCATTTCAATAGGAGATGAAATTGTTTGCATAGATGTTTGTATGGGATAAAGATGTTATTTTGTGCTAAATAATATTTTTTTTATTCACGACTTTTGAAAAGGGCTTGTATAGAACAGGTACATACTGATGATTAAATATATTTTTGAAGCCAGAACGGTTTGTTTAATTTTTATTGTTTATGTGGGTAATATATCAAAAATAACAAAAATAACTAATTTTCTAACAGAAAGCACAATCGGGCTGCTTAAAAATCATGCTGAGTGAGTTTCTTTGGAATATTTTGGACACGAGAAACTTTACTGTTTGGATTATTTCTCGCTTCAACTTTCTTTCTCTTTCGCTGTCTATCTTTCTCTTTCACTCTTTTTCTTTCTTCTTTTTTCTTTTCCTCCTCTCTTTCCCTCTTTTTTTCTCTCTCTCTATTTTTCTCCCTTTTTCTGTCTCTCTCTCTAATTCTAGCTCTTTTTTTATAACTATTAACTTCTCAAAGGAAACTAAGTATCATAAACTACTTTGCATAGTTTATGATGATCTGTGTAGTGGGTCTTAACTGGTGTTAATAAATGCACCTTTCGTTTTTAATACCTTTCTATTAACATTTTGAAATAGATTTCAGAGCAAACTGCACGTTGAATTCAGATTTGCAAACGTTGAATTCAGATTTGCGAAGAATAAGAAACATTTACAGCTTCCGGGAGTAAAGCATGGTAACAAAATTTGACCCAACTGCGTGCAAATGTAACACAATTGGCGATCCAGATATGTTGAAGATTTTTGTTGATTTCTTGAAAGTTCGTAAAATTACACGAATGATTCAAGCTACATTTATACGGCAACAAAGGTTTTATCGAATCACTGTATAATTCTGAACTATAATTTGATGAAAGCAGGTTTGTAGGGGTTTGCTGCGATTCGTAGAGAATATTCGACGCTTATTCGTATATACAGTCCGCGAAATAAATATACCGTACATGTGAAAATTTTAAATATTTTCACTTTTGGAGTAAAACCATACAAAACATAATAGCATAAACAAACATAATAATACAACACATAATAAACATAATAAAATACAAGCACAGAAATTTATTTTATGCTATTCCAATTTCATTTTGCTATTTAATTTGAGCTTTTCGTAATCAATCCATACGAAATAGATAAACCGTACAATTCAATTTGACTTTTGTGAAGAAAAAAAAATTCTATTTGACTGCGTTTCCTCTACTACTCGTTCGTGAAACAAGCGGTAATATTTTGTACGTCCACCTCTGACTTTAACAACATCTGTCAAACGTCGGGGCATAGAAACAATCAATCATTGAAGAGAAGTAATATCGATATTGCCCATTCTTCTTGAATAGCAGTCTTCAATTGTCCAAGTGATTCATACTGACGTCCATGTGCATAAGCTCACTGTGACAAGATCCCCTAAAGATTCTCGATCGGGTTTAAATCGTGGCTTATAGCAGGCCATTTCAAAACAGTAATGTTTCGTGATGTTAGAGATGATGTTATAAGTTTTAGACAGTGGATCGCCGCGTTGTACTGCTGGAAAATCCAATTTTCACCCCACAAACTATCACCAAAATTGATCAAAACGTTGCCTAGCAGATCAACATGCTTCTCCGAATTCATTTTATCAGAAATAGAACGAATTGGTGTCTTTCCGAAATGTCCGAATGCGGCCCACACCTTAACTGAACCTTCCTGAAAGTTTCTGGAATGACGAGTTTCGTGTTCTCGGCGAATATCCCTCCAATACATTTGGCAACCAGCAGGACCATCTAGGTTAAACTTCTTCTCATCGGAGAAGATGACGGATTTCCACTCATCCTCCCAAAAAATATCCCGCAAACTCAAGTCTCGCAGTTCAGTGTCGGGGTAGAAGCTTCGGTGTTTTCAAACGTTGCTGGTATTGAATGTGAGTATTTTCTCTCAAAATCTGTAGTATTCTTCTCTTAGACACTGAAAGAGACATGTTCTGGAATTTGTGCTGATTCGTCCGAGGGTCCGTTATTCAAAAACAATGTTTAATAGACCACGAGTTGGTCTTTCCGAAGTTCAGTTTATTGTTCAGTATGACTGACCACGATACACGAAAGGCGAGATTTCGTAGTTGCAAAATGTATGTATTTTATCTTAGAGCGTTTAACCCTCTAGTGCCCAATGCCGCCATTTGGCGGGCTTCAGTCGAAGTTCCGAAAAGCTTTAATAAATATTTAAAAAGTGTTTATAATGGTTTATAATGTATTTATCGAAGTCCGTTTAAAAATTAATTTGGGCACTAGAAAGTTAATTGCGACTGACTCTATACCCTACTCCTATAACTTCCTTCTACTCCATAGCTGCTTAACGTAGCGCAAGGAGAGATCTATTGATCTCGTTAAAGAGACTGGTAAAGAAAGCGATAACGAGGAACGTTTCCTGTTCAGCCTAGCTTAGACTAGTCGTTTTTGTGATAGGAAGATTCTGGTATTCACATAGGGTAATGCGTTTAAATTTTGTACGTGTATACTAACTTAACATGTAACTTAAATCTAATGCCGTAACAAGACATTTGAGCCTTAATCTGACCTAAACTGAAGGTTTTTATCAACAGTCAGGCGAGATATTTGTCTCTTTTCTCGAAGTAGATGGACGCCCGGATCGTTTGTTGACACCATAGTTTCCAGGATTCTTGAGAAAATTTACTACTGTATCTTTATCACGGTTCAATTTCTGAGCTATTTTGCGAATATTTAGTCCACATTCTCTGAAAGCCGTGAATTTCGCTCGCTCTTCCAAAGATAGTGATTTTTCTCTCGGCATTTCCTGTAAAAAACGAACAGCGATACAGGAATTTACGAAAACTATTTCCCATAGATGAGAAAGATTAATTTTAAAGACTATCATTTATTCATTTTTTATCATTCATTTTTTCATTTATCATTTTTAAAGGCTATCATTATATACCATCCAAAAATACTTACTTTTATACTTTGTATGGGTTAAAGATGATTAAAGCACATGTACGGTATGTTTATTTCCTTCTACAAATTAAAATTGTTTCAATTCACCTTAAAATTCACCAAGTACAACATGTAAACAAACATTGCTATTGTTTGTTATTCGCGCAATGCACTACTGTACCGAACACCATAAAATGTTGATTGAAATAACCTTGTGCATTATTGTAATAATACATGATAGTTTTGTACGGTATAATTCTTTCTCGCACTGCAGAAAAAATAGAAAAAAGTAGTATTTTTAGTATAAAGGAAAAATAGAAAAAAAACAGAGTCTTACAACCGTTACCGACTATTCGAATGCCCATAGTGAAATCCAGAAGTAAATTTGAGCAGCAGATTTACTATTGAAAAATAAATTTAAACAAATTAAAATAAACTAGCCAGTGTTACTGTGTAAAGTATACAGAAAAGCTCATCAGGTTTGAAAAGAATCGGTGCAATAAAATTTTTTCAAAGCAATACTCCCAATTAAAATCTATCAGAATGGTCGTATAGACTTCACGGATCAACGGATACCATAATTACGCAATAACGGCTCGAGAGCGCAAGCATTGAACCTGTCGAATCACCTTTTCTTCCTCTGTTTCGAGAACAGTTTACACACAAGCGAACCACTGACCCATCCATCAATTGTAGCGGTCGAAATCACATCTTCAAGACCGCTGCGGCGCTGGCACCCAGCACCAGAAGGAAATGATCTTCAGTTTTCATTATGCTTTCTTATGGCGCTCAGTCAGCAATGTCAAACTCCGATACGCGTTTCGTACGAAACTGTGACCTCAATTAGCATGTTCATCATGCGAGTGAGACACATAACGATATGACTGTAACGACCTTACATGCATTTGGACGCAAATGTTCTGCATCATTTCGATGATGATAATCGAATGGAGATGATTCGCAACAGGTGTGTCAGCTCTCACACGCGTTGATCGATGAAGATCGAATTCGAAAGACCTCTCCGTGTTGGGGGGCAATCACTGTTCGGGCTAGAGTGGCTGATGCTATATTCGCTCTAAAGTAGTTATTCGCAAACAAACTTTTAACTTGATATACCTATAAATGGAGGTTCTAGTAATGAATTTCGCATACCTTTCATTGGTTATGTATAAACTTTGTCGAATATCATTTGATGTGAAAAAAAGATTATCATTTGCGACAGAACAGGTGCAACCACTCTATTCAATGTTCGGCGGTTTATCGCAATTATAGCTCAGTTTTGCCACATATCTAGATCATTAGTACGTAGACAACATGATGTAAGTAAGTGAAAAGATGCATTAAATTTGTTTCGTGAAATTGTCTCCGGTATTCTTTTCGTCTGTGTGATTAGTGAAATCGGATTTTCTGATGATTTTTCGCCGGTTTTTTTTAACAGAAGCTGAAGAATATATTCTTTTTGGTATTGAGATACGATGCTGGGTAATCAAACCAGTCGTCGTATGTTCGCATCACCGTTGAGAAAGAAAGTTAGATTCAGTAGAATCGTAGTGCTAAATTCGCAACAGTCCTGTACACTGACAGCTTTTATTGTAAACAAGGTAAACGAATAAAACAGTTCAATCGAAAAGTGAAAGAATATAAATTGTAAAATATGAAACACAACAGCAATTAACGTAATTGCGGAATTAAAACAAGCAAATCGAGAAAAAAAGTTAGCGTGTGTGTGCGTTTTCTAATGATAACTGTTCATTTTCCGCAGAGTTTGTTGTACGAATTTAACACAAATTACCTAAATTAGGCGAATTTTCAGTACCTATAGTTTAGAAACGGATTCTACATCCGTTTTCCGTTCACACTCACATGGAATTATATCCCAGACCATGACGATTCGTTCATTGTTGTTTTTATTGCATTTATTTTACTATTGTGATTTTTTTTTTCTTCATCTATAATTTATTTGACACGGCACAAACACAATTCGATGTTTAACGGCGCCAATTATATCTGGTAGCTTACTTTCTAAAGTATCTTAATAACTAAAAGCAAATTTTTTATCCTCGCTGCCGACTACGAGCTGAAACTAAATCTAACTTAAAGCTAGAATGTTTTGCATTAAAAGCACTGATTTGTTGTTTGATGGTTTTCCATCGCCATAGGTGAGTAGCATATTGAATATGTTCCGCTGCTGGGCCAAGATATTACGGACTGGCATATTGGGTTGTCTCCCTCGGGGCCTGAGAGTATCGTGCGGGTTTAGTTGCTGTTTCCGGATCCGGGGTCTTAACGTGTTCTTGTCGTTTGGTTGGATGTAGGCGGAAGGGAATAGGATTAAACTGGGGCGTGGATGGATTTCAGGAAAACGTATATAAAGGACAGGTAGGATAGGTCACGGCTCGCCAAGACATCACGAACAGGAACAGCCGGCTGCCTACCTTCGGCCTGCAGGGAAGCTATTAATTTAGACCTGGCGTCACGGTGTACAGGGCATGACCAAACAACGTGCTCTATGTCGTGATAACCTTCACCACAGGCACAGATACCACTCTCCCCGAGCCCAACACGACGGAGATGCGTGTCAAATCTATAGTGATTGGACATAAGCCGTGACATCACGCAAATGAAATCCCGACCTACATCCAACCCCTTGAACCACGGGTTCGTCGATACTTTGGGTATTATGGAATGTAACCACCTTCCCAATTCCCCTCTGGTCCAAGCATTTTGCCAAATGATGATCGTATTCTGACGTACAAGTGCGAAAAATTCATTAAAAGCAATTGGTCTTTCATAAATATCACCGTTTGTTGCGCCCACCTTAGCCAAAGAGTCCGCTTTCTCATTGCCCGGTATCGAGCAGTGAGAAGGGACCCACGCTAAGGTAATCTGAAACGATTTTTCGGATAAAGCACTCAGATGTTCCCGTATTTTCCCCAGAAAATACGGAGAGTGCTTAACATCTTTCATCGATCGGAGAGCCTCAATGGAACTGAGACTGTCCGTAAAGATGAAATAATGGTCCGTGGGCATTTTTTCGATAATCCCTAGGGTGTACTGAATTGCAGCTAATTCTGCGACGTAAACAGAAGCAGGATTATCGAGCTTATGGGAGACGGTTAAATTGTTATTGAAAATACCGAAGCCAGTGGACCCATCAAGAAGTGATCCGTCAGTGTAGAACATATTGTTGCAGTTGATGTTTCGATATTTATTGGAAAAAATTTTGGGGATCTGCTGCACGCGTAAATGATCCGGGATTCCACGAGTTTCTTCTATCATGGATGTATCAAAAAACATAGTAGAATCAGAAGTATTTGATAAGTCGACACGATTTGGAATATTCGAAGAAGGGTTAATATTGTGGAACATGTGATTGAAATACAATGTCATAAAACGGGTTTGAGAATTAAGTTCGATTAACCTTTCGAAATTTTCAATCACGGGACGGTTCAAGACCTCACATTTGATAAGAATACGAGAAGACAGGCTCCAGAAGCGGGTTTTCAATGGTAGTACTCCAGCTAAGACCTCCAAACTCATCGTATGGGTCGACTGCATGCAACCTAAGGCGATACGCAAACAACGATATCGTATTCGCTCCAGTTTGATCAAATGTGTGTTTGCTGCGGAGCGGAAGCAGAAACACCCGTATTCAATAACAGACAATATCGTTTTTTGGTAAAGCCTTATAAGGTCTCCTGGATGGGCTCCCCACCATTGTCCGGTTATTGTGCGAAGAAAATTCACTCTTTGTTGACATTTTTTCATCAGATACCTCTCGTGACAACCCCAGGTGCCTTTAGAGTCGAACCAGACACCAAGATATTTGTGTACCAAAACCTGAGAAATCGTTTTACCCATTAATTGTGTTTGAAGCTGAGCAGGTTCATGCCTCCTAGAAAAAACTACTATCTCAGTCTTCTCCGGAGAGAATTCGATACCTAGCTGTAAAGCCCAAGCAGACAAATTGTCCAAGGTATCTTGCAATGGTCCTTGCAAATCGGCAGCTTTGGCACCTGTAACAGAGATTACACTGTCGTCTGCAAGTTGTCTTATCGTGCATGAATTTGCCAGACATTCGTCGATGTCATTTACTAAAAGTTGTAAAGAAGGGGGCTTAAACATGAGCCCTGGGGAAGACCCATGTAGGTAATGCGAAAAGTTGCCAAATCGCCATGCGTAAAATGCATGTGCTTTTCGGACAACAAATTGTGCAAAAAATTGTTTAAAATTGGAGAAAATCCTTGCCGGTGAAGTTTACCCGAAAGAATGTCAATAGAAACGGAATCAAAAGCCCCCTTAATGTCCAAGAACGCAGACGCCATTTGTTCTTTGCGAGCATACGCCAGCTGAATATCTGTTGAAAGCAACGCAAGACAATCATTCGTCCCTTTGGCACGGCGGAAGCCAAATTGAGTTTCTGATAGTAGACCATTTGATTCGACCCAGTGGACGACGGAGTATCATTTTTTCCATCAATTTCCGGATACAGGATAGCATTGCAATCGGCCTATAAGAGTTGTGATCAGAAGCTGGTTTCCCTGGTTTTTGGATGGCGATCACCATCACTTGCCTCCAATCCTGCGGTACAATGTTTTGCTCCAGGAACTTATTGAACAAGTTCAACAAGCGCCTCTTGGCATTGCCGGGTAGATTCTTCAACAAGTTGAATTTGATTCTATCTAACCCAGGCGCGTTATTGTTACAGGATAGGAGGGCAACTGAAAATTCTGCCATCGTAAAAGGTGATTCTATCGCGTCGTGGCCCGGAGACGCATCGCGAACAATGTTTTGCTTAGGAACAGAGTCCGGACATACTTTCCTGGCAAAATCAAATATCCACCGACTTGAAGACTCCTCGCTTTCGTTGACCGTTACGCGATTCCGCATTCTTCGGGCTGTGTTCCAAAGAGTGCTCATCGATGTCTCCCTCGACGTCTCGTTCACGAACCGACGCCAATATCCGCGTTTCTTTGCTTTAGCCAAACTTTTAAGCTTGGTATCAAGCTCCGAATACCGTAAATAGTCGCCAGGTATACCTCCCTTCTGGAAGGCCAAAAACGCGTTGGATCTTTGCGTGTAAACATCGGAGCACTCTTGGTCCCACCACGGAGTGGGAGGCCGTTCTTTGATCGTTACGCCGGGATATTTCTTCGTTTGGGCTTGCAACGCGGCGTCGAGAATCAAGCCCGCGAGGAGGTTGTATTCTTCAAGTGGTGGATGATGTTGAATTGACTCGACCGCTTTTGAAATCATTTCCTCGTATAACTTCCAATCGACATTCCGTGTGAGGTCATACGGAATGTCAATTGGTCGCATGCGAGTTGACCCGTTATTAATTGAAATAAGAATAGGCAAATGGTCGCTACCGTGAGGATCGAGGATTACCTTCCATGTGCAATCCAACCGTAGCGACGTCGAACATAAGGATAGATCCAAAGCGCTTCGGCACGCTGGAGGTTTCGGGATACGTGTCATTTCACCGTTGTTTAAAATAGTCATGTCGAAGTCATCGCAAAGGTTATAGATTAAAAAGGAGCGGTTATCATTGTAAGAGGAACCCCAAGCCACGCCATGAGAGTTGAAGTCCCCCAAAATCAAACGTGGCGAGGGAAGAAGTTCTATTAAATCAAAGAGCAGCCGTTGCCCAACCTGTGCTCTGGGAGGAATATATATTGAGGCAATACAAAGCTCTTTACCATGTATTGTCATTTGACATGCGACAACTTCGATACCTGGAATCGAGGGGAGGTTAATACGATAGAAAGAATAGCACTTTTTAATCCCTAAAAGTACTCCTCCATGTGGGGTGTCTCGATCAAGGCGAATAATATTAAAATCATGGAAGTTGAGATCAATATTTGAAGTAAGCCAAGTTTCACAAAGGGAAAATGCATCGCATTTGTTTTTATTTATCAAAACTTTAAACGAATCAATTTTTGGTAAAATACTTCTACAATTCCACTGTAAGACAGAGATAGAATCCTTCATATACGCAGTTGAATTAGGCATCGAAGGATACAATCGCTGCAAGGAGGGGCCATTGGGCAGTCAACTGCTTCAAAAATGATCTAACTGTTGGGAGGAATGCTGTAAGAAAAATTTCAATTGGATCGGGTACATTGAAAGTTTCAAAAATCCAGTCCACAATGTCAGAAAATTTCACTAATCCAGAGTTTGTTTCATCAACTGGGAGTGCAAAAGGAACAACTGGGGTTTTTGATGTTCCTGGCAGTGCTGGGAACTCCTTCTGAGACTTTAAATTTGCAAGCCTAGGAGGAGTTTGCTTCGGTTTTTCCGCAGCACTGTTTGGTTTGTTTGTAACTTTCATTTCACTTTGAGAAATCTTAGGACCTTTTTATGGAAAGTTTAGGAGAGGAAATATTTTCCTCTTTCTAGACTCCCCAGGATTGGCGTAAGATGTTCCCGCTGATGAATCGTCAGAATCGGTTTCATCAGAGGACAACAGATCAAAAGGGTTTGATGTAATGGGAGAAGTGGTAACGGTCTTCTTCAGCATCTCAGCGTAAGAACGCTTCGAACGCTCTTTGAGAGACCTCTTTATTTTATCCCTGCGCTGCATGTACACCGCACATGTCGAGAGCTCATGCTGACTCTCCCCACAGTGAATGCATTTTTCAGCATTTTTACTGCAGGAATCATCCGCATGATTCTCCCCACACTTGCCACAACGTGCCTTATTGCAGCAGTAGGCGGCGGTGTGGCCTAACTGCTTACAATTCAGGCAGTTCATTACTAACCTGACTAACCCGGTGGATCGAGACGTGGCTTGGTAGTGCTGACCCGGCGAACGTAACTCGAAACGAGTCTGACGGAGTGTATACTGTTTTGCCACCGATGATCGATGCTGACCGCAGTTGCTTGCAGTCGAGCACCTTTACATCGGGACATGTGTTGTAATTAAAGCACCCTTTGGCATTTTGCAATATACACTCGACGGACAGACTCGAATCGGTTATGACACCGTCGATCTCCACGTCTCGTGCGGGTATGTAAACGCGATACTCGCGTGTGAAGAGCTCAGAGCAAGCTATATCGTTGGCCTCTTTCTGGTTACTGACCACGACACGGAGCTTGTTAGGCCGGACCCTGGAAATTTCGGTCACGCCTTTGTACTCCTCCGTCAGGTCTTTAGAAATCTGCAAGATGTTCAACTGTTTCGATTTCGGTCCCGCCTTTGGCCGAAAATAGACAGTATAGCTGCCCTGGGCTCCGACTGGGTAAAGCCTGGGGCGAGGGGGGACTCAAGAATGAACAGGGGAGGGGGTAACAGAAGGGTCAGGGTCAGAGGGGTTCGGGGAAGGTGGCGCGGGAGGCGAGGGATCTACATCCATCCCGCTAAGTCTAGCGCACTAGCGCCGACAAGAGCACGTACCTTTTTACTTCTCCCTTCCAGTAAGGTTGGTTGTCCGATCGTTCGAAGTTGCAGCCGTTACAGCCAGCAGCACCAATACAGCAGCACCAAACAGCCACCAGCAGCGAGCCAGGTGTGAGATCACTCCACACAGCAATATAACTCAACTGTCAACCGATGGCTTCTTCTTTTTCCTTATTTGTGTCTCGTCCACTGCTGTAACACAATTCAGCCAGCAGCCAAATCGGCTTACGCACCAGCTGGCAGTCACGATGCGAAACAGTTGCACAAAGGCGCGACCTTGAACCCGGATTTATTTCACTCGACCAGGCAAACAATGCCAACACTTGTTCACACGTCTTTTGTTTTATATTCTATCGGAGCGATCACCAAACACGTCCGATACTGATGCGTGTTCGGCACAGAATGCTATTGTAATTTGTTGTACTATTGTAAGAATGAAGAAAAACTAATGGAATGGAGAATAAAAACAACAAAAAAATAAACATCTTTCAATAACAGAAATGAAACATTTCTTAGTTGCAGCTGCTTGGGTTATTTCCGTGCAAATCTTAAATTTTCGACATTGGACTACGTTTTATTTTAGTAGGATGGCATAATGTGGAAGAGCATATAATCTTAATACCATGAAACGGATTCTATTCACCAATGATTTTTGGCATCTTCTAGTAGTAAATCAGTAAGAAGTTAACCTGACATTCAACCAAGTTGGACAAAATTCGCTGTTCCCATACATTTTCCATACACAAAAAGAAATTTTTATCAAGATTGTTTGGGAATGCATTCTCACATTGCGAGAGCTGTGTCAAACAAATTCAGTATTGGTATTGGTGTATTGGTGGAAATCAAAGGGCAGACGAGCTTGCAAGACAAGGATCTAACTGACAGTTTATCGGCCCAGAACCTTTCTGCGGTATATCAAACTGTGCAGTGAAAATGAGGAGGAGGAACAAAAGGTGATAACCAATTGGTTGGATGTCAAAAAGTGTTCTCAATCTAGAAGATTTTTAACACCAAACGTAAATCATTTAAAAAAGCTTCAAGAGCTCAACAAAAGAGCTTATATACTACCCTATGATAACTCGGAGTAGCGGCTTCCTCCACACTCTGTTTACCACTAAAACTCATAACTTAAAAACTAGAAAAACGTGCAAACCTAAACACGTGCGATAGAGCATGAGAAACTCAAAACCGGAGATTTGTTTTGTTTATAAAGTCATGGATAAAAAGGTCCACGTGTCCCAAAGCGGTCAAATTTTAACAAATGAAAAAAAAAAATGCTTTCAAAATTTCAACTCAATTGGACTTCGGGAAGTGGTTCCTCAAAGCAGTCAAATTTTCACTTTTTCGATTATTGAAACAAAGTACATGAAATATTCGATATCTAAAATTTTATTCATCAAATCATATTTATTTTGCTATTACCACATATTAAGGAGAATACCGAGTTTCAAAAGGTCGATTAAAGAAACATCGAGATTAAAACAGATCTCGATGTTCATGCATTTTCAAGTCATTCGGCATAAAAAAGATATCAAACTTTTACTGGGCTTTTGTTCATCAGCCACGAAAGTGGAAACTTGACCGCGGCTTGCCGAAGTCCGATTGCGCTATTTTCGAGATGTAAAACTATGGGGCTCTACCTCTAAACGAAATTCGAAAGTTAAATTTTTTCCCGTATATTCTATTGACTCTAAGCTCAAAAATGTTTAGAGTGCCAGGAAGTCTTATATTAAAAGGAGATTTTTTAGATAACATAAGATCTCGACGATTCATGCAATTCTAAGACATTGGGTATTCAACAAAATTTTTCGATATGATTGAAAAATACACATAATACTTAGCCCATAAGCAGGCCAGATTTAAAGGGTGGCAAAGGGGGCAAATGCCCCGGGTCTCCCGATTCGAGGGCCCCCTAGTCCTGGGGTAGACGTGAAGACAGAGTAAAGACCTTTTTTTTTTCGCTCGTCACTTTCCAGTGAAACGTTGTCATTTCACAATTTGATATTTTCTTACTTCTAAATGTTTAGGAAAACAAGGCTCCACAAAAATTTCTGCCCCGGGTCACCCTTAAATCCGAGCCTGATGCTGCTTCCCCCTGTCGATCTGTCAAGATTTCTACATGCTATTACCAACACATTCCGGCTCGCGGTACAGCTGCTAGGTAAATTTCCTTACAATCCAGCTTTTCCAGGAGGCGCTTTTTGTCCCGGAAAAGATGGGTCTGCTGTCTTCGTTGCTGTTTATTTCGCATCA
This sequence comes from Wyeomyia smithii, assembly GCF_029784165.1. Lineage (NCBI taxonomy): Eukaryota > Metazoa > Arthropoda > Insecta > Diptera > Culicidae > Wyeomyia > Wyeomyia smithii. The sequence continues at coordinate 44,906,408 of NC_073696.1, forward strand.
CGTTTTGAGGGTCCTTTGCTGCAGCATTAATGCCCACGCTGCGAAAAGAAGTCTAGAATCGTTCAACGCTTCGTTAAACGTCGACGATTTCTCTCGACGAACCAATAGCACCTTTCGCTGCGCTGTTATTGACTGCCTTTACATAACTCCAGCTGCAGTTCTGAAGAGGAACTTCGATAAGCTCTGTCTCATCCGTTGCTTCAAGGCTTTGCACGTACTCAGTGACGACTTCGGGAAGTTTAAGTCGCTCCAGATTATACCGTAACGGGCGATGGAAGCGGATGTTGTTGACAACCGAAAGTCTTTGATGCGTTTTGACCATCAGGAGATAGTGCTGTTCATTATTGTCATGAATGAACTCCCGGGTCTGCTTACTGACGTTTTCATACTAATATATGCGGATGATGTAAAGATTTTCATGCCAATACGATGCCCGAAGGATTGCGTGACGCTTCAGAACAATTTATGCCGCTTTCTTGTTTTTTGTCAAATGTTTGGTCTAAACGTCAACGTCTCTAAATGTTGCGTAGTGTCATTTGGTCGTAAAACCAACAAAATCGCTTACGACTACAGCTTAGGTACAGATGTAGTTAAAAGAACGACCTGCCATTGTGACTTAGGTGTAGAATTGGACAGCGAGTTAACCTTTAGAAGACACATTGAGAAGGTAGTGACGAAAGCAAACTCACAATTTGGTATGGTAAAACGTTTTGGCCGTGAACTGAGTGATCCCTATACAATTGTTGCAATATACAACGGACTGGTCCGCACAAAGATTGAGTATGCTAGCGTGGTATGGCGGCCGTACTATAATGTACATGTTAACCGGATTGAACGAGTACAGAAACAGTTTGTACGAGTTGCGCTGCGCAATCTTGGATGGAGAGACGAAATGCCTGACTATCGGTCTTTATGCATGCTAGTGGGAATCAATAGCCTTGGAGACCGTAGAATGCAGATCGACGTCCTATTTCTAAAGGATCTGGACTCAGGGAAATATAGTGCACCGTACTTATGCAGCCAATTGACGAGGTACGAAGGTAGAGCCGATCTAAGGAGGGTAAGGCCGTTCCACTTGTCGAACATGGTTCAAAATTATGCCAGGAATGAGCCGTTATATAGAATGATGGCTGCCTACAATAATCTTTGGCCATATGTAAAACTGGAGATGTCAACGGAACAGTTGAAAACTAACCTTCGGCAATATTTTAACAGTAATGTGTAATACCTTTTCTTTTTAAAGCCTGATAACGGGCAAATCCTATATATCAATAAAGACCATTATTATTATAGTGGTCAGATTTTAATGTCATCTTTTTTGCAACAAAAATCAACGATAAATGAATTTTCTCACCGATCTCAAATGTTTGGCATGCTGGTTATTTTATTCTGTTGCAATTAGATTAGAATAGATTAGATTAAAACATGTTTGTGTATGAAAAGAACGAGAATTAAAAATTCTGCTTTGGTTCAAATTCCGAACACTTCAACGTAATCGCTAAGAGATAGATAGGCAATTCGTCTAAATACTGACTGTCACTTTTCTCAACTCCTGCTGATACCCTGCCCCTATGTCCGACTGATAACAAATGTTTTTTGCTACAGCTTCCCAGTCTCAGAGAGATGGGGAGCTCCGTACTCTCTGTTGTGAACGATACCACAGGGCATACAGTTCGCTCTCCGGGATCAGGCAAAACAATCACCAGCACACAGTTGGCTGCCCGGGATCAGGCGAAAAAATCACCAGCGCTGACGTTATCACCAGTGGCGCACCAGCCAGCAGAGCGACCGCGAGAACAATAGAGAAGGTGACGGTGCAAGATCAGAAGTGGTGATTGTAGCGCAGTGATTTGCAGCGAAATTTATACAGGCTAATAAGATAGCACAATTTACATTCATTTTCATTACATTAAGTAGTTCTAATCTAATAAAACTCGAAATAAGCATAAATAGACTAAAAGTAGTCTTGGAAAATCTTTGATAGATTAAATCGGTATTCAATCTATTTTAAAATAGGATACAAGTTGCATTGGCGCTACGGATCTGTAACGGCATTATCTATCTGCAGGAGGAAAGGCAAATTTGGGTTTGTACACTATAATTCTTTGATCAGCTCCAGAAGAAGTGGCTGATTTCAAAAACTTATATTTCTACAACCCGAACACTCTCTTTCTAGCTAGGTTGAAGAGAGGTGAAATAATTGGTGCGTCATCTTCGTTCATTGTAGGCTCCTCCGCGTTAGCAATGTACATTGATTCCCATGCATTCAGCAGAGAAACCTTCTGGACGGTTTTAATTAGCTTCGCACTCTCCCAGTCGATATCATGGTGTAGACTGGACGTGTGTGCGGCTACACTTGAAACGTTGATTTTATTGTTTTTAACTGCATGTTTATGCTCTCTTAAACGGGTTTTGAATTTTCGGCGTGTTTGTCCTAAGTGAACTGCTGTGCAATTTTTGCAGTTTATTTTGTAGATCCCGGATCGTTCATCTGGGGGACCTTGTCTTTTAGGTTGCACAGCAGTTCTCGCAAAGTGTTCCTGCTTTTGTGTACAACCGCCAACCTATGCTGTTCCAGTGCGTTTCTCATAAGGTTAGTGATAGCCGGGTAGCACGGCAAGCTAATTCTTCGTCTCGTCTCTTCTCTCTCCGGTTGCAGGGTAGTTGCATTCTGGCGATGGTTTTTACGTTCGTGCTTACGAAGGATTTTGTCTACAAACCTCCGGTCAAATCCATTCAATTCAGCAGTTTTTCTAATTTTTTCTTTTTCCAAACTGAACTCCTCTTTTTCCAACGGAATGTTAAAAAGTCGATGGGCCATCGAGTGAAAAGCTGATTGTTTTTGTGCGCCAAAATGGTTTGAATCCGAAGTTATGTAGCGGTCTGTTGAAGTGGGTTTTCTATATATGCCAAATTTCAGAGTGTTATCTTCTTTCCTTGAAACGAGGAGATCTAAAAATGGCAATTTACCATCCTTTTCTTTTTCCACTGTGAATTTGATCGAGGTATGTTGTGCGTTTATCAATTCAAGTGTTTTGGCAATAAGCGTGCTTTTGTCACAGCGAAAACGTCGTCCACATAACGCTTCCAAATGCGTGAAAAAGCAATGTCTTTTTGTGCATTCACTTCAAGATCGCTCATAAAGACTTAATATTACCCTTAATATTAAGTAAGAGCAATAAGTGTTGTTGTCTGGTCCCGTTTACGTGTCCGTTCTATCAGTGTTGTATTGTGAAGCTCTTACGTTAGCACTGCTCATATAAATACTAGTATAATAATGATAATTTGATTTTTTTTCTATACGAAGTTTGAGACTGTTCGAAGTTTGAATTAAAACAGTATTTATCATTATGGAGGATTAAGCTGGGCTTATTGTTTATTATGCTTACTGCCAGAAAGCTACTATATAACAATCACATCCCTGTCACGAACGTCATTCCCATACATTCTGCTTGAAACCGTTTTTCTCTGGCTCTCTGGCTCGATTATTCGTCAAAAGGCTGTCGGTGCTCGCGAAACAGTCAGATAAGTTCCATTCATGCGAGATCAACTGGTGCTGCAAGTGGTATGTAGAAATGCGAAGCGTCAAGAACGTTTGTTTCGTTTCGAAAGTTTTATGGATTTTGTGCAGGACACAAATGGTCACGTTCAAACATGTTCTAATACGTTCCGGATAACCCTACATTCAAAGTAATTAGAAGCACTCAAAAAACCATGTGTTACTGATACGGCACAATGAACGGATCTTAAGACCATATTTTCAACACTAGCGCCATCATCGTCAGCGGCGGCTCCAGGAAACAGTTGCCATGACATGGGTCTGATAACAATACGTCTGGATGTCTCCTTCAAGTTTTAATAATTGAAAATAGTATCATAAAAACAATAAACGCAGCGATATTTCTTATGCTAGTGATAAAAACCTATCAACAGCGGTGCAGTTCTCGATAAGTGCAATCTAGACAGGTCGGACTCGATTATCCGGAGTTTTGAAAAACGTTTCACTCCAGATAATCGAATCCTCCGGATAATCGAGCCATTTTCAATTTTTTAATTTTTAGTTTCTCTCATTTAGAACAGTGAGTTTTCCATTATAGTATGTTGTACACAATACATGTGCCGACGAAATAAATTAAAAATTGTCTTTAGACTGTTTGTCGGCGTCTTTTATACATATATACGTAATAATAAATCATGTTATATTGATTATCTCGAAAATGTAAAAACCAAATAAAATAAATCGAAACTACCATTAGAAAGACAGCTTTTTCTTAGAGAGATTAAAGGAAATGTTTTCCAGAAAAAATAATAGAATTTGATTTGATTTAGGTATTTATCTGTTTTATTATCTTAAATATTAAGAAGAATTGAGGTGTTACATATACAGACCCTGTTCGATTTTGACAACACTTATGACTTTTTTTCTATTTCCTAAGTGACCTATAACGATCTAGAAGTATCCTATCCGTAACACCACCAAAACAGGCCAGCTTGTGGTTCTAAGTACTGCATTGATCATGGACATTATATTACAGAAATATGTTTCGGCGATAAATTCGAAACCGGTTGACCAATAGTGGTTGTTCTAATCGGCAACTAAAAACCATAATACCTTGCTTTTGGATGTTGTTGAGTAAAAATTGGTTGTGGGAACGACGAGAAAACTGCTAAAAACGAACTACCTAAACAGAACGGGGCATTGTTGTTACAATTTTGAACAACCCCAAAACACTCAATGACCCGGAAGACAAAAGTACATTATAGAAATACAGAAGAAAAAAAAATCACAAGAAGGTTGTATGCAAAGCCACGACCGCAAGGTTGAAGTAGAATACTTCTTCAAGAAAGATAACCCGGCTGCTTGCGTGTCAGTCTTTTCTTCTAGTAAATAAACGTTGACCGTCCATTGGCAGTATTGTAATTTCTTTTTGTCTGATATTTTGAATGAAGTTCATTGGATATTTTTAATTTTGTGCAAATGAGAAGTTGAAGTGCTCCCGAATTGTAATATGCACATTTAATACGACATAATTAAACGGGAACGGAACAAAGGCTACGGTTATGCAGAACGCGAATGCCGGCGCGATACGATTCGCCTTATCGTGGTGAAATGTACAGCTCTTTTTAAGGCGAAGTAGAGCTATACATTTCAACAGATTTCGTCTTGCCGAATCGCATCGCGCCGTTATTTGCGTTCTGCATGACCGTAGCCAAACACAAAGCGACGCAAACACGTAATAATAATCTGAGTATGCATGTAGATGAAGATAATTAACTTTGGATTATAGCGCAAAACGAGAAAATATTAACTCTTCAAATAATCATTTGTGTTCTCCAAATTTCAGTTGTTCAATTTAATATCCGATGAAATGTTTGTTAATTATCTGATGTAGCTCTTATATAGGCCAAATGATGCATTCCCAATTTACTAGGTCATAACATAACAACAACATAACATAACATTCAATTTATCATAGGATGTAGTGTTTCTCTTACGTCTCTGTGTTACCTTGATAGTGAGGACTAAGGCGCACGGTCAACACAATTAGAAAGGTGTTTTCACATTGAAAACTAGACACGGCTTTACTGGAGGAAGTGTTGGCAAATGCATCTACCGCTAATACTACCGCTATCATACGAAAGCGCGTCGTTCCATGTGGGGAATATCAACAACGAAAAATGACGCGCGTCTAAGCATACCTTTACATCGGCCTCAGGGAAGTACCGGCTGCATCTGCATCTACCGCTGAGGCTGTCACTATACTGCTATTGGTACCAAAAGCTATAAACTCTTCAAATAAGTGTTTTATTTGTTCTCGAAAGAACAATTGTTCAATTCAAAATCGGATTCATGCAATCGCATCTCTGTAATATTACCGACAATAATTTTCTTCTGAACAAAATGATACAACTTTCCTATTAGGCCTCTGCCATAATAGACGCGAAAAGCGACGCGAACCGATTCGCTCGGCTGTAGGTTAATGTACAGCCATCAGTAGAGCTGTACATTAACCTACGGCCGAGCGAATCGGTTCGCGCCGCTTTTCGCGTCTTCTATGGCAGAGGCCTTAGAGAAAGTTGCTGGCTGATGTATTCACTTCATGCAAGCCTGCTGCTGATGCTTCCCGCTACCACACTGAAACAGCATAAGTGAAGGGAGTGTCGTTGCATCAGCTGACCCTGCTACTATCGATGCTGATATACCCGTTGCAACAGCTACGCTATGCATAGCCATGCCACACTTGTGGCCGCTATACGCTGGCCCAACTGCTGAGCAACTGCAACGCTATCCGTAGCCATGCCACAGTTGTGGCCGCCATTGGTATCCGCTGTACCTGCATCTGCTGGCCCTGCTGCTATCGATGGTGAGATCCGCTGAAACTGCTACGCTTATCCGCAGTTATGCCACAGTTGTGGCCGCTATCCGCTATCGATGGTACCCACTGCTCGCTCCCGCTGCTGCTAAGGGACTGCTGTCGTCGCTGTTCAGAACTATTATGAGCGGCTTCGACTAAAACAGGCTCTTATATAGGGATGAAAATAGGAATGAATTATTTATCGTACGTGGTGGAATGATATAACTTGAAAAATATGTGTGACTTCATTCCGGCTCAGAGCGATCATTTGATAAGCTCCACCTCTTTTTTCAGTTTCTAAAGTTTTTCCTCAGTTTCGTAGCACGGATGCACAAAAATGATTTCTTGTCGAGCCGGACCGATAGCACTCTCATTGAAGCAACAAAATAACATGTTTTGCGTCGTGTTGTGCAGCTTGGTTGAAGAAAATGTTCCCGTCGAAAATGTCGCATGTAAGCAGATTATTGCGTTCAGTAAACAGTAGATAGTGTATACAGCGAATAAACACCGATGGTGCTCTCACACACGCAACGGTTTTAACCCGTATCTTATTGCGGTTTGTAACATCAAGCGATTTCGTTTGCTTGCTGTTGCGTGTTGCATCATGTTGCAACTAGGCAGCTGGGAGACGACGAAATTCTGTTTATGCTGATTGATTGAATCGACTTCATATTAGCTCTGCATAGTCGAACTAACTGCTTTTGTGAATGCGTACTAACAGGGCAGTTAATTATTCAAAGTCGGTTATGCTGATCGCAGCCTTTGCGCTGCCCCTACAGTGGGGGGTTTACTAAATAAAGTGAAAATTAGACAACTACAACAGAATTTGATTGCATACCGCACAGAATGTCTGCTTGTGTTGATGACAGAAAATTATTAACCTTCAATTATTTTTTTATTTGCGTTGAAAAAAGCATGTTGCGGTTCAAAATCGGTTGCTAATTACAACCTTTGAGCTGCCCTAGCATTGGGGGAATTAAGATACACGGACAACATGCACTGTGGAAGCTATTTCACAAATTAGACGGGTGCGACAAATTTGAATTGCTAGGATGCAACACAGAATGCTTGCTTGCGTTGACAAAAATTATTAACTTTCAATGACTTGTTTATTTGCCTTAAAAAAGGCATTTTGATTTCCGAAATTGGATTTCCTGATGGCAATCATCATGCTGCCCCAACACGGGGGGAATAAAGGCTGTCTGGCGACACAGGCTGAGAAAAACCGCGCTGCTCCTGAGACGTGGTGACCAACCACAGGGCTAGTGCTGCTGCTAAGGAAGGACGACTGCTGTTGTCGCTGTGTAGAACTATTATGAGCGGCTCCGGCTGAAACAGGCTCTTATATAGGCCAAATAGCATGTTTTCAATTGCAAGGTATATGATCCTGTCGACCGTGCTTGGGAAGCAAGCATATAACAACCAATCAGAGGTCGAATTTTTCGTTTTGACAAGGCTTGACTATTTTCAATAGTACAGTAGTGTGAATAATAAAATTACAATTATCTTATTTTGGGAAGAATTTTAGAAGATTTTCCAATCTATTGCTATAAAAACAAAGAAAATCCATCGAATACTAACCGATTTATTAGCATTTGAATTTGGACATATTTTTCACTTTTTTCGGTTTTAGATTTTCATTTCACATCCCTATGTAGCCGAACTTCCTGAGAGAAGTATTCTACTTCAAAAATACTCCGGATAATCGAGCCATTTTCTCCGGATAATCGAGCCCCGGATAATCGGGCCCCCGGATAATCGAGTCTCCGTATAATCGAGTCTCCGTATAATCGAGTCCGACCTGTATATGAATCATAAAACTGAGTGCACAGGTATTGTTCCACAAAATCCACCACTGCGCCAATCTTTACTGTAGGAGAGATTGCGGGTGTCAAGAGTCTATCTTAAAAAGGCAACCTTTAATTCATCGATTATTTTGTCGTTGATAAACTTGAACAATAACAACAAACTCAATCCTATATTAATTCGATTTAGTTCAGGATCATCAAAATTACCCAGGAATTATAAATAGTGGACTGCAATATTAAATAAAATCCTTATAATGTTTTAGAAACAATGTTTCAATATAAAGCTGAAACATCTGCTGATTCGTATGAAAAAAAAAAAAATCAGCGGTGTGGTTAAAATAATAAATTTTTCGGTTCGGTTATCATTTGCAGTACAGAAAATGATGAATTGAAAACGATAGAGTAATGCACTCCGGAATGCCAAGGTATAGACCATTACCAACAAATTATGAGCGAATTACTCTGTATTGTTTTGAGTTTTTTCATCTGTGCTGTGAATGCCGTTTTTGCGATCCAATGAAGTTTTTTTTATTTAAAATCATCATAATGCAGCCGATAACGATAACGCAGCTAATTTTGATTTTATTTCGTTTCCGTTTATTTTTATATTTGCACCAGGGCGAATGGGTTTGGCTTGCACCGAAGCTCAGCGATGAGTTTGAGATTCCTTACGCAGGCCGGGTGCTTCGTACCCATTCCGGAAAGACCCTTATCGTGGACGATGACGGTAAGGAAGAGTGGATCAACGATAATAAGGTAAATGCTGTGCTAGATTTAGTGGCGATCATTGTCTAATCCGCTCATTTTTAAATACATCCTTCTCTAAACAGGTTATTAAACCGATGCATGTCACATCACAGAATACGGTCAACGATATGATAACGCTTGGCGACCTTCAGGAGTATGCTATTTTACGTAATTTGATTGTTCGATATCGTCAAAAACAAATCTATGTAGGTATGATTATGGTTTTGTAGATATTGGCCTGAGGCTTTCTTTTTTCACAGACATACACCGGTAGTATGCTGGTGGCCATAAATCCATATGAAATATTACCTATTTACACGTACAACGAGATCAACTTGTACCGCGATAGGAAAATCGGAGATTTGCCACCGCACATTTTCGCCATTGGAGACAGTGCATACCAAGAGATGCGCCGAAATGCACGAGATCAATGTATAGTTATAAGTGGTGAATCAGGTGCCGGGAAAACTGAGAGTACTAAACTAATTCTGCAATATCTGGCCGCAACTAGTGGAAAGCACTCGTGGATTGAACAACAGATTATCGAATCGAATCCTATTTTGGAAGCTTTTGGGAACGCGAAAACTGTACGGAATGATAACTCTTCTCGCTTCGGCAAGTATATCGATGTGCACTTCAACAAGGAAGGCGTTATTGGTAGTGCGAAGATCGATCAGTATTTACTGGAGAAATCGAGGATAGTTCATCAGAACAAGGGGGAACGGAATTATCATATCTTCTATTCGATGCTCGCTGGGATGAGTAAGGAAGAAAGAAAATTACTGGAATTAGAGGATGCCTCCAAGTATCAATACCTGACTGGTGGACAAACTTTGAACTGCGAAGGACGGAATGATGCTAAGGTAAAATTACTGTGATGTAGGTGAAATTTTTATTATTAGTATTTTATGTTGTAGGAATTTGCAGATGTCCGATCGGCGATGAAAGTGCTGGCATTTTCCGATTCCGAGATTTGGTCGGTGCTGAGTTTGCTTGCCGCTATTCTACACCTTGGAAATATAAAATACAAAGCTACCACCGTACAAAACCTCGATGCCGTTGAAGTGAACGACAACACGAACGTGACTAGAGTGTGCTCTTTGCTTGGAGTACAGAAAAATATACTGATCAATGCTCTGACCAGAAGAACCATATTTGCTCAGGGGGAACGTGTAATATCGCACATCTCCAAGGAGCAAGCGCTGGAGGCGCGGGATGCCTTCGTGAAGGCAATCTATGGAAAAATATTCATCATGATTGTGGATAAGGTCAACAGTGCCATCTACAAACATTCGCCCAAGTCTCGTATATCTATTGGTGTTTTGGATATTTTTGGCTTTGAACAGTTTGATACGAACAGTTTCGAACAGTTGTGCATTAATTTCGCTAACGAAAATCTGCAGCAATTTTTTGTTAAACACATTTTTAAGGTGAGGCAAATCTGTTTTAGTGACTAGACTATGGCGACAAATGGTGAAATAACCTTGAATTTTCCTACAGATGGAGCAGGCCGAATACACTCGCGAAGGCATTAACTGGACGAACATCGAGTTCATCGACAACCAGGATGTGTTAGATATGATTGGAATGAAATCGCTTCATATCATGGCACTGATCGATGAGGAAACTCGTTTTCCGAAGGGTACCGATCAGACCATGCTTTCGAAATTGCACTCCACCCACGGTCAGAAAACAATCTATTTGAAACCAAAGTACGATAACGTTCCTTCTTTTGGCGTTCAGCATTTCGCCGGAACAGTTTTTTATACGGTGAACGGATTTCTGGAAAAGAACCGCGATACTTTTAGTTCCGATTTGAAGGAACTGGTTACCAAAAGCAGCAACGAGTTTTTGATCAAGTTGTTTGGGTCGGACGATTCGTTGGATACTTCGAAGCGGTCGATTACTCTCTCGTTGCAGTTCCGGAACTCGCTTGACACTTTAATGAGAACATTGTCCTCGTGCCATCCGTACTTTATAAGGTGCATCAAGCCGAATGATTTTAAGAAACCGAAGGTTCGTAGATTGAAAAACAAATGGTGAGTTATTCTGTAATGTTTCATTTTTTAACAGATTATAGACAAAGCTCTGTGTGTTCGACAACTGCGATATTCCGGTATGATGGAGACTGCGAAGATCCGAAAAGCGGGTTATGCGATTCGGCACACCTATACTCAGTTCGTACAACGATATCGGCATTTAGGTAAAAACATTGGCCCTGCCCACAAAGTCGATTGTGTATCCGCATCTAGACAGATTTGCGAACGTGTTCTGGCCGATATTCCTGATGATTACCAATTTGGAAAGACAAAAATTTTTATGAAAGAAAGTCATGATATGGTATTGGAAGCCGAACGATCCCGTGTTTATCTGTATTACATCGTGCTGATTCAGAGGGCGTTCCGGCGGGTACTGTTCTTCAAGTATATTCGAAGATACCGTATGGCAGCCATTACGATTCAGAAACATTGGCGTGCACGTGGCTATCGGTCCAATTATCTAGTCATGAGAAATGGTTTCCGAAGACTTCAAGCGGTAATACAGTCTCGCGAGTTGTCCTACAGGTTCACAAGAATCCGGGATGTTATTATTCACCTTCAAGCTAATTGTCGGGGTTATTTGACCCGAAAGAACCTTAGAGACAGAATTACCTACAAAGCGAAGCGAATGACTGACCTGCGTGCTTTGAAGCGCAAAGAGGAGATGCAATTCAAACAATCGGGCAACAAACGGTGGCGGGAGGACGCCGAGCACAATTATTGGCTAAGAGTGGACGAACTCAACCGGGAGTTGGCGCAGGAAGCGGAAGAAGCTAGAAGGGCAGCTATCATTAAACCGCAGCAACCGATTAACACCGAAGAGGACAACAAAATAGTTGACGATGTATTCGGCTTTCTGGACAGCCCCATGAGCCCGGAGCCGGTGCCGAAACGAAAGGCCTCATTTGCCGTAAGCAAAATGTTACTCTATTTCGAGGAGAAAAGTCGCAACAAAAAAATCATTCCCACCAAACTGTTGTCTCGTCCTGTAAATTATTACGAATCATCGCGGTTGTGAATCTATGACAAGCATTTTCGAATACAAATCTCAGTCTTTTACATGTTACACTTTTACACGCAGTCTCTGCAAACAAATACGACACCAAATGCAATAGGATCGAAACTAAAATAGAATTACCTTGTAAATAAATACACTAAAATCGGAATTTGTCACCAAAATTGATATTTATTTCATCTGCTTTGAGGAAATGGTCATATTATGCTCCACCCTACCCCCAAATGACATTTAATAAATCACCGCAAACAACATTCCTAGCTGACTTCGGTTACTAATCGATGCGATGCGTTGACAAGTATAGTAGTGTGCTGATTACTTATCGCGAGTAATCACCGCTGCGGTATGTGTCAATCGTTTCATGTAGCCAGTATAAACGAGACAGATCGGAATTTCCGGCAAAAACGAGCGATTGATAGTACGCAGCGGAGCGGTGGTGGGTGTTGTAAAAGTGTTTCAATTTTTTTTTTCTTCATAGTAATATTATCGTTTGACCATTTTCTTATCCGTCGTAACCATTACTGATATGTAAGGGGGGTGCCGAAACATAGGGCACCAATTTCACAATCATCGTTTTGTGTGCTTTTGACCGTTCAGTGTTTCAGCAGTCATCGAGCGAGAAAGTAACAGTGTTGTGTTTTATTAAGGCAAATGTAAATAAAATTCGCTGTTTTGCCTGCATTGTACTAGTCATTCAATTGTAAATTTTTAATGTTGTTTGTTTTCATATCCGTGTTTCATTCGCATTTAATGTTAACAGATATCACATCAAAGAACAGCTCTAAATCACATGAAAAAAAAGTTTTTTTTTCGTGAAATTTATCATTGGAAAAGCTTAGGCTACAAGCGCAAGTTATTGTATGACCAATATCCGCCAAGTATGAGTTTTTATTCGTCGGAGATTTGTTCTGGATGCCTCCTGAGTGGCTTCGATTCACGATGCAGGTCTAAAAAACTGAGGTTTTTGGTCTAGTCCAGAGTCAGTACGCATCTAGTTTATACCCAAACAATGTTTAATACCATTGAATGTAACATTCTTTAGCTCGGGATATCACCTTAAAAAAAAAAACAAAATTGATTATCTTGATATCTTATTGAATGAAATTTTCGGATGCTAAACAATCGATTCTAGCAAGGATTCTGGTGGAATGAATATGACACGCATCTAGTTTTGATCGAAAAAGGAACGTTTTACTTCAATTTTGTCGACTCCTCACCATCTCTGGATTTGCAGGAATAGTACTAATCTTTTTTCGTTGAAATAATACGAACATAATGAAAACTGTTGATACAGCCTTCACATTACTTTCGAATAGCTAGAGTAAAACATCTTTCTATTGACCACAATTGATAAGAATGGTCAACAGCATAAAATATAATTTCACAAAAAAACCATAGGATCAATCTTATCACAGTGGCTTCGAGCGATATTGACTTTTACATAGAATGATACCGACAAAGTAAATCCAAAACTTCAGCAAGTAGATATGCACTGTGTGCCAACAACCCGAATTCGAAAATTTTCCACAGTGCACTCGTTGCAAGTTTGAACATCGTCTTTGGGGTACAATTAAGATAAAGCTTGTCGTTTCTCTTGAGAGAATCACGAGGGTGTATGAGAAAATCTTTCGCTGCAAAAACAACTGCTCTCGCACTGGTGGCCATTGTGCAAAGATAGGCACTTGCTTGAGAGAGCAGCGAATCGTATCTGAGGAGCAAGCCGTGGTTGAATGTGAAAAATATCTCCAGAGAGTGATTAAACTGGCGTGAGCTTTTTCACGCACAATAACTACACAACAGAGCTCACTGTGGTACTTTTACTGTGTGTATCATAAGCATTTATCAACTGATCTAGGTAGGAAAGTAGATTGCGTTGTTTACTTTGCATCGAAATTTAATAATGACAATAAATCTAGCCATTCGTCTCGCATGTTTGCTCTTAGATTATTTTCGAATTTATGTCAGCAGTGTGCATCGTTGCAGACTCCTGTGTATTCTCACTAGAAGAGTGATTCATAACTCTTGTGTCGCTCAGCGGTGGTGTAATGTTATGTTATAACCTGATCACATCATGCTGGCCATACTGACTATACCTTGTCTCTATGTTCATAATCTGACGTCTTCGCATATTCCTTTCCGGACACGCTCAATTCTGCAAGAATAGCAGCCGAATGAATTTCGTTGATCTGGACCTTCGCAACAAAAGTTCTGCGTTGGTTTTCCAACGTCTAAGTTTGGGTAATTATAGGGAGGCAGGTTCGTAGCATTGTGCCATACGCACGAATCTTTGGTGGGCAGCTTTAATGAGATCACACCAAAGTACAATTAATTTATGTACACCGGATCTCGGGAACCATCGGCATTTATAAAGCTGAATCCCAGCTGCCTGTTGGCTTTTGACATGACATCCTCGTAGTGTGTTTAATATGTAAGCTGGCTATCCAATGTTTCGCCAAGATTTCTGACTTGGAACACGCGCTGGTGTCCTTGCCCGGACAAGCTGTATGAAATGTTGATTGGTTGTAGCTTTCTACTGAAGGTTCTACATTTATCTACGCACACGGTAAGAAGATTTTGGTAACGCCAATCACCGAAGGCATCAGGCAACTTTTGTAGTTCCAGACAGTCATTAAGGCAGGCTATAGTCATGAAAATTTGTACATCGTCCACAAAAAGGAGCCGTGTGCCTCACGGCAATATTTACTGCTATATAACGTTGATAAAGAGTGAGAACAAAAGTGGGCCCATATTGCTTCCTTGCGGCACTCTAAAAGAAGTAGTGAATGGCTCAGAATGTGGTGACTCAATGTCAACACATACTCTGTTAGTCAGGTATGATCAAAATCATCTCACAAACATGGCAGAGAACCCTCTAGTTTCTCCAGCTTTCGGGAAAGGATGTCACGATTTACACGATCGAACGCTGCCTTGAAGCCTGTGTACACAGCATCCACTTGCAAGCTCGCATCCATTGAGCGAGTACACAACAAAGAGAACTGTGACTGATTGGTTACGATGGATTTTTTTTGGGGTGAAATTCATGTTGATCACAAGAAATGTACACGCAAAAGTATGAGTGTGCGTAGCTAGATCATTTATGAGCGAAATTAGCGCACTTACTCATTAAATTTGGAATCAGTTCAACGCATGTGCGTTGGGCATAACGCATTTGATGCTATAGCATATTTTAAATGTATGAGGCGGCTCCAAACCACTACACTCATAAAGCATCAACCGATGTTCAGAAGGCTGGCATCGTTAAAATAGTGCAACCAGCAATCAATACTGATAAGTTGGGTACTGACAAAATAAAGCAATTATTGTCTGATCGATTCACTTTCATGAATCAGGTCATTGAAAACATTATTCAATCATTACCAATAAACAAGAACATTAGATTTGTTCAAACTATTTTGCATTTAACTATGACTCTGGTTTTATTCACATGCATTCGGTTTCGTGTTCCTGGCACCAGCGTCAATAACTTCTACGACAACAAGGCTCGCTATTGGCTGTTTCGGTTGCTGATAATTTTTAGGGAAGCACGAGCCGTTGATACGCACCGGCTCGCGGAAGTAAATAGCGGTTTTTTGAGCGCCTTGAAACTGATCGTGTATATGATACATATTCTGATTTTGATCTCTGTCAATGTATTCCTTGTACAACTTTTGCGTTATGCGTTTCACGCATTTGTAGTGCAAAGTCAGAGCAAATTTTGTGCGAATTAAAGAACACATTGGATGATTAAAGCTTGAACTTTTGCGTGTATTTTTTACACGATTCAAACAGCATTGTTTTGACCACTATCTAGAAAACTTTAGAACAAGCACATAATGACATGATTCCTCGATAGCTGGTCATGTCACAATTGTCCCCTTCTTGTATGAATCGGTGTGAGCATTGATTTTTTTTCATCGTGCAGGAAATCAATCAACTAAAACTGTAAGCAGCAAGCATGTTATTTTTTCTGGGAGCGGTAGAAACACAGCACAACGCAGAAAAAAGTGTGTTATAAATACTTATTACACGCAACGCTTATGCAGGACAAGAAATGAGCGGTGAATGTTCACTCGGTTCTTCCACAAATTGAGGAGAATAACAAGGGTTTTTTCAAGCTATTTTGGACCGGTTTCCAGAAATCGGGTGTCCACCATCTTGAATTTCGAAATGACGTCTGGGGTCGATTTCCGGTCTCTGAATGTCATTCTAATTCCGAAAATACCAATAATGAATTATATTTGACCGTGTTTTCCATTAAGTCTGGTCGTAATCCGCATTTTAGTGGACGCTGAGCTAATTTTCCAATCGATTGACCGAATCAAAATTGACTGAGTCATTAGTATTTGAAATTGGACAATTTTTGTGATGCTTTTGATTTTGTCGATATTTTAATTTATTTTTATCTCTTCCAGAATGTTGCTGTAAGACATTTTTCGGTGTCTGTTTTACCTTTGTTATATCTTTTATCGAAAAATCCACTGTTTAAATTTAATCAGTGCAATTTTCATGTCCCCACCCTCAGCAATAGCACATAGTTTGACTTTCCGATATTTTGCCCCAAATCATGAATTATTTAATCTCTCCCAAAGTGATAGCCCAATTTCAATGATCTACCCTAAAACGACGACATTCCAGTGACGCTGATAAGCACTTTAATAGCCGATACTAAAAGCGTAGAATCCAATTAATTTTGCTGAACTGCGTTTTATTTTTGTCACTTGATTTTCTCACTTATTTTATCGCTTTTCAATACGGAATGGGGTGAAATTGAAAATTCACGATAATAAGTACTGATAAAAAGATACTTATTTTACAACACTAGATAATGTTTGCGTATTCTTAAATCCACCTTTTACGAAGTTGACGTACCTGTTGAAAGTCGCAGACAATTTTAAACATTTTCGTGAACTTTCTACAACTTTATCAAAATTCAATCAAATTTTATCGAACAAGTTTCAAAATGCCAAAGCAATATTTAATTGACTTGAATTGAACTCAAATGGGTTGTTTAGCTCTATCAGATGATATACACCATATGCAAGAGCTGCGTTTTCTAAGCAAAACGTGATTTAAAAAAAATTTATGCCGTGGTCCTTCCAACCCAATTTGGGATAAATTACGTTAAGTCTGGAAATCTGAGTGATGTTTAATAGAAGCTCGAAAAATATAATGCTC
Organism: Wyeomyia smithii; assembly: GCF_029784165.1. Taxonomy (NCBI): domain Eukaryota; kingdom Metazoa; phylum Arthropoda; class Insecta; order Diptera; family Culicidae; genus Wyeomyia; species Wyeomyia smithii. The sequence continues at coordinate 44,923,548 of NC_073696.1, forward strand.
AACGATGATAACAGTGATGTAATACTGATGACTTATCAGAAAATTTCAAATCAGTCGAACGATGATCAAATGACGCAAAATTTGTAAATTTTATCTTGTGAGTCATAAACCTCCCAGCTGGTCTCGAGGTACGGTGCTGGCCTAACAAGCCAGTCGTCGTATGTTAGAGTCCCGGCTCGGGAGGGACTGTTAGTGTCAGTAAGATCGTAGCGCTAGCCTCGCAGTTGTCCTGTACACTTCCACAGTTGGCTGTGAAGTCTGTGTATAATAAAAACAGAAGGTCGAGTTCCGATACGGAATGTGTAGCACCAGGGCTTTGCTTTTTTTGAGTTACAATAAATAAAACCATGGGCGCACCTACGGGGGGGCTAGGGGGGGGGGGGGGGCTTCAGCCCCTTCTAGAAAGTGTTTAGCTCCCCTAGAATTTTCCAGAGAATGATTGTGTTCAATATTAATACATCCCATACTACTTATCAGAGCATCAAAATCAACACAAATTGAGATGTCGTCATTCATTGGCTAAGAACTAGTTCTGCACCCAGGATCGTTTCTCAAGCCTAGCTCTCTTACTCATCTTACCAGTCAGACAAGAGCTGTAGTAACTCGTGCTGTATCAAGAAGTTGTCGCCATTTGACTCGGTTTTGGGCTGTGTTTCACCAGTTCCTGCGCCCCTTACTTTTTGGTGCCGGTAGGGTTTGCTGAAGAGAAGTGATTTCACAGGGTTGTCGTCCGGCATCCTTACGACGTGACCGGCCCACCGCAACCTATTGTCTTTCGCCAGGTGCGCAATGGGGTTCTCTCCAAGCAGCGCTTCTAGCTAATGGTTCATGCGCTGTCGCCGTTATCCGTCGTCCGTCTGTACTCCACCGTAGATAGTCCACAGCACCTTCCGTTCGAAAACACCAAGAGGACTTCCGTAGAGGACTACCGGTTATATCAGGGTTTTGTAGTTTTTTGTATTGAAGTAGTCATGTCCGATCAGCACTGTGATTGGTGCGTACGTATGTAATGTCTGTGAAGAACGGGCCGTCGATGAGAACGTGGTCAATTGTTCTGCTGTACGTTGGTCGAGGAAAGAAGGGACTTTGGACTGCCAGCCCGTGGGAAGCTACGAAGTTGGTGCAAAGCTGGCCGTTGTCGTTCGTCACGGTGTACAGGCTGTGCGGGCCGATCACCGGCTTATATAAGTCTTTCCTTCCGTTCATGTCCCCAATGACGATCTTGATGTCTCTACGCGAGCAGCTATCGTAAAGTTTCTCCAGCTGTGCGTAGAACGTTTATTTTTCTGCATCAGATCTTCCTTCGTGAGGGCAGTGCACATTGGGAATAGTGTAGTTGTAGAACCAGCCTTTTATTCTCAACAAACACAACCTGTCGCTGATTACCTGCCACTTCATCACACGACCTCTGCATCCTGCACAGCACTATAAAACCGCTACCAAGCTCATTGGTCGTGTCACCGCTTTGGTGGTACTGTGCCTTGCGGTCACAAATCTACCGTACCTTCTCTCCTTTCAGGCAAAGCTCCTGGACGATGTCGAAGTGGCGGGATTCTAGCTGATCCAGCGGAATCCAGTCGACATCCGGGGCGTTGAGAGATCTACTGTTACATGTACCGAGCTTCTAATCGTCGTCCTTATTTCGTCGGCTGGGTCATTGCCTATTGTCCGGTTCGTTTTGAATTCTTGATTCTTGTGCTGTTCTTGGGGTGTGCTGTTAAAAAGCACTGCCCAGCCATTTACCAAACCTGGCTCTCCTCAATATCAAATCAGTGTTGCTGAAAGAGGTTGGCATTGACGCTGTGTTCAAGATATTCAGTACATCTTCGGAGATTCTGTCCCGAAGGGATTTTTTCTGCTGTTACGTCACTATTTTAAGCGTTATTAAATAAGCATATTAAAACTCCTTTTTCCGTTTTTTCAAATTACATACATGAAAACTAGCCGCCCCCTAGAAATTTTCCTTAGTTGCGCCCATGAATAAAACTGAACCTAAACCATCGTTATTTTCGTTTAAATAAAGTTGATGCTGTGACTGATATTTTTCAGTCCAAAATTCAGGCACATTTCCAATTGAGTCCATGGATTCATGGGTGATCAATTTCACCCCGAATTATGTTATAGGTCCAAAACGAGTGTTCCCCGGGTTCGGGTTCGAAAATTTTCTCGGCTCAGCACTGGGGCACGGTGTATCGTTGCACTTATCCTACAACATGCAAAATGTGCCAACATCAATGTCGATAACCGCTACTAACCCCACAGGCTAGCGTGCGATATTGTTGTTGTCTTAAGAGAGTTCTCGGATTTTTTCCATAAAGTTAACGATAGAAATTTCTCTCATAGCCATAGAAGTTTTCGTCGATACATACCAGTACTCATTTTTATTCATTGTTTCGGGAAAAATCAACTTGAACCGAGGTATTGAGAAAATATTACAAAATGTGATGAGTGTGTGATCAAAGTGACTACTTTCTCTTGTATTTGGACAATAAGTTCTTGTAGTGTGGGAACTTCAAATTTTCAGTAAAAATCGGATAGAGGCGATGCGGGAATTTAAATCAGTTACAATAGGAGACGTCACGTTATTGTATAATTCATAATATCCTCTTATGAAAACAGGATGGGAAGGGTTATCAAAAAAGCTGAATTACAACGACTGGTTAAATATGGATGCAATAATAGTTTGAAGCTAACAATGTCCTCGCAGCGAAGTTGAATTTATGTCTGTATTTTTTGTAAGATTTGGACCACTGCGACCATCATTTTGATCTTTTGTGGAATCATTTTCACGTCTGCAAAAAAGGTCTATCGTTCAGAAATGACTAATGAATAAAACATTAGCCCGAAGAGAGCTTTTTGATTTCGTCATCTAAATAAAACTTTATATCCAAGAAGCATTGCAATATCCAGTTTGAATATTGCGGCACCCCGAAAAGGGAATCATTTAAAATGGGCAAGTTTATGTTGCTCTATCACTTGATTCACAACCATCACAACCTAGGGAGTTGTGTTCTTGAGTAAGATAATTCAGGTGGTCAATGGCTCGTGATCGGCGGATAATATGGTTCAGAACTGCCGAATGTAGATAATTTATTACCGTGAACGGCACCACTGAGTGTTCGTTATAAAAAATGAAAGCTGTCATATTTTTCCGTATTACCGAGAAACGTTGGAATTAAAGTGTGTCGTGAATTCGACCATTCAAAAAATTGCCGTCTTCAGTTAAGATGTTTAGGAGGTCAAAAGTTACTGGTTAGTCAAAAGTTTAGTTTGCAATTCTGCTACAACGTGTTACTAGTGTGCGTGAATTTTTCAGTAATTTTTACTCCAAACACCATTTAGAAATTTAAGATGGTTACTTCCGGTGTCTAGAAAACAGCTTAATCTGACCACATTTCGCCCAATAAGGGTTTTTTTCCATGACCGGGATTATGTTCAGCGGTTAAAAATCGACCCCACATACAGGAGGCAGACAAATGATTGAGACAGGCAAAATTTTGTCAATATTCAAATGGCCAGAACTTGACGAAAAATGAATCAATTTTGATGAAACAGTTTCTTTCTACTAGTTTTTTAGTGTTACTTGAAAATTTTACGTGAACAACCTACATTGGATATGTTTCATATTTTATGAGTGTGTGTCGAAATGCACACTTTCGAACGCGTAGAACTGACATCTTGTTTCTTTTAGAATCGTATGTTGCTAATAAACTGGAATTAACTCCGAGTTCATTGGTACCCAAAAATAGAAAATCCATCAAAGAACCATCGAAATACGAGTAATTTAAGTTCTTAAGTAATATTAGGAAACTAGAATAAATTTCAGTAAAATGTCTCAATCATTTTTTCTACCCCTTGTATCATCTCAAAATTGAAGGTGACAGCTTTCGGTAAACTACCGAAAAAGGTCGAATTCCACCCAGGAAGGGAATCTCCGAAACCAGAATTATACCCAGAGTCCGGAAACCTACTCCAGACGCCATTTTGAAACCCAATATGGTGACGTCAGAGTTACGGAATATACAGTACATACGGTATGAGAGCTCAAAAAGTCACCAAATTGTGTGAATAAAATAATGTAGAAACAGGAGTTTTGAAAATCGCCTCGCTGCATTCATTCATTCATTGTTACCGAAGCACCTCAAAGCTTAGCAACAGCTATAATACTTTTGAATAAATGCAAAACCTACGATTGGAGTTTTTAGTGACATTTACGGTTTGTGTACATCATTGGTTTGAGGCTTGAGCCTGCCCATCTTCATTTCGAAAAAATTGAATATTCGCGAAGCCGATTCGACCAAACTTTATCCTAGTTCCTGTGGTGTTTTGTGTCGTTTTGGTCCAATAAAGTTTTTAATAACATTCTATTGAATAATTGCACTCTCACCCGTCATCAACCTGTCGAATGAGGAAACGTTTCAATTATTATCACTGTCATCGCGTTTATAGTGTTCAATTATTGCTCATTACAATGAATCACATCACAATGAATCACATCACTGTAAATAACATTCGTTGCATGTCATGCTGGTCCAACTCGCATTAACATCATAGGTTTTCTAATAGTTTTCCATTTTAACCCAGGAGGACGATTCCGAAGCGGCGGAGGCATCGGTCGCTGCACTCGCAGCCCAATATGGAGCAAATTTTTCTTACCGCGAGGATTTATCCGATTATAACTTTGCCAAGTATGCGGCCACATACTTTGCGAATAATGTGTCTTATCAGTTCAGCAAGCGCAAGCTCAAATCCTCGCTCCTAGATTTAACCAGTCCGGCTGACGTTATCTCGGCTCAGGTTCGGCTCAAATAAAATTAGCAACCCGCACCGGCTTTTGTGTGCGAGTACGAATATGCCCTTTTATTGATTTATTTATTCTCGTTTCGGCTTCTAGGCTTTGTGGATTACAATTTTACGATTCATGGGTGATATGGCCGAGGCACGTTATGAGGACGATAGCGAGACAGGGAAGCGCAAACCGGTCATGCAGAAGTTGACAGCCACGCTAGGTAAAAGCTTTGCAAAGACTAAAGACTTCCAAACTTTTCAGCAGAACTTATCGGAGCATGAACGGAAACTGATTCATCGAACCTTAAAGCGAAAATCCAAGATTCCGGCAGAGTTGAAAGCGATAGTAGAAAGTACAGATGAAATAGCAGATTACCAAGAATTTCTTAACAATCGGAGCACTAATTTGGACAAATTACATTTCATCATTGGTCACGGTATACTGAACAAGCGGCTTAGGGATGAAATCTATTGCCAGATTTGTAAACAATTAACCAATAATCCCAACTCCACTTCTCATGCGAAGGGTTGGATATTACTTTCCCTGTGCGTGGGATGTTTTCCTCCTTCGGAAAAATTTGAAAAATATTTGAGATCGTTCATGCGAGACGGACCGGAGCGATACGCTCCGTATTGCGAGAGCCGGCTTGATCGTACGTTAAAGAATGGTACCAGAAGACAACCTCCTTCCTGGCTAGAATTACAAACTACAAAAACTAAGAAACCAATCTTACTTCAGGTTACACTGATGGACGGATCTAGCAAGAATGTAGAAATCGATTCTGCCACAACAGCAGAAGAAATGTGTGAAAAGCTGGCCTACAGTTTGGGTTTGAAGGACGTCTTTGGGTTCTCGATATTTGTTATGTTGCTTGAAAAGGTTCTGTCGCTTCATAGCGGACCAGAATTCATCATGGATGCGATTTCGAACTGCGAACAGTATGCTAAGGAACAAGGATTGAATGAACGGGATGCCTCATGGAGGGTATTTTTCCGCAAGGAAATGTTTGCCCCATGGCATGATCCTACAGTGGATCCCATAGCAACTAATTTGATATATACACAGGTAGTGCGAGGAGTAAATCTTGGGGAATTGGTTAGCACTTCGGATAAGGACATTGCCATGTTGGCTGCATTGCAGTATTACGCCGAATACGGTCCAGAAATGAACAGCAAAGTTTTGCAAGAGAAGTTGAAGGAATATATTCCGAGAAATCTTGTGAGATCCGAGACAACAGCTCGGTGGGTTCAATTGATCGAGTCTGCTTTTAAGAGAAGTCGATGCGTTAAAGATGGTCTGCAGCGAATTACAGCCAAGGAGGATATAGTATTGTTTGCAAAATTAACGTGGGGTATGATGTTTTCAAGATTTTACGAAGCTGTTCAAATCGACGGAACGAAGCTTCCGACAAGTAGCGTTATTATCGCGATCAACTGGTCTGGTGTTTACTTTGTGGATGATCAGGAGCAAGTCCTGCTTGAATTATCCTATCCGGAAATTATCCACGTTGAATGCGAAAATATGGAAGAGGGTGAGGTTGGTACGCTGTTCGTGAGTACGATTCAAAAGGAAGAATTTGTGTTTAAATCATTTGAGTCCAAAGCTGTTTCCGACTTGATCAACTATATTCTGCGGGAATTGCGCAACAAGAGTATTTATGCCGTGGCAATCAAAACCTACACGAGTGACAGTGAAATGGATTCGATGTTGAATCTTTTGAAAGGAGATCTTATAACATTAGGTCAAGGATTCACCGGGGAATCTATACTTGCCGAAGATGCTACTTGGGGATATGGAGAGTCGAATGGAAAGTCGGGTTATTTTCCTACTGAAATCATCTACGTGCTGCCGACGATCATGCTTCCAACGGCAGCGGTCATGAATGTGTATAGGGTAATGAAAACATGTTTTGTTCTGGGAAAAAAAATCCTTGTTCACTTCCTATGTCGTTGCAGAAAGAAGGGATTCTGAAAGCTAGAAAGCATACTGCTACTAATTATAATACGATTCAGCGGAAGAAAATGCACACTTTACAGAAATTCAGCTGTGAGCACTTCAGAACACCCATAAGGTATATAAACCATGAATCAATGAGAATTCTATTCATTATACTAAAATAATATTTTCTATTTTTAGTGTCTCATCGACTTCATCTACGTTATCCAGTGTAAAGAAATCGATACCCGAACAGCTTTGGAAACACACAAGAGAACCTATGAAGGCTCCACTGTTGCAGAAGCTGCAACATGACAAAGAAAGAGCCGATAGTGCTGTCATGATCTTCACTGTCATCTTGAAGGTAAATTTCTAGTTGATCATTTCGTTTTGAGATGCTATTCATAAGCATTTGTATTTTTTCATGATTTCAAGTTGGATATAATTTTGTTTGCTGTATCCTGATTGTTTTATAACTTATTTTCAAGTTTCATGCTGTCTGCTTTTTGTCAATATTAGCATCGCAGTTTTTTATCCCATTATCTGCTTCTCAAATTTCAAAAACTAATTTTCACAAGTTCAAAAAGATATGTAGAGATTTTTTCCCCGGTGAATGATTAAACTTTTTCCAATCGTTTTCCATAACCTACATTATTATTAGCAAAGCGATTAAGGGCATACTAAGCACACGGGGCGAAATGGGTACCACAGATATCAGCGCTAGCGTACGTGCATGTGTCAAATTGGGAACTACAAAACTTGTGTGAGATTGTTTGCAGCACCCCAGACGGAGTTGTCGCGCGATGACTAGAAATTTCAGTGTTCGTCTGTTAGTATTTGCTTTTACAGTCGTCTAAACTGCCGGTACCCGGATAACTGTCCAATAATAAAAAACAACATGTTGAGAAAACGGCGATCTAATATTATCCGTGAATTTTCGGATTTCCAGCAAATACATCCAGAACCAATGACCATAACAGTTTCATGGCACCACAGGTTAATCGTTGAGAAAAAAAGACGATATACACCAATCTGGAGCAAAATTATATGTTTGCAGTTTGTACCACTATGCAGTGGGACTGTAATGCGGGTACTTTCAATATGGGACAAAAACAACTTGGTATTTTTTTCATGTTTTTCCATACAAAAGTATCAATTTTAATTTTTTTCCAGAAAATATGATAACAATTAAGTCGATTCCCGATGATAACTCAAAAGTGACCAAAATCAGTATGGGACAGTTATGCGGGTACCGGCAGTAAGTGTCTTAATTTATTTTGTGCACACTGCACAATGGTTCAGTAACCAAATATAGGGGTAAATTTTGATCTAGAGCTCGATACCAATTTTGCATAGAAATTTTTTTTCTTCAAAGTTGTTCTATATGAAAAAGTTAAATTAAAAAAAAGCTTTTTTAATCTATTTTTTATGTAAAATTTCACATCATTTGAACTACTTTTAAGGTTTTTTGAGAAATTTGAGTAAATTGAATTTGGAAATATGAAAAAAATTATAAAATTTTTACAATTTATGCATATAAACGTGCGCAGATTCGATTTTTGGGTATTTTTTTTAAAGCTCGAAATAATTACGTTTAAGTTGATCCGAAAATATCGAACATCGCTCAACAGGTTCAAGAGTTACGAATTTTTGAAAATAAGATATCGAATAAAGTCGTTTTTATGGTAACCCTGTCTTGGAGTTGGTCGTTTTAACAAACCAACGGAAAAACACGGATTTGAATATTTTCGACGTAGATCAATCCATGATAGGGTAACCAAAAAACGCGACATTATTCGATACTAGCTGACACAGCAAACTTCGTTCCGCCCATTTTTCTTTATTTAAATAATTTCCAAAGATTGACATTGCGATTTGTTTAGGTTTGCAAAAACATGACGAATGGGATATTGCATACGTTTAACGTGTTCGACAAAAAAACACTCTTACTAGCCCGACGGGGTACCCGAGTACCCACAAATTGAAACACTCGTAACTTTGACAATTTTCATCTGATTCTAATATTTTCTACTTTGAAATTAGTGACAGCGGTGCCCCGAAAGAATTTTCTCATTCCCGAAAATCCGGTTTTTTTCCGAGATATGTTCCGGAACAGAGGATTTTTATGAATTTTCATTGGCATAATTACAATCGATACCTCATATGAGTACTTCCGGAATCGGGATGATGTCCAGAGTCTTGCAAACAACCTTATTAGCCATTTTGAATTTCGAAATGGCGACTAGGAAATGGCCGCTCTGGAAAAGAATCAAAGTTGGCCGAATGCTATCGAATATGGGTATTTCCGGGATCAGGATTAGACCCAGAAACCCGAAAGCAACTCCAGACGCCATTTTGAAATTCAAGATAGCAGCCTCCGGTTTTTGGAAAACAGCTAAAAATGACCAAACACCACCTCATATAAGTAGTTCCGGAATCAAAACAGGCAATTTTGAATTCAAAAATAACAACTTCCAGTTTCTACAAATGAACGTAAATATGACCAAATACCACCAAATATGGGTATTTCCGGAATCAGGATGATGTCGAGAGACCGGAAACCATTTTAACCTTCAAGATGGTGACTTCCAATTTCTGGAAAACAGCACAAATTGACTAAATATTATCTTATATGAGTACTTTCGGAATCGGGATGATGTACAAAGACCTGAGAACGTATATCAAAATAGTGACTTCCGGTTTCTGGGAAAAATGAAAAATGGCCGAACACCACCCAAAATGGGTATTTCCGGGATCGAGATGATTCCTATAGATCGGAAATTAGTTTCACACGCCATTTCGAAATTCATGATGGTAACTTCCGGTTCGTCTTGTTTCGTTTTGGGGTTTCTGGGTAGCATCCCGATTACGAAAATACCCATCTTGGGTGGTGTTCGGCCCTTTTTCAATCTTTTGCAGAAACCGGAAGTCGCCATTTTTTGATACTCAAAATGGCCGCTACGGTCGTTGTCAGCTCTGGACATCATTTTGATTCCGAAAGTACTCATATATATTTGGTCCATTTCAGCAACCACCTTAGATTTCAAAATGGCGCCTGGAGTTGGTTTCCGATCTTTGGGCATCATCTCGATTCCGGAAATGAACTGTGAACTACACTGAAAATATATTTTAGTTTATTCCACGAAAACGTATGTTTTATATACAAAACCTTTTGTTATTTTCTGCAACGAAACCAATGCGTAATAAATATGAAGGTACTTTCGTCAGAACTGTCAAAACTATTACAGATTTATATTCGTATACGTAACGAAAGGTTTTAAAAATAAACGCAATCAATCGTACAAACAAAGGCTGCATAATGTAAATAGTACGAAAAATTAGTAAGCTCACGCAAGTAATTCGTACTAAGAACGCCGCATTATGTAAATAGTACGAAAAATTAATAAGTTTACGCAAATAATTCGTACAAAGAACGCTGCATAATGTAAATAGTACGAAAAATTAGTAAGCTCACGCAAATAATTCGTACACAGAACGCTGCATAATGTAAATAGTACGAAAAATTAGTATTATACGAAATCAAAAATAAAAGAGAGAAAGATTGATCATCACCGGTTTTTGCCACAACGCGATTCAAGTTCTATCGATTGCGAGAGAGCGACGACGCGCGCCTTCCCAACTTAACCCCAGAGACGTACACAAATGTTCACGAAAGTTATTTCAATACGAAACCTGAGCTGAGCGGAGGTTATATGTATCGCGGCGGTTCTATCGATGCGAAAGTGAAGTTGTTTCAGAAACGTATAAATGTTCTCTACCTCATCGTGGAAAAGCAACGGATTCGGACCAAGTGTGAGAGAGAAGGAGTGGAACTCACGACCATCTGCTTATCAAAGCGGACTCTGTAACCATGTGGCTACCAGCTCTGTTTATACGAAATCAAAAATCACAGAACACCTTCAAGTAATTACTCGTTGTTATCCACGTTCATACGAAAGTACATTCGTGAATTGGACAAATTATGCGTAAGTTGCAATTCTATTCGATAACTTGCAATTCGAATGTTCTATAAAATCAACAAAAGTGCTGTACACTCTACGAAATCCATGTTTACGGATTGTGCGTGAGTGGAATAACGAAAAAATATTTGCAATGTGGTATATCTTTAATGAGTATTAAATATGAAGGTACATACTTTCGTCAGAACTGTCAAAATGGTTGCAGATCTCTATTCGTATACGTAACGAAAGGTTCAAGAAATGAACACAATCAATCGTACAAACAAACGCTGCATAATGTAAATAGTACGAAATTTCGTCTTATGAAACCTAACAAGGTACCCGGGTACACGGTCGAGCACATAACGGTTACACTCAAAAGACAAATCCATTGAAATGATTGGTTCCTTCGGAATGGAAACATCCTCGCCTCATAGTTTCCGTTCATTACCTTGATTTGGGAAATACCCATATTGGGAGGTATTCGATCATTTTCAGCTATTTTCCAGAAACTGGAAGTCGTTATCTTGAATTTCAGAATTTGATCACTTCCGGCTGTTTTCCACATTGGATAAAATTAGTGAAGTCTATTTCTGGCCTCTGAGCGTCATTCTGGCTCCGGAAATATTCACATTGGATAATTTTTGGTCATTTTCGGCTGTTTTCCAGGTACCGGAAGTCGCCATCTCAGAATTCAGAATTGTGTCTGTGGTCGATTTTTTAACTCCCGTGTATCATTCTGGTTCTGAAAGTATTAAAATGAGGTGGAAATCGGTCATTTTGGGCTGTTTTGTCCCCAAAAACCTTCTCATGCCAAATTTGGATTCTTATGCTTGTATTGTTCTTAAGTTGTACAGAAATTTGTGTGTCATTTGTATGAGAGCCCTCCATTCCAGAGGAAGGAGGAGTATCGAGCCTCTATGAAAATATTGTTTGCCTTTTTAAACCTGCTCGTGCCATATTTGGCTCTATTTGCTTGATTAGCTCTCGAGTTTTGCAAAAGTTTGTATTTCATTTGTATAAGACCCCTCCCTTCAAGAGGAAGAAGAGGTGTCAAGCCATCATGTAAAAGTACCCTTAAAACCATCCACATATCAAATTTGGTTATATTTGCTTGATTAGTTCTCGAGTTATGCAGAAATTTGTGTTTCATATGTACGTGAACCCTCCCTCCCAGAGAAGGGAAGGTTATCAGTCTACCACAGAAATATTTTTTGTTCCCAAAAACCTCCAACTGCCAAGTTTGATCCATTTGCTTGATCAGTTCTCGAGCTATGTAGAAATTTGTGTTTAATTTGTACGAGAACCCTCTTTTCTAGCAGAGGAAGGGTGTCAAACATATTTCTTGCTTCTCAAAACCTCTAGCTGCCAAATTTGGTTTCATTTGCTTGGTAAGTTGTTGAGTTACGCTGAAATTTGTGTTCCATTTGTATGGCAGCCCTCCCTTCCAGGGAAAGGGATGGGTGTCAAAATACAACAGAAATATTTTTTGCTTCTGAAAATTTCCACATGCCAAATTTGGTTCTATTTGATTGATTAGTTATTGAGTTATGCAGAAATTTGTGTTTCAATTGAATGAGACCCCTTCCTTCCAGAGGAGGGAGGGGTCTCAAACTATCATAAAAACCTTTCCCGGCCTCAGAAACTCCTGCATTAACTTTTTCACGTCGATTGGTTCAGTAGTTTGCAAGTCTATATGGATCATAGACAGACAGACAGACAGGACTGCATTTTTGTATGTATAGATACATTATTTTCAAAACTTCATAACTTTAGAACCACTTGATAGATTTTCGACCTTTTTGGATCAAATTTAAGGTAATTATTTATAGTTTAAAGAAAAAATACCGAGAAATAGAATCTGTGTGCTTTTAAATGCAAAAATATATAATTTTAAAATTTATGTCATGTTTTCAAATAGAAGTTACCCAAATATAAAAAATAGCATATTTTTAAGAACACACTGACTGATTGAAGCATGGATTGAAATTGTTTCATTCATCATGATTCAATTTGTTTTTAAGTTTGTAAATTTATAATTATCACTAGTACATATAGTTAGGTTTTGCGCTTATGACACTTCGAAATTTCTGCCCGTTTCTGCTTCTATCTGCCCTACCACTAATTTTCAATCATTTATTTTTAGTATATGGGTGATCTGCCCAGAGGCCGCGAGTTCATCGATACGGATAGGATTTTCGTCCATGCTCTCAACGATGACATTATACGTGATGAGGTATTTTGTCAAATAATGCGCCAACTGACCGATAACCAGATTCAGGTCAGCGAGGAACGCGGCTGGGATCTGCTTTGGCTTGCAACCGGTGTCATGGTTCCTAGCCAGCCAGTGTTAAGGGAGCTATTTGAGTTCCTCAAAACTCGAAAGCACCCGATCGCAACGGAATGTTTACAGAGAACGCAGAAAACTTTGAAGGTCGGCCAGAGGAAATTCCCACCGTATATTGTGGAAGTGGAAGCGATTCGCTACCGTACTGTTGAGATTTACCACAAGGTGTACTTCCCGGATGACACTGATGAAGCTTTCCAAGTTGAGTCCTTCACCAAAACTAAGGACTTGGTTCAAACAATCACAAAAAGGTTAGAGCTGAAGTCGAGTGAAGGTTTCAGTTTGTTTATTAAAATAGGGGATAAGGTATTTTCTGTACCAGAGGAGTACTTCCTCTTCGACTTTATTTACGAGTTGATGGAATGGATGCGTGAAGCGCACCCATCTAGAACAAATGAACATCGCATTCAGTGCGAGTACCAGCTATTTTTCATGAAGAAATTGTGGATCAACATTGCTCCAGGAAAAGACATCATTGCTGATGAGATGTTCTACTTCCATCAGGAAGTCCCTAAATTGTTGCAAGGATACTATAAAGTGTCGAAAGCAGAGGCGGTGGATCTGGCAGCATATATGTTTTGGGCTCAGTACGATGAACAGGATGTCCAATTGTTGCAGAAATCTTTCGCCGATATGATGCCATTACTGATATCTGAGGATGTTGCTAAAATGCAGAAATCTGAACAGTGGAAAAAAGATATAATTTCCAAAGTTCGTTCTCTAGCTGGTATAGGGTCGTCCGAAGCAAAGATGGAGTTCTTGAAAATAGTACATAAATTCGCTATGTTTGGATCTACGTTCTTTGTCGTGAAACAAGCAACTGACCAGAATCTTCCAGAAACGTTGCTGGTGGCAATCAACAGACATGGTTTTAATCTGATAGATCCACGAACAAAGGTATGTATTGTTAGGATGATATTTGTTAATTCGATTTTTTTTTGTACGCGCATTTTGTTCTAGGATGCTTTGGCTCAGTATAGTTTCATGGAACTGAACTTCTGGAGCTCTGGTAACACATATTTCCATGTTAAGTTTGGAAATATGATGGGATCATCAAAACTTTTGCTGGAGACAAAGCAAGGATATAAAATGGACGATTTACTGACTTCCTACATTCGTTATTTTAGAACACAAGCTCAACGTGATTAACATGTTTCCCAAATATATACTTGCAAATGTAATAATATAACATTATTGTCAGTTTTAAAAAACGTTTATTTTCACATATAACCTAATGCTTTTGCTTCTGCGACAAACGCAATCAACCCGTTAAGCGTTTCTTGGGCATTGGGAATGATTTGATTGGCTGGCAGGGCGAATCCTGAGCTACCGGTATCTCGGAATTCGAAAGTGAAGGCCAGTTTAGTTCCATGAACACCCATGAAATAGTCATTGGTGCTACCCGAGGTCACATCTGGACAAATGAAAAAAAAAGGATTATTTCAGGAAATTTCACTTATTGTCTGACTACTCTTACATAGAACTTGAGCACTGTTTCCGTACGTGTAAACTGTTCCGTGTGTTTCTCTTATCGCGGCTGCTGTTATTTGTGCGATTTGCTGCAAGTCCGCATTGTTGTCTGGTGCGGGAGCACCGGTGAAACCGTACGGAGTTAGTAGATATTGACCGTAAGAATGGAAAGAAAACTGGACGTTGATTCTACTAGCGATCGTTCCATAATATTCGGCCATTTTTTCAGTCTCTGGTTCGGAAAATGCAGTCGGTCCAGAGTACGTATCTGAGCAAGCATTCGTCGAAGATCCGCCGTCTGGGATTTAGAAAATGATTACGGATGTATATAAAACGGATAAACAGAGCTTTACGGATGTATATAAAACACATTACTCACTTCTCCAGTAATAGTCAAAGTTGCGGTTGCCATCCGTTCCAAAACACAGAATACTGGACGGCTGGCGTGTTTTTCTCCACATTCGGTTCTGAAAAAAAAAAAATTTAAACCTCCAGTTAATATGTTCACGCACATCAATACTCTCCAACATACATCGCTTCGGGTAAATTCCAATCCATCTGGGTTGGAGACCATAATGAAATACCAATCGTAATTTTGAGCCAAATCGACAACCGCGCTGTTAGTGGACGTTAACAGTTCATTTAGCAGCCACGTTGCCGTTGCGGATGAAATCCATTCTCGGGCGTGTATATGTGCTTCGATGAAAATTCCCGGATTACCGGTTTTGTGTGACAGTTCCACAGCTACCAGATCGCGTCCCTCGTATGATTGACCGTAAACTTTTTTGGTCAAAATAGATGGATATTGCGCAACCATCGAATCTAACCAAGCGTAGATCTCCGCCACAGAGTAGTAATCCGTCCAACCGAATCCATCACGTCTGTTCTTGTTCGGTCGTTCGTTATCGATAACTCTGAAAGTATACGCTGATGGAGTTCTCTAATGAACTAAAGTGAACGCAATACTAACTCTTGGAAGTTCTTGATTTTCAAACGCGGTGTCATTCCCAACTTGGCTGTAAATGCCGCGAAGTCTGCATATTTGTGTGGAGGAACAACCAGACTGAGCTCCATGTTGGTCTGCACCGGCGATTCCCAGAAAATGTATCCATCGGGATAGTTCTCCAGATACTGTAGCACTTCCAACTGTTCCATGGTGACGATACTTAGCTCGTATACCCGGTAGTTATCGAACCGAGCTTGTTCGGCTCTCGCCGAAAAGGCTACAGCAGTAATTAACAGTAAGACCCCCGCGAGTTTCATTATCGGTAACGGTACTGGAAATAATTGCTTTCCAATGGTGGCTTTTATAGGCTGGGCTTCAAAAATGTAAAATCCAAATACGTCAGCAGATAATTCGGTGTTTGACAGTTTATCAACAAGATCTCAAGTGAATTATCTTCGTTGTAAATTATATTAAAAGCAGATAAGAGCGAAACAACATGGAGAAAGATTTGGACATTACTTATAACCGGCGTTATTCATCTCGTGATTTGCGAAAAAATCACACACCGTTGCAATAAAAACAACCTAAGCACTCTTTTGCTCAGTTCTTACTTTAGCTTCAATATCAAACTTACAGACATTTAGGATCCTTCCTTGTTCGGGACTTGTATGTGATAATGTGATGTGAATCAATTTAAGGTCAATGCTATTATGAGTGCACTTATTATTGCTTTCTTGTATAAATAGTCATGCGTTTTATTGGTGGATAATTACAAAATTTTGGAACACTTAATTTGCTTATGATAAATTGATTTTGCGAATGTTTAATTCGTTTAATTTGTAAAATTATGGGCTCTAAGGATTTAGGTTTTTAAAGCATAGAATTCAATGAGTAGCAATTGAATTTTTATATGAAACCTATGGTTATATTCAAACTGAAATATCACAAAAACACCAAAAAACACTTCTTTCAAATTTTCAGAAAATAAAGATTTTTTGATGGACAATTTTTAGAAAAAATCATGGTTTGCTAATACTTGCTACCCGCTGAGATATCTACTTCACAAAATGATGTATTTTTTCAAATTGTGTGTATTATTTTTACTTAAGTACTTCAGAAACTTCTGTACTCGGAAGAAAACGACGTAATTATTCAATTTATATCGAGAAATAAATTGTAAGCAATAATTTCGAGTGAATTCATAAAATTATCACAATAAAACGTGAAATTCAGACAAAATTTATAAAAACTCGTAGATCTCTGAAACTTGAAGAGTTAGAAATTTCATATACTCTGTAAAGTTTCATAGAATTTAGAGATCTACAACTTTGTCGAGAACCGCAAAGCTCTAGCGTGTAAGGGAAAGAAGTTGGCATCGCAACGCCACCTTTGCGGCTAAATTCCGAACTAATTCAAACATCCAAAATGCCGCCCTAACTATACCAAGAAACTTTGTAGAAGATCGGAAACCGATTGGTCGAACCCTAAGAGCGCTATTAATTTCGTTCCGCTAGATTCCATTTCTGGCCCAGTGTGCAGTGCAACCAGCTATCAATACTGATAAATGGGTATTAACTAAATTAAAGAAATTATTGTCTGATCGATTCACTTTCATGAATCAGGTCATGATGATGATGATTTATTGATGTTTTCATTCAATCATTAACAATAAACAAAAACATTGGATTTGTCCAAAACATTTTGCATTTGATTATGACTCTGGTTTTACTCACATGCATTCGGTTTCGCGTTACTGGCACCAGCGTCATCAACTTCTGCGGCAAGAAGGCTCGCTATTGACTGTTTCAGTTGCTGAAGATTTTTAAGGATGCACGAGCCGTTGATACGCACCGGCTCGCGAAAGTAAAAAACAGTTTTTTGAGCGCCTTGAAACTAATCGCTCGCCCAGAACCGAAGTTTACCGTGAAATTACGATTTTTGTGTATATGATACATTTTCACGGTTTTTTTTTCTTCTTACATTTTTTTTCTTCTTACATTTTCTGGTGCTTTTAGGATTTTAGAACCTTAGGATTTCAGAAGAAAGTAAAAGATGGATTGTGGCGCAGACGCACGAACCACGGGTTGTACCAGGTTTACAAACATGCTGATATAGTGAAGGTAATACAGCGGGACAGGCTTCAGTGGGCTGGACATGAATGCCTGACGAGAGAGCCGCCAAAACTATCTTCAGTAGAGAACCTGGAAGAGGCCGTCGACTCCGTGGTAGGTTTCGCACGCGGTGGATATGCGCGGTGGCAGAAGATGTACGATCTGCTGGTGTACGAGGAGACTGGAGAACGGCTGCCCAAGACAGAAGAACCTGGGCATCTCTAATTCGTTCGGCCCTAGACCGGTGAATGGTCCGTTAGCCAACAAAGTAAGTAGGTTTTCAGGATTTTTGGATCATGGGCCTGTGTGATTTCAGGATTTCAAGATTCTAGGATTCAAGAATTGAAGCATTGAAGCATGAAGAATCTGAAAATTAAGGAATTCAAGGATTCAGGGAATTGAGAACTCAATAATTTACTTATTGAAGTATTAAGGGATTTAAGGACTTAAAAGTTTGAGTATTTAAGTATTTAAGGATTCAAGCATTTAAGGATTAAAGTATTTAATGATTTAAGGATTTAAGGATTAGAGGATTTAAGGATTTGGGGATTTAAGGATTTAATAACTTAAGAATTTAAGGATTTAAGGATTCAAGGATTCAAGGATTTAAGGATTTAAGGATTTAAGGATTTAAGGATTTAAGGATTTAAGGATTTAAGGATTTAAGGATTTAAGGATTTAAGGATTTAAGGATTTAAGGATTGAAGGGTTTAAAGATTTAAGGATTTAAGGATTTAAGGATTTAAGGATTTAAGGATTTAAGGATTTAAGGATTTAAGAATTTGAGGATTTAGGGACTTAAGGATTTAAGGATTTAAAAATTCAAGGATAAGAGGATTAAAAGATTTAGGTATTTAAGGATTTACGGTTTAAAGATTTGAGAATGAATGGACTCAATGATTTGAGGGCTTAAGAATTCAGAAATTAATTGAGGATTTTAGGATTTAAGGATTTAGGGACTTAAGGATTTATGGATTTATGGTTCCATGGATTTGTAGATTTGGGAATTTGAAGATCTAGGGATTTTAGGATTTACGAATATAAGCACTTAAGGATTAAGATTTCAAGCATTTGAGAAACTAAAACATCTCGAACCCGATTTTATGATAAAAAGAGAATTTTATATTTGAATGATTTCTGGTTATCAAAACTTAAGGGTTTTAAGATTATAGGGTTTAATAGATTTAGGTTTGTGGGATGTTAACGCGAACTTTCTGATATTTTTTTCAAATTTTAATAGAACTTATGCTGCCTAATAATACATTTTTTCGTTTGAGTGGAGTACACAATCGCAAAGCGAAGTTAGCAAGTTCAACAGTCGAGTGCCCGAAAGTAGATAGTAGAATAATTCATAAACGTCAAGTGATCTTTGTAGGAATTTAATCTCATGAGACAGACAGCAGTCTGGGACATGCACAATTAAAAAAAGGCGTAGGTGATGCCTTTTATGATAACAAGATTGCTTTGAAAGAAAATTGAAGCTATTTTTTTGAGACCATTATCTCGATTCTTTCGAACGATTTCTCAATTTATACCCAATGATTTATTGAACAGACTACGCAAGTCGATAAAGGTAGCTTTTTGTATATTAAAAATATCCAAGAACTCGAGCCTCGTCAATAAGTCCAATGAAGGCTGCCAAAACCTCCTCTGCGTTTGGCACAATCTGATCGGCCGGTAGAATGAAACCAAATTCACCTTGGTCTCGAAGTTCAAACGTGTATGATAACGGAATACCAACTGCACCGTGGGCCCAATCTACCGAAATACCAGAGGCGATATCTGCAATTGAATTGAGGGTGTATAAAATCCCTTGGAGTGAGTATAGTGAAGCTTACAAAGAACATCGGCCGTGGTACCGACTCGGTAGGGCTTCTGATGAACTTCATATAAATCAACGGTAGCTCGTTTTCCTATCTGTAATAAATCATCATAATTGGATGGGTAAGGAGCATCATTGTAGCCGTATGGAAGCAAGATATATTGCCCCCTGGAATGGATTGTCAAATACAGTGTAATATTTTCGGCAATCGATCGTACGTAATCTGATATTGTTTTGACTTCTATCTCAGATTCAGGGTACTCTCCGGCGAAGGTATCTGAGCAAGGATTCAAGGAGGCGCCACCGTCTGTTGGTTTGAACGTTTGAAATTTATCGATTTGTCTCAAATCTTAGAAGGACTTACTATTCCATTGGAAGTCAAAGTTTCGGTTAGGGTCCGCACCTTGACAAAGAATTGTGTATGGGTATCTAGTTTTCCTCCAAAGTCGGTTCTGGTGAAAAAACATTGAATCAGAGTCATAAATTATGTTTGAGTTAGTCTAACAAACTGTTGTGTGCGTGTAGACGAATCCATCAGGGTTCGCCACCGGTAAGATGTACCAGTCATAACTTTCCGCTAGCTCTCGGACGGCTTCATCTTCGGAGTGCACCAGTTCGTTCAAAATCCACGTCACGGTAGCAGAGGTTATCCATTCCCGGGCATGGATATTAGCATCGACGAATATACCAGGATTTCCCTCCTTATAGGATAATTTTATGACTTTCAGGTCACGTCCCTCATACGATTGTCCGATTGTTTCGACAGTCAGTTCCTCTTCTTGCTGTACAAGATTGTCTACCCAGGCGTATATTTCCTCTAAAGTGTTATAATCGGACCAATCGAAGTCTGCACGTTTGTGTCGATTCGGTCTTTCCTTATCTATGACGCTACAATTGAAAGTAACTGATTTGGTCACATGCCATGCCATTTTAATTGAATTGATATTACCTCTGTAAATCAGAACAATCTAGGTGGACGTTTAGATTCAAATGAGTTGAGAGCTGTTCGAATTGCTGCTGTAAGGCTGGAGGAACTACTACTTGGACCGTAGTGTTAATCGCCACCGGGACATCCAGGAACGTGTACTGCAATTTGTTAAGATTATATTCATGAGCAGAAACCAGCAGAAATCAAAAAAAGTACCTTCTGTGGGACGGTTTCCAGCTCTTTAAGCGTGAACAATTGTTCTTCATTTTGAACCTTGACAGAGTACACCCGGTGTTTGTCGAAACGAAGCTGCTCGGCGTAACAGGCTAAGGTGCCGATGTAAAATACGACTATTATCTCAATCGGTTTCATGTCTACTGAGCGTCTGATTGGAAGCAATATGGCAATTATCTACTTATATAGTCTGAAGTTTACAGCGCGCAATCCATAACTTCTAGTCGCGTTCTGATAAGAGGATATTGCAGTGCTGCTGGGCTTTTTCCCGGCGTTACACATAACTAGGTTGTCAATGCTGTACGTGTATTGTGTTCGTAATCTGTCGTGTATGTGGTTAGACAATCTGAATCTATCATCGTGTTATATAAAACGAAGGATTTGTAAACGGATCAATTCATTTTGTATCGTAACTCGGATCGCCTATCAGCGACAATGAAGTTCTCCTGTGGTGCACTGCTTTTGCTGGTCATCGCGGCTAGTGTAGTTGGTGAAAAAGTTCGGTTCGATAACTATCGCGTCTACGAAGTGTTCGTGGCAAACGATGTGCAACTCGAGGCGTTGAAGTTTTTAGAGATGGGCTCGGATAGTGTAAGAACTTGGCCAAATGCAAATGCAACTAATTGTTCTAAAACAGTAATGAAATTTGCAGTACATCTTTTGGGAATCTCCGGTCCAAACGAATATGAAGTTACGCATCGTCGTTCCGCCGCATAAATTTGCTGACTTTGAAGAAATCACTCTGCGGATGGAGCTTAAAAGTCCCGTGGTTATTGACAATCTGCAGGAGTAAGTTAAGATTTTTTTTCTCGGGGGCTTCATATTAAAAACTTGTTCAATGCAGGGTAATTGATAAGGAACGACCCAAGCATAGGCGAAGTGAAGTATTCGACTGGGAAGATTATTACAGCTTAGATGAGATGTACAAATGGTTTGATGAGTTAATGGAGGATCATTCAGATTATTTAAGAATTGAGCCTTATGGCACTTCATTTGAGGGTATAGAAATGAAGGCCATAATTTTGTCTAAAAAATCTGGTAATCCCGGAATCTTCTTGGAATCAAACATACACGCACGCGAGTGGATAACTTCAGCGACTGCTACTTGGATTTTGAATCAACTTTTAACTTCAGTTGACCCAGACATCCAGGATCTGGCAAACAACGTGGACTGGTACATTCTGCCTGTTGTTAATCCGGACGGTCACCGCTATTCGAGAGAAGTTAATCGTATGTGGAGGAAGAACCGTGTGGATTCATACAACCTTCTATGTTATGGTGTGGACCTAAATCGTAATTTTCCGGAGCATTGGATGCGTTAGTTCTATAACAGTTTGTTTTACTAGTGCACGTTTAATGAATTCCTATATCACAGAGGGAGGAGCATCCAGTGTTCCATGTTCGGACACGTATGCAGGGCCTGAAGGGGCCTCCGAAGTTGAAACAAAAAACATAATCGAACTTTTCGGGAAGTATAGAGAAAACATCGACCTTTACCTGTCGTTCCACTCGTACGGACAATACATGCTGTTTCCATATGGTTACGAAAACGCCGAGAAGGCAGAAAATTACTACGATTGGATGGAAATTGCAGAGGCCGCAGCAGTAAGCCTTTCGAAGCGGTATGGTACTTCTTACCAGCTGGGAACGACAGCGGATGTGTTGTGTAAGTGTAAGTTTGCATAATTGAAACATAATTTACGACCTTAGTTTAATTCCCGCAGATATTGCTTCTGGGCTGTCAATCGATTGGGCGCACACAGCTCATGGCGTACCTATTGCAGTGACGTACGAGTTCCGCGATCAAGGAACAAACGGTTTTATTCTGCCCGCCGAACAGATTGTTCCTAACGCAGAGGAGGTGCTAGATTCGCTAGTCACGTTCGTCGCGAAAGCTAGGGATTTGGGGTACTTCAAAGAAAAGACTCAATCGTAGTGTCTTCACGTATGTATAAGTACTTATCGATTAGATAGTTGATCGTGTTCATAAGTGACAGTAAAAAATATGAGATAAAAGATTACCTAACTTCTGCTGGACTTGTAAATGGGAAATAATTTTGATAATGTGAACCAAAATAAAACAATTCAGATGGCTGTTTCGAGTGTCTGATTTTATGAGTTTTGTGCTATCCGCTACCTGAACCTACTTTTTTTTATTGACGTCGATGCATCTTATCAGCACCTTCGATGGCGCTGATGGAGATAATATATGATATTTTATGGTCCTTTTTGGTCTAGTTCAGCGCATTAGCTCGTGCTGTTCGGTAGTGTTTGAGAAGATGTCTCTGCTAAAGACACTTTTTCCACTTGTAATATCAATTACCTTCGTATGGTGCGCCCAAGTTAGGTTTGATAACTACAGAGTCTACGAAATATTTATCAACAACCAAGTTCAACTTGATGCCTTACAATACCTGGAGCAGTTTTCCGATGCGGTAAGTCATCGTTCGAACATTTTAACCAATAACTTTTATGTTATAACTTATTCTCCTCGACTAGTACTCATTCTGGGAATCACCTATTCGCACAGGAAAGAAGATAGATGTGATGGTCCCTCCCCATAAATTCTCCGACTTTGATGAGTTAGCTTCTCGGCTGGAAATGCGTGTTAGAATGAAAATCGAGAATGTTCAGCGATTGATAGACAGCCAGCAACCGAAACGAACGAGACGTGATGGTTTTGGATGGACTGAATACCACACATTGGACGAAATGTATGACTGGATGGATGGCTTAGCTTCCGAATACCAGGGCATTGTTACTGTGGAGCTTGTGGGTCACTCCTATGAAGGCCGTGAAGTGAGAGCTATCAAACTTTCACATAAAGAGGGCAACCCAGGAATCTTCCTAGAGTCCCACATTCATGCCCGTGAGTGGATCACATCGGCCACTGCTACATGGATATTGAATGAGCTTCTGAGCTCATCTGATGAACAGGTTCAGGAATTGGCTAGAAACTACGATTGGTACATTTTACCGGTTGTTAATCCTGATGGGTTAAATTACACACAGGAAGTCAATCGAATGTGGCGAAAAACACGTTATCCTCACAGTATACTGTGCAGTGGAGTTGATATGAATCGAAACTTCCCGTATCATTGGATGGGTAGATGATGTGTACATCAGCGTGCGCGACATGATTTATGAATGTTTTCTTTCAGATGGGGGGTCATCAGCGAATCCTTGCTCGGATACATATGCTGGGCCCAAACCTGCTTCCGAAGTAGAATCGCAAAATATCATCGATTATTTCGTTATAAACAAAGACCGGATTCATTTCTATTTGTCTTTCCACTCATACGGCCAGCTAATACTGCTCCCATTCGGTTACCAGGACGCACCGAAAACAGCCAACTTCTATGATTGGATGGAAATGGCAGAGGCTGCAGCTATTGCTTTAGCGAAACGCTATGGCACCTCGTATACAGTCGGAAATACCGCTGAAGTCTTATGTACACATCTTGATAGGATTGATCGAGTTTGAAATTAATTTTGCTTTACGATTATAGATATTGCATCCGGATCAACACGGGACTGGGCTCTTGGAGAATATAACGTCTCGATAGCGGCATCATACGAGTTTCGTGATACGGGAGACTATGGATTCTTGTTACCTGAGGAGCAAATAATTCCAAATTCCGAGGAAGTACTGGATTCATTGGTGGCATTCCTAGCGAAGGCTCGTGAGCTGGAATATTTCGAAGTTGTATAAACCAAATGTGTACTGAGAAGTAGTTTTTAACGCTAATCTTCGCAAATTTGAATAAAACTTTACTCATACATTGATTACAACATTAGATTGCATTTTCAATTAATTCAATTGTCGTTGTCAGTTGTCATCAGGTACACGAACTTATTTACCAGCTCGATGACATCTCCGGTAATCTTAGTTCATGGTGGAAGGTTGATTCTGTCTTCTCTGGAACCTCTTCCTCTTATATACTTACTTAATCTTCGACGAGTTTATGGTCAGCCCGTCTTCGTGATCTTCTCGAGGGCTCGTGCTACGATACCGTGCAAAGCGATGTTAAATAGCAAGCAGGATACCTTGCCGTAACCCTTTTCGAGATTCGAATGGACTCTAGAGTTTCTTTGAAACTCGAGTTACGCACATCACCAACCGTGTCAGTTTTTCCGGGAAACCGTAATCGTTCATAATCTGCCATAGCTGATCTCGTTCGATTGTGTCGTATGCCGGTTCAAAGTCGATAGATGGTGTGTGAGTACATTGTATTCACGGCCTTTCAGCAGGACCTGCCATACCTGCCTGTATTGCCCCACGAATTCCATCGCAATCACCTCACAATTGTTCGTAAGAAGGTTGCCGTCAGGCTCCTACGCATGTCCTTTGCGGGACCTGTTCAGCTCCTCGTAGAACTTTCATGCGTCATTTGTACGGTACAGTTCCTCCAACGCCTCGCGAGTCCGATCTTTCTGCTGGCGCTTCTTTTTTTAAAAGACCGAGTTTTGTCTGTTCCGTGCGCGTCGGTAGCTCTCCACTGCGTGCCACAGCTTTAGTAAATGGTAACCTCTTAATGTCCGCTCCATACCTATCATCCCGACCAGCAAAGTGCAGCCCTACGATGTCGAAGTTGCGTGAGTTGAGGTTATCATATCTGATTCTGTTGCAGACGTGAACGCATTAAAATCTGCAGTTCCATGGACCGAGCTTTCAATCACAGTTCTGATTAGAGAGAGAGATAGAGAGAGAGAGATAGAGAGAAAGATAGAGAGAGATAGAGAGAAAGATAGAGAGAGATAGAGAGAGAGAGAGAGCCTTCATCAGTGCTTAGTCCATCTGAAATACGTTATTGCAAGTGATAAGGAAAAGTGATAGAATCAAAAAGTGAAGTAGATCAACAGTGTAATGTATAAGTTTTAAGATTTTCATGAATTACGTTACGCAACCTGTAAACAATTTCTGAGAAAATCGAAACGTACTACAAAAATACTATAAATAACATTATCTTTTAATTAGGGGTTGAGCACCTTGACTTTTGCAACATAGATTTTTTTGGGACACCCTAATGTATATTCACCCTTTCTTTTTACGGTCACTACTTCGAACCTCGATCCCCCAGATGGTCTCGAGGTATGCTGGCCTAACAAGCCAGTCGTCGTAAGTTCGAGTCTCGGCTCGGGAGAGACTGTTAGTGTCAGTAGGATCGTAGCACTAGCCCCGCAATTGTCCTGTGCACTAAAACAATCGGAATGTAGCACCAAGGATTTGCTTTGCTTACTCCGAACCTCACTGCCTCTTGTTAAGATTACCGCCAATAACAATTCTCTGGAGAGGTTTCGACTGAAGCTACAGTTTTATCGTAACGAGCAGATACATTCATTATGAACTAACAACAAATATTGAAAATTTGAGAAAGGTCCGTTACAGGCCTTCTGACGAAGCTTTTTTATGATGCCGGAACAAGAGCGTTGTACGGCCTTCAAGTCAGGTTTTTTGAATGCATCTCTTGATTCTACAAATCAACTGTTTGCAGTTCGTTGATTTCCAATTATTTTTGCACCGAAAGAATTCAAAATCAAGAAATCTCCAATTCAACAACACTGAAGTATAGATTCGTTGGGTTGCGTATATAGGGTACAAATGAAGTTGGTGGTTGCTTAGGAACGTTAGTGTATTCTTGACGTAATGATATTTTCACTGGCTAAAACACATGCTTTTCATTGGTGTGGTGTTTTGGAAGAAAAAAGTCAAAGTTTTGTTCAAACATTCGTTCTGGTATACATTTTGATTGAAAGTCAAGCCACTAGGCTCAAACCATGATTTAGACAAAAAAGAAAAAATCCCTTTCCATCTACTACTCTGGCCGGTCTTCTCTTACCTGCCTGGCGAATTATTGTTGTGGTTTGCAGAAAATCATACACAATCGAAATCGGAAAATTTTCGCTTTCAAAATGGTTTAGAGTGAACTTTTTTCAAAAATTATTGTGTAATTCATAGCGAACTGTACAATGCGCTACTCTTTGTTTCGACGCCATTTTGAACAAAACAAAGCATGTATAAGCAAGAGAGTATAAGAGGGACTTTTTTGTCCTTGCGACTATGAAGCCCCCCTTGTTTAGCAATAAAAAACTCACCTTGCTCCAGTGCGTCTTGAACTGTCCTACAGATCAGACGTTTTTTCGGTTGCTTGTGGACTGGTCTTTGACTGCCTATAGCTTCAAAGTTTGTGTTTTGTCAGTGTGTCTTTTAAAGACTACCTGAAAGTTATTTCCCATCAGTCTTTCTCAAGACTACCTACTTTTGAATTTAACATTTGTTTTAACTTTTTTCGTATCACCTGAAATGGCTGGACGGAAAAAGAAACCTCGCATCGCTGCGGGGAGGAAAAGAGAGGCATCTCTTTCTGACACATCGAGTGTCTGTAGTGACAATCCTTTTGATATTTTGCCTGAGCAAGAAGCTGGTGAAATGGAAGTTACCAATAATGAAACTATACAAAATATAAAATCTTTAAAAAAGGAGAAAGTTCCACCTATTGTGGTAACTATTTCTTCTGAATTTAATATATTCAAAAAGGAACTTTCAACGTTTGTTTCTGACGTTAAAGTTACCTATCAAATTGGCCGTAGAGGTGAATGCCGCTTATTAGCCGACTCAGTAAAGGGTCGTGATCGTCTTGTTCAGTATTTAACTGACGAGATGTACAAATTTTTTACATATGACACCAAGAACGCCAAGCCGTTCAAGGTTGTCTTGAAGGGTCTCACCAACGATCAAACCGTTGATGAGATCAAACTTACTTTAACAGAATTACTTGGCATAGCCCCTACCCAAGTAATTCTAATGAAACAAAAATCACGAGGCGAAAACAGTCAGAGAACTGGAATTTCCCTTGTTAATTATTTAATTCATTTTGACCGCAGTGAGGTTAACAACTTGAAATTTTTTGAAAAAGCACATGCTTTGTATAATGTGCGTGTAAAGTGGGAAACTTTTAGGAAGTATGGCGGAGGTGAAAAGCATATCACCCAATGTCGTACTTGCCAACGTTATGGCCATGGTTCCAAATTCTGTAACATGGACCAAAAATGTCTTAATTGTGGAGACTCTTCTCACAAAAAGGACACATGTCCTGTGAAAGAGAGTAAAAATTTTCGCTGTGCGAATTGTAACGGCAACCATATGTCAAATTTTTATCAATGCCCAGTCCGTTTAGCAATTGTTAAGGCAAGGCAAGGTAAACAAAATTCAATTTCTCAATTAAAACCAACTTCAAAACAAAATTCTCCAAGCGTACCAGTGACGCATAGTTTACCCACTCCTTTGCATACCCGTTTAACATATGCACAGGTTACAGGTAGTTCGAACATTATACCGCCTAGTGTTGGTAGTTCGAAAATGACCGTTAATATGGGTAAGCAAAACACGCTAGAAAATAATTGTACACCTATTACTCCAGCTAATATTGCTGCCGAAAATATTTTTTCTAATGTCAACTGCCTGGGGCCTATTACGGCAGGTAAACTTTCTTTTTTGCAACAGGCAATGTTCGATCTTATGAACGCCATGTTGCAGGCAAAATCAATGTTTGAAGCCATTCAAATAGGCACAAATTTTACTATTAAAATTGTTTCTAATTTAAAATTTAGCAATGATTTTAAATAAAACAATTAAAATATTAAATTGGAATGCTCGCTCATTGAAGGCCAATGAGAATGAGCTCTTTAATTTTTTAACAGTAAATAATGTGCATATTGCAATTATTACTGAAACATTTTTGAAACCTAACATAAAATTAAAATATGATCCCAATTACGTGGTTCATAGATATGATAGGATTCAGGGTTCCGGCGGTGGAGTTGCAATTGTTATTCATCGCCGAATCAAACATCGTGCTCTTCCCCATCTTGAGACGAAAGTTATTGAAACTTTGGGAATTGAAGTTCAAACTGAACTTGGGATTTTATTTATTGCCGCAGCATATTTACCATTTCAATGCACACGCGAGCTCAAAAATTATTTTAAAGGTGATTTACAAAAACTCACCAGAAATCGTTCGAAATTTTTCATAATCGGCGATTTTAACGCTAAACATCGTTCATGGAATAATTCTCAAAGTAATTCCAATGGCAAAATTTTATTCAATGATTGTTCTTCAGGATACTATTCTATTTTGTCTCCGAATAGTCCTACATGCTTTTCTTCTGTAAGAAACCCTTCAACAATTGATTTGGTGCTGACAGATCAAAGTCATGTATGTAGTGATTTGATCACACATGCTGACTTTGATTCTGACCATCTTCCAATAACTTTTTCTTTATCACATGAATCAATTTTAAACCCTATGAGCTCTGTTTTTAATTATAACAAAGCTAATTGGGAAAGATACAAAAATTATATTGAGAGAAATTTCAATAATGAGCTTGATTTGCAAAACGAAGTGAATATTGATTCCGCTTTGGAAGCATTAAAATGTGCAATTGTTGATGCCAGGAATTATTCTGTTCCAAAGGCTCAAGTGAAATTTGATTCACCAATAATTGACGAAAATCTTCAACTTCTAATTCGTTTGAAAAATGTCCGCAGACGTCAATATCAACGTTCTCGTGACCCTGTTTTTAAAACTATTTATAAAGATTTACAGAAAGAGATTAAACATAGATTTACTCTTCTGAGAAATCAAAATTTTGAGACTAAAGTTGAAAAATTGAAACCATATTCAAAACCATTTTGGAAGCTGTCGAAGATTCTTAAGAAACCTTCAAAGCCTATTCCAGTTTTAAAAGATGTTGAACGTTTTCTTGTATCCAATGAACAAAAGGCTCAAAGACTTGCTCAGCAGTTTGAGAGTGTTCATAACTCAAATTTGAATTTTGTGAGTCCAATTGAAAATGAAGTCACACGTCAATTTGATTTAATTTCTTCCCAGAATTTTTTACCTGCAGAAATAATTGAATCTAACTTGAATGAGATTAAATCAATTATTAAAAATTTCAAAAATATGGAAGCACCTGGTGACGATGGAATCTTTAATATACTAATCAAACATCTCCCTGAGAGCACAATGGATTTTTTAGTGAAAATTTTCAATTGCTGCTTCAAAATTGCATATTTTCCCAAATTATGGAAAAATGCAAAAATTACTCCCATTTTAAAACCGGATAAGAACCCAGCTGAAGTTTCAAGTTATCGACCAATCAGTTTGCTTTCTTCAATAAGTAAACTGTTTGAGAGAGTTATTCTTAACAGATTGATGTCACACATCAACGAAAATTCAATTTTTGCAAATGAACAGTTTGGATTTCACCATGGGCATTCCACTACTCATCAATTGCTCAGAGTTACTAATATGATACGAGCTAACAAATCTGAAGGTTATTCCACTGGAGCTGCTCTTTTAGACATAGAAAAAGCATTCGACAGTGTTTGGCATAAAGGTTTGATTGCGAAATTGCAAACTTTTAATTTTCCAATTTTCCTAATCAAAATTTTAAAAAATTATCTTACTGATCGAACTCTGCAGGTTGTCTATCAGAATTCAAAATCTGATAGATTTCCTGTCAGAGCAGGTGTGCCTCAAGGTTCAGTCTTGGGTCCAGTCCTGTACAACATATTCACTTCAGATCTTCCTGATTTGCCTCCAGGATGCACAAAGTCATTGTTCTGCGATGACACAAGCATTTCCGTAAAAGGAAAAAGTCTTCGTGTCATATGCAGTCGATTGCAGAAAAGTTTAGATATTTTTTCTTCCTACTTGCAAAAGTGGAAAATCTCGCCCAATGCTTCTAAAACTCAAATGATAATTTTTCCGCATAAGCCTAGGGCTTCTTTTCTCAAGCCAAACAATAATCACGTTGTCAAGATGAATGGGGTTATTTTAAGTTGGTCCGATAAGGTTAAGTACTTGGGACTAATTTATGATAAAAAACTTATTTTCAAAGAGCACATTGAGAGTATACAAGCCAAGTGCATCAAATATACGAGATGTTTATATCCTCTCATTAACAGGAATTCTAAACTTTGTTTAAAGAACAAACTTTTGATTTACAAACAAATTTTTAGACCAGCAATGCTTTATGCTGTACCGATCTGGTCAAGTTGCTGTTCAACAAGGAAGAAAACGCTCCAAAGGATTCAGAATAAAATTCTGAAAATGATTTTGAAGCGTCCTCCTTGGTTTGGTACACTCGAATTACATAGACTTACTGGTGTTGAACCATTAGAAGCTATGTCAAATAAAATTATTAACAATTTTCGACAAAAATCGTTGCAATCCTCAATTGCTACGATAAGCTCTCTTTATAGCCAATAAGTTAGCAATTAAGTTAGTTGTAAGTTTACTTCCCCTTTTCTGACAAGTAGGTTTAAATCCCTACGAATGATAAGTCCTAATTGCGAAAGCAAACAAATCCTAACAATTAAAATTACAAATTTCTAACAGTGTTGAGAAGTCACCATTTGTGATTGGACACACATACTCATTATTTACTAATATTTATCATAAATACTTAAGCTACTAACAAATCCCCCCTTAAAAAAAAAAAAAAAAAACTCACCTTGCTATTCACGAAGAAAAATAAAATGCATTTGATATTCAGCTTGATTGAGATGATGATGTTAAATTTATTGTATGAGTTAGGTGATAAACAATATGTATCGTTCTAAGCAAATCAATTTTAGCCTGAGGGTTTACTATGACATCCCATTTTCATTTTCTGCTACCAAGTCGATTCCTGGTTTAACACTGGTAGAAAAACCTATAATAATCGAAGCATGTCCTTCCTTCGTTCGTCGTTCCTCGATAAATCTAACTTTTTATGGGACAAGTTCTATGTTGCATCGCTGAATTAGAATTATGATCATTCCATCATACTTCTACCTGTATCTCTATGAAAACAAGTAAAACAAGCCTGTAACCTGTTCCAAGAAGTAGTTTTCAACATTGCGTTGCGTTAGACGGAGTGTGGCCGGGTTGCTGACCCTCCGATAACCTTACTAACTGGAATGAGTGTGAAAAATGACGCCCAGCTTTCAACTTGTTTGCTAACAAACAATTCCTCTTTCACTCATTTTCTCGGGTTTTTCCCTAATCATCTTGAGACGCTCTTGTTTCGGGGGGATTTTTCGGAAGATCAATGAGAACATATCAGCTCCAGTGATGTTTTGATGCAGTTGCTTTTTTTTTGTAGAGAGTAGTTGCAAACATTTGACTTTGAGTTTTTTTTTCTTCCTCAGTTTGTACACACTTTAGAATTTAATATCCTGCTTTACTGGTATCCACAGAACAGAACTATGTTTTTTTTTGCAGAATGAAAACATTTCGAGAGACACCGGTTATATTTATTTTCCCATTAGCCTGCCGGTTTTCTGAATGGATTGGTGCCGCCAACAAATGATAATAATATAGGGATGGCCACTATATGAGAGCTTGACAGGAATGAACGGTCTCTATTAACATTCTCTTTTAGAACATTATCGTGATCAAATTATCTGCATTTTTAGCTCAAGTCACACATGACTTAATCTTGGGCTTAATCGGGCTTAATCAAAACACTAAAAATTTTAATTTAATGTTTAAAAGTTAACTTTTCATAAAAAACCTAAATTAATCCACCTAGCGGTCAGACTCAGCCTTTCTCATTCAAACTTATTATTTGTAAAAAGAGATTTACATGAATGCTTATATCCAAAAAGATATATTCACTCTTTGGGTTCTAAAATATTGATGTTGTAATTAAAGTATAAAATATGATCATAATTCATCAGTTAACCCTTAACCATCCCGTTCATTCGATATCAATATTGTTCAAATCTGTTATGTAGTTTCTAAGATAATGAAGTTTAGTGATTTTCACATTTCGATACATTGCAGACGAAGTTACATTCTGATTACAGCCAAATTCAATAGGGTGTTATGAGGCAGCTAGACATTTCATTTGATACTAATTCTGTGGAAATCGGGTCAACCATCTCTGAGAAAAGTTAGTGAATTTGTGTGGTCTTCGGAATATGTATGGAATATGCCCATTTATTTGAATTCAACTATGTTCATAGCTTCTGAGATATAAGAACGTTTTTCACATTCTGACGCAGCGCCAAAACTAAAAGTTTGATTACAATGAAATTCAATAGCAACCTAAGCGGCAAATAGACCCTTCATTTGACACCAAGATAGAAAGAATCGGTCAGACCATCTCTGAGAAAAGTGAATGCGAAAGAAAGGTGCACATACACACGTGCACACCCACACACAAACATATACACCTATACATGCATATATGCAGAAAATGCTCGATTCGTCGAACTGAGCTCAGTAGTATATGACATTCGGCCATTTCAATCATTTTTCTACCTTTTACTTAGCCAGTAATCGTTAGGAGAAAGTCAATATGTTTACTTTCATTATGTGATTTCACATTTTTATGAACAACGGACACAGTTACAATCCGATTGCAATGAAATTCAATAGCAACCTATGGGGCAACTAGGCCTTTCATTTGACACTAATTTTGTGAAAATCGGTTCAGCCATCACTGAGAAAAATGAGTGAGTTTTAACAACCTCAGGATAACTTTTCTTTACATAACTTTTGAACCATATGATACATCAAAACGAAGTTCGAAAGTTAAGGGTTCTGGGGACAGTCCAATCATTTGAAACCAGTTTTATCGAAATCGGTTGTGTGGTTTCTGAGATATTGATGTTTCGTGATTCTTACATTTTGATACATAACCTCCAAACTAAAAATCCGATTACAATGAAATTCCATAGCAACCTATGGCGCAACTGGACTTTTCATTTGCAATTAATTTTATGAAAATCGGTCAAGCGATCTCTGAGAAAAGTGAGTGAGAAAAAAAGTTGCACATACACACACACACACACATACACACTTACACACATACATAATACATACAGAAAATGCTCAGTTCGTCGAAAGAAGTCGAGTGGTATATGACATTCGGCCATTGGGACCACTTTTATACCTTCGGTTTTTCCAGTGATTGCTATACCTTTCTAGGAGAAAGGCAAAAAGTCTATCAGTATAGTATTCAGCTCAGGTTAAATTTTCACACTACTGGCAACGTCGAAACGCGTTCACCAACACCAGCCCAAAAATCGTCTGCGAGAGAACAACCAGATCGGGCTGCGAATAAAATTGAGTGATCAACTCGTTCAATGATCAGTTCATATTAGGCAGTCGTTGCGACCAGTGGATCACAAGAAATTAAGTGGGACCGCGTATGTGCCTTAACATCCGTTACTTAACGCAGGATGGATTTGTGATTTTACTAGTAATAATCAGTGATCAGTTGAATACAGTGCGAGTGTGACACATTAAGCGAAAAAAGCCCCTTTGGTGGGTTAATTTGGGGGTTTTCCAGTGCTCAGTTCTGTGGAGTAATAAAAGATTGATAGTTAGCCTGTGCATTATCTCGTGACGCAACGACATTAGGCTAGTGTTTAGGGAAACACATCGGCGCAAGGTCGGTGGTTCAGAATGAAATTCAAAAGCTTGGCCCATGGATGGGTTCTACCGGTGGCTGTGATATACCTGTGCTTCATAACGGTTGGCAACTGTGAAGGGTTCGTATCCTGTTGTTTTGCGATATGACAAAAGTATTCATTGAACATGGTGAAATGCTAAGTGTGAAATACTGTGAATAGCGATCATTTCACTCACCTGGTGTCTTTTGAGTGAATATAGCGATGACGAAACCTCTGACTTGATCGTATACAGGTATACTTGACAAAGTTGATTTGCCAGTTATGGTCAGAACGTGTTTCCTCGTTTGATCTTCGGCAGTGGTAGGAAAACAAAACGAAAAAAAAAACGCAATAAAAAGGTTCGATGTCAAGCGGTGATCTTACGAATTCCGTTGACCGTAGCGTCTGGTAAAATGCGTCGGCGTTACTCGATCGAATTCATATAGCGTGTGTGAATCAGTCCTCGCACAGGCAGAGTTGCCAATAAAATTTTAAATTTAACTGGAAAAAGGCTGAAGAAAAAACTGGATTCCAAATAAATTTGTAAAAAAGCAATAAAATGATTTTGAGAAAGCTTTTTTGTTATGGAGACTAAATCCAGTGTCAGTTTCGAATACAGCAACTAACGAAATAACTCTTCGCACAAAATTACTCATTTTAATCAGAACTGTTTTGTTTCGGGCTTACATTTTTTTAAATTATGGACTGGAAAATTTCCTCTAACAGCAGCAAAATTTAAAATTACGCTATCAATCTACCTCAAAATTAAGAAAATAGAGCTTTTTCATTTACTTTTTTCTTCAACAAAAGTATTGACGCAGCATTTTCTTCCGTTACATCAGTGAAGTTTAAATTTCAATTATTTCTGACTTCGCTATCTTTTGGTATTTAATTCTTCTAACAAGTTTTTATCTGCTACGCCACAGAAAATAAATAGAAGATTTTTTTCACGGTGTGATAAATTTGTTTGGTTTTATCTCAACCATGTCATGCAGTCTTTAATTAGATCGTGTTTCGTGCGAGAAGATAGAATACTGAAAAAGCTGTTAGAAATTGTCAAAATAATTTATCAATCTGCAAAACTTACGTAAAAATACTTCCGGAAACCAATCGGAGCTTGAGTGAATAAAAAACTGGATAAAACTGGCAAATATCTGAAAAAACTGGAAGATTTTGGGAATAAACTGTTTGACTGGATCACTTGAAAAAATCTGGAGGAATCCAGTTTAAACTGGAACATTGGCAACCCTTCGCACAGGTTAGGCGGTACCTACTCTCTTTGTGTTCGAGTTCATTTGAGTTTGTCACGTCACAACAGTATGTAAATTACTTCCAATCTCCTACGCCTTGATGCCTTGATACGCTGTGGATAAGTTACGAATTGCAGCGTTAGTCACTATTGGTCGCAGTCAATTGGTTCTATAGAACAATAATATGAATATTTTCGTTACGTTACGTTGGTGTGGCACTACAATGACCTTGGCATTAAGCCTGACTACCGGTAGCGGGCTATCGCTCATTGATAGAGTCTATTTTATTCGTATGAATTGTTATTTGCAATGACTTGGCTTCGATCAGCTGTTTATCTCGCGTTTGTTTACATATGTTTTTGCTGGGGTCACGAGTTAAGGTGGCATTAGAATGCGATTGCGCTATAAATATCAATGAAATTTGGTAACTGAATGCAATTTTAGATTAAAGTGAATGTTTTCGTTGACTGTAAATTTGTGTAGTTTAACTTTTGGAAATGAATAACAATAGAAAATACGTTCACGTTGTATTTGCGTTTTCGTCAGTAAATAGTCTCATGAAGGATCGTAAACTATATTGTGATTGCAACATTCATGTTGAATGACAAGCATTTTTTTTTGCGGTATCTTGAATTGTACAATATATGGAACTTAAATACTAGAAAGAACAACAGGTGACAATCAACTGGATAGTTGTCAGAGGATGTCACCAGTTGAAAGGGGTTATAACGTCAAAGGCAAACAACACTAAAAAGCTCTTAGAACTTAACGAGAGGGCTATTTATACCTACACAGGATTAATAACTAGGCACTGGCGGAGTAAGTATCATTTAAAGAACATTGGTCGAGTTCAGCATGACACATCGCTTTTGTAGCATGGAAGGTTAAATCTCGGAACATCTGCTATGCAGGTGTAGTGCATTTTCGACATATACAATTTGCACACCAGGTTTAAACCCTTGAATTTAAAACAAAAAGCGATAAGTTGCTGATAAGTTGCTTTTTGGTTTGTAATAGGATATATGCCGTTATTTTGATTTTCGATATTTATCTTTTTTTACGATTTAGAGGGATTGGGAGAAAAAACTGAAAGAGCTTGGGTTTCCCTGTGGACTGTAGACACAGAACAAATATGCAACTAAAGTACCAAAAACGAGACCACATCTCTTCAATTCAAGTATCGACATCTAGCGGTGGAAGGGCCGCATTTTACACTCAAAATTTCATTACAATTATACCATTCATACCTGCTTGTGGTGAAGAATTACATCGGTCTCTCTTGTCCTCATACAAAACCAAAAAGCAAAAAGTTGGTGCGAGCTCTTGTCGCTCTTTCGTCGAGAGAATTTTTCTTTTTGTTCTCATACTGGTAAAGCGAGAGTGCCTTTTCCTGTCAAAACAATAAATTTTATAATGTCTTGAGAGAATCTTAGTTGAATGAATAAAATCCTAGAACATTTTGCATTGTTTTGACCATCACAGACAAAATTATAGACAAAAAAGTGATTTTAAGGAGTGGTGTTCCACAAAAAACTCTATTTTGTCTTGTCCAACGTACAGATAGGACATCGCAGTATTCAGCAATTGTTTTTCTTTTAAAATTTTCCACAACTTTGCTAAAGAAAGCAATCTGGTATATTGAAAATTAGAAAAAATATTATTTCTATCTAACTGTTAGGTGGATTGATTGAAAAACTAAAAACGCCAAAAGTAAGGCCCTGTTCTATGAAACAATTTTGCTGAAGATATTTTTCTCAGTCAAATCCAGGGCGATCACGATTTTTCGGGTTTAGACCACTGTGCACTGTGGGTTTTTCAATAAATCTTTCTACCAATTGTTAATGTCTTGAAATATAACCCTTGGAATGTGTAGAAACTGTTTTGGAAGTTATTTCATAAAATGGTGGTTGAAAAACGTGCTTTACAATAAGTATTATCGTTTTAATATCACTTTTTTGTACTTTACGACCTTCAAAAACGCATTACTCAAAAATGTACCGTACGATGATTTTGAACTTTTTTCGACAGATTTTGGACGTCATAACGAATCGAATGGTGTACTCAGATTCTTTGGTGCATTTTTTTATAATAACGGTCTGTGGGAGCACCGTGTCAGCTATTCAAAATACCCAACTTTAGCTGCCGCTTTAAAGGTTTTTTAAATTAAAGGTACAGCATGTTTTTACGTAAAAATCTTAAGTTCCGCGGAGCTCTCAATGAGGACATCACATTTTCACAAATTCGTGAAGCGTACAGCCGAAAGTCCAGCAGAATTGTGCCCATGCAAGATGTATTGAACGATATATTGGTCACATCGGACCCTTTTTTATCCAATTTAAAAATAAACTTTGATTCAACTGATATCCGCAAAATAAAAAAAAAACTGTCATGAAATTACTTCACGTTGAAAATGGTTTGGAATAGGACGAATAAGCGTCATCTATTTAAATTCTATAATTTTTGTTATATATCATGAATCATGATCAATACGTTTAGAATGTGTACGTGTATGAGAATGCGTGCGAAAAAAGTGACCTAAATTTTTTTTTGCATGACGATAAACCACGATCCAAACAATTAAATCATCCTAACAACTGATCTAAGGACATCAAATCGCTCAGACTTGAACTTGAGTAGCAAAAAGAATTTCACTTTCGAAATTGAGCGATCTAAATCAAATAGTAATCTAGAGCAATACATGTTGTACATGAATGTACAAGGTACCGAAATATTTTCTATTACACTAAACTTCTTTGACTTGAATACATGATGTGCAAAATGGTAAATCGTATACAGTTGATCAACTTCGCGTGACGCTTGAGACCTCTATAACATGAACTTAGAAAGTTACTGGGCATTTTTTCCGGTACAAAGTGATTTAGATCATTATGAACTGAACTAGACCAATCATCAACGCTCTAGTGCCCATATTAATTTCTAGACGGGCTTCGGTAAAACCACTATGAATCATTGTAAACACTTTTTAAGTATTTATTGAAGCTCTTTAGAGGTTTGACTGAAGCCCGGCAAAAGGCGGCATTAGGCACTAGAGGGTTAAAGACAAAAAAAAGCTGAAGAAAGCAATATTTCATGACTCGAATTTGAGAAGCTATCGGGTTTTGTTTATCAGTTTTCATGATCAGCCCCAGTGTGTGCGGGTCCGTTAATCAACGGGTCGTAAGTTTGGGTCTTATCCTTGGTGAAGTCACTTCCCCGGACGTCAGAGATGGATACAATATAAATTACAAATTGTTAATGATTCGTTTTATGACGACTCGAAAGTGTAAATATATCCAAAGTGAATCATACGTACTTAATTCCCAGTTATATTTAATAACTGAAATTTTGGGTATATGAATAATGGAAATTATAAATATAAATTAAACGGTCCTACAATTTTAATGTTTTCGAAAACATCATGTCAATTGATGATCTAAACAAGTTTTTCTGAAGAAACAAAATAGCTAGTACTATTTATTCCGAAGATAGATGTCAGCACCATTTTGAAAATTGAAACTATCTGAATACATTTTTTCATAAAGATATTTTTATGCTGAACAACATTGCCAATAATATGAGCACTGTGGAAACAACCGTCGCACCAACGGACCAATTTGCCCCACTGTGTGTCGCATGCAGTGCTGTGTATAGCGCGTTTGATATGTATTGAAGTTCGGCTTCTAACTCAAACGAAAATCTTTAAATAATTTAACTTACTGGTTAAAATCATTTCAACAGTCACATGGTGTAAGGTTTGAACCAAGGATGTTACGGATGTGATTTTCAGACATCTGCAGGTGCGGATGCGGATATGTGATTACGGATGCAGATGTAGATGCGGATGTCAATTTTCAGGCGAATGTTTCGTACTCGCGGATGCGGATGCGGATATCCGTAGCATCCCTTGTGTTTTATGTTGCTTATTTCACATGACCAAGTCCCTCCCCAGTGCAAAAGTTATTTAAGCGAGCAGTAAATTACACCAAAGAAAATTGTTCTACAAATTTTCGTGAAGCGATATTCTTTTTCAATATCTGCATGGTATGATGCGGATGCGAATGCGGATATAAATTTTCATGCGGATATCCGTAACATCCCTAGTTTGAATGGTTGAGAGATTTTTAGTTGAATGCTTTTCTACTGATGTTGATTGTGAATTAAAACTGAATTTCCTCTTAAAAGATTTCCTTGAATGCGGTCCTGTCTCAACTTGATTTAGATAGATTTAAGATCACCTTTCTGTCTGATCATAGAAGCGAAAAAATAGATTTTTGTTGTATGTTCAAACTGTTGGAGCGAACTGTTGCTATAGGGGCGGGGGCCTAGCGTGGTTGGTAACGTCTCCGCCAACCACGCTCGATGCCTGGGTTCGAATTCCACCGCCGATATAGGTGTCGATGGTTGTGTGGTGGCGTGATCAATTCAGAACCAACCAAACTGGTCTAGATTCAATCCTAGCCGACACCGGGAGATTTTCTTAGGCGAAAAATCTCTGGGATCACGCCTTCCATCGCATGAGGAAGTAAGGCCGTTGGTGCTGGTCCGTTAATCAACGGGTTTCGACTGAAGCTATAGTTTTATTGTAACGAGCAGATACATTCATTATGAACTAACAACAAATATTGAAAATTTGAGAAAGGTCCGTTACAGGCCTTCTGACAAAGCTTTTTTATGATGCCGGAACAAGAGCGTTGTACGGCCTTCAAGTCAGCTTTTCGAATGCATCTCTTGATTCTACCAATCAACTGTTTGCAGTTCGTTGATCTCCAATTATTTTTGCACCGAAAGAACTCAAAATCCCAAAGAAATCTCCGATTCAACAACACTGAAGTATAGATTCGTTGCTTTGCGTATTTAGGGTACAAATGAAGTCGGGTGGTTTCTCAGGAACGTTTGTGTATTTTTGACGTAAAGTAATGATTTTCAATGGCTAAAACACATGCTCTTCATTGGTATGGTGTTTTGAAAGAAAAAAATCATAGTTTTGTTCAAACATTCGTTCTGGTATACATTTCAATCAAAGTCAAGCCACTAGGCTCAAACCATGATTTAGACAAATAAGAAAAAATCCTTTTCCATCTACTACTCTGGCCGGTCTTCTCCTACCTTCCTGGAGAATTATTGTTGTGGTTTGGGGAAAATCATACACAATCGAAATCGGGAAAATTTTGCTTTCAAAATGGTTTAGCGTGAACTTTTTTCCAAAATTGTTGTGCAGTTTATAGCGAACTTTACAATGCGCTACT
Source organism: Wyeomyia smithii (assembly GCF_029784165.1). Lineage (NCBI taxonomy): Eukaryota > Metazoa > Arthropoda > Insecta > Diptera > Culicidae > Wyeomyia > Wyeomyia smithii. Next base: position 44,964,035 of record NC_073696.1, read on the forward strand.
CTTTGTTTCGACACCATTTTGAACAAAACTGAGCATGTATAAACAAAACAAAAAAAAAACTGGCATAAAGAGGAGAAAGAGAGCGCTCTTATACATACTCTCATGCGTGTTTGTTCTGGATTAAGAGAGCCCCTGAAAGTTCTAAATTTTTCAGTTATCACCCGTTAAGAGGGACTTTTTTGTCCTTGCGACTATGAAGCCCCCCTTGTTTAGCAATAAAAAACTCGAAGAAAAAAGTTGAGATGATGATGTTAAATTTATTATATTAGCTAGGTGATAAACAATATGTATCGTTCTAAGCAAATCAATTTTAGCCTGAGGGTTTACTATGACATCTCACTTCATTTTCTGCTACCAAGTCGATTCCTGGTTTAACACTGGTAAAAAAACCTATAATAATCGAAGCATGTCCTTCCTTCGTTCGCCGTTCCTCGATAAATCTAACTTTTTATGGGACAAGTTCTATGTTGCATCGCTGAATCAGAATTATGGTCATTCCATCATACTTCTACCTGTATCTCTATGAAAACAAGTAAAACAAACCTGTAACCTGTTCCAAGAAGTATTTTTTAACATTGCGTTGCGTTAGACGGAGTGTTGTCGGGTTGCTGACCCTCCGATAACCTTACTAACTGGAATGAGTGTGAAAAATGACGCCCAGCTTTCTACTTGTTTGCTAACAAACAATTCCTCTTTCACTCATTTTCTCGGGTTTTTCCATAGTCATCTTGAGACGCTTTTATTTCGGGGGGATTTTTCGGAAGATCAATGAAAACCTATCAGCTCCAGTGATGTTTTGATGCAGTTGCTATTTTTTTTGTAGAGATTAGTTGCAAACATTTGACTTTGTGTTTTTTCTTCTTCCTCAGTTTGTATACACTTTAGAATTTAATATCTTGCTTTACTGGTATCCACAGAACAGAACTATGTTTTTTTGCAGAATGAAAACATTTCGAGAGACACCGGTTATATTTATTTTCCCATTAGCCTGCCGGTTTTCTGAATGGATTGGTGCCGCCAACAAATGATAATAATATAGGGATGGCCACTATATGAGAGCTTGACAGGAATGAACGGTCTCTATAAACATTCTCTTTTAGAACATTATCGTGATCAAATTATCTGCATTTTTAGCTCAAGTCATGTGTGAGAGTTTACCCTTACATTTCAAGCTTACTGGTCTACTATACCGAGCCTCTTTTCTATCCTACCAATATCGCCAAATTACAATTGCCTGAGCTGAGGCTACACCTAACGTTCCTCTCTGGCCAGGTTTATTCTAAGAGGAATTATTATGTCAAGAGGAAGGAGTCTTATCGAAACCTCGTTCCTCGTGCCAATATCGCCAATTACAATTCCCTGTAGAGGGTAAATATTTCTGAAATCAGTTTTATTATAAGAAGGACTTATTTTGTCAAGAGGAAGGAGTCTTATCGAACCTCGTTCCTCCTACCAACACCGCGTCACAATCACAATTCCCTGAAAGGCACTCAATGCTTCACCTCTGGTCAGGTTTATTATAAGTAGGACTTATATTTTTTGTCAAGAGGAAGGAGTCGTATCGAAACCTCGTTCCTCCAGCCAAGACCGCGTCATAATTACAATTCCCTGAAGAGAACTATTATACGTTACTCAGAACAGTTTTATTATAAGAGGGACTTTTTTGTTAGGATGAAAGTCAGCAAGGGTACTATAGAATTCAGCTTGAAGGAAGGGTATGTAGTAGAGGGTCTGAGAATGAACCCATGTTAAAGTCCTTTGACAACCAAATGGCCTGATTCTACTAAGATTCGAACCCACGACCACTCGCTTATTAAAGCGGACTCTGTAACCTTGAGGCTACGAAGCTCTCTTAATTGGGCTTAATCAAAACACTAAAAATTTAAATTCAATGTTTAAAAGGTAACTTTTCATAAAAAACTATTCCATCAGTATAGTATTCAGCTCAGGTTAAATTTTCACACTACTGGCAACGTCGAAACGCGTTCACCAACACCAGCCCAAAAATCGTCTGCGAGAGAACAACCAGATCGGGCTGCGAATAAAATTGAGTGATCAACTCGTTCAATGATCAGTTCATATTAAGCAGTCGTTGCGACCAGTGGATCACAAGAAATTAAGTGGGACCGCGTATGTGCTTTAACATCCGTTACTTAACGCAGGATGGATTTGTGATTTTACTAGTAATAATCAGTGATCAGTTGAATACAGTGCGAGTGTGACACATTAAGCGAAAAAAGCCCCTTTGGTGGGTTAATTTGGGGGGTTTCCAGTGCTCAGTTCTGTGGAGTAATAAAAGATTGATAGTTAGCCTGTGCATTATCTCGTGACGCAACGACATTAGGCTAGTGTTTAGGGAAACACATCGGCGCAAGGTCGGTGGTTCAGAATGAAATTCAAAAGTTTGGCCCATGGATGGGTTTTACCGGTGGCTGTGATATACATGTGCTTCATTACGGCTGGCGACTGTGAAGGGTTCGTATCCTGTTGTTTTGCGATATGACAAAAGTATTCATTGAACATGGTGAAATGCTAAGTGTGAAATACTGTGAATAGCGATCATTTCACTCACCTGGTGTCTTTTGAGTGAATATAGCGATGACGAAACCTCTGACTTGATCGTATACAGGTATACTTGACAAAGTTGATTTGCCAGTTATGGTCAGAACGTGTTTCCTCGTTTGATCTTCGGCAGTGGTAGGAAAACAAAACGAAAAAAAAACGCAGTAAAAAAGTTCGATGTCAAGCGGTGATCTTACGAATTCCGTTGACCGAAGCGTCTGGTAAGATGCGTCGGCGTTACTCGATCGAATTCATATAGCGTGTGTGAATCAGTCCTCGCACAGGTTAGGCGGTACCTACTCACTTTGTGTTCGAGTTCATTTGAGTTTGTCACGTCACAACAGTATGTAAATTACTTCCAATCTCCTACGCCTTGATGCCTTGATACGCTGTGGATAAGTTACGAATTGCAGCGTTAGTCACTATTGGTCGCAGTCAATTGGCTCTATAGAACAATAATATCAATATTTTCGTTACGTTACGTTGGTGTGGCACTACAATGACCTTGGCATTAAGCCTGACTACCGGCAGTGGGCTATCGCTCATTGATAGAGTCTATTTTATTCGTATGAATTGTTATTTACAATGACTTGGCTTCGATCAGCTGTTTATCTCGCGTTTGTTATGGTGGCATTAGAATGCGATTGCGCTATAAGTATCAATGAAATTTGGTTACTGAATGCAATTTTAGATTAAAGTGAATGTTTTCGTTGAAGGGCCGCATTTTACACTCAAAATTGCATTACAATTATACCATTCACACCTGTTTGTCGTGAAGAATTACATCGGTCTCTCTTGTCCTCATACAAAACCAAAAAGCAAAAAGATGGTGCGAGCTCTCGTCGCTCTTTCGTCGAGAGAATTTTTCGTTTTGTTCCGATACTGGTAAAGCGAGAGTGCCGTTTCATAACATTCGTGCAGTACCAGCCGCATACGTGCAACGTTTTTGTGTACATATTTTTTCAAATGAAATTCATTGTTGCTCGAGTTTAAAAATTGAATATTTTGACTAACGACAATCGATTTTCTCCATCGTACCTAATGTCGTACACTGAGGCAGCCCCATAAAAAAGCTTAGACAAAACCTAAAAATTATTTTCCGGAATAATATTCGCAATCGATTTTTTTGCAGAAACTAGAATGCTAACAGATCAAGAAACAAGCATAGGTTGTACAGAATTTGCATGTTTGGGTTTAACATTTGATAAAATCGAAAAAAATATTTCGATCATTTTTGTCGCCCTATCGCCCTATAGTGATTTACCAGCGAGTACCATCTCTGTGTTCTTCTCAAATTTAAAGATTTCAATCTCAGCTTTTCAAAAAACCCAACTTTAGCTGCCGCTGAAGGTTTTTTGATTTTTGGTACAGCATTTTGTTACGTGAAATTCTTAAGTTTCGTGGAGCTCTCTATAAGGACATCACATTTTCACAAATTCGTGAAGCGCATAGCCGGAAGTCCAGCAGAATTGAACCAAGATGTATTGAACGATATGTTGGTCACATCGGACCCTTTTTTATCCAGTTTAAAAATAAACTTTGATCCAACTGATTTCCGCAAAATAAAAAAAAACTGCCATAAAACTACTTCACGTTGAAAATGGTTTGGAAGACGACGAATAAACTTTTCTGTCATCTATTTAAATTCTATTATTTTTGTTATATATCATTAATCATGATCAATACGTTTAGAATGTGGACGTGTATGTGAATACGTGCGAAAAAAGTGACTTAAATTTTTTTTTGCATGACGAAAAACCACGATCCAAACAATTAAATCATCTTAACAACTGATCTAAGGACATCAAATCGCTCAGACTTGAACTTGAGTAGCAAAAAGAATTACACTTTTGAAATTGAGCGATCTAAATCAAATAATGATCTTGAGCAATACATGTTGTACATGAATGTACAAAAAATACTACCGAAAGATTTTCCAGCACGCCAAACTTCCTTGACTTGAATTTAAAAAGATAGAAATTATGTTCTATTAAAAGAAAGATTTCTAGATAAAAAAAGTGCTATAGATTAAAACATGAACATGAATCATTATAAACACTTTTTAAGTAGTTATTGAAGCTTTTTAGAGGTTTGACTGAAACAGGACCAATTTGCCCCACTGTGTGTCGCATGCAGTGCTGTGTATAGCGCGTCTGATATGTATTGAAATTCGGTTTCCAACTCAAACGAAAATCTTTAAATAGGTAGTTTAACTTACTAGTTAAAATCGTTTCAACAGACACCGGGTGTAAGGCTTAAACCAGGAATGTTACGGATGTGATTTTTCAGACATCTGCAGATGCGGATGCGGATATATGATTACGGATGCAGATGTAGATGCGGATGTCAATTTTCATGCGGATGTTCCGCACTCGCGGATGCGGATGTGGATATCCGTAGCATCCCTTGTGTTTTATTTTGCTTATTTCCATGACCAAGTTCCTCCCAAGTGCAAAAGCTATTTAAGCGAGCAGTAAATTACACCAAAGAAAACTTTTCTACAAATTTTCGTGAAGCGATATTTTTTTCAATATCTGCATGGTATGATGCGGATGCGAATGCGGATATAAATTTTCATGCAGATATCCGTAACATCCCTAGTTTGAATGGCTGAGAGATTTCTAGTTGAATGTTTTTCTATTGATGTTGAAAATTATTGGCACCCTTAAAGTTACTATGTCTGTATCAATGAGCAGTCCGTTATTAAACTTTCTAGTGATGAACTTGATGAAAGTATTTGCTTTTGCCATGCCTTGAAACGCGAAAACGTGAGATGAATAATTGAGCAGTGATTTGAGTTTTGAGATGGATATGGGAGCGTTGTGAAAAATGGTTTGTTTTACAAAATTCAGGATAAATCTAGCTAAGTTTACTAAATATACAATGCTGAAAAATTATAAAGGAGCACGTAAGCGTATTTTGTTTATTTGTTCAATGATTTCGTGAAAATTTGGTGTTTAATCCTTAATCATTCTTCGTGAATATCGGCTTAATGAGATGAATAATGGAGCAGTTCCCCTAATTTCAATGAAAGTTGATGTGTATGACGATGTCTGTTTCATTCAAGCGCTGAGTAGAAATGTATAAAGTAAAAAACTAAGAGTGACAGGTCAAATTGCCCTAATATAACAAAAACACTATCTGATAGTGATTTGAGCACTTGAAGACTTTACATTTTATACTTTTCGGCTGCTACAGAAAGATCGAAATAAAAGAGTTATATAACACTGATAGAAAGGGACCAGACAACAACACTCTTTTCTCTTACTTAATATTAAGGTTAAATTGAGAAATTGACCTTTTAGCGTCAACCGGTTTCGAGCATGCTCGTCGATAGCCGACAAATTGAAAAAAATATTTTTTTTCAATCATTGCTGAAATATTTAACAAAAGCTGTTTTAAATCAGTGTTGGGTATTGCAAAGTAGGAGGGGATCATTCAACCGCCCTACAAAATAAGTACTTGAGTCACGTGTAAAGTCTCATTAGAATATTAATGCCGGACACTGCGAGTGGCACTAATCCATCCAATCACATTACTCGTAAACTCAAAACACGGTTACTGAAATTATAATAGCAGATGCGACAGAAAATCAACACATACTGACGGTTGGATGGCGTAACCGTCATACCTATAATGTGCAGTTGTGCACATTGTTGTCTGTGAATCACCCATTACAGGAACACTATCGAGAAACAAGATCGTAAACATTTCATTTTAACCTCTGAAAACACCCATTACAGTAATTTCATTTCCTCTAATTTCCCTGTTGCTTTTCCTACTGATATACAGGTTTTATTCCATCGTTGCGTCGAAACTCCTGAGACCGAATTCGGAGTACCATGTGTCCGTAAGCAATTTTAACGTTCAAACACCAATCAAATTTCGGATAACAGTAAACAACACCGACAGCGGCGAACCCGTTGCTTCCGAAGATGTCACCTTGGGGCAAGGAGAATCACGTTTGATTCCGTTTAGTGTAGGTTGAGCCCGCGTTGGCTTTTGAGTAATCTTGAGTGCTTATGTGTGTTTTACTTCTACATTTACTAGATCGGTGATATTACACAATCGGACTACAGCTTGGTGGCCGAAGGGTTATCTGGGTTTGTATTCACGAATGAGACCCAGCTGAGATTTCAACCAAAAAGTTTCTCGGTTTTTGTACAAACTGATAAGGCCATTTATAAGCCGGGTGATACGGTCAGATTCCGGGTGCTAGTTCTAGACCCCAATACAAGGCCGCTCCAGAAGGTAAACGCTGTGCAGGTCCACATAACAGATGGCAAGAGCAATCGGATCAAGCAGTGGAACAACGCTACGCTGATTAAGGGCGTTTTCGAAGCCAATTTACCATTGTCAAATGCTCCTGTTCTTGGTCGCTGGTTGATCCATGTTGAGGTTTTGGGATCGGTAAGTACTCTAAAAGAAATTTGTAAATAGAATGTATTTTTTAAATACTCTTTTTTTTCAGAAAACTAATCAAGAATTCGAAGTGGATGAGTATGTTTTACCGAAGTTTGAGATAAGCGTGGAATCACCGGGAATAACCACGTTTAAAGATGGCAAGGTTAAAGCTATAATTCGTGCAAAGTATACGTATGGAAAACCTGTTAAAGGAGAAGCCACAGTATCCGCATATCCGGACTTTGGTTTTCATTACGTTCAGCCTTTCGAACGAGATGTGATTACAAGAAAAACCGTCCCAGTTGATGGTAAAGGTTCTGTTGAATTTGATCTGCGCGATGAAATTAAACTGGACGGAGAATATACGCGTAAGATTGTTATCGAAGCAGTCGTCGAAGAGGAGTTGACCGGCCGGAAGCAGAACTCTAGTTCGAAGGTTACTATCTATGACAGAAGAATTAAGATGGAATTAGTCAAAAGTGCAGAAAGGTTCAAACCCGGATTGCCTTACACTGCATGGCTTAAGGCGAGCTTTCAAGATGACGTGCCCGTGCAGGATAGTGTTAACAAAGTTGAAGTAAGCCAAGTTACTGGATGGCCAGAGAGAAATATTTCGAGGCATAGCTATTCGTTGGATCAGAATGGAATGGCCAAATTGATTGTAAACACCGATGTCGACACCGAGTATATGGATTTTCGGGCTGAGTATTTAGGAACTGTTTACAATCTGGGAGGAATATCTAAAGGTTGGATCAAAACTGCAGCTTACATGCGAGTGAAAGTGCTGACTGAAGTGTAAGTTATTCCTTTCATGGTAAAGATAGTGTAGTGAAAATAATTCTTACCAACAGCCCAGCCATAAACAAAGATGTAATGGTGGATATAACTTCCACGGTACCTATGAAATATTTCAACTTTCAAGTTCTTGGACGAGGTGACATCATTGTTGGTGGAACAATAGCTGTTCCTGAGCAGCGCTCGCATACTTTTCGTTTTACAGCCAGCTTTGCCATGGTTCCAAGAGCACGCTTGGTGGTTTATTTTATTCAAGATGATGGTGAACTGGTTAGTGATAAGGTGGATATTGAATTCGGCGACGATCTGCAAAATTTCGTAAGTGTCTAAGTAGTTTTTCTATCATTAGAGGCTTGAATAACCTTAACAAACCATTCTCCAGCTCAAAGTGTCGCTCTCGAAAAGCGAATCTAAACCCGGTGAGGATGTGGACATCTTAATCTCTACTAATCCGGATTCGTACGTTGGATTGCTTGGAGTCGACCAGAGCGTACTGCTTCTGAAGAGTGGTAACGATATCACCAAGACCAAGGTATTTGATGAGTTGAAAATGTACGAGGAGCCTTCTTACAGTTATTACCGCAAGAAACGTTTTGCCCCGTGGAGGTATCGTGCAAGCTACGATGACTTCAATGTGAGTATGAAATTAAGTCCAATTTTTCCATCATTTGATCTCTGCCTAACAATTTTTTTTTCATTCATATTTCAGGATGCTGGAGCTATTATAATGACCAACGCCAATGAGCCACCACGTAAGTACTCCTGTTCCTTTAAACACAGATTTCGTTTTGTTTTCAAGTGTTCCAGCGAAAATACCTGATTAGTGATCGATATCGGAACGAAAATTTCCACAAAGTTTGTTCACGATTTGGTTCGAAGACTGCAAACAAAAGATACCAGTTATTAGAAAGCGTTGTTTTGGTGAATGAACAAGTGACCAAGCCTTGAGCTGGAATTGAAACTGTCAAAACGTATCAGCTTAAGGTAACAAATGTGTTTCCTTCGATTGAAGAAGCGGACATAGTAGAAGTTAGTTGATAATCTACATACATTTTTCAGAATGGAATATTTAAAGCAAACTCGTAAAATTAAATTCGATTGTACACTGTAAACAATATATGAGTGATGTATTTTTGAAGTAGGTAGGTGAAGTCCAACAAAATCGCAAACTGTGGCCTTATGATTTTCTGCTTGACCGTGGAAACATAACCCAGTCCGTTCCAATCCGGCCCGAAATAACGTTATTCGGTCTGATGTCGATCATTAAGCCTGATTGAAGAGGTATTACACAGAAGATTGAGAGAAGATAGTTGTTAATCTATTATGAATTCACTTTTGCAGAACTTTACTGTAGAATTTCAACTCTATTATGAATTTATTTTTGCAGAACTTTACTACCCTGTAGAAATTCAACTAGCGTCTTTTGAGCGCAATCCTGAAGAAGATATTATTATATCCTCCACTCCTGCTCCACCCCCGCAAGAAGCTGTCGTGACAGCTCCGATATACACTGTTAGAACTTTGTTTCCTGAATCCTGGATTTGGGAAACCGAATCGACGTAGGTTTAGTGATGATTGAAAATATTTGCCTGTAGTTTATCTTTCCCAACCGTAAATAATTCCTAGTTTGCCTCTTTCCACTACTATAACTTACTGTTAGAAAGTACAGTTTGGGATGTCATTTATGTTCATAATATTTTCGATTGAATAATTTTCGTGCTAATGGTCGTGGACAGTGCTGATAAAAGTCATTTTCCCCAGCAAAATTCTTCGAAAATTACAGCCAATCATTTTCAATTTTCACTTCCAATGATCGCAGCACTCTTTCAGATACACTAGATTTTCGCAGCACTCTTTCAGATACACTAGATTTTCGTCCTAGTAACGTGCTGTTATACTCAGATGAAATAGATCGCGCGCATCGTTCACGGTTACGGAATCAAATTTGACGACAAATTCAACCAAATGATCTTCACTTCAAAGCGAAAAAGAAAAACAAACAGTCCACTCAACCAATATGAACCTCACCGAAACACTTTTTCACTGACACTGACCGATGCCTTGACAATCTTCGTTAACTGATAAACTGATTTTTTTGTCTTGCTTCCATCGCATGAAAAAAAAAGCGGGAAGGGAGAACTCCGAAAGGATTGTAAAAAAGTAACGTTTATGGATGCTTTTTTTCACTTTCACTCAAGAGTGTCAACAAATACCAACCCTGGTCGTGGATACTCAGAACAGAGTCGCTTTTCATTGTTTATGGGTGGTTTTGAAAAAACTCATCTAGAGGATATTAAAGTATTCTACAGGAACATCTTCGTTTTACAACCATTGCCTACTCTAATGGTTCAGAAACCGAATTTAGATGAAATTTTCGATGAAATTAAATATCTAGCTTTATTGTCTTTTTAGATAAAGATAAAAATTGTTCTTCAATTGCCCCGTTAATTTTAGGCAGCTTTGAAAAAAATTTTTTTTCTATCTTCGACCGATAATAACCGATCTAAATTGAAAACCTACTTCTATTACTCTAATTTTTTTCTTTCCATTTTCACATTAAACCAGTCTTCAGACGACCATAAGAGTTTTCTAAGAAAAACATTTTGCGGATATCATCGTAAATATCTAAATGATATTCGAAGTTATTGGAGTTTTTCTTTAAAAAAATACGCCGTTTTTGTTTTGTCGTTCCTTTCAAAGGGCACATTTGATTTTTCATGTAAATTTAATTGAAAAACACAGCAAACTTAATAATACTTTTTAAATTTTTGCACTCAAAAGTACACATATTAAGATGAAGAAAAAAAAGTACTCATATTTAATTCCTGGGTATTTTTACTTAAAATTTTACCTTAAATTTGATCCCAAAGGATCGAAAATCTATTCACTGGTTGAAAAGTTATGACATTCTGAAAATAAAATATACAAAATAGGCCGTTTTTTCGTTCATTCTATCTCGGAATTGGTTACTCAAAGCGCTTCAATTGGGCTCAAAATTGCAGGGATTTAGCTTAGTCGAACATATTCAAACCCGTATTTTTGGTTGGCCCTTAGGGTGACCAGTTCCGTAATAGGGTGGCCAGAAAAAAAAACTAACTCTTTTCAATAAATTTTTTTTTCCAAAAATCAATCAATTTCCGATGTTTTTGGATCAAATTAAAAGTAATTATTTCTAAATTTAAAAAAAAAAATATACCGATTTTTTTTTCTTCATATATAGTTTATTTGACACGGCACAAAGACAATTCAATGTTTAACGGCGCCAATTATATCTGGTAGCTTACTTTCTAAAGTACCTTAATAACTAAAAGCAAATTTTTTATCCTCGCTGCCGACTACGAGCTGAAACTAAATCTAACTTAAAGCTAGAATATTTTGCATTAAAAGCACAGGTTTGCTGTTTGATGGTTTTCATTGCCATAGGTAAGCAGCATATTAAATTTTTTCCGCTGCTGGGCCAAGATATTACGGACTGGCATATTGGGTTGTTTCCATCGGGCCTTGAGAGTATCGTGCGGGTCTGATTGCTGTTTCCGGATCCGGGGTCTTAACGTGTTCTTGTCGTTTGGTTGGATGTAGGCGGAAGGGGATAGAACTAAACTGGGGCGTGGATGGATTTCAGGAAAACGTATATAAGGGACATGTAGGATAGGTCACGGCTCGCCAACACATCACGAACAGGAACAGCCGGCTGCCTACCTTCGGCCTGCAGGGAAGCTATTAATCTAGACCTGGCGTCACGGTGTACAGGGCATGACCAAACAACGTGCTCTATGTCGTGATAACCTTCACCACAGGCACAGATACCACTCTCCCCGAGCCCAACACGACGGAGATGCGCGTCAAATCTATAGTGATTGGACATAAGCCGGGACATCACGCAAATGAAATCCCGACTTACATCCAACCCCTTGAACCACGGGTTCGTCGATACCTTGGGGATTATGGAATGTAACCACCTTCCCAGTTCCCCCTTGGTCCAAGAATTTTGCCAACTGATGATCGTATTCTGATGTACAAATGCAAAAAATTCATTAAAGGCAATTGGTCTTTCATAAATATCACCGTTTGTTGCGCCCACCTTAGCCAAAGAGTCCGCTTTCTCATTACCCGGTATCGAGCAGTGAGAAGGGACCCACGCTAAGGTAATCTGAAACGATTTTTCGGATAAAGCACTCAGATGTTCCCGTATTTTCCCCAGGAAATACGGAGAGTGCTTAACATCTTTCATCGATCGGAGAGCCTCAATGGAACTGAGACTGTCCGTAAAGATGAAATAATGGTCCGTGGGCATTTTTTCGATAATCCCTAGGGTGTACTGAATTGCAGCTAATTCTGCGACGTAAACAGAAGCAGGATTATCGAGCTTATGGGAGACGGTTAAATTGTTATTGAAGATACCGAAGCCAGTGGACCCATCAAGAAGTGATCCGTCAGTGTAGTACATATTGTTGCAGTTGATGTTTCGATATTTATTGGAAAAAAATTTAGGGATCTGCTGCACGCGTAAATGATCCGGGATTCCACGAGTTTCTTCTATCATGGATGTATCGAAAAACACAGTAGAATCAGAAGTATTTGATAAGTCGACACGATTTGGAATATTCGAAGGAGGGGTAATATTTTGGGACATGTGATTGAAATACAATGTCATAAAACGGGTTTGAGAATTAAGTTCGATTAACTTTTCAAAATTTTCAATCACGGGACGGTTCAAGACCTCACATTTGATTAGAATACGAGAAGACAGGCTCCAGAAGCGGTTTTTCAATGGTAGTACTCCAGCTAAGATCTCCAAACTCATCGTATGGGTCGATTGCATGCAACCCAAGGCGATACGCAAACAACGATATTGTATTCGCTCCAGTTTGATCAAATGTGTGTTTGCTGCGGAGCGGAAGCAGAAACACCCGTACTCAATAACAGACAGTATCGTTGTTTGGTAAAGCCTTATAAGGTCTCCTGGATGGGCTCCCCACCATTGTCCGGTTATTGTACGAAGAAAATTCACTCTTTGTTGACATTTTTTCATCAGATACCTCACGTGACAATTCCAGGTGCCTTTAGAGTCGAACCAGACACCAAGATATTTGTGTACCAAAACCTGAGAAATCGTTTTACCCATTAATTGTGTTTGAAGCTGAGCAGGTTCATGCTTCCTAGAAAAAACTACCATCTCAGTCTTCTCCGGAGAGAATTCGATACCTAGCTGTAAAGCCCAAGCAGACATATTGTCCAAGGTATCTTGCAATGGTCCTTGCAAATCGGCAGCTTTGGCTCCTGTAACAGAGATTGCACTGTCGTCTGCAAGTTGTCTTATCATGCATGAATTTGCCAGACATTCGTCGATGTCATTTACATAAAAGTTGTAAAGAAGAAGTTGTAATTGGATTAAACATGAGCCCTGGGGAAGACCCATGTAGCTAATGCGAAAAGTTGCCAAATCGCCGTGCGTAAAATGCATGTGCTTTTCGGACAACAAATTGTGCAAAAAATTGTTCAAAACTGGAGAAAATCCTTGTCGGTGAAGTTTACCCGAAAGAATGTCAATAGAAACGGAATCAAAAGCCCCCTTAATGTCCAAGAACGCAGACGCCATTTGTTCTTTGCGAGCATACGCCAGCTGAATATCTGTTGAAAGCAACGCAAGACAATCATTCGTCCCTTTGGCACGGCGGAAGCCAAATTGAGTTTCTGATAGTAGACCATTTGATTCGACCCAGTGATCTAACCGACGGAGTATCTTTTTTTCCGTCAATTTCCGGATACAGGATAGCATTGCAATCGGCCTATAAGAGTTGTGATCAGAAGTTGGTTTCCCTGGTTTTTTGGATGGCGATCACCTTCACTTGCCTCCAATCCTGCGGTACAATGTTTTGCTCCAGGAACTTATTGAACAAGTTCAACAAGCGCCTCTTGGCATTGCCGGGTAGATTCTTCAACAAGTTGAATTTGATTCTATCTAACCCAGGCGCGTTATTGTTACAGGACAGAAGGGCAACTGAAAATTCTGCCATCGTAAAAGGTGATTCTAACGCGTCGTGGCCCGGAGACGCATCGCGAACAATGTTTTGCTCAGGAACAGAGTCCGGACATACTTTCCTGGCAAAATCAAATATCCACCGACTTGAAGACTCCTCGCTTTCGTTGACCGTTACGCGATTCCGCATTCTTCGGGCTGTGTTCCAAAGAGTGCTCATCGATGTCTCCCTCGACGTCTCGTTCACGAACCGACGCCAATATCCGCGTTTCTTTGCTTTAGGCAGGCTTTTAAGCTTGGTATTAAGCTCCGAATACCGTATATAGTCGTCGGGTATACCTCCCTTCTGGAAGGCCAAAAACGCGTCGGATCTTTGCGTGTAGACATCGGAGCACTCTTTGTCCCACCACGGAGTGGGAGGCCGTTCTTTGATCGTTACGCCGGGATATTTCTTCGTTTGGGCTTGCAACGCGGCGTCGAGTAATAAGCCCGCGAGGAGGTTGTATTCTTCAAGTAGTGGGTGATGTTGAATCGACTCGACCGCTTTTGAAATCATTTCCTCGTATAACTTCCAATCGACATTCCGTGTGAGGTCATACGGAATGTCAATTGGTCGCATGCGAGTTGACCCGTTTGTAATTGAAATAAGAATAGGCAGATGGTCGCTACCGTGAGGATCGAGGATTACCTTCCATGTGCAATCCAACCGTAGCGACGTCGAACATAAGGATAGATCCAGGGCGCTTGGGCGCGCTGGAGGTTTCGGGATACGTGTCATTTCACCGTTGTTTAAAATAGTCATGTCGAAGTCATCGCAAAGGTTATAGATCAAAGAGGAGCGGTTATCATTGTAAGGGGAACCCCAAGCCACACCATGAGAGTTGAAGTCTCCCAAAATCAAACGTGGCGAGGGAAGAAGTTCTATTAAATCAAAGAGCAGCCGTTGCCTGTGCTCTGGGAGAAATATATATTGAGGCAATACAAAGCTCTTTACCTTGTATTGTCATTTGACATGCGACAACTTCGATGCCTGGAATCGAGGGGAGGTTAATACGATAGAAAGAATAGCACTTTTTAATCCCTAAAAGTACTCCTCCATATGGGGTGTCTCGATCAAGGCGAATAATATTAAAATCATGGAAGTTGAGATCAATATTTGAAGTAAGCCAAGTTTCACAAAGGGAAAATGCATCGCATTTGTTTTTATTTATCAAAACTTTAAACGAATCAATTTTTGGTAAAATACTTCTACAATTCCACTGTAAGACAGAGATAGAATCCTTCATATACGCAGTTGTATTAGGCATCGAAGGATACAATCGCTGCAAGGAGGGGCCATTGGGCAGTCAACTGCTTCAAAAATGATCTAACTGTTGGGAGGAATGCTGTAAGAAAAATTTTAATTGGATCGGGTACATTGAAATTTTCAAAAATCCAGTCCACAATGTCAGAAAATTTCACTAATCCAGAATTTGTTTCATCAACTGGATGTGCAAAAGGGACAACTGGGGTTTTAGATGTTCCTGGCAGTGCTGGGAACTCCTTCTGGGACTTTAAATTTGCAAGCCCAGGAGGAGTTTGCTTCGGTTTTTCCGCAGCACTGTTTGGTTTGTTCGTACTTTTCATTACACTTTGGGAAATCTTAGGACCTTTACGGGGAAGTTTAGGAGAAGAAACATTTTTCCTCTTCCTAGACTCCCCAGGATTGGCATAAGATGTTCCCGCTGATGAATCGTCAGCATCGGTTTCATCAGAGGACAACAGATCAAAGGGGTTCGATGTTATGGTAGAAGTGGTCACGGTCTTCTTCAGCATCTCAGCATAAGAACGCTTTGAACGCTCCTTAAGTGACCGCTTGATTTTATCTCTGCGCTGCATGTACACCGGGCATGTGGAGAGCTCATGCTGGTTTTCCCCACAGTGAATACATTTTTCAGCATTAACACTGCAAGAATCTTCCGCATGAGTCTTCCCACACTTGCTACATCGTGCCTTATTGCAGCAGTAGGCGGCTGTGTGGCCTAACTGCTTGCAATTGGTGCAATTCATAACACGGGGTACATACAATCGCACAGGCAGACGAACCCGGTCGATCGAGACGTGGCTAGGGAGTGCAGATCCGGCAAACGTAACGCGAAACGAGTCTGACGGAGTGTAAACTTTTTTACCGCCGACGAGAGACATGGACTGCAATTGCTTACAATCCAAAATCTTCGCCTGTGTTTCGGTATTTTTGAAGCAACCGGTTGCGCTTTTTAGGATACACTCGACAGACAGACTCGAATCGGTTATGACACCGTCGATCTCCACGTCTCGTGCGGGTATGTAAACGCGATACTCGCGTGTGAAGAGCTCAGAGCAAGCGATAGCATTGGCCTGTGCCAGATCACTGACCACGACACGGAGCTTGTTAGGTCGGACCTTGGAAATTTCGGTCACGGCCTTGTACCCCTTCGTCAGGTCTTTAGAAATTTGCAGTATGTTTAATCGCTTTGAATTCACTCCTGCCTTTGGACGAAAATAAACAGTATAGCTGCCCTGTTGAGATCCGTCCGGGTAAATCCTGGGGCGAGGGGGGACTGGAGAATGAACAGGGGAGGGGGTAACAGAAGGGTCAGGGTTAAGGGGGTTCGGGGATGGTGGCACGGGAGGCGAGGGATCTATATCCATCGCGCTAAATGTAGCGCACTAGCGCACTAGCGCTGACAAGAACACGTACCTATTTACTTCTTCCTTCCAGCAGTGGTTGTCCGATCGTTCGAAGCTGCACCCAAAGCAGCCAGCAGCACCAGTACAGCAGCACCAATACAGCCACCAGCAGTGAGCCGGGTGTGAGATCACTCAGCACAGCGACACGACTCGACTGTCAAATGATGGCCTTGAATTAGAAAAATCTATTCACTGTGCACAGATCAAAACTGCAGCTGGTATTTTGCACCAATACTGCCAAAGTTGCGAGCCGGGTTCATAACGTAGCGACACAACTCACAATCTAGTTGGCCTTTAGCGCGAATAATACACTCTTTTGTTTGGCTATTCGTACACACGGACTGGATTGTAATAGAACGACCACTTTGCACGTCCGTTTCTGTTGAGTGTTCGACGCGGAATGAAAAAAAATATACCGATGAATTTAATATATGTACGCTTAAGCGCAAAGATTATAAAATTGCAGCTTTTACATTGTTTTTAAATTAAATTTACTCAATTGTCTCATATGACATTAAATTTACTCAATTGACTCAAAGACATCTGACAACAGCAGTTAGAGGACAGCTCTTATCATTCATTTGAAACCAAGTTTGCATTCGAGATGATTTGCATTGTGCAGACTACATTTTATTCAACTTAAAATTTGAAGAATATAGCGGTTAATCTACTATGCATTCACAATTGCAGAACTCTTCCACCATTTTGCAGACCCAGAAGCGCTTGATCGTCCTCCTGTAGGAGATTTCATTATCACCTCTACTTTTGCTTCTCCCCCGGCTGCAGCTGCCATGGCAGCACCGGTATACACTGTTAGAAATCTGTTTCCTGAATCCTGGATCTGGGAAACCGAATCGAAGTAAGCGGGGTGATAAATACAAAAAAGTTTGCTTGTAGTTCATCTTTCCAAACCGTAAATAATTCTCTGTTGCCTGTTGGTAGAAAGTACTATCAGGAATATCATTTGTGCTCACAATGGTCTTGACTGATTAACCCGTGTACTAATGGTGGTGGACCCTTATGATGTAGGGGAAAGTAGGTAAAGACGGACACTGCGGGTAAGATGGACACTTTTAATATTTCACAAACTAGAATGTATTATGATATTTGAGTGATGCGAATACCTTCTTTGTAGTGTGTTAATGCTTTTGAGTTGCATTATCGGTTTTCAGCAAGCAAACTGTCAAATTTGTAAGTAAAACAATGAATAAGGTAGGGAAAGATGGACACACGGATTTTCCAAGAATTTTCACATGTAGCATCTGTTGTGTACTACAGATATTCACAAAGTACACCCGCGAGAGAAACCAGCGGATATTAATCACTTAGCAGTTAGAACAGGCCATATAGGCGGAGAATTTTCGCCTCCATCGAAACCCATCCTCTTATACTGTTCACGTGATGTATAGATGGACTCTAATAACGTTGAGTAATGTATGGCCATCACTTAACACATAAATCAAAAGAATACTTAACGTACTACATCTTTTTTGTGAGTGTCCACCTTTACCTTCGTAGTGTACATCTTACCCACCCCAAGTGTCCGTCTTTCCCAACCTTGTCAAAAAACAGCAATTTGTAGTCTTATTTTTGAAGAACCAAAACACATAAAACTTGGAGGAAGTTCACTAATACCAAAAATGATTATGAAAACAAATGACCTTAAGTTTCAATTTGTATGACTACTGCGATCTAAATAGCAATACCTAAGCAATTATTTAGAATAACCCTTAGGGTGTCCGTCTTTACCTACTTTTCCCTACATATTCCGTACTGAAAATCCCAGCATAAGTGTGCTCAAAATTGAATGATTGAAAAATGTCTAATAAGGCTGATACAAACTTCGAATTCTTTTTATGTCCAAGGTTATCAAACTTAGCAAAGGGGGTGGCAAAAAATAAACAACACCGAGACGAAAAAAAAAAAGAAACATCTTTGATAAAAGTTTGTGTGCAGGTTATGACGTTTGTAACTTGCACTCAAATAAATGTTGAAAAATAACACTTTATTATTATTATTATTATCTATTTCGCTTGCCTTTTGACGACACTCTCTCTGTCACTGGACTTGTTCATTG
This sequence comes from Wyeomyia smithii, assembly GCF_029784165.1. Lineage (NCBI taxonomy): Eukaryota > Metazoa > Arthropoda > Insecta > Diptera > Culicidae > Wyeomyia > Wyeomyia smithii. The sequence continues at coordinate 44,982,562 of NC_073696.1, forward strand.
CTAAATTAAGCATTAATGCTGTCGGAAAACAAATAAAATGAATTAAACGGTATGAGCTTTTTTTTCTTTCCCTTCCAATATTCAAGATTTTTAGGGGGGGGGGGGGTTGACATACAATGAAAATAAAATTTGTAACGGCCTAAATTAGACAGGTAAAATACAATTTTATTTTTTAACAGGTGAAAGACATAGACTAACTTTCCATTCAATGGATATGGATTATGATGAAGCTTTTGCATTTGAAAGTCTTCCGGCACTAGAAAATGTTGCCACAGCTAACATCAATCCGATAATAAGAAAAGATTTTCCAGAGTCATGGATATGGACTCGAATTGCCAGGCGCAGGTTTGTTTCGTCCTTTTACGTGTGTTGTGGGTGATGTCTCCTTTCTAAAAGCATGGTCGTATTTATTTTCAATGGCAAATGCATTTGACTGCATGATGTGATCCTGTGTTAGGCTCGACGAAATGAATTCGTCAAAAATGTACGAATATGACGAATGAAAACAAAAATGAAATATACAGCGTAGAAATGTTGTTTGTCTGAAATTATATTGGAAACTCGATAATACAATACCTCATTTTGATCTTAATATGGTTTACATAATTGGCAAAATAACCAAAAGTAATACCCACATTAGGGTATCCCAAAAAAAATCGATATTGGAAAAGTCAAGATGCTTAACCCTAAATTGAAAAATAATGTTATTTTGGTTTTTTGTAGAACATTTCGATTTTCTAAACAAAATGTTTTCAGGTTGCCCAAACGTGATTTATGATAGTATGTCTTTTTTAAGCTACCAAACCACTCATTTTACAACTCTGTTCGATTCCCGCATTTTTCCATATATTTTTTTATTTTTGTTGGGTGATTTTTGAATATTTTACATGGTTTAGTTATGCATGACATTCAGTTAGTTGACTCACAGAGCCCATTTAACATTGCAAAAAGTGAATTTTTGCCAGAATTTTTAGATAAAACATTTCAAAATACATCCAAACTTTTTTTTCAGTAATGATTTAATGAACTGAAATTTTTACTGCAAAGCGGGTTTTATGACAAAAACTTATAACCTTGATATTTTATCAGGGGACTGAGATATTGGCATTTTTATACGTGATGGAAAACTAAGCATTTTTTCAAATATGTCAAATAACTTTTTCATATGGGGAAAATGATGGGGTTCAGAAAACAAATGCATTTTAAGATGGCTGATAACTTAGTCGAAAGTTTAAAGATTCGGAAAAATCTGGGAAAAAAGTTAGAACGAAAATTGTGATTTTCAGTGCCTCCTCATAGAAAACTTTATGTTGCTCGTAATATGAGATAGAAACATGATGTCTTCGGCAAAATTTATGGTTAAGGTAACCTAAAATTTTGTCGAAGACACCATGCGTCTATCTCAATCTGATTAAAAAATAAATTCTATCTCATTCATTGGTAGATTAATCACACATCATTCTACATTAAAAGATACATTTTTTAATATTTTGAAACTTTTTCGTTATGGCTTTAATCAGGTAATTAATGTCACAAGCGGCAAAATAACACACAGTGCTCAGTTTTCCATCACATGTAAAAATATCAATATCTTAGCTCCCCAATAAGATATCAAAGACCTTTTGTTATGTAAATTGTCGTCATGAATTCTACTTTCCAGTGAAATTTTCGGTTCTTGTCTGTATTTTTTTTTGTATGTGTTTTGAAGGGTTCTATCTAAAGATATGGAAACAAATGACTTTGTGAAGTCAAACAACTGAATGCGATGCTGAATCAAACCATGTAAAATATTCAAAAATAACCCTACAAAAAATAAAAAAAATATATAGAAAAATGTGGGAATCGAACAGAATTGCAAAAAGTGCAAAAAATGGTTTCGTAGCTTGAAAAATCATTTTTCATTAATCACGTTTGGGCAACCTGAAAACAGTTTTTTAGGAATTCAAAATGTTCTGCAAAAAAAACTATACTCGACGTTTGCAAACCTAAACCTTGACTTTTGCAACATCGATTTTTTTTTGGACAGCCTAACCCACGTATTCTTCCAAGACTATATCAATAACACATCTTGATGTTTTAATAACAAACCAACAACTTGCTTCGTTGTTATTGTTTATTTTAGACCCTTTAACAATAACGTGCTTTAAAAATCACAAACATAACCGCTTCGAAGTATTGAACACTAAATGCATAACTATTGAATGTGTAATCAACTAACACATCACAGTAGATCACAGTAGAACATTATTCACTGCGATATTCGTTCTCTTTTTATTCTGACGTTGGTAAGGCTCGCTGTCTAAATACGTTCTTACACAAACTTATCAGACGAGTACTCGCCACCACGACGTTTTTTCCTCGAACGTATTTTGGCTTTTTTCTAGAAATGAGAATTACGCAAGTTGTGGGTGGAGATTTTAGAAATTACCTATAGGTACCTATATAAATATTTCTCAACAGAAATAGGATTGCGTAGTCAAAAATAACGAATGACAGTGTGCATCTCTTCGACGCGAGAATGTCAATTGACCATCTGTTCTTTGTACGGGAGCCGACGGTCGTTCGACATTCACGAGCGAAAGCCTACTGCGACGCACACTAACGAAGCGAAATCAATAAAGTAATTGGATTTTTGTAGAAAGGAAAAAACAACTTTTGCCTCAGAACCATATTAAAAAGAATAACGACTTTATATTTCCCCATTTTGAACATGATTGATTCTTTTTGAAAACTCTGCAGTTTTGAATTTCCAAGATATATTTATTAATAGTAATATTCAAGGCAAGGAGCGACACATTTAAGGATGCCAGTAAAACCCGTAGAAATATTTGACCTGCTTTTGTGGAGACTTGGTTGTTTCCTCCTTCGGCAATGCGCCTTCTACTGAAATGGAAATAATACATATTACTTTTCTTATTAGCCCGCCCGTTATGAAGGTACTTGTTTGGTCTAACTTAAGAAGTTTTTTTTTTTTAGAAAATCTAATTATCATTTGCAGTTTGCATATGCAGTTGCAAATGATAACGTTCAAGCAATGCATACCTCAATGGATAATTAAAAGATCCTTGGGGTCCTCATGCCGTTACTGAGTTAAGCTCACTACTCCAACCAGCGGTTGGGCTTCCTGGTATGATTGGCCGACCTTCTCCTAGTGCAATTAATTTCGCCTCAACTAGAGTGAAAACTTAAGCGCCAACAACGGTAGTTCGAAAGGTATTTCCTGAAGCTTGGCTTTGGGAGCTTGCAGAACATAGTGTCAGGTTTGTGTCACCGTTTTTTTGACAGTTTATTATCCACAGTTCATGCACGTTAGAGGAATTCCTCCTCTCTGTTGCATCCAGTTCGACTGAATAATGTCGTCAATTCGTGATTAATTTTACATAAACGTTGTTAATAACCCACGGAAAGCTTTATTGTTCTTTCGGTCAAGCCTTAGTGCTACATTCTGACCTTCTGTTTTATTTATACACAGACTTCGCAGAGACTCGAACCAACGACGACTGGCTAGTAAGGCCAGACTATACTTCCATATTTCGAACATGATCGATGCTTTTTGAAACCCTTGCAGCGTTGGATTCCCAACAATTTACTGATTTCTCGATACGTTATGTTCCACGTTGATGTCTAGTCTTTGTTTACTTTCTTTAGCTGATGTAAAAAATCTTTGTATCGCTGGAATAAATTTTGTATGTTCTGTACTACCTTTACCCATCACTCATTAGAGCTGGTTACGGAGCATGAGGAGGTGTTGTATCTATTGGAGAGTGAGGAGATATTAATGGATAGCGGTGACACATTTAAAGAAGGCAGCAAAACCCCTATAAATATTCGACGAGATTTTGTGGAGACTTGGATATGGATTGAAAATTCGACGTTCGGGTTTGTTTAGATATTTTGTTGTTATTTTCTCCTTGGGCAATTGGTTTTTTTTCTATTTTTCTTATTGCTCTGTTGGTTATCTAGGTAGATATTTAATCTAACTGAGGAAGTAGAATCTTTCCTAGAAAAATTAACAACAATAGTAATACTTCTGAAAAAAAAAAAGGTTGTGGATAAATGAGTTACCAATGTCTAAAACATATGTTTTTACGTGTGATGATGTCCTACGATATAACAAGACGATGATGACGCTGAAGCAACGGATAATGAAATGGAAAATTTGTAGGTTTTATACCAATTATTAGACATCATTACGCTATGAGGCTAGGCTCACCATTCCTACGAGGGTATGGGCTTCCTGGTATGATTGGCCGAACTTCTACCACTGCAGCCAGTTTCGGCTCAACTACAAAGAAAACTAAAGGGCCAATAACGGTGGTTCGAAAGGTATTTCCTGAAGCGTGGCTTTGGGAGCTTGCAGAACAAAGTGGCAGGTTTGTGTCACCGTTTTTTTCACAGCCTCGTATTATCTGTCGTTTGCACGTTAGAGTAATTCCATCTCTGTGTTGCATCCAGTTCGACTGAATAAAGTCGTCAATTCGTGATTGATTTAACGTTAACAACCCGTGCAAAGCTTTATTGTTCTTTCATTATTGTCAACGTTCAGAGTTGTCATGATAAGCACTGATGATAGTTATAGATTATAACTGAAATACGTAAGTCATTGTTTATAGGAAATATTTTGAAAAAGTTGAGAAAAAATAATTTTGCTATCAGTATCAAAATGAAAATAATTACGATTTGCATATTTTGAACTTGATCGATTCTTTTTGAAACCCTTGCAGCGTTGGATTCCCAACAATTTACAGATGTTTCGACACGTTCTTGATGTCTAGCGTTTGTTTACTTTATTTAGCTGATGTAAAATATCTTTGTATCGCTGTATTAAATTTTATGTGTTTTGGACTACTGTCACCCATCACTCATTAGAGCATGAGGAGATAAGTTATCTAATGCAGAGTGAGAATATATTCGAGGAAAGCAGCGACACATTCAAGGAAGGCAGCAAAATCCCTATAATTATTCGACGTTATTTTGTGGAGACTTGGATATGGATTGAGAACTCTACGTTCGGGTTTGTTTAGATGTTTTGTTATTAGTTTCTATTCGGGTAATGTGCTTTCTTCTAAAATTGAAACGATACCATTTTCCAAATGTTCCGCCGGTTATCTAGGTAGATATTTGTTCTAACTGGAGAAGTCAAATATTTTCCAGTAAAATAACAATATTAGTAGTACTTCTAAGAAGTAAAACTGTGATTCGAAAGGTGTTTCCCGAAGGTGTGGCTTTTGGACTTTGTAAAACATAGTGGCAGGTTTATGTCGCCGTCTTCTTTTTCACAGCATAGGGTAACGGGGGTATTTTGGCCCACATGCATATTTTGGCCCACCCGGTAACATTTTACGCGTTTTATCTGATAAATTCATTGAATATTAGAAAACTATGCATGCAACATTGAATAACACACCTAAGAATTATACTACACTATAATTTTCGGCGAAAAACTGGCTCTAGGTAGTGTTATTTTGGAATTAGTTCATACATATTCAAAGTCATGGCTGAGTCAACCCAAAGTCAAGAGGAAGTGGTAATATACAAGTCAACGTCCGGAAGCTATTGTAACAAATATGTATGCTTTTGAAACAATTCGTTGTTGGAATAACATCAATAAAATGTCATAGAAACAGTTTGTATACTCTAACATGTTGGAAAAAGTTTAAAAAGTGGTTAAACGCATGGCCGAAATATGTTTGCCTCTTTTGAAGCAAACATATTTTGGCCATGCGGAGTTTTGACATCTCTTTGATTACCGTTCGGCCGTTGTACGTGAACAAAGAAGCAGCTTGTGACAATTTACAGGTAATTACTCCTTAATTTATCACATTTAACGATATGAAATTAGATGAGAATGCCTGTCAAACCGCTATAAGCCAAATCATTTCATTTTTAGATGCCTAAAATTTACAAAAAATTCACAGCAGAAGGATGTTCTCCTCAAACCCGCTATTTTTGCTCTAAAAATACCGATGATGATCTTAAATATAATTAGTCCGAACTATTTCCATACACGTCTGTAGGTATAAAGGTGGGCCAAAGTAAAAATTTGGTGGACCAAAATATGTTTTTAGTACTTCGTAGAAGTTTTGATATTTCTAGGATAATTTTCAATATATTGCATTGTTGAACGGTGAATATTAAAATAGATACTTATCTTTTAACAATGGTATAATAGGGTAGGTATTTATGTTGAAAAATTGTGTTTCTTTTTAATGAACAGTGCGAACACTTCCCAAAGCTGGCCAAAATACCCCCGTTCCCTGTTATCCATCGTTAGCACGTTAGAGTATAAAAAATGCTACTTTGGGCGAAAAGTGCATCACTCAGAAGTAAGCGTCTACTAACTCCATATCGTGGTTGGATGAAGTCCATTTTTACGTATTTTCACGTTAATAACCAGGGTAAAATTTCATTGTTTATTATTATTCGTTATTGCTAACGTGAACACTGGTAACGAGGGTAAAAATTGATATTGATCGCGCGTCATGTGTTTAGCTGTTCGAAGCTCGATTCCGAAAAGTGATCTCAGTGACAAGGTAAATTCGAGATAGCGGCGTAATCCAAGATGGTGGCAATTTTTTGCTATTTCAAATGAAAACTCCTAAAACGACGTGCTGTTTGTAGAGGTTTGAATGACCAACTCAAAAGAATTAGATCCATAAAAAGATCAAGAATCGCTTAAAATACAACTTTTTTAAACACCGTTTGACCCCCTGGTGCGCGAGGGCCCATCACATTGAACTTACCAAAGTGGTTTTCTTGTTTTTTCACTACTTTCAATCATTAAGACACAAAAATACCCTATTTGAGAGACCTCGTATCACCAGTGAAACGGTTTTAGCGAGAATTGTTCTGTTGCGTGATAATAGACATCATACCTAGATTATTGCTTATTTATTAGAGGTGGTCGGGTTTTATACGTTTCAAATGAAATCCGAAATTAACTTAAACCCGATTTGCTTATTCACCAAACTAGAACCTGATAATTCATCAAAAAAAATCAAACCCGATCACCTCTAAAGAGAAGTACTGCCGTGGACTGAGCATTATCTAGAGAAAGTATTTTTTTGAATGATTTAATTGCCCGATTTCTAATTCAGTTGATAGATTAATTGAATAATATAAATGTATGATTCTATATAAGCATTTATGCAATTCATCATTCTAAAATTAACCCTTGCGACGTTTCCTTGTTTACAGTTTTAAGCAAATTATTCTCCAATTATTAATAATGCAACCTTTAAAATCGATTTGCAACTGCTATTCTCCGTTTTATAACAAAACGTAATGCGGCACAGAAAAAAGTAACTGAATGTAACCTAGTTCAATTAGAAATTTCAGTCAATAGAAATGTGTGTTTTTTTTTTTAGTTTAAAATAGTTTATTTGACACGGCACGATATGAAATGTGTGTTAATAAGTGGCATAATTCATCAGTGCGTCTTGAACTGTCCTACAGATCAGACGTTTTTTCGGTTGCTTGTGGACTGGTCTTTGACTGCCTATAGCTTCAAAGTTTGTGTTTTGTCAGTGTGTCTTTTAAAGACTACCTGAAAGTTATTTCCCATCAGTCTTTCTCAAGACTACCTACTTTTGAATTTAACATTTGTTTTAACTTTTTTCGTATCACCTGAAATGGCTGGACGGAAAAAGAAACCTCGCATCGCTGCGGGGAGGAAAAGAGAGGCATCTCTTTCTGACACATCGAGTGTCTGTAGTGACAATCCTTTTGATATTTTGCCTGAGCAAGAAGCTGGTGAAATGGAAGTTACCAATAATGAAACTATACAAAATATAAAATCTTTAAAAAAGGAGAAAGTTACACCTATTGTGGTAACTATTTCTTCTGAATTTAATATATTCAAAAAGGAACTTTCAACGTTTGTTTCTGACGTTAAAGTTACCTATCAAATTGGCCGTAGAGGTGAATGCCGCTTATTAGCCGACTCAGTAAAGGATAGTCTTGTTCAGTATTTAACTGACAAGATGTACAAATTTTTTACATATGACACCAAGAACACCAAGCCGTTCAAGGTTGTCTTGAAAGGTCTCACCAACGATCAAACCGTTGATGAGATCAAACTTACTTTAACAGAATTACTTGGCATAGCCCCTACCCAAGTAATTCTAATGAAACAAAAATCACGAGGCGAAAACAGTCAGAGAACTGGAATTTCCCTTGTTAATTATTTAATTCATTTTAACCGCAATGAGGTTAACAACTTAAAATTTTTTGAAAAAGCACATGCTTTGTATAATGTGCGTGTAAAGTGGGAAACTTATAGGAAGTATGGCGGAGGTGAAAAGCATATCACCCAATGCCGTACTTGCCAACGTTATGGCCATGGTTCCAAATTCTGTGACATGGACCAAAAATGTCTTAATTGTGGAGACTCTTCTCACAAAAAGGACACATGTCCTGTGAAAGAGAGTAAAAATTTTCGCTGTGCGAATTGTAACGGCAACCATATGTCAAATTTTTATCAATGCCCAGTCCGTTTAGCAATTGTTAAGGCAAGGCAAGGTAAACAAAATTCAATTTCTCAATTAAAACCAACTTCAAAACAAAATTCTCCAAGCGTACCAGTGACGCATAGTTTACCTACTCCTTTGCATACCCGTTTAACTTATGCACAGGTTACAGGTAGTTCGAACATTATACCGCCTAGTGTTGGTAGTTCGAAAATGACCGTTAATATGGGTAAGCAAAACACGCTAGAAAATAATTGTACACCTATTACTCCAGCTAATATTGCTGCCGAAAATATTTTTTCTAATGTCAACTGCCTGGGGCCTATTACGGCAGGTAAACTTTCTTTTTTGCAACAGGCAATGTTCGATCTTATGAACGCCATGTTGCAGGCAAAATCAATGTTTGAAGCCATTCAAATAGGCACAAATTTTACTATTAAAATTGTTTCTAATTTAAAATTTAGCAATGATTTTAAATAAAACAATTAAAATATTAAATTGGAATGCTCGCTCATTGAAGGCCAATGAGAATGAGCTTTTTAACTTTTCAACAGTAAATAATGTGCATATTGCAATTATTACTGAAACATTTTTGAAACCTAACATAAAATTAAAATATGATCCCAATTACGTGGTTCATAGATATGATAGGATTCAGGGTTCCGGCGGTGGAGTTGCAATTGTTATTCATCGCCGAATCAAACATCGTGCTCTTCCCCATCTTGAGACGAAAGTTATTGAAACTTTGGGAATTGAAGTTCAAACTGAACTTGGGATTTTATTTATTGCCGCAGCATATTTACCATTTCAATGCACACGCGAGCTCAAAAATTATTTTAAAGGTGATTTACAAAAACTCACCAGAAATCGTTCGAAATTTTTCATAATCGGCGATTTTAACGCTAAACATCGTTCATGGAATAATTCTCAAAGTAATTCCAATGGCAAAATTTTATTCAATGATTGTTCTTCAGGATACTATTCTATTTTGTCTCCGAATAGTCCTACATGCTTTTCTTCTGTAAGAAACCCTTCAACAATTGATTTGGTGCTGACAGATCAAAGTCATGTATGTAGTGATTTGATCACACATGCTGACTTTGATTCTGACCATCTTCTAATAACTTTTTCTTTATCACATGAATCAGTTTTAAACCCTATGAGCTCTGTTTTTAATTATAACAAAGCTAATTGGGAAAGATAAAAAAATTATATTGAGAGAAATTTCAATAATGAGCTTGATTTGCAAAACGAAGTGAATATTGATTCCGCTTTGGAAGCATTAAAATGTGCAATTGTTGATGCCAGGAATTATTCTGTTCCAAAGGCTCAAGTGAAATTTGATTCACCAATAATTGACGAAAATCTTCAACTTCTAATTCGTTTGGAAAATGTCCGCAGACGTCAATATCAACGTTCTCGTGACCCTGTTTTTAAAACTATTTATAAAGATTTACAGAAAGAGATTAAACATAGATTTACTCTTCTGAGAAATCAAAATTTTGAGACTAAAGTTGAAAAATTGAAACCATATTCAAAACCATTTTGGAAGCTGTCGAAGATTCTTAAGAAACCTTCAAAGCCTATTCCAGTTTTAAAAGATGGTGAACGTTTTCTTGTATCCAATGAACAAAAGGCTCAAAGACTTGCTCAGCAGTTTGAGAGTGTTCATAACTCAAATTTGAATTTTGTGAGTCCAATTGAAAATGAAGTCACACGTCAATTTGATTTAATTTCTTCCCAGAATTTTTTACCTGCAGAAATAATTGAAACTAACTTGAATGAGATTAAATCAATTTTTAAAAATTTCAAAAATATGAAAGCACCTGGTGACGATGGAATCTTTAATATACTAATCAAACATCTCCCTGAGAGCACAATGGATTTTTTAGTGAAAATTTTCAATTGCTGCTTCAAAATTGCATATTTTCCCAAATTATGGAAAAATGCAAAAATTACTCCCATTTTAAAACCGGATAAGAACCCAGCTGAAGTTTCAAGTTATCGACCAATCAGTTTGCTTTCTTCAATAAGTAAACTGTTTGAGAGAGTTATTCTTAACAGAATGATGTCACACATCAACGAAAATTCAATTTTTGCAAATGAACAGTTTGGATTTCGCCATGGGCATTCCACAACTCATCAATTGCTCAGAGTTACTAATATGATACGAGCTAACAAATCTGAAGGTTATTCCACTGGAGCTGCTCTTTTAGACATAGAAAAAGCATTCGACAGTGTTTGGCATAAAGGTTTGATTGCGAAATTGCAAACTTTTAATTTTCCAATTTTCCTAATCAAAATTTTAAAAAATTATCTTACTGATCGAACTCTGCAGGTTGTCTATCAGAATTCAAAATCTGATAGATTTCCTGTCAGAGCAGGTGTGCCTCAAGGTTCAGTCTTGGGTCCAGTCCTGTACAACATATTCACTTCAGATCTTCCTGATTTGCCTCCAGGATGCACAAAGTCATTGTTCTGCGAAGACACAAGCATTTCCGTAAAAGGAAAAAGTCTTCGTGTCATATGCAGTCGATTGCAGAAAAGTTTAGATATGTTTTCTTCCTACTTGCAAAAGTGGAAAATCTCTCCCAATGCTTCTAAAACTCAAATGATAATTTTTCCGCATAAGCCTAGGGCTTCTTTCCTCAAGCCAAACAATAATCACGTTGTCAAGATGAATGGGGTTATTTTAAGTTGGTCCGACAAGGTTAAGTACTTGGGACTAATTTATGATAAAAAACTTATTTTCAAAGAGCACATTGAGAGTATACAAGCCAAGTGCATCAAATATACGAGATGTTTATATCCTCTCATTAACAGGAATTCTAAACTTTGTTTAAAGAACAAACTTTTGATTTACAAACAAATTTTTAGACCAGCAATGCTTTATGCTGTACCGATCTGGTCAAGTTGCTGTTCAACAAGGAAGAAAACGCTCCAAAGGATTCAGAATAAAATTCTGAAAATGATCCTCAATTGCTACGATAAGCTCTCTTTATAGCCAATAAGTTAGCAATTAAGTTAGTTGTAAGTTTACTTCCCCTTTTCTGACAAGTAGGTTTAAATCCCTACGAATGATAAGTCCTAATTGCGAAAGCAAACAAATCCTAACAATTAAAATTACAAATTTCTAACAGTGTTGAGAAGTCACCATTTGTGATTGGACACACATACTCATTATTTACTAATATTTATCATAAATACTTAAGCTACTAACAAAAAAAAAAAAAAAAAATAAAGTGGCATAATTCTTTCTTTTTTCATAAGTGTTGCAAAGAACATGTCAAGTTGAAACTGTAGTATGCCGATTGAAAGTTTCTAATTTGTTTATGATCCTTTGAACTCTTGTGGCCCACTTGATTTATCATTATGAATTATTCATCATCCATTTAGTTGAGGTTGTTTTTCCTCGTGCACTTGACGAAGTTTACTTCATAAGAATGGAGGATCCAGATGGCGGAAACGAACAATTGTATTTTTCCGAAGTAGTACAGACTAGACACGAAAATTCTCCAGTAGTACGAAAAGAATTTCCAGAATCGTGGATTTGGTTGTCCGATGTTAGGTTCGTGTGAGAAATGATAGTTCAATCAGTTCAGCATGGAAGATATTTGTTCAATGTTCATTTGGAGCCTGTCGGAAAAGCGGACGTGATAAAACTGTACTGGATTCTTCTGACCGGGCTTTCATGCCACAAATGGAACATGTGTAAATTTCATTTTAACCATAAAACGCTTATTAATCATTATTCAACTTAAGTGTATCGTTTTCTGTAAATAATGTTCATCAATAGTACTCTCGGGCAAACAATCTATCGAAAACCTTTTTATTGAATTTGAGTGGAACAAGCATTGGCAATGATTTATTCTATTGACAGGTTTTTTTGTCTTAAAATCATCTACCATTTGACGTCACTCGGTGCATTGATGTATTCTTAACATATCATTTTGCAGGTTCTGCGCTAATATATGCCATTAAAAAAACCACCGATAGACTCCCCGCAGTTCCTATGGCTGTTGACCTAGTTGATAGCAACGTTCAATCCACGGAATCTTCAGTTGCTGTCAGTATTCGCAAAACTTTCCCCGAGTCTTGGATTTGGGATGACTTTGATGGGTTTGTAATCTTTTAGGTATCGTAGATATGCATGTTTCGAAATGGTAATGGTTTCCTTTTGTATGATAGTTTCCTACTTCTGTATAAAATCTAGCAGTGTTGCTTGCGGTAGGCTAAACCCTGATTCATTTCATTTACAATTACTGTATAGATTGAACTTTTAGATGTTACCCGCTATGGTTATTTCTTATCCTACGGAGTGCAGTCTTTTGAGTGAATTTGCACAAGATGTTCCGAAAATTTCGGTATCTCGAAAATTTCGCGATACGGTATATGAAAATTAAAAAACCTTCTTGTTCTCAATGACAATTTGACTGTTGTCCTCAATGACATTGTGATTTAGGCATTTTGTGATAAATTTTCAGTACTATTTTGTGTGACCACTTCAACATTATTAGAGATGTTGTGAGAATTTTCCACACAACTGGAGATGTGTAGTAAGAATCGTTCAGAATAGTTTGATTCTGCAAACATTTGTAGAGAATTAATCCTATTTGTTGATTATCGTTTTATTTAGCTTAGTAAAGGGTGATTTTTTTGTTATTTGGTTTTTCGTGTATTCAGATTTGACAGTTCACGCGGGAATTCTGACAGCTGTCAAAGTCTAATGTACTCAGTTTGGTTTGTCATTTCACCATGAACAGACTTTCGCCTGAACAACGCTTACGAATAATCAAATTTTTGGGCCATAGAACAACTTGCCAAAAAAACCACTTTTTCACCAAAAAAAAAGTGTTCAGTGACGAAGCTTATTTCTGGTTAAATGGGTATGTTAATAAGCAAAATTGCCGCATTTGGATCGAAGAGCAGCCGCACCCAGAAAAATACACGCTTTGGTGCGGTTTACACGCTGAAGGCATCATTGGTCCGTACTTCTTCAAAGATGATTAAAATCGCAACGTTACGGTCAATGGCGCTCGCTATCGCGCGATGATTTCTGATTTTTTTTTGCCGGAAATGGAAGAGCTGGGTCTTGTTGACATGTGGTTTCAGCAAGACGGAGCAACGTGCCACACATCGCGTGAATCAATGGACATATTGCGAAATGAGTTCGGTGAGCAATTCCTCTCACGAAATGGACCGGTGAATTGGCCGCCTAGGTCATGCGATTTAACACCGCTAGATTATTTTTTGTGAGGCTACGTTAAGTCTCTCGTCTCGCGTTATTCGCGAGATACCAGCCGAAATGCTCGAAAAAGTGACCCAAAATTGGACTTTTCGTATGGACCATTTAAAACGTAGCCGTGGCCAACATTTGAATGAAATTATCTTTAAATAGTAAATGGCATAAACCAATTTATCGACTCAAATAAAGAATCCATACAGCTTTGTAATTTTTATGCGTTTTTTTTATAAAAAAAGCCAAATTCTTAAAAAATCACCCTTTTATTAATTTGTTGTGGTTAAATATTCACATACTTTTTTATGGTGAAATTCATATCCTTTTATACAGTCATTTCTGCGTTTCTAATCACGTCATATTTTTCTAAAAATAGCGGATTTGAAAAAAATCAATAATAAACATAAAATCGTTTTATTCTATGTAATATTATAAATTTCAGAACACTAGGATTGTAATCGGATTGAAAAACTATGTGTGCTGAGGATGCTTTTGAGATTTTCTCAAAAAATCCTCAAAGAATCATCGCTAAAAATTTGATCGTTAAAGCTGAATCCTTGTAATCTCGGTGTTTTAAGAGTTCTCTAAATTTGTCTTGTCTTAAATGCGACTGTTAAACTGTGATTCTTTGTCTGATACTGTGCCCATGGTTTCAATAGGTTGAAATAGTCAGAGAAAAAAGAAGAATATGAGATACACATTTCTAATCCAGTGTTTGTCTAAAGTATACAAATACGTGACCAGACGTTCCGCGTTCCGCTTCGATGTTTAAAATAAAAACGGGAATCAGAAAATGAACCACTCTAATTCGACAAATCTACTTTTAAGGAATGTATACTGTAATGCCACTAGGGGCTTTTCCCGCGATGGCATTTATGAATGAAGGACCCAGTTTAGCGGCCGCACCGTTATCGATCACTGTAACTGTAAGAAAATCTTTTCCCGAATCCTGGATTTGGGACACAGCTGGAACACTCGATGGGTTAGTTTCTTATTTAACTTTATTTTCTATGATAGACAAGGTGTCCTACATGTGTGGTAGATGATGCATCTCATTCATTTCCTGAACTGCATGAGAATGTTATGTTAAATAATAAAAGAGTGTAGATATTTTACGCAGAATGTATCCAGTTTTATATTTATAACAGGTAGATGATTAAATGGTTCTACTGCATTTAAAACTTTTTTGTAACAAAACACGCTGCTTAACGCTGCTCCTGTAGAAGTGCGCATAGATTTCCCCTACTTTGTAACACTGTACTCTACTGTACAGAGTACACTGTACTCTACTATTTTCTTCCAGCGAGATATCATTCCAAAATAAGTCTATTTAATTTTATGTACTGCTTGAAAATTTTGCAATCTTATGATTGTGCATTTTATTCCAGGAGTTGATCATAAGTTTAAATTTATAACGCCTGTAATGGAACAACTTAGTCCAACGAGCGGTATTACGGAAAATCCTAAGCAAATCCGACAGACACCAAAATCGAAATCTGAATTCTGCTCAGATCCAAAGTTCGGTGTCGGCGTGATCCCCATTACAGTTCGGAGGGTGTTTGTTGAAACATCGGTTTGGGACAGTGTTAGGTTTGCGTTTATTCAAATTTGTCAATTTGCAAATAAGTTTTGTGTATTTGATTTTTTTTGCACTGTTTTTGTTTATTTTCTGCACTAGAGTGTTTATTTTTGATTTTTCGGATTGACTGAATATTTTGATTGCAGTTCAAAGTGCCTTTATTCGAAGGATGTTCATTCTGAAATGTTTGAGTAAGGTTGGGGTTAAAAGTTTCAAATCTATCTATGATAGCTAAGCGATGCTGCAAACGAAAACTAATGATTTTACAGTATTAAAATCCAATCTTTAATGGAATGCATTTTCTAAGCAAGACGACTGCAAAAATTTCATTTAAAAATGTAAAATGCAAATTTGTTTCTTTGTTTTTTTTAAGAGAAAAGAAGAACATTTATTTATGCTTTTAGTGAAGAAATTTCTTTAAATTCGTCAAATGTTACCAAATAGCAAAGTTTGAAAAATCGATATTGGATATTGTATTGTTGTACAAATCACATCTAAAAATCAATCTAATGCAACATATCTGCTTCAAATAATTAGATCCGTTCTATATGTTCGAACATCGAATAGTGGGAGAAATGCCAATGATGGCAATGGCTGCACCAGCTGTCTCCAAGATGGCAGTTATGAGAGAAGGACCCGTTTTGGCGGCCGCTCCGTTATCGATCACTGTAAGAAAATCATTTCCTGAATCCTGGATATGGGACACAGTTGGAGCACCCGATGGGTTAGTTAGTTTTCATGTTGATTTTTTTTGATGGACAAGTTGTCCTACCGTAACTCATTTATTTTTTAAACAGCATGAGAGTGTTATGTCGAACAATTATTTTTGTGAGTGTTTTTCTCAGTGCTGAATAAGAATGCGTATTAACCAAATAAAAGGGTGTAGATGTTTTTTGCAGAACGCGTCCAGTTTTATATGAATAACAAGTAGATGGTTAAATCGATTGCGATTCCAGAGTACGCAGCCTCGTTTGGAGTGGTTGGTCTTGCTGGTAATTTCGGTGTTGTTGTAAAAGTGCGTAGAGATTTTCCTAAGTCTTAGATCTGGTGAGAGATGTATAATAAAGGGATCGCAATTCATGATGTTTACTCCTAATGTTCTATTGCTTGTGGGGTTAGCTGGTGATGTTTTTTCCGTACTAGTCCATTTTTTTTCATGCAAGATATGATGTCTAGATAAATCTATGAGTAGGCAACTAAGTTATCTATATAAATAAATCTGAGTTGACTGATTTTTTTAAAATCACTTTCATTTATTTTTTCCGTGTAGCATCTCGAAATATTTTTTTTAATATCTTCTAATATAAAAAAATGTTTGGTATGTCTGGTCCAGCATAACTCTTCAATGAGACAAGCTCGTAGCCTCCAGAGGTTATAGAGTCCGCTTTGATATGTGATTGATAATGAGTTTGAATCTTTAACATTCCTTCACGCTCTAATTCCAGAAAAAAGTCACACACAGTTGATGATATCTCTCCAGGTAATTATAATTGCCGATACCTGACAGGGTAATTAACGAGGCTCGGCAAAGAAGAGCAGTCCAGTTTATATAAAGGGTGATTGGTCCTAGTTGGGAGTATTTCTTGGGCTGACAGAACACCCCAGACCTTTCACACATATGTCCTAACGTTAATCTACTCGGAGTTCTTTGACTTTGAATTTTCTTGGATACATAAAGAGGCTCATTCTTTGACACTAACTCTCTATTTGCTTTAGTTTTGGAAAATTTCAATTTTAATTCAGCATGTTGGTGACCACGCCGTCGATCTCCACTGCACAATGGTCGGAAAATTGAAATTTCCGGCCAAAATTCATTTTTTTGTGCTAAATTGTTGGTTTTCCACTGCAGATGATTATAACATGTAAGAAAAGTTTTGTACTGACAAGGGGCTGTCTATAAACCACGTAAACTCTTGTGTTCTCGAATAGACGTAAATAACTCGTTAGTGAAACGAGATAAACGATTACTGTTTTCAGTAAAGATGCACATATTAGTAAAACGCTTCTCATAGCTTTGAGAGTTAGTTCGCGATTTGTCCGCGTAGATGGTGCACGAATCTAACTTTTGATAGGAACATCAAAGAGATATGGTTTCTTCAGCAAAGTTGTAAAGCTATTCAATTCAAACAAAACTACTGAAGACGAAACGATTTAGCAAATCCCGATTTTAGAGCCACCAAATGTTGATACAGTTATCTGTGGTCTTGTTTGTAAAAACTGTTTTAAAACGGTGCTTGATCAATTCAACGCAATCATTTATAACATTTTCTGTTCTAGGTTGTATGATTTCACTAAATCGATCTTATTAACTTCCCCGTAAGACATTGCTCGCTTCTTCGTAAAACACTTGAATAAAACTTCAGAACTGTAAAGCACACATAAAACTTTGTTCCCTCTACATACACAAGCAATCAGACCGACTCAAAGGTATGAAGTAGAATCAGTCAGCCATAAAAGACATATAAGCCGCATGATTCAAGAGCATAACAATATGTCCCAAGTAACACACAAAACATGTTAGAAAATAAGTAACAACGAAAGTAGTCATATAAGTGTACTACAAGCGCAATTGAAAACTTGTGTTATTATATTGTGTTTGAAGTTGTTTTTCATCAGTAATACAACCGCATTTTGAAAACAAGCTCGTTTTATCTGGTTTTGGAGATGTTTTTATTAACATGAGTTCAAGAATGACAATCACTATCACTTGGTCTTTTCGTAAAACATTACACAATCTAATAACAACACTACGTACCTGTGAAATGCTTTTCCTTAGTACAGTAGTCGTAGCATTTAACACCCAACTTAAAATTACTTGATCAAATTATTATTGAAATTATATGAACGATTTCTATATTTATTCGGAGCGGTTTTGACCTGCCATCAAAAGATAAACAAAACCCTTGCAGTGTAACCAATATCACTTCAGATTTTTGTTATTGTATATCTAACAACGTTTTCTAGTTTTGTTAGATTTTATATTCAGATAACGTTGAAACTATGCGAAAACAATTTCAATATTCAAGCGAAAGAAACAACTCTTTTTGAATGGTTGAATATTATTTCTTGTCATCATTTTATAATCAATTAAAACTGCCACTGAAAAAAGAAATTGCCGATCTAGTTGCACTGCGCAGACATAACACATTTGCGCATGTGCTGGTTAACAGTTGTTATAGCAACAGATTTGCGCATTGCCGTATTAGTACTCGAGATGTATTTTGCCACCTAATTATATCAAGTTGGCTTGCTTGCGTGCAGTTATCGGTACTTGTTCTACTAGCCTTCATGTTTTGCGCTTTTCTAGTGATATTGATGTCATGGAATAGGTAACGTCAACTATTCAATACCAACGTGTGTTACTTGGGGTGTGAGATTGCGGGTTTACGCGTGGGAGTAGTTGTGAGATTGACGGTTAACTCAATGGAATTTTGTGTATGAAAAACCTGCCTGCAATGTTGGAAAGTTCGACCATGAGAACCTCCATTTGTTTATGCTGTATACCGATATATCCGGTACACAGCTTCTACTTCGGCTGTAACTGACGAGTAAATGCCCAAATGCAAACTCGAACCATTTGTTTAACTCTGGCGGTGATATTTGTGTTTGGTAAGAGAAGTTTGCGTGTGGTGTTTCATGGCCGTGTTTTCATAAAACAAACACTGGGAATCATTTTTGGGATAATAATTTATTTATTTTATTCGGTTTAGTATGATTTCACATGAATAATCGCTAAGTCTCTTAGCGATGTTGTAATGGGTTAACAAAATAAATTTCAGAAAAAAAACTTTGGGTTGATAAATGAAACATCGTTTGAAAATAACAAAGATACACGCGAAAATCAATTTATTGCTAATATTAACCATATTTTTTTCAAACAAAATGAAAATATATTTTTTACTTAAGTGTGTACAACTAAATAATCATCAAGTCTCCATAAAACTCTAAAAAATTCCATGAAAAATTAAAAATTTTAAATTATCTTTTTCTACAAAAACGTAAATTTTACTCAAACTTTTAACATATGTTATGAACAACGTATATTCTAATAAACCAATTAATCTAATAATTTCACGTTTTTTAATGTGTTTTGAGCCAAATCGCTATAATATACGAAAAACTTTGTTGATAAATCACCCAAAAATTCAAAAATTGCAAAAAAATGGAAAATTTTTAATCATCTTTTTCTACCAAAACGCAAATTTTCCGCAAACTTTCAACACATATTCTTGAAGGGCACAAGTGGGGCACTCAGACACACTATCAGGTGCTGTGCTCACACGTGCTTACATTTAATGTTTTTGATGGTCAAAATTAGGAAAATTACGCATATTTTCAATGTGGCCTGCGACTGACTCTGTAGGGTTGAAATCCATTACCCATCCTGTTTTAGGAAACTAATTTAATAAGCTTTCAAACATATGTGAATATACCATGATAGCTTTAGTAGGTTTTTATATATTCCAAAATATTCAGAAAAACTATTTTTCAACATGAACCGTTTTTTGTATCAAGATTTCATTCAAAAATTATGAAAATATAGATTAAACACTACAAAATCATGTGCTCAAAACATCCTGAATATGAAATTCGCATTTTGGTAATTTTGGCCACTCTTTTATATAGGGACCGTCTTATGTGCACTGCGCGCGCTGGAATGTACACGTGGAACTCCAGCGTGAAAAGCTCACAAACAGCAATCTGGTTCACTTGCTCGAGGTTTGGCACCAACACACGCAATCTGTTAGGGCGGACTTTAGTAATTTCTGTGATGGCTGAAAACCAGATCCTTACTACTTTGCATTGTATGCAATGTTTTAACGTTCCGCCGGGAATATACAACCCAGGGCCCAGGATATCCTTCTGGGTACAGCTTCACCCGATGATCAGCTCTTGTGGGGCTGCTTTTCTGACTTGCGGAAAACGAAAGTGACTACGCCTCCAGTATCACGGGAGTCAGTCTCTTCCTCGTCGGTTTTGGACAAGATTATCAAATCTCCAAATCAAAATCAAAAAACGCCGAAAAAAGAAATAACAAAAAAAACTACCTTTAATAGCGGATGATCCGTGTGCTGCTTATCTGCAGCCTATTGTTCCAGCAGATGCTTACCCGTGCTGCAAATGGTGTACAAACGGCACTTTTCACTGCAGGCAATTCACTATATTCAAATTGAGGAAACTAAAAATCAAAAAAAAACACCTTGAGGTGATACCACTTAGAGCAATTCTATTCATTTCATTTGAAAGCTGAGAAAGTTCTACCAGTTACAGCTTCTATATGTCTAAATTAATGTAAAAATTAACATTCTATAAGCAAAAATGTTCAGAAGTAGTGCTATTTTAATCGTATTTAGATGTTTTCTCACAAAAAGACGTGATTAACATTGTTTTTTTTTTAGCTAAATTGAACGTTTTTGAGCACCCTACAGTTCGTTCTTTGACACTGTAAAAATTAACATTCTGTAAGCAAAAATGTTCAAAAGTAGTGCTATTTCAATCGTATTTAGATGTTTTCTCACAAAAAGATGTGATTAACATTATTGTTTTTTAGCTCAAATTGAACGTTTTTGAGCACCCTACGTTCTTTGTTCTTTGACACCAACTCTCTCTCTGCTTTATTTTGGAAAAATTTCAAATTTAATTCAGCATGTTTGGTCCAGAACCTGCATTAACATAGAACTGGCAACCAAACCATCATTCTTTTTTGCCGCAGTGGGTGACCGTATGACCCAACTGCTTGCACTTGTCGCAGTTGATTACCCGTGGTGCAAGTAAACGCATGGGTAGACGCACCTTGTCCAGCACGTGACTCGACAGAGCTAACCCGGCGAAAGTCACCCGAAACGAGTGTGATTGGGCGTAAATTTTCGAACCCTTGTCTAGCGAAACTGAGTGCAATTGCTTGCAATCAAGTATCTTTACCGACTGAAGGCTAACATCCTTAAAATGGATAGTTCCAGGGTTCAGCAGATCGTCGACGGCCAAACTCGAATCGGTGACCACGCCGTCGATCTCCACTGCGCGCGCTGGAATGTACACGTGGAACTCCAGCGTGAAAAGCTCATAAACAGCAATTTGGTTTACTTGCTCGAGGTTTGGCACCAACACACGCAATCTGTTAGGGTGGACTTTAGTAATTTCTGTGATGGCTGAAAACCAGATCTTTACTAATTTGCATTGTACGCAATGTTTAACATTCGGCCGGAAATATACAACCCAGGGCCCAGGATATCCTTCTGGGTACAGCTTCACGCGATGACCAGCTCTTGTGTATCACAGGTGTCAGTCTTTCCCCCGTCCATTTTGAACAAGAGAATCAAATCTCCAAATCAAAATCAAAAAACGGAACCGTAGAAAACAAAAAACAAAAAAAACTATCTTTGACAGCCGCTCTGCAAGTATGATCCATGTGCTGCTTGCGCTGCAAAATAAGTTAGAAAGGGCTGCTGAGGCTATTGCCATTCTCCGCAGGTGATGCCATATGGCATCACTTGACATAAACTTTGATAACAGTTTAACAACTATACTTGAAATTTCTAACGATGAAAATCATCTAAGCGGTTAGAGAACAGATTGATCTTCAGCATGCAATATAGTTTGTGCCAATTTTGCATGAGGTTGTTGAGTAAGAAGAGTTTGAATGTCATTTTTCGATATAAAAACTGACTGGGTTAAACTGAAGGTTAAATTGAAATTTGGTCAAAAACATCGATCGTACAATATAAGACCTTCGGAAATCTAGCTATATAAGAGTGAAAGTGTATTTGAATTTATGCCTCTACCAAACTTGGCTCAGGTATTACTCAACATATATTACTTAACATAGGAAAAGGGTTATAGAATGGGCAATCAGAGATTGGCCTCTTATTGATCTTCTTACAATCCGGTTCGCAATCACAGTCCTAAGAGTAACATAGAATATTAATTCTCGAGCTGAATCAATCAGACATCACTAACTTCTAAACAATCATAACAACAAGAGCTAATATTAAATCCCGAGCAAGATCGGGTACTCATCTAGTTTTCAAATAAAAGATCAGACAATTCTCTTGAAGTCATTCATTGACTACTGTTGTCTATTTTTCGTCATTATTAGGATAAATCGGTTCGTGGAAAAAGAGTTTTAAAACCTGCATACCTTTTCAAATTTTAGCCCAGTTGAGTTGTTGATTTTTTTTGTGAAAATTGCTTAGTTCAGTAAGGCCTACACATCCACAAAGATTCATTGAATTCGAAGAGGGTGCTGCCAACATCTGGTCAATTTGGCGTGAAATGCGTAATATACCTAAAGAACGATATTAGAAAAGTACCTCCTGGCTGCAAATCAGAAAACCAATCTAATTCATCAAATCTGCTTCGAATGACTAGGTCCGGTATATGCTCCAAAATCGATTCATGGGAGGAATGAATATAATGCCATTCTCCCTGGCTATTCCGAAGAAGGCAGTTATGAGAAAAGGATCCAGCGCAGCGGTTGCACCGTTACCGATCACTGTAAGAAAGTCTTTTCCTGAATCCTGGATTTGGGACACAGTTGGAACATTTGATGAGTTAGTTTTTTCTTTTAATGTTTTGTTTGATAGTCCTACATGTGTGGTAGATGCTGCATCTCATTCATTTGCTGACTGCATGAGAGTGTTATACTGAACAATTAATTTATGTGAGTTTTTCTCTACTTCTGAATAATAATGCGTATGAATAAGGCACCGTAAATATTTTTTTCGAACAGTGGATCTAGCTTTACATCTTAAAGGTTAAATGGTTTTTGCCACATTGAAAACTTTGTTGTAACAAAATACTTTCCACAACAGCGTCTGCGATTCCAGAGTACGCAGCCTCGTTTGGAGCGGCTGGTCTTGGTGGTGGCGGTTATGGAGCTGCTGCTGTAAAAGTGCGTAGAGATTTTCCAGAGTCTTGGATTTGGGAAGAGATGCACGATGAAGGGTTCGTAATTTACGATGCTTTCCTTTAATGTTCTAAGTCTGTGGGGTTAGCTGGTGATGTTGTTTTCCGTACTCTGTTCGCTCATTTGATTGCAACTGAAATCGGTAAAGGAATTTGTAATAGTGTACATAACTTTTTTTGCAGCGAGAAAAAGTTTCAAAATTAGTCTTTCTATTATGATGTATTGGCTGAAAGCTTTGCATTTTTATGGTTGTGCATTTTATTCTAGAAGCTGATAATGATCTCAAGGGTTATGAGACACAGCTAGTAAAAGCTGGACCCTATTTACTGACACAGATTGGTGAGGATGGTGCTGCTCCGGCTCGGAGGGTATTTGTAGAGACATCGATTTGGGACAGCGTTAGGTTTGCGTTTTTGAAATTTAACAATTGTCAAAAAGTTTGCGTATTTGATTTTTTGCACTGATTATTTTATTTGATGCACTACAGAGTGTTTTTTTTTGATAATGCTATTGCAGTTCAAAGCAATTTTATTCCTTGTATTCGATAGAGTGCTCCTCCTAGTGTTTGAGTAAGGATGAGGTTGAAAGTTTGAAATCTTTCTAAGATATATGGATATCTGCAGCAGACGATAACTAATTATTTCAAAGAGTCAAAGTCTAAATGCGCTAATGTTACCGACAGAAACCCATTGCTTTTGTTAAAACGAATGACTAGATCGAGTCTTGCAGGGATCACTTGTTGAAAATTTTAAGTTCGAAAAACGTATGCTTTTCCTCAATGTGACAATTAGACAGATTAAAATCACCCTGCTTTTTAAGCACGGAAACCAGTTGCAATTCTTTGGTTAGTTTTTTATGTATTAATCTTAGTTTTTGTGTTTGTCCTGAATTTTGTTTGCTACATGAAGATACAAACCAGTCTGAGGCTGAAAATTTTTGTAATAAAGAGATATGGTAATCTATATTGTTATGTTATTTATTATAGAAGGTAACCCTCTCGAAGTAAT
The DNA here is from genome assembly GCF_029784165.1 of Wyeomyia smithii. Lineage (NCBI taxonomy): Eukaryota > Metazoa > Arthropoda > Insecta > Diptera > Culicidae > Wyeomyia > Wyeomyia smithii. The sequence continues at coordinate 45,006,761 of NC_073696.1, forward strand.
GTACCTATATCAACTTCTAGAGCCTCAAAATTTATACTCTTGGTTCAATTACTGAGTAAATTTTTATATCAGTTCATGAAATTTGGAAAACCATACTTGGACAGACTATAAACCATTTGTTTCGAAATGTAAAACATAACACTGGTCAACACAGGTTTTGCCCTTAGAGCTCAAACTGGAAGAATATAGAAGAACAGTATAGCATTTCAACCCGCTCCTGTGAATTTTAGATGCCCCTTGCTGCCTAGGAAGGGCGTTAATATGCCACACAGTAATTGCTCGCTGGGTTGGTCGTTTCTTCGTTCGCTTACGGGGGAACTTTATTGAAGTCCCTGAATACTTGACGCACCTCAAAGGAGGCTAAGGGCATAACAAGTTACTAAAACGGTTAAAAAGTCATTAACTTCCCTTTTCCCAGTTTAAGTCTTAGAGTTGAACTTTTTTTCGCACATGTCGACCAGTGCAATTCATCAAATGTTTTGTTTAAATTCAATAACCAATAGAATAGTCACCTGTTTATATTCGAAGGCTTATTTAGAGTTTAAGATATTCAGAAAGTTTTAACCGTGTTTCAGTTTTTTTACTCTAAATAGTAGTTCGGTTAGACGTGATTGACACTTATCTGACTAAAAAAACTAAATTACTGCTTTATATTTTTCTCAGAAGAGTAATTTTGTAATAGAGCATATTTAGACCATTAGATCATAACATAAGTGAATACAGGTTCACTCCAAAAGCCGGAACCGGAAAAAAAAGAAATAGCTATTCGAACATTCCTGTGAATTTTGGTGTCCCTAGCCATTACAATTGAATGAATAAAATGACATTCAAATGTTTTTGAATCCGATAAAAACGACATTAAAGACAGCCTTTGAAGTCTCAACTCGAAAACTCATTTATTTCAATCACCTACCTCAGAAAACAAAATCGCGCATTAATTATACACGGCTCGTTCAGCAGCCAACCAGAGGTTTTTTTTCATCATTAGTGGACCAATTTTTTTCTTATTCACTAAACAAAATCACTTACTACACTAAGAGTACTTTATTCTTCAGAATGTTCACCTCAAATTTCCAAAATCAAGCTTTAAATAGCAAGAATATGTAAGATGATTTTTTACAAATAATAAACTTCAGCTGTATGTATTTTCATCTATTTTCACTGTGTTGAAAAAAATCAAAAGTTGCCAAACCAGTTTCTGTTAATACGAAAAAATCATACTGAAAATGTTGAATTATTAATATTGACAGCACTGCAGAGGTTACCTAGGTTACCAATTTTGCACGTAAACAACTGTAGCGGATACCTAGGTAACCTACTACGACGGCTACGTTCATTCATAAAAATGTGATTCATTCATGACTAACAGTGTGATGAATATGGGGGCGTCTTGAGATGAATTATTGGGTAGTGATTTAAGTTTTGAGATGGAAATGAAAACATTGTGAAAAATGGTTTGTTTTATAAAATTCAGGATAAATCTAGCTAAGTTTACTAAATATACAATGCTGGGCGATTCCATAAGAGCACGTTAGCATATTTTGTTAATTTGTTCACGGGTTTCGTGAAAATTTGGTGTTTGAACCGTGCATTCTTCGTGATTATCGGTTTAATGAGATTAATTATGGAACAAATGCCGTACCTAAATAAAAATATCTGAATAAATTAATTTCAAAATTAACAAAAAAAAATTTAAAAGTAAAAAAAATAATAAAAATGTTTGAATTTTTAACAATTAGAAAAATTTAAAACAAACGAGTTAACAAATCAATTTACATTGATCAAAATTTTCCTTTACATTTTACTGCAATTACCTACATCAGGAAAAACTGCAAGATATTTTTTTGTAAGAAATGTGTTTTCTTACTTTTAGGAGGATGAGTCAAAAATAAAATTCTTCTTATTGATTCGCAAACAACAAAACATTTATGTAAAATAGATAAAACACATTTTTTCTGTGATTTGATTATTTATCAAATTCGATTATATAGAAGGAAAAAAATCGGAGACTATATATCAGGGATGTTACAGATGTGATTTTTCAGACATCTGCAGATGCTGATGCGGATATGTGATAACGGATGCAGATGTAGATGCGGATGTCAATTTTCATACGGATGTTTCGCATTCGCGGTTGTGGATATCCGTAGCATCCCTTGTGTTTTATTTTTCACATGATCATGGCCCACCCCAGTGCAAAAATTAATTAAGCGAGCAATAAATACCCCAAGGAAAACTTTTCTAAAAAATTGTATGAAGCTATTTGTTTTTCAATATCTGCAGGGTATGATGCGAATGTTAGTTTGCATGCGGATGTTCCGCATTTGCTGATGCAGATGCGGATATCCGTAACATCCCTACTATATATATTAGGGCGGGAAAAGGGATTGATTTCCTAGAACCAATTTTTTTCAGTTCCATTTGGGGTCCCAAACAATCCTAAACTTATTATTAAGGGGTTATATACCTTTTTGGTCAAGGAAAATGAGGGAAGTTTGAATTTGTTTTTAAGTTCATAGCACCATTTTCATTGCATCCAAGTGGTATTTTTCTGAAAGTACAGTTTATCAACAACAAAAAAATGCGTTTGATTTTGAGATATACCAATTAATACTGGAGTTATGGCCGTTCCCCCGAAACGCTATTTTTTGCAGTGGCTCGCGGTGATCCTGATAGAGACTCAGCGGGTCAACCGAAATCAAAAAACTCGTATTATTTCATTAGTTTTTTTGGTTAGGGAATAAGAAAGAATTACGTTGTCCATTGATGTGAACTTTTGTAATAAATATAATAAATATCATTACTTTAGAAGTGTGCCGTGTCCTTGAACGATTGCTTTTATGAGTATTTTGTTTTCAGCCGTTCAGCCGTTCAAAGTTGAGTACATCGAATTAAATGCTGAAAATATTGTTCAATGGCAAATTACTGAGGCTTTACCTTTTGTAAAACTTAGCTATTAGTCAGTTTCTCTCAAAAACAACATTCAACTAACTTTAATTTTATCTCAAATGTCATTTCAATCGTTTGTGTTTTTGCTGTTTATATTTTGCTTAACAATTAATAAATTTGGCTAGGTACCTACTTTTGAAAACTTAATTTGGAGGAAAAATCAGGCCCCGCAAAGCGCCCAAAATTTTGGCAGCCTATAATTCGGTTCAAAGAATATCACGTAAAACCGAGTTGATTTTGGATAGGGTTTTTTTTTCATTTGGAATGCAGCGATCGTTGAATAATTCCATTTTTCTTAATGAAGGGCATTAATTGTATATTTTTTGGACTATTGTAAGATTGATCCGTAGTGCAGAAGTGGTGTTGGATCCCTTAATTTTGATATTAGAAGTTGCTGTGTGCACTGTAAAAATTAACCAATCAATCAGTAAAATACAATATTTTCATTATCCAAAACTATTTTCGAGTGAAAAAATCAACCTCTTTCTAGTGACTAAATGCTGCTTAATGGTAATTAAATAAAAGCTATTGCACCCATGGTCCAAAATCGAATGTCTGCTTAAAATATGACGAATGAGTGCTTTACTCTCATATTTTCGATAAGTTTTCAGCACATAGTAGCTCCTCAGATATCAAAACCATCCGAATAAAAAAACGACATCTGGCAGACCTAAACTGAGTTCGAAGAAATATTAATTCTATCCCTGCGTGATCACTTCTTCTAGCGAATGATACCTCCTCCAGACTATCCCCGATTACCTATAAAGTACACCGAGCTCCCAACGGAACGGCACTTTTCACGGTGATTGAAAAGTCGCCCCGTGCGCTTCCGGTGCACGAGTTCAAGACCAATACCAGGCCACCATTGGCCGGACCGTATGCCTTCAGCCGTATCCCCAAGCCTCACAGAAACATTCCGCGAATCTTTCTGTCGCACGAAATCGCCGACACGTGGTTGTTCGAGAATGCATACTCCGGGTAAATACGACCTTTCTGCCGAACTTGCCGAACTAATTGGAGTGATAATCAAGTTTTTTAAACAACCAAATACCAAAATTTTTTTTGTAATCGCAACATGCTGCCGCTAATATTCGCACCCTGTTCTGGCGACGGTTGGTCAGGACTTGAACCCCCGCTAGTTGATTCATGGAATCGTTTGACAGTACATCCAGCTGCTAAAACGCTCCCGCTGATCGTTATTCTGCCGTTCAATACTAATCAAAAAAGTGTGTTCTATTCATCATTAAAAATGGTCATAATACACTCATACCCTAAATCATTTGTTGGTTTGTTCTTGTTGTTTTGGTGGTTCGTTGTTGGTTTCTTTTAACACCTATAATTGTTGGAGATTTGTCGTTGATGTCACTAACTTGCATGCACGGTATATAGCATCTCACACCCGTTGTTTTCATACCAACGATTTCCACTTATACAGTTTCGTTCTGTTCGCAGCAGATTCTCTGGTGAGAAAACAATCACGAAAAAAGTACCGGACACAATTACGTCCTGGATTATCACTGGTTTCTCGGTAAATCCGATTCACGGACTAGGACTGACCCAAGTGCCCCGGAAGCTTAACGTGTTCCTACCGTTCTTCGTGTCTACCAATTTACCGTATTCCGTGAAACGTGGCGAAATCGTGTCTATTCCAATCGTGATTTTCAACTACATGGAATCGGATCAGAGTGCTGAGGTAACATTCCATAATACGGAACAGGAGTTCGAATTCACCGATATCGAGAATGAAATTCATGAAAATCCAAGTGAGTTAAGTTTATGTGTGTTCAGTTTTTTTGTCAACTCTAATTCATTATTATATTGCAGAGCTAGAACTATTCCGCAAAAAAACTATTGATGTGCCGGCAAACAGTGGTAAAACGGTCTCATTCATGGTCAAACCTACCAAACTGGGACACATCACCATTAAGGTTACGGCTACCACTAAACTGGCTGGCGATGGTGTCGAGCGGCAGTTGCTGGTGGAACCGGAAGGACTGCCTCAGTATGTTAATAAAGCCACTTTCGTAGATCTGCGTGCTTCACCAGAGGCAACGCACAATTTTACCGTCGAAGTACCGAAGAATGCGGTTCCCGATTCTACACGCATTGAGGTCTCTGTTATTGGTAAGTCTTTTGCATTTACCCTAAAGTGACAGAGAAACGAACAATTTCTTTCTTCTCATGTCAGGTGATGTGTTGGGATCCACCATCCAGAACTTGGATTCTCTCATCCGGATGCCGTACGGCTGCGGCGAACAGAACATGTTGAATTTTGTTCCCAACATTGTTGTGTTGGACTATCTTACGAACACCAACCAATTGACCTCGCAAATAGCCGCAAAGGCCAAACGTTTTATGGAGTCTGGCTATCAGCGTGAATTATCTTACAAACATGATGACGGATCGTTCAGTGCGTTTGGAAATTCGGACAAGAGTGGCAGTACCTGGCTGACTGCATTTGTGGCACGCTCTTTCAAACAGGCTGCCAAGCACATAAGCGTGGATGAAAGCGTCATCGATCGTTCCCTGCAATGGTTAAGTGATAAACAGGCTGCGAACGGTAGTTTCCCTGAGGTAGGACAAGTTTCCCATAAGGATATGCAGGGTGGCTCTGGACAGGGAATCGCCCTGACTGCGTATACGTTGATAGCGTTCTTGAAGAACGCGAATTTGATCCCAAAATATCAAAACACTATCAATAAGGCTTTGGACTACATTGTTCGAAACACCGAGGGTCTGGACGATAATTATTCTCTAGCACTAGCAGCTTATGCACTGCAACTCGCCGATCACAGCTCTAAGGGTTACATTCTATCAAAGTTGGATACGAAAGCAACGATGGACGGCGACACGAAGTGGTGGCACAAACCAATCCCAGAAAGTGACAGCAAAAATCCGTGGTACAGCAAACCGAATTCCGTGAACGTAGAGATGTCGTCATACGGTATGCTGGCATTCCTAGAGGCTGGTCTTGATACGGACGCATTACCTGTGATGAAATGGTTGATTAGTCAACGAAACGAAAAGGGAGGCTTCCAGTCCACCCAGGATACGGTTGTTGGATTGCAAGCACTGGCAAAATTGGCGGCCAAAATTTCCTCCCCCAATAACGACGTTACCTTTGTGGCTACCTTCAACGATGATCAGCAGCGAGAGATGCAGGTTAACTCGCAGAATGGTATGATCCTTCAGAAGTTTGAACTGCCGTCCAATGTTAGGCAGATCGGCATTAAAGCTACCGGGCGTGGATTTGCAATCGTTTCTCTGTCGTACAAATACAACATGAACGTAACCGGAGAATGGCCGCGATTCGTGCTGGATCCTCAGGTTAACAAGAACTCTAACCCGGATTATCTGCACCTGTCGGTGTGTACCAGTTTCGTTCCAACAACTGGTCAAAACAGTTCAAACATGGCTGTGATGGAGGTGGGATTCCCCAGCGGGTTCACCGCTGATACGGATACGTTACCGTCCTTGGAAAATATGGACTATATCAAGGTAAGATTGTGTAAAATCGAATCAGTTAAGGTATGAAAATGATATTTTGTTTGCAGAAAGTTGAATTGAAGGACGGTGACACCATCGTAGTTCTGTACTTCGACAGCTTGGATCGAAAGGAACTGTGCCCGACTATTTCCGCATTCCGTACACATAAAGTCGCAAAGCAAAAACCAGCTCCCGTGGTTATCTATGATTATTACGATAACTGTAAGTCGATATTATTTTGGTTCGGATACGAGTTGTAATGTAATTATGTTTTTGCAGCTCGCATAGCTCGGCAGTTCTATGACGGTCCCCGGTCTACCTTGTGTGATATCTGTGAAAATGAAGATTGCGGTGAATCTTGCTCGATTCGCTCGCAGAAGCAACGTTCACCAAAGGAGGAAACTGGTACAAGGGTTACGGTCAATGGAGCGGAGAAAACTGGCCCAATGCTTGCGGTTTCATTTATTGTGGCAGCAGCTTTGTTGAAGGTTATTATTCTGTGAATGGTTTGGTAACTGGAGACAATGTTAACCCGAAGAGCGACTTGCAAAAGTTTTTACTTTATCAAATCGGTGTGAAGAGTGTTGCGATTTGTTCTTGAAGCAAGAGTCGATGGGAATAAATACTATATATCGAACTTGTCTAGAACTATTGATTTGTATTTTGTTGATTGTTCCGGATGTTTGAAACGGGGTCGATATTCAGAAAATAAAAATAAAACTTGAATGACGAAAACGTCACAGTAAAATAAACTTGATAGATATTTGGAAAATAAGGTTTTACAAAAATATTGTTGTGCTGTTGGTACATATCCAAAGTTATTGCAAATCTAGCAGCATCTAAAACTTTTTGAACACTTTATTTTATTTTGTTGAACTCACTTTACAGAAAATATATCTTAGATTATCATGGGTTTTGTGATATTTTTCGCGAAAAATGTTTTAAAAACTCTAACGATTTTAGCTGTTTTTGAAAAATAACATTACCCGTGGACAGGCAACGTAATTGACATTTCATCTTATTCCACCACTGACTAATATCTTTCGAAAACGCCCGGAGAAGCATTTACGAATGTCTAAAGTCAGTGTTTCTCAAAAGCCGTACAAAGTCCGATGATCGATAGATTTGAAGAACGGAGCAATCTACATAAAGCTCAAAAATCAATGTAAGAAAGCAAAACCGTGACATCATTCATTGTTAAGAAGCTTGACTACAAAAGTCGCTTGCTGAATCTTCCGACTACTCTCCAATGTATCTACATCCAACAACTGACACCGATCCTCGTAGCGATGAGGGAAAGATGAGGAGTACTTCAGGGCAGATGTCTCAGAACGATACGAACGAATCTCCGTTGAACGCGTTATATTCTGTCCTTCCAGCACAAGTCATGAGACTTCCGGATGATGCAAGGTTTTCCAGGTTTGGTCGAACTAATGTACAGTATAAATGCCTGTTTGACAGTGTGGATCTGTAAAATTTCGGGTGATTTTGGTGACGAAACCAAATTGTTTCAAAGCTTTAGAGATTATAGCGATATGATTTTGGTTGAACGTGAGCTTGTGATCCAACAGAATTTCAAGATCGTTGATCTGATTGATGCGTTCAAGAGCAGAGCTATTTATCTGGCAATCGAAAGAAATGGGCACATCCCGATCAAACAAAACTATCAGGATTATAACAAAACTTGATATTTTGTTACGAACTTTTTGTATCAACTTGTGTTCTAAACTTGGTCTCGTTAATTGTCAAAATATCGAAATTCCTATCCAAATTACTTACTGATTATTACAAATCATAGCAAGCTTCGTGAGGCTTTTTGCAGAAAAAGATCAATCAAATTCCGTTATAAATATGCTTTAAAAAACACACTTTTAAACATTCAAGTGTATGATAACACAATTTAATATAATTCTGTACTTCTTATCATTCTGGCATATCAAGAATATTACAGGCTTTGTTATTTTTATCAAGTTCAGATATATTTGTGTCACCCGTTTGTTGTAATCGTTTGATCGGGATAACAACGAAGGAACATTATAACCACACATTTAGCGATGCTTATTGTTGGCTTGTGTCTGTTATACCAGCAAAGGTCCAGCAGTGTTTGCAGAGGGTGGCAATACTGGACAGATTTCACAACAAGGTAGATCTTGAGATCGTCGGCATATACCAATACGCACCCGGCACCCAGCAAAATTGCGATGTCGTTGAAGCTTAAGGCAAACAGCAAAGGAACTAGGATCGTTGAAGCTTAAGGCAAACAGCAAAGGAATGCACGTGAATCTGTGGAATCCAGCGTAGCCTAAAAGATACGAGCTTAGCCATGAAGTCAGTCTCGGAAACACCGAGTTCAGTGAGCTGATGTATTCGATGATCTACTGCGTCAAAAGTTACCTTAATTTCCATACACAGCATCAATTTTCGATCCAGCTTCCAACTGTAAGATACAGGTCCTTGAAAATTCGATCAATTTAGTCGATACAGAACGACCCGGCACAAACCCATGCTGATCAACTGAAATATAATTACTGGCGCTGTACATTGTGAACGATAATTTCATAGATCTTAGTTCCTTACGTCCCGTTTTTCAACCCTTTTTGAACACAGCAAACATGAAGAATTGTTTCTAAAGCGCTGGAACGATTCTGCCCAAACGATTCAGTAACAATCCGACTGACGGGCACGGCAAGAGCAGTAGAACAGCCACATTAAATAATGACAGGAACACAATCGAGACCAGGAAGGAAGGATTTTTTTAATTTCTTGGCTCCAGCAATGACCATAGCAGGAGTAATGTCAAAAATATAAAGATCAACATCGAAAGGAACACCTCGATCCCGTTTCAGCTTTCGCAGTTTGCTTCTACTCGAAGCTGTAACCAAAAAGCCCAAGTAACCAGTAAGCACTAAATCATTGCCCTATAACAATACTATATTTGATTACAGAGTTCTGGGTATGAACTTATTCTGACCTAAATGCTTGTATATATCTGATATAATGTTGAAAAGGCAAAATAGCGAGCTGATAAAGTGCTTCAGGTGGCAACCATTGATATGCATCACTAATGCTGATTTGGAACACCCATGCGATTTCTCTTTTCTGACATGTGAGTTAAGAAAACAAACGAAAAAAATTTAGAACCTTAATAATTTGGTGTCTGGAACGAATGCGAAAAAATATTCAGAAGTAATACAAATGGTTCATTTTGTGCATGTGTTCTTTCTCAACATCGTTTGGAATTCCACAGGGACTTTTTTTCATCTTCTGATATTGACGGTTCAGAAACCACGAGCCCAGGAGATGTAGATCCTGGATCCAATGCATTTAAAACACTACATCGTAGCACTTACTGTAGCCCTTTAAGCGCATATTTTGCTCTCAGTAATGCTAGTTTAGCCAGGGGGATTTACCGCTGTCAAATTTCATATATGTGTGCGTTATCGCAGATCAACTATGGTCCATGGAGTTTGTTGGTCCATGACGTTTGATTAATTACCAATGTGACGATAAAACATCACCAATTTTCGTTAAAAACTTGTTGCTGTCCCAAAAATTCACTACGGAACGCATTATTAATAAAAGTTTTCCGCGATTTCTCGAGTTTTGTTAAAAGAGAACGTTCCATTTTACATCGATCAAAACGACAAAAACCAAAACATACAGACGCCTTGTTGCCAAATGTGTTGGTCGCGGTTTCACGATATTTGACAGATAGATTTCCCCTGAGTTTTGCATAATGCCCTAATTATTAAAACATGATATAAAGCTATTTGGCATTACCAAGGCTAAATTAGTGCTAAAAAAATGCTATCTTCCAATGCTCATGCTTACCTGGGAGGTCTAATTCTTGATAAATTGACATCAAGCCAACTCCAAAACACATCACAAAACCGATTTGTCATATCATCTACGTCCATTTCGTCCAACAATGCTATCCAATCCAGAGAAGGGAGATATTCAGCAAGTGCATTACAGTTGATTCGACGATAGTTAAGAGGGGCCACATAGGGTTTGCAATCCTGGGAACGATTTCCCGGGAATTACCTTTTCCCGGGGTTCTCGGATTCCGGGAACAGAAATATTGATTCCCGGGATTCCCGAGTTCCTCGAAAAATTTCGCAAGATTTAATATAGTTTCCCATACAATAGTGCAATAAAACTAAATATCCAATCACAACGCGAAAGAGAGCATTATACGAAGCAAATATTTGCTTGAAATGACGGTTAATATTATATCAATCCCCGGGAATATTGCAAACCCTAGTGTCACACCAACAGCAGCAGTATGAACTTCAACTGGACGAATCGGTATTCGCAAGAAGGAATCCAGTGCACACTGGGCCAGGAATGGAATCTAGCGGAACGAAACTATTAGCGCTCTCAGGGTTTAACCAATCGGTTTCCGATCTTCTACAAAGTTTCTTGGTATAGTTGGGGCTTCATTTTGGATGTTTGAATTAGTTCGAAATTCAGCCGCAAAGGTGGCGTTGCGTTGCCAACTTCTTTCTCCTACACGCTAGAGCTTTGCGGTTGTCGACAAAGTTGTAGATCTCTAAACTCTATAAAACTTTACAGAATATACAAAATTTTTAACTCTTCAAGTTTCGAAGAGTTTTCATAAAATTTGTCTGAATTTCAAGTTTTATTGTGATAATTTTATGAGTTCACTAGAATTAGTTTCTTACAAATTTTTTCTCGACAGAAATTGAATAATTACGTCGTTATCTTGCGAGTACAGAAGTTTTTGAAGTATTTAAGTGAAAATATAACACAAAACTTGAAGAAAATACCTTATTTTGTGAATAAGGCGACATCCGTAAATTACGTAACGCAAAAATCCAATTTTCGGACCTCCCCCCATATGTAACGAAAAGTAACGCCAACACCTACCCCTTCATTAAAAATACGTAACGCTGTAGAAGAATTGTAAGAATTGTAATTGAATTGTAAAATCTTTCCAAAAACGAGCCTAACAATAGTGCTCGTTTTTGGAAAGATTTTTTGTTACGTAACGCTGATCTTACCTCCCTCTTCTCTATGTAACAAATCTTAACGCTCAAGTATACCCCCCCCCCCCTCCTACCTATGAGCGTTACATAATTTATTGAGGAACTTGGTGTGTGAAATGAGCTTTATTTCGAAGCTTACTGGGGGAAGTGAAGTGCCCTGCCAGTCGTTACCATCCAGGATGAGATAGGTCTCGTTGTCCATCACCACTGCTACGTCGCGACTAGCCGGGAAAATCTACTCGACCCTCTTATTCAGCCGCGGCAACTGCGTCATTGCGCGGAGTTCCAAGACCAGTGGACGAAACTGCCGCTTCCTGACATATGTTTGCCAGGTACTTTTTTAGTATTTGGCCGGTTGCACCAACCTTCCGACCAAGCGCATGCAGTGATGTAGCTACTTTTCCCTCGGTCGTCTTCTTCGGAGTTTCTCATCGTTCAGGATCGTCGGCCGTTCGGAACCGGGCTTTTTTTCGATACTCTGTCCAAAAGTGCCAAGGTGTTGTAGATGCCAGAGCGGGCGTATCCGGCGTCCAAAAAGTGCTGCACGATGTCCATTTTCGACGCGGCGTACTTCTGAGCGGAGTAGCCTCATTGTTTTCGCCATCACGGTTAGAGTTTGACTGATAGAGCTGAGCTGACAAATTTTTTCTACTCACTAATGGGCTACTTTGATTGATGTTGCATAGGTAGTTTTGTCAATCGGCAAATTTTTGTTCATTTTTTGAATGCAAACGTTATTGATATCCTTCAACATTAAACCGCTTTCTCTACAAAAAAGTTACCCACATACAAAACAAAGTAGATAGGGGTACTAGGGGAAAGCCCGGCACTGAGGGTAAGACCGTCACCCCTGGTATTTTACTAGAAAACGCTAATTACCTGTGTTTTGGGATATGTGAAGTGTTGGTGTTTAATATTTTAGATATTTTACGACACATCGAAGCCACCGTGAAACGTCAAACGTCAAAATAATAGACGAAACATACGCTACTGCAGCTGATGCGTAAACGGATGTAATTTTTCGTGAGTGGAACTTTAGCTTTTATTCATTTGAAAAGACTAAAATAATTTTTCGTTGCTCTACAATTTATTGCCTGTATAGTTAGCAATCACAGGAATTCGATCTGAGGTAAATTGAAGTGATAAATTTGTAGAAATACTCTTTCTAAAAAAATGTGTGCTGTCGGGGTAACACCAGACCGATGTCATGGCAACAGTTTCCTGAAGCCGCCGCCGATGATGATGGCGCTACTGTTAGAAATATGGTCATAAGCTCCGTTCATTGTGCCGCATGTGTTACTGTACAGATTTTTTGCGTGCTTCTAACTATATTGAATAAAGGGCTATCCGGAACATGTTGAAACATGTTTGAACGTGACCATTTATGTCCTGCACAAAATCCATGAAACGTTCAAAACAAAACAATCGTTTTTCGTTTTCTGCAGTTCTTTACACCACTTGCAGCAACAGTTGATCTGGCATGGACGGTGCTTAATCGGCAGTTTCGCAAGCACTGACAGCCTTTTGACGTATAATCGAGCCAGAGAGCCAGAGAAAAACGGCTTCAAGCGAAATGTATGGGGATGACGTTCGTGACAGGGATGTGGGTAACACCGTCACCCAGTGAGTGGGGTAAGCCCGACATGGTCTGAGGCTAGTTGGGTGTTATTGACACAAATTTCTCATCTATTACCGATGTCTCGCTGATAAATAAATTAATTAATCGACTTAGAACCATGCACTCAAGCTCTTCTGTGATTTATGAATGATTCCAAGGGTTATTAGAGGTGCCAAATGTACTGAATCAAGTTACAAAACTGAAGACTTTCCCGGTGGTATTTGAAATATGCTCCCGTGTGGTCAATGTGATCCTGGCTTCAATGAAACTAGTTAATAATATGTTTTAAAGTGCCACATGATTGGCTTGTCGAGTATCAAATTCTTTCATTGTTTGTACATAATGTTCACCGGAACTTGTTCCGGCAATTTTCCCAGAACCAGCTAACCGACATCAACCAAATTCAACAGTAACACACAGAAATGCAAGATCTCTCATTCGGCGGTTTCCGAATTCAAATTGGTTCAGTTAATTCGAGTTAATTCATTAACAAACTTAGGTGCCGGTGTTACCCCCAAGGGGTGCCGGTTTCACCCGCACTGATTGTTAAACGTCGTTTTTATCTTAGTTTCAAAACTTGACTATTCTTTGTAAAATACCAGTTTGAAAGTACTGAAAACCTTCATATCTTGTAGAAAACAATCTGGGCAATGATTTTGTGAAAGAAATATAACAATATTTGCCATCAAGTGCTACTAAAGAATCATTTTCCTTAGGGGGCCGGGCTTACCCCAAGTACCCCTACGTCTCTGATGTAGCGATGTAGCAAAGACCTAAATGGCTTAAATTTCCCATCGAACTACGGAACATTTGAGGAACGGCAATTTGTACACCACCAAAATTACTTTTGTTACTGTTACTCGCGCTACCATCCATCACATCGATGGACGTTAACAGCGGGGCCAGATAGTTGAAGGCTACAGACTGCTTCGTAACTTCAAAACATTCAAAATGATTTGTACTTTTTCTAAAAAGCATTCCTTGTTCATTTTGTCCCACGTAGGGTAAACAAGTGTTAAACGTCCCCCTAGGAAAGAACACGAACAACAAATATTTTAGAAATTTGGGTAGATTATTTAGTTGATTGTACACAGCACTTATTTTGTTCGGTAATGAATGTTAATCAAAAATCTTGAATTGTTAAAAAATCTCCAAATCGCAGGTTTTTTAATTTACCGAGGCAAAATCCAATGCCCCATTCAGAAGACTAATACGATTTTATTTACCGTATTTTGGTCATTCATCCCTAATCCTGGCAAAGCTCGTTATATACCAGTTTACGCTACAGCCTTCAAGAAAGATTAAAATTTCATCGAGAAAAAATAAGTATATAGAATGCTCTGTTCGGATTAAAATTCGAGTTGGACGTTCCGGACTCTACTCGGTCCGTCGTCAATCACAGAGGGTTTTTTTCGGCATCAAAATAAACAGTACAGAGCGTAATAGAAAAACTACGATTAAATTACGGTATAAATAGTCTTACAATTAGGGAGTCATTAATCTATTGGACATCGAGTGCCAATCACCCTCAAGTATTCCACCGTTTCTGTCGTAGAATAGTATTATGCATTCCTGATGTTACGACATATTGGTAGAAGTTTAAAGCTTTGTTACCAACAGACCCTGTCTGCAGCTAAGTGTGAAATTAGTGTCCTTGAGTTTTCCTTCGCTTGTGAAAATCAGTCTTCTTTAGTCAGGAAGAAGGGAAGCGGTCAGCTTACCGGGGCATCTATAAATGCACTCCTTCTGTGGTAGCTCCCCAATTTCGTACATTTTCAACGATGCGTAGGCTGCCTTCGAGTGCCCGCTACCGTTGAAAGCAATCGTAGCATCCCGACCGGCGTGCTCTAGCAGTACATCATGGCCACCTGGATGCTGTAAGGACGAACGGATTTTAGTAAATATAGACAATCAGAGTTGCATTGTTTACAAACACTTAGAGATAATACACGAATCTAATCCATTACCGTTCTAGGCAGCGTGTGCAATGTATCATTGCATAACACCTAAAAATGTTTGATAGCTGCACCGTAATGAAAGCTTGCAACTCAGTACGTGTGTTTGCACATTATCGCAAATTATTGCAGCGGTAATTAATCAAATGCTCCGCGCATGTCACAGGTTAATCATACATTGTTCTTTGGCGAAATTCCAAACTGATAAGACTCGCTGTTTCTCATTGGTTGAATCCTAAACGGCTGACTCATATGGTTTAATTTGGTCATCTGATCAAGGGGTAATTTAATGAATTTATTATTAGATTTTATGTCCATGTACATACAATTTATATCACACACATGATGTATTTTTCTCTGTTGACTTTCTGCAGTTTATTAAAACATACCAATAGAATACTAAATTTTAACTCCTCAAAAAGTAAACTCTGAGAAGAAAAGCTGCCCTCCGAAGATTGAATGTAAAGTTGCAATAATTGAAATACTTTTGAGTTCATGCTTTCAACACAAACCAGACTATAAACTTGAAGATAATTTAAACACAGGGAACAAAAATTTGTATAGATAGTATCGATTGTTCAATTCACAATGAAGTAACAACTCCGAATTTGAGGAGTTAGTCGTTGAGCGTTGAATGGTGTAATGCAGAAGTTTTCGTACAATTTTTTGCCAATTTTCTCTTGCTCTATGATAGAACTAACTCCTTTTTCCTCGAAAAAAATCTACATGCGAAATTTTATCTCAATCGTTTCTCAAAGCCGTCAAAGTTTTACATTTTTGATCGATGAAAAAAAGCATAGGAATAAAAATTCGATTCTTTTTTCTTAAATTAAATTTTAGTATCTATTTATAATTCATGTGGGTAAATAATTTTTTTTTTCACGATGTATAATTTTTGTAAAGCATTATAAGTTTTTTTTTTAAATTCATACTCTGACAATTCTTCCGTACATCCAAGGGTTTCTAAGCTACAATACTTTGAATGAAACCTATTGTAAAATAGTTGAGTTATTACCCTAGTAACAATGTTGGTTTTATCAAAGTTTTTTAGTGGTTATTACAGTCAAAACAGCGCTATAAAGCTTTGGTAAACTCAGTTTTGTTACTTGGGCTTAGACAATTATTCCTCCTGTAGAAAATATTTAGTTTGCTAAGTCAGACACGTGTGCAAAGTTTCATTTAAATCAAAAATGGTCGATTGACCTTGAAAAAATAACCAGAAATGCAGTTTTTTTGTTTCCACGGTTGCCGTTTTTTTCTGGGATCGTTTACATAAATAAATATTCCTCAGTATTGAATAATTTTACCTTGAAGGGGAAGAGTGACGCCATTTTGAATTTTTGCGAAATCAGCTTTTTCAGTCACCATCACCAACATATTTTAGTTTTCTCACTTTTCCAAAAAACCGTAAATCTTTTACAAATGAAATTAAAAAACTGGATTCAAAATCAGTTGATAAATGCTCCTACAACCGGGAATACGAACCTTATGTTGGGCTAATTTTCTTATACATTTTTACTAGGTGAAGTGTAATCAACCACATAAATGTTATAAGTTCAATAGTCCGATAGGAAAAATTAAGTACATGTCATTTCATTATAATCTGAGTTTTGTCAGACCCATTTTTACAATTCATTTGGTTGAAATCAAACTTCACTTGTCACAGAATTAATTAAATTTAAGTCGACCCTTCGCAATCTCAAAACAGTGTAATAGAAAATTATATTTTACGGTGTGAGGATTTCCTTCGAGCCATGCAAAATGGAAAATATGACTCAAAAATATTAAATCATGTACGACTTTAATTCACGTTTTTCAGGACATATAAAGTCAAATGATTTTCGAAACAGTTTTTTTCGCAGCGATTTTTGTATTTATCCGAATAGTTCCTGAAACCGAAATGAAAATTCATTCCTTTTACGAAAATCGGAAATATGAAATTTTATTTACTTTAAGGTGCCATTCGGTATTGATTATTACAGGATCAAGATCGATAAATATTTGACTAAGAGTAAACACTAACTCATCAAACGAAAGTTTACTTTTTTCACTTTAAATCTTCAGTAAGTATTCCGTCGAATGGCGAACTTGAGCACTTGAGGGTTATTTAGTGAATAGTTTTGCAAGCTTTAATCCAACTTTTTGTTTGTTTGAAACATTCAGTTATTTTGCGCCGTTTAAAATTATTATCTGCCCTTCGATCTTAGCAAATCACTGTTTTTTTACATTGTGTTGTGGAAGATTCTAATCAAAAATTTTCGAGAACTTTCAGACAAACAGTTCCCTGGTTGAAGACTATGAATCCACTAGGAACAAAAAGACGTGTTTCATCTCGTTCTTCGATTGTTAATTAACAAACATTACACTGCACTGCACCGGAGCAACAAAAGGAACGAGCTCCCAAACATCCTCTGATAGGTAACTTATTTTTCACGTCACTATTAGTCCCCACTAGAACAATAAACGCAATAAAATCACGTCACTCACCAGCTCTAGAAAACTAGTGATGTCGTACACCCGATCAAACAGCACAATCCAGCAGTCGTTGGGTGTGTCGTGATAAGACACCTCATCCAGTGTAATTTGTTTTCTGTACCGTAGGTTGTTATTACGATCGCCGCTAGGGGTCGTACTGAGCCTTAGCGCCGTCATCGCCAGCTGCAGGAAGCTGGTAGCATTCTGTTGCTCGCTAACAACAGGAACGCTCGTTGCATCCTCCACCTCAACGCGCACGGGGATCTGCGTGTCCACCGTAGACATTGTGCACTGCAGTTTGTTGTGTTTCACCTTAAAATTGAGTTCAACCGACAGGTAGCGCTCCGAGCAACTGAGCTGGATGCTAGCTCTTTCGATGGTAGAATCACACTGATAGGTTGGCGTGAGTTTTCAGGGTGTTTTATAAACATACTTTTTGTTACTTGATACGGATTCGGGTGCGGGGTTTGTAAGTATTCGAGGCAAGGCAGTCGGGCAGATTCTTGACTGTATTCGCAACCAGGGCACGGGGTGCGCGTTGTGACTAGACTAGTGGGACGGTGTAGGTTGCTCTTAAACCAGATTACGACTGTTAGATTGCGAAAAAAGAGGATTTCCTAGTTCGTATGGATTAGTCGGATGAATTGGAGACTGTCTGTTGCTAAATGAAGACTAAAGCGCGTTGATAACATCAGCTAGCAGAAGCTTCGCATTGGTAACCCACTTACTATCAGTGAAGCACGTTGAATGCGTGCGATGACTTTTTGGAGATTACTCCGAGTGTTACGTATTAAGACTAGATGGCGTAATACTTAACTCGGATTATTTTTATTGCTTCAAGCGTTTGGGAAAGAATTGCTTATTCATATCACTTTCACTAATCCTAAGGACTATAAATGATTATCTTGCATTGATGGGCGCCAACAAACAATTACGCAAATCGTTTGATTGCACGATAGTTTTCTCGTTGTGTAGAATACCATATGACAACACACTTCACTTATGCTTTTATAATAGACGTGTCAATGACACTTGAGTGCATCCTGACTGTAACTGTAACTGTTGCGGCAAAAGCGAGACTTATGAGAAGTTGGTAGCTAGGGTAAGTAAGTATGTTTTAGCTCTTTTTGAAATGTATCAGTCTCGATTGATTTGAAAGTCCAATTTATAGACTTTCACCCTATGTTGGAGCTTTCTAATAGTTTCGTCGCGCCACTGTCGGCAGGATAGTGTTTCATGTCCTCGTTCTAAATCGTTCTCCGGAACGATTTTTTTTCTAGTGGTTTGGAGTGACACGAATCAACGAAAAATGTTCATTGGGTTTCGTTGACACGCCGTTCGACCCAGTCGTTGTTCTTGAGTCATTTCGTTCTATTGTGGTACGACTTCGATATAGTTTGGACTTTGGCAGCACACAACTGACGATAATATTGTAATAATTAGTAAATCCAATTATACGATCGTTGTCGACAATGCGACGACGGTTGGTGACTATATTTATGTTTTCCGTCTTGTAGGATTGTATGGATTCCTTGGTATAGTGATATTTGATATCTCGAGGTTCGCCGCTCTAGATGCCACGCACGAACATGAATTGGCACTATGCTAAGAAGCACTACAGAGTAGGTATTCGTTTTGTTATCTATTCAAATCGATTCATCATCTCAGATACACGATGTACATACTGAATAAATCATGTTTCGAGCAGTTTCCGATTTCAATAACTGAGAAAACGTTCCCACCAGCGCACAGTGGTCCAATAAGGCAAAAAGTGGAACTTAATTCCATAGCGCCTTTTACCTTCATCCTTCCTTAAAAGTGTCTTCGGATCAAATGTTTGTATGAATGACCCGCATAATCGCAAATTGTCAAAAAGTATGAAAAGTTTACTATACCAAAAATAATAGAATTAACTTTTTTGTGTTAAGAGATAGAAGAAAAGTTTGTTCAGAAAAGTTGTAGAAAATTCAAAAATATGAAACTTTGTTGAACAAATGAAAATCCTATCTTCTTTCGGTACAAAGTTATAAAGTATATTACATGGAACTTACTTAAAAGTTAGTTTTTTGTACTTAACTTTTGTTAGTTGCATTTTATACGAAAGTATTGTTCGAAAAAATTATTGGGGCACATAAAACACACATTTTTGCCAAAGGTCATATATCTCCAGGACTTTTCCTCACGAAATTATATCATATTTTAGCTTATTTTTTCGATAACTTCAAGAACGTTTAGGTTAAAAAGGGGCAAGTGGAATCATGATGTCAATACGTTTCCTTGAAGTTAAGCTGAAGTACTATAAACCCCTTAGGTTCCATTTATCCCAATCCACCCATATTAGAGTACGGCGAGCATATGTTACAGTAGGTTTTCATATATCCAAAATACTAACTTTTTTGTGTTAAGAGATAGAGGAATAGTTGTTTCGGCAAAGTTTTAGAACGTACAAAAATATGAATCTTTGTTGAATGAACAAAATTCCTATCTTCATTGGGTACAGAGTTACATGGTATTTTCTGTAAAAGTTACTTAAAAGTTAATTTTGTGCAATTAACTTTTGTTAGCTATATTTTACAAGAAAACGTTGTTCTAAAGAAGCATTTGGACATACAAAACACACGTTTTTGTTGAAGACCACACATATCCAGAACTTTTCCTTACAAAGTTATAGCACATTTGAGCATATTTTTTCGATAACTTTAACAACGTATAGAATAAAGATTTGGTGAATTGGGACAGATGGATATTATAACAGTTCTGAGCACCTGAGCTAAGCTTTGAGAAAAAGTATTTACATCATGATTCTACTTGCCCCTTTTTACTTTATACGTTCTTAAAGTTATCGAAAAAATGAGCTAAAACATGCTTTAAGTTTGTAAGAAAAAGTCCTGGAGATGTGTGGTCCTCAACAAAAACATGTGTTTTGTATGCCCAAATGCTTCTTTAGAACAACGTTTTCTTGTAAAATATAGCTAACAAAAGTTAATTGCAAAAAATTAACTTTTAAGTAACTTTTACAGAAAACACCCTGTAACTCTGTACCCAATGAAGATAGGAATTTTGTTTGTTCAGCAAAGATTCATATTTTTGCACTTTCTAATACTTCGCCGAATTAACCATTCCTCTATCTCTTAACACAAAAAAGTTAGTATTTTGGATATATGAAAACCTACTGTAACATATGCTCGCCGTACTCTAATATGGGTGGATTGGGACAAGTGGAACCTAAAGGAGTTTATAGTACTTCAGCTTAACTTTAAGGAAATGTATTGACATCATGATTCCACTTGCCCCTTTTTACCCTATACGTTCTTGAAGTTATCGCAAAAATAAGCTAAAATATGATATAACTTTGTAAGGAAAAGTCCTGGAGATATATGACCTTTGGCAAAAATGTGTGTTTTATGTGCACTAATAATTTCTCCCAACAATACTTTCGTGTAAAATGTAACTAACAAAAGTTAAGTATAAAAAACAAACTTTTAAGTAAGTTCCATGTAATATACTTTAGGATTTTTATTTGTTCAACAAAGTTTCATATTTTTGAATTTTCTACAACTTTGCTGAACAAACTATTCTTCTATCTCTTAACACAAAAAAGTTAATTTTATTATTTGTAGTATAGTAAACTTTTCATACTTTTTGACAATTTGCGATTATGCGGGTCATTCATACAAACAATTGTTCCGAAGACACTTTTAAGCTAGGATGAAGGTAAAAGGCGCTATGGAATTAAGTTCCACTTTTTGCCTTATTGGACCACTGTGCAGCGTAAAGTAACATTCGTCGTGTATATGTTATTACGATCGTTTGTATATTTTCAAGTCTACAGTCTATTTGTCTGTGGCATTATCAGCCTGCGATCAACAGTTTGACATTAACTCGTCGTAATTTTACTACGAACTACGCGGCAGTTAGCACTATTCCGCTAAATCACTAATTCTCCAATTAGCGACGCTAATTTTTCAATAAGCGTATTCAGAGCCGGATTTAAGGGGGGGCCCAGGGGGCCCGGGCCCCGGGCCCCCCATTTTTGGGGCCCCCACAAAACGAGAAAAAGTTCTTTTCTCTATCAAAAATGAGATTCAATCAAAAGTTCAATTTACAGTAAGAAAATTTGAACAGACCATTTCAATCTGAAACTTTCCTTCAGTGTTATTTTTTCGCGAGCGCCAATATCACAACCACATCCATAAGATTTCACCTTCGATTCTCTTGGAATGACACACATTAACACACCATTTGAATCGAACCAGCGCGCATGGGAAATCAAGCAGGAAAGAAGATAATCCACAAGTTTTTTTAATACATTGCTGTTGATTCCGAAAATAAGTTTACCTTTCCGAATCAGGGATACTAGATTTGCGTTGCAAAATGCAGATTTTCAGAGTCCGTGTGCAGATTTTATTGACCTGCAGAAGTGTGTAGGGGTAAACAGGGTAAGACCGCCCTGCGGGGTAAGACCGCCCACTGTAGTTTTACTACCAAGTTATAAAATAATTGAAAAATTTCTTTAACGTGTCTGTCACAGTATAATTTCATAACATTTTGCACGTTTTTCTGTTTTGATAGTGCGCGAACGGTCGCAGAAATAATCAAAAACAACCTTTCAGCTGGCAACCAGTCAATGCGCTATTGTTTTGCGGCAACGGGACTTAAGGTTTTTCAGTCTAAAAATCTATTGTTTTGTTCGTGAATATACGTTTAATCGCTTGCCTGAATCTATCTTCTTTCGGGAATATCGAAGGCCATGAGTAATCTTGTAATTTTGACTACTTTTTCGGTCAAATATGAAAATGTTCCACTGGGGGTAAAGTCGCCCACTATACAAGGGGTAAAACCGCCACGTATCCAACTGCTTGTTGTTTTACTTCAAGACCCAAATGCCTCGACACTACAAAGGAATATTTACAGGATCAGTAAAGCAACTTCAAGCCACATAAGACATCGATGTTAATCGACCATTTTCGATTTGGTTGAAGCTTTTCTAGTAATATATTTTAACAAGACTTATTTTTGAAAAAAGTAAACCTGTGTGAAAATGGTGTTAATGAACCAAAATGATTTTAGAGCCATGACGGTTTTTTTGATTGGTATGACGTCTCCGGCAGAATTGAAAATAGTAGTTTTTTACTTCCGAAAAAAATACACACTCTAAAAAAATTTAAAGAAAAGATATAAGAATAGAATTAAAAATATATTTTTTTTTAAATTTATTTGAAAAAATATGTTTTTGCCTGTAAAATCTACAAAAGGTAAGCTAAAATTTTATGGTTGTTGGATCATGGAGTAATAGAAATATTAATAGCTAAATTTTTGTGAAGAATTTTTTTTTGGACGGTTTGTTTGGTGTATAGAGTCGTTGATAATTTTGTTCTTCAAAAAAAAAACATAGAAAATTGAAAATATAAATAAACGAAAGAATAATTATTAGTATTTTTCTATACATAATAAGTCTTCAAAAGAATCATACAGACAGGTTTAATGAGTTTTAATTTTTAGCTTAAAGATAGGTATATTATGAATTAAATATCTTGAAAACCCCCAATTCTGAAAAATCTATTTATTTTGAAAACCAAAAAAGTTACCTAAACATTGATCTGAACTTGAATAATCAGAAAACAAAGTAAGTTGAACTTAGAAATTTTTTTTTCAGATTTTTCACAGTGTATATTTTATTTAAAAAGAAAAAAAAATACCATCCACAACTTTGTCAGAGACACTATACCGATAAAATCAACCGTTTCGGCCCTAAAAATATTGTTTATCCTCAAAAAATGGTGGGCGATCTTACCCCGCTGGTGGGCGGGCTTACCCCGCATGAAAAAGATCTGCACATTTTCAATGAATTTTTAAAAATTGAAAAAAAAAAAAACTGGAAAATAAACAAAAATATTTCAGTTCTTATTTCTTAAATGCGGGTATTGAATAGAAGAACCTCTTAGCGAAGAAAAAATGAAATTGCAGCCGCAACTTTTTTTTCTATAAACAGAATTGCTTAAGGGGGCGGTCTTACCCCGCTTACCCCTAGTTTTTTCCTAGGTTCTGTAGATTATTGCCAGCGTAGCCTTATATTTGCGCAGTCTTTCTCAAATTGTGTGCAAATTTTTGCTCGCGGATCGCATTTTTTTCGAATTGCGGTAGGTTTTTATTTTTCAGATATCAAGAAAAAAAATCCCGGATTTCGAGCAGTTGCATACATTTATTTATTTGAGCCTAATGATCTCGAACGCAACTGGAGAAAGGTCTTTATCGAAGATGAAACTGATTGAAAATAGGTTGCGTACGACTATGAAGAGTGAAAGGCTGTCAAACTTAGCATTGTCAAGTTGAGAGTACAATATTCTGAAGGAGCTGAATGTTGATTATTCAATCAATAAGTTCTCTGCAAAAAAAAACTCGTAAGAAAAAATTCTAGCAAATTTTTGGTAACTTTCCAATGAGAAATAAGTGTTTTTAACTCGTACGATAAAAAACGGGTTTGTTTTATTCTGGGGCCCCCACTGTAAACTGGGCCCCGGGCCCCCACAATCGTAAATCCGGCTCTGAGCGTATTAACGATTCCGCTAATAGACGCCAACCCTATAGAGCCTCTTTCTTCTGAATTATAACAAACATAACGTACAGTTTTAATCCATTCATCTGACCATTATTTTTTTCAATGAAAGTGCGCTGTCTAAGAAGTGCCGACCTACCGACGGGGAACGTTGATAACCGAAGGAACATAAAATATGAGGTAATACTTTCTAAATTCCAGGGTATTTGATAACTTAGCGACCGTCATGAAGCATTATAATTAGTCCTAGCTAGTAATAGCTACAGTACATACGGTGCTGATTAATTGACAATAACAATAAACAATGATCTCTAGACCCGCATTGCCCGCATTCAAGCATCGTGAACGGCTAGTGGCGCTGTGATGTGATTACGAATCCAAAATCGTACTTTCTATGGCATATATCAAGATGGCTTGACAAAGTATTTTTTTTCAATTCTTTTATCACCAATATTTAGTGGTTGTTTTGTGAGTTCGAAATCCAATTTGTGGTAATTTGTGGTTAAGTGGTTTCCGAGAAATTTTCAAAAAACTGAGTCAAGCCATCTTGAAACATGATTTTTCTTCGATTGAATCGGACAACGATGATATAAAGATCAATCGAAAGCTCTTCATTTGTGGTTCACGAAAATGTAATTTTAGGGTCATAATTACTAGTGTTTGTACAGAAATTTGTGTTTTATTGTTCACGTAGTTCTACGTTTTGTTTATTTGTTGATGACGCTGCTGGCCGCTAGTGGCGTTGGCTGTTTGCGGTGTTTGTCATTGCTATACTGAGCGTGCGTGTGGGGAATATGGTAAATATCGAGATTCAGGGAACTTAGTCAACACACTTGCTACTACAGGTAGCCCAACAGGCGCAGAATGGATATGTGTAAATTTGTTATCAAAAAGGATACCGGTAACGAAAATGTACTTTCAAAGGAAAGCAATCCAATTCGACGGATTATTTTTCAGAACCAGTAGGAATGGCAAACAATAACTATCCCTTTTCATCACCTAGTGTCTGAGAAATGTTTCGGAAATATTCAAACAAATGTTCAAATAAACTGCCGGGATCCAACTTAATGTTGCTCTTCAGTTATTTTTTCATGCATATGTGCTAACTTATGAGCAAAGTTGTAAAGAAGATGTCTGCTGTCCGCGGGTCTGTTAAGCTACTAGTGGCAACGTCGCACAGAGGAGTACATAGAACAAAAATCTGGCCAAAATAAGAAAAAAATTTTTGTTGCTTTTTGGTGCCGCTATGTTTTTTTCTGCAGCTTAAATAAATGCTTCACAATATACCATCACTCGATTCACGTTAAGCAGTATTATCATATGCTGGGAGCGCTGTAAACATTGACAAATTTTCAAGCATTTTTTGGGAATCGAACCAAGTTGTGCCAGGCGTAAAAAAAAATAACAATTGATCAATATTATGCATCTAATGAATTCTTTATGTTCAATGCCAATAAACCGGTTGATAAAAATTCTGATGTTAAAATTTATAGCTACTCTTAAGAAGTTTTCGAAATTGGTGATTTTTACGTATTTTCGAGCGTTTTCATTATTGAAAGAATTATCAAATCTCGCGGGATCCGATCATATAATCATCGGGGGAATGGAAGTTCATAACATCACATCCACGCAAATATCTCATCCGGTAACGTCCAAATTCACATTTGCGACCCGTTTGAAAAATGTTGTTCATGACATATTTTGACAAATTCCTGCCTCATGCTTCAAACAGAGTTTCAGTTCAACAAAGATTAAATGAGATTAGTTAAGTGAATGAACTTCAACTAATTTAAGTTAACTTAAAATTAACTCGATGCACAAAATCTATAATCCAGGTAAATAACACTCCGTCCAAAAGCCTTTTTCTAACCTACGTAGGTTCCACGAGGCATCATATAATCTGTGAGCAACAAATTTAAAAATTCAAAATGAAGATATTTTGCTACATCATTTTTCTTGTAAATTCTTCGATTTGTGTCGCTGCCCGTTTTGCGAACACAAATTATGCCAGCGTATTTCTCCATCTATTCAATAACATTAATGAAGCCACATAGGCTATGTAAATGTAAACATCAAGTTATGTGCGTGATATTTAGAGTTACTCTTTGATACAATACTCGAACCAGCCACTCCCACTTCTCACTCAAATATTTTCCAACATATTACTAAACAGTAGCGAAAATAATTTTGGCCAGGTTTCCACTCGAGTTACTTCTCTGTGCACTCGAAAAATAATCTGTCGAATTTGGATTGCTTTCCTTTAAAAGTACATTTTCGTTATCGGTATCCTTTTTGACAACAAATTTACACATATCCATTCTGCGCCTGTTGGGCTACCTATAGTAGCAAGTGTGTTGGCTAAGTTCCCCGAATCTCGATATTTACCATATTCCCCACACGCACGCTCAGTATAGCAATGACAAACACCGCGAACAGCCAACGCCACTAGCGGCCAGCAGCGTCATCAACAAATAAACAAAACGTAGAACTACGTGAACAATAAAACACAATGCTGCAACTTATTGGAACATTAATTTCTCAGTTCAATATCCGTCTTTTGAAGACCTTCGACTGTTAAATTCGAAAATGTCAACTAAATTGTTCAGTAACAAGTTATCAGAAAGCTCGAAGGTGTGATATCATTTCACACCTACTAATTAATTAAATTAAATGGGATTATACATTTGTAACAGGAGAAAGCATTCAATGTCGCAGTTGTACCAATTTCACAGTTTGAGGTTTGTGATAACTGATGCTACATGTATATCAATTTCTAGGAACCTTAATCGCAAGACAAGTGGCACTCTTAATTAGTTGTTTAGAAGAATTGTTTGCCTGCTTACACAGCTCAAGTTGATTCACGGCTGGCGCTGTTACCGTGCTGGATCGAAATCCGTACACCTAAGCACATGATAATCTTCGACGGTCAATATAAAATCAAGAAATCACATATTGCTTTAAACTGACATGTTTAGTTATAGGTCTACTTATATTTAATCACTATTTTCCAGCAAAATGATTAAAATCACTCCGAAACTCGAAAAAATCATGTTTAAATAGAACATGTTTTGAATCGAAATCCGTACACAGTTTTTTGTCTGAATCAAAACCCGTACACTTTTGAATCGAAATCCGCACACACGCGATATAGACTGGATCAAAGTCCATACAATAATAAATTATACTCCGTATAGATGAAGGAGTACAAAAATGAACATCATTTATTTATAATTTATCTTTAAATTACCGAATAAGTATATTTTGAGGATCAACTGGCTCCTAAAGTTTCACACGGTTTTCTAATTTTTGATATCAGCTGAAATAGTGCAATTTTCGTAGCGTTTCGTAATAACTGGAACGCCGGAACCTCTCGAAGCTTCCCGGTACGACTTTCCCTTGCGCACCTCAGTCACAGCTCGTTTAAAATTGTTTGCCGTATATTTATACTTGTTTTCTTTCATTATATGCTGAAAACAAGAAGAAAGTTCAACAATATATGCATGATACACACGCTGTACGGATTTCGATTCAAGCAAATGACAAGCATCAAAATCCGTACGGCGCAGTTTTTGTTGAATAAATACAACTTACACTATTTATTAGACAATATACAGCTCGAAAATAACAAAGACTTACCTTTTCCATCAATTTCAAAAAGATTCACAGAGTAAAACACTTATATCCCACTTGAAAATCGTTTTTATCTGAAGAACGTTTCCTTAGTAAGTTCTCTAACAAAACAACGAAATGACAACTGAAACCGATACACGATTGATTTTTCATTTTTAATATTTTTATTTCATGGCCTACTGGCGCATAGTTTAATTTAACAGAAGGTCAACAACTCAACGGATTTGTACATGTAACTATCATATGAATTTTCACTTTTATAATGCTTAAAACTGAAGAAAAACATCAAGGTGTACGGATTTCGGTACTGTACGGGCTTCGATCCAGCACGGTACTACGTTTATTGAAATACTGGCTGTGAGTGTTCCAACATTTCAGTGGAGCAACAAATGGAGCAACCTGACCAGAATGAAAAAAAAAAATCATTGCTGGAAATTTTTGTTCAAGCTCTAAGTCTAATTGGGCACTCCACATAAAAAATATTAGATTAAAACGACAGTCAGTGAGTGACTCAAACTACTAGAATTAAATTTCCTGAATTGACTTTTCGACTTATGTGTAGCAACTACAGTTGCTTCATCGATTCTATCGATTCTTTAACCTGAACAAAGATCCTAATCGCAACGAATACTTTTCGAGTTGCAGTGTTCAAAATTGACAAACGACAACCGATCAGTGGCGTCTAGCTACTTGAACATATTTTTTGTCTATTCTGGTATGAAAATCTACTCCGCACTGAGTAAATGCTAAATTTGCACTTTCGGTGTTATTATCAGTTGTTTGTCGTTTAGTTGTAGCGATGCCCTCCGATGAACTTATTTTGTTAAGACGTGATTAATTCAGAAACGGAGAAATTTCAATACATGACAGAAAAAATGTGATTCATATTTAGAGTTAGATGTGCTGTTTGCAGTGGTGGGCACCGCTAATCGAAAATTTAGCGACGCTAATCGCTAAGTCGCTAACCGGAAAATTTAGCTCGATAATCGCTAAACGCTAAATCCACATAAGCGGAACTTTCGCTAATCGCTAATCGCTAACTTTTTAATATATAAATAGTCATATCGCTATATGTATTGCTCCTGTTTTGTAAGATTTGGACCACTTTGATCTTTTTTGGTTAAACAAACGAAAACAATTACTTTTAACAGCTATTTACAGTAAGAGGTTCACGAAATCCATATTTGATTTTGTAAAAACAAGAATAACAAAAGTTATTTAGCTTGCATTGAAAATAGATACTCTTAGGAATGTTTTCATAAAAATTCAATTATTATCTGAATCGAAAAAGTAGAACCTAAGTTGTCATAATTTCAAGCGCATTGCAATTCAGCAAAGTTCTTGGTGTGCCGAAAATTCAATCTAGACCTTGTGCTTGTCCTTCAAAATGCTCCTGTGGCTTGTACGATAACTGCAACTCCATTCTAGAGTAAAAACTGACAAAAGCAACTTTCGCATCAAAGAATGTTCATCTTTCGAAGGAATTTACGTACGCCATCAGCAATTCACAGTTTTTCTAAATATTTCTATTGTCGCTTCTCTACAAAATTTAGCGAATTAGCGATTAGCGTTTCGAAGGCCAAAATGTTAGCGACGCTAACAGTTTCGCTAACCAGCTCAAAAATTAGCGAAATCGCTAAATCGCTAACTGAGTTTTAGCGTCGCTAATTAGCGAATTAGGAATTAGCGGAATGGTGCCCACCACTGGCTGTTTGCTTATCTGGTAGCTTTTCTACGCATCGACAAATCGCGTCAATGAATGTACGCATTAACCTCACTGGAGGATTGTCTTCGAGGGAGAATAGTAAAAACAAAGCGAATTCGAAAGCTTGAATGAAAATAAAGCAGTTGCTTCTCACGAATAAAATTCGGCATTACTTGTAGGCATTAATGCATGGCTTTGATAAGTACGAAATTAATTACATTATGCATTGATTGTGAAAAAACTTTTTGATTCAGTTAAGCCTAACGGTGTCGACTCGGATTGAGAACTCAGACCAAATAAAATTGACAGGAGGTCACGTGAGCTCTACAATCGCAACCACCAGCACCAATTGTCTGTTGGTATATTTACGATGAGCTTTTCAGTTTGTGCAGAGTTTTATAGCTTGAGGATGACGACCGTACATCTTCATGTGAAAAAGGAAGCAGAGTTTACCGCTCTAAGGTTGCAAAGAGGAAAACTATACTCGAAGGGAACCAAATCGGCAACCTTCGCATACTTAGGGAGTTCAAACTAACTCCGCTATTAACTACAGTCTCCGACTGGATGGACGTTAGGACCAACATGGATATTCCGTATAGAGTGATGAAAACAAACCGCTCTATGTGGAATAATGGAGGGCCTAATCTTCCACCTGGCATTGTCGATTCCACCTGGATGGCTCGAAAATGGGATCCCTAACGGAATCCGGTTTATACGGACCCGGTATCAGGGAAACATTTTCCCTGGGCAAATGGCCCACCGTTTTTCAAGCAGAGGTATATGCCATATATATCTGCGCAAAAATATGTCTGAAACGCAACTACAGACATGCGAAAATCGGTATATTCTCGGACAGTCAAGCAACACTACCAGCACTTAAGTCCGTCAAATGCGCTTCCACACTTGTTTGGGAATGCATTGAAACTCTACGGGAACTCTCCCGGCAGAACTCAGTTTTCTGTTTTGGGTGCCCGGACATTGTGGAGTTGAGGGTAATGAACAAGCTGACTACCTAGCAAGACAGGGATCAGCTCAGCGGTTTATTGGCCCCGAGCCGTTTCTGTGTACGTCCAATTCCGCTATCAAAAGCGAACTACTAACTTGGGAAAGGCTAGAAATAGCATCCCTATGGCAACAGGTACAGGGTTGTAGACAAGCTAAAACGTTAATCTATCCGAACCCCGGAACCGCCAGAAAGTTACTTAGTCTAAATCGTAATGGACTACGGATAATCACGAGACTCCTTACCGGACACTGTCCCGTTTTTTATCATTTAAAAAAAAAACGGTGTAGTGTTGAACGACACCTGCCGATTCTGCAAATCTGAACCAGAGAGTTCAGAGCATTTGCTTTGCACTTGCGGAGCTCTTGCTTCCTCTAGGTACAACTTCTTAGGAAGTTACCTTTTAACTTCATACCAAGTATGGAGCTCTAATCCCAAGCAGGTCATTAGTTTCATCAACTATGTTGTACCTAATTGGGGTACAGGTTTACAACAAAACAGTTCTACTCCATCAATGAGTACGAGCAATCCGTAACCTGTGCACAGAAATCGGGGCCAGCCACAAAAGACAATCAGCAAGACTGTCGCTGTGGCATTTTAGTACCCAGTGCCCTTTAGGCATACAAGTAGAAGAATGACGACCGCACATTTCGTAGTTGCTCCTCCGTGACGGATCTGAGCTAGTAAAGTTGCACGAAGAACCACGTAGATGGCTATTTATGCTTATACTCACCATTTTCAATGCACAACAATTCAGTTTACCTCTGCATATCCAACGACTGTCACGGAAAGGAAAAGGAACATATTCGTCACAACGGTAAGTGACGGATTTCAATATTTTGCCTTTCTCCTAGAAAGGTATAGCAATCACTTGCAAAACCGAGAGTATAAAAGTGCTCCAAAGGGCCAAATGGCATATATCACTCGACTCAGCTCGACGAGCTGAGCATTTTTTGTATGTATGTGTGTGTATGTGTGTGTGTGTGTGTGTGTGTGTGTGTGTGTGTGTGTGTGTGTGTTTGTGTGTGTGTGTGTATGTGTGTGTATGTGCAGATTGTTATTCTCACTCACTTTTCTCAGAGATGGCTGGACCGATTTTCATGAAATTAATTGCAAATGAAAGGTCTTGTTGTCCCATAGAACCCTATTAAATTTTATTGTAATCGGATTTTTAGTTCAGAGGTTATGTATCAAAATGTAAAAATCATGAAACATCATTATCTCAAAAACTACACAACCGATTTGAACAAAATTGATTTCAAATGAACGGGCTACCTGAAATACCCTTAACTTTTGAGTTTTATAAAGATTGAATTTGTGGTTCAAAAGTTATGAAAAGAAACGTGTTCTGAAAATGTTTAATCTCACTCATGTTTCTCAGAGATGGCTGGACCGATTTTCATAAAATCAGTGTCAAATGGAAGGCCTTATTGCCCCATGAGATCCTATTGATTCGTTTTGCAATCGGACTATTACTTTGCCTGTTATGTTTGAAAATGTGAAATCCCGCTATGAATAGGAGCATATTCCGAAGACTACTTGGACTCACTCAATTTTCTCAGAGATGGCTGACCCGATTTCCACAAAATTAGTGTCAAATGAAAAGTCTAGCTGCCTCAAAACACCCTATTGAATTTCACTGTAATCGAACTGTAACTTCGTCTGTAATGTACCGAAATGTGAAAATCACGAAACTTCATTATCTCAGAAACTACACAACCGATTTGATCAATATTGTTATCAGATAAGCGGACTAGTTAAGCGTTCACTGATGAATTATGATTGAACATGTGGTTTCAAAATTTGGCTGCCTTATACGTTCCCATTTTATTTGATTATAATCGAACTTAAGCAACCGTTATGTATTAAATTGTTAATAAAACAACGTAAGTCTATTATCTCAAAGATTACATGACTTATTTGAAAATAACTAGTAGGGTGGGGAAAAATGATCGATTTTTCATAACCTATAAGTTTTTGGTTCCTTTTGGGGCCCCAAACAATCCTAAACCTACCGGAAGTCGATTGGTTTTGTCTCCGCTTGGCGCATTGCTATTCAAATTTGTATGAAAATTTATATGGGAAACCCTACTTTTTTGCATTTACCTTTCTAGAGAGCTCAATAATGATCTAATAATGCACTACATTATGTAAAAGTATAGTATTTTAGATGTCTAACAACTTTGCAGAAGGTACTGAAAGGCTAGGATGACCCTAAGAAGAGCTATAGCTTTTCAAAGTTGAGTATGTCGATTTAAATGCAAAAAATCTTGTTTTCTGCCAACATTACCAATGTACCGGCGTCAGTAGGATTTCCATCAGAAGTAACTTGTCGTAACGAGTTTATACACTCAGCTGGATCAAATAAACGAATTCAGTTCAATATTCTAGGCGTAGGTAGAATCTACGACGTGTTTCAGAAGTAACTTCTGATGGAAATCTGACTAACGCCGGTACACTGGCAGTGTTGGCAGAAAAATGATTTGCAACATAAATTTCGACATACTCAACTTTGAACAGCTCCAGTATTTTTTTGAGACACCCTAGCTCTTTGATGTCTTCGACCAAGTTGTTGGGCATCAAAAAACCTACCATTTGAAGTCATGAAAACTATGGTTTGAGCCACTTTGAGCTTTTTAGAATGGAAAATGCAAAAACGTTGGTTTTTCCATACAAATCTCCATATAAGTTTGAAATGCAATGCGCCAAGCGGAGACTAAACCAATCGACTTCCGATAAATTTATGGTTGTTTGGGGCCCCAAAAAGAACAAAAAAAAACCTTGGTTCTGGCTTTCTACTATCAAGTTTCGTTTTTTCCATATAACGATTCCCCACCCTAATAACTAGTGTCATACGAAGGAATCATCTCTCAAACTTACAAATAACAAACTTCATAACAATTTGATATGTGGCTCAAATGTTATGGAAAGAAAAGAAATTCAAAGACTATTTGAAACTATACTCGCTTTGATCGATACATGTGGCCTCAACATAATTTATATGTAGTGTTGTACTATTTGAACGTTCCAAATTCATTGATTCCTTGCGATGTGTTTAAAGTCTGCAAATGCACGACGAATCGGCCATAGGATATGATCGAAGTCAAATAACAAATCGTTTGGAATGATTGGTTTTATCGAAATGACAGCATCCTCGGCTTTTGGCTTCTTTACATCGCCTTAATTCTGAATATATTCATATTGGGTGGTATTCGGTCATTTTCAGCAGATTTGGCATCAATATGACACCGGAAATACCCATTTTGGGAGGTATTTAGTTCGCGAGATGTGCAGAAATTTGTGCAGAAATTTGTACAGAAACATGTGCTTCCAGAAGAAAGAGGGGCGTCGAACCATTATGGACATATCTGTTACCTCTAAAAACATTCTCATACCAAATTTGGTTGTATTTTCTTGATTGGTTCATGAGCTGTGCGAAAATTGTGTTTCATTTGCATGGGAGGGCCCTCATAGAAAAGGGAGGGGTGTCAAACCATTATGCACATATTTGTTACCTCTCAAAATATTCACCTGCCGAATTTGGTTCCATTCAGTTGGTTAGTTCTCAGGATGTGCAGAAATCTGTGTTTCAAAAAAAGGAGAGGTGTCAAAACATTATGGACATATTTTTTACCACTAAAACCATTTACCTGCCAAATTTGGTTCCATTTAGTTGATTAGTTCTCGAGATGTGCAGAAATTTTTGTTTCATTTGTATGGGACCCCTCCCTTCCGGAAGAAGGAGGGGTCTCAAACTATCATAGGAACCTTTATCGGCACCAAAAACCCCTACATACAAATTTTCACGTCGATCGGTTCGGTAGTTTTCGAGCCTATATGAATCAGACAGTCAGACAGACAGACAGACCGGACTGCATTTTTATATGTATAGATTACAACATCAATTTTTTAGAACTTAAAGAGTGAATATACATTTATTGGATTGAAGCGTTGTAAATCTATTTTTACAAATAATAAGTTTGAATGAGAAAGGCTGGGTCTGACCGCTAGGTGGATAAATTTAGGTTTTTTTCCTTCTCTCTTACGCACTAGCTTCCTTACCAAGCCTTGCTGTGGTTTTAGTCTTAATGTGTACTACAAGTTTATACTTCTACAACAGAATAACAGACGTAACGCTGGAACCTAGCTGTCTCGCCACATTTCAAGTTTTTAATCGAATAACAGTCATCGCACGACAACACAATCATACATTTTTTTGGTTCCCAAATTGACAAATGCACGTACGCTAGCGCTGTCGAAATACAAGACGCAGCATAAACGCAACAACCAGGCCTTAGACGCGCCTATGCTTTTGCACTGGGTTTTATGTGACATTTTTTCGGTTCCATTTCCATTGCGAACCCACCGTGGTTCCATAATGTTGCTTGTTATTTTTCGGTCACGAAAAGATGGCGTCTTTTCATAGGCCTGGCAACAACTGATGGTCCTAGCACATACATAAATCATACGTAAAACTGGCGTTTTTTTGGTACACGTTGCCCCAGAGTACCCCATACTCCGTCCTGTCCAACTACTCGACAAATAATGAACAGAATGAATTTTCTTTTTTTCGGCATTATAGAGCCTCAATGAAAATCCCACAAGGAACTGTCAAGAAGTTCTTTACAATATCAATGCAGCATTTTTCGAGTGGGAACGAGACAAATGTAGGGCTGCGCAGGTACACTGACTTCATAAACTACTCAAACATTGATTTTATTCAGAGGGTGGTTCCATTGGAGTAGTTCATTTTGTACCAACTTTTTTGGAACACTACTGTTACTAAAGTATAAAGTACTGGTATCATCCGAGCGTTGATTTTACGAAAATTTGTTTAAATTGTTATGGTTGTTAGCACAGGCTTCTACGTAGGAATATTCAACATCTCTTTCTTTAGAAATCATCCACATGATAATGCATCACTTACATGATACCTGCAATGGAGGCCTAGGGTTCTATCAATACCCCGTTCACACTACAACGCATATCACCTGATATCAGGCGCTTCGGGCTATCGAGGCCATATCACCATCCACATCACCTGATATCTCATACAATCGAGCTGTCATCGGATATTACCTCGGCTACATGTTATCGTGGATATAATGTTCGAAAACCAAAAAAAAAAACAGATTTGCGGCAGTTGGCAACATGGCCAAAAGGCATTTGACGCAGCCCTACAGATTTCGCGATTCGCCCATTTTGACAATTGTCTATGAAAGTTCGCGTTGGTTTAGTGCGAGCGGTGCGGGCCAACTAGCTGACATCTCTATCCTAATCGCATTGCTCTTGTTGTCTTGTTTTTGCTTTAACCTGTTTTTGTTTTCTTCCCTTTTCAATTACCAAAGAAAATGTCAAACCATATCATCTCACTGTAGTGTAAACACCCGAAGTGATATCCGATATCATCTGGCGATATGCGGCGTAGTCTGAACAAGACATAACAAATGAGGGCAAGACGGGCATCCAAAGAAAATCATTCATTATTCTGCTCAAACCACAATATTTTAACCAACGGTATTCATAATATTAGACATTGACTTATGCTTTACATTGAATAATGTTAACCTTGCCTATATATAATGGTTTTATATTAGTTTTTACGAAAATAAACTTACCGTTCGCTCCGCAGAAGGAATCATTCACATCATTTGCATGTTGTATATTTAACGGTTTTTCCAGTACTTTGAATGACGACTTTTATTTCAAATGAGAGATAATGACATTGGGTCTTGTTTCACATCCTAAGATTGCTGCAAACAGAATAATGCTATTATCGTTTTCTCAGACTGCCCATTTTGTCCA
The DNA here is from genome assembly GCF_029784165.1 of Wyeomyia smithii. NCBI lineage: Eukaryota > Metazoa > Arthropoda > Insecta > Diptera > Culicidae > Wyeomyia > Wyeomyia smithii. The sequence continues at coordinate 45,042,952 of NC_073696.1, forward strand.
AAAGGCGAACAATTTTTTGGATCACTTTGATTTCCAAAAAATGTTATTTTCACTAAACTATCTTCACCCACATTTTTGAAATATGCTAAATTATTCCAATGTCAATGAACACTACAGTTTTCTAAAGCTTTTCAGCAGCCAAGTTTAAATTTGACACGGCGAAAACTACATCACATCGCTTTGCTAGTGAGAGTGTACTTACTTTGAGTTTTTTCTCGAATAACTAACTATTGTTTCAATCTATATAATATCTCAATGCCCAAATTCTATTGGTATGTGACTAGTATGAATATTTTGTACAAATATCAATTAATATTAATATAGAAATGAGCGATGGTCCATCTTGATCGCTCTGTCCGTATTGCCCGTTGTTTCCCTAGGAATTAGAACTCACGAATAGAACATTTTATGAAACTGATGTCTCTTTTTCGCGACGTAGCTACACGAGGTTTGTACTTTTGCTCTGTAGGTGTTTTTTCCATTACCTACACAACTACACTTTTTTGTTCCGCTACACCCGAAAGTAACAGTGTTGGAAAACAACTAACTACACCCGAAAGTAACAGGGTTGGAAAACACCAACATAAAAAACAAATGATAGCTGAGTGTAGTTTAGTATTGATGTTCGTTTTCAGGCTGAAAAGTGTAGCACCGTCGCGGAAACGAATTCGACATGAGTTATAATTGAAGGTGTTGTTGCAAATAGAGTACCTGCAGTTTTTCATTCTTCATTTGAAAATCGAAGGAACACGATAAACATTTTTCAAAAATTACGTTTTGCTCAGAAAACGCGGCACTTTCAAATAATATATAAAAACTGGTATCCAGCTAAAAGCTAAAGTAAGAAAAAATCGTTCGAAATGAGTCCGTTTCAATCCGGAGTCAAAGTAAAAGTACTGAAAAATCTTCAACATTTCTGAGCATCCAGCATCATTCAGAAAAATCAGGATAAATGCTAAAATATGAAAAATAAATAAGGACGCTTCAAACGGATCTCAAAATCAAGACATGTCCTGCTAAATCAGGACGGATGGTATCCTTAGGTATAAGTTACCTTTGCTTTATGTGCTTTGGTAATGATTTATTCGTTCATGTTCATGTCGACTTCTTTTTCACTTTCTCTCTATTTCCGCTGTCGGCTAAAATAATCCGTACTAAGATTGCGCTCATATTAAGATTATACTTGTTTTGCTATCAAAGAATAGATCACAAATAATCAAAAGTAAATAGTTCGATATTGTACAATTTTAATACATGCAAAATTTTACCGTGTACGATGATTCCAATTGGAAACAAACCGTTTCACAATATCACCCGATGTCACCACGGTTAGGTCACCGGTTTCGAACCGGTTTGTTTTCACTCAACCCAACTTTTATCGGTAATGGCTGCAAAGTTTGTAGCCGTGTTGTAAAGTTAAAATTGTCCGTCGTAATGGAGGTTTTCCGTTACGTAAACTATCGTTAGTAGTAAGCTACAGTGTGTGTCGTTGTTTGCGATTGAAGTTTACCGGGAAACGTTGTTTGCTGCTCCGGTGGAGTCGTTTTTCACTTCAGTTGGGCTGTTCGCCATTGTGCGAAGGAAGACGGCCAACAAAAGCAACAACAATCGGTCGGGGCTGAGCTCTAATTCGTCAACGGTGTCGTGGAAATTATTCTGCATTGGCCGTACGCGGCTGGGGGCCTGTTATCAGAAAATCAGTGTTAACGGTGTATGATATCTTTCATTCAATATACCTTAAGCGTCATGAGTAATTTCAGCAACAGCCACAACAGTAACACTGGCAGCAGCCAAAATTCAGCTGCTGAGGGCACAATGGAAAGAGGAAGGTGAGTTGTGGAGAGAAAAGCTGAGCAGTGACCTCTGCTTATCTTTTTATCTCACTAGTGATGTTTACATATGCAGAGTGTTCGTGGGTAGGGAAAGAAGAGTAATCGGCAACAATATTATTGTTTATATTCTGCTAGTTCGCAAAAATTGATATCGATGCTTAAATCAAATATTTTTGTACTATAATACGAATATTGTTAAGCTATTACTTTCAACGTAGAAATTAATCAATATTTCCGTTTCAGTTGTATTCTAGTTCGTTACGCCAGCCAGAATTCGCTGGATGAGAGTTCCCAAAAGCAACTGCCCAGACAGGATGGAAAAGATAAAGCAACAGGAGCCTATCGCAACAATGTACACACGCAGCGGTCATTCGATGCTATGAACACTATGAGAGAGTAAGTGCGATTTTCGAAAACTTACAATGGTGCCCTCAAGATTATTGTATGCTTTTTTCTGACAGGCAAAATTTGCTCTGTGATGTGATTCTCGTTGCCGATGGCATCGAAATTCCCGCGCACAAAATGGTACTGGCCTCGTGCAGTCCATACTTTTACGCCATGTTTACCGGATTCGAGGAGAGTCGCCAGGACCGTATCACGTTGCAGGGCGTTGATCCTCGCGCGTTGCAGTTGCTTGTTGAATACGTATACTCATCTGTGGTGGAAGTTACCGAGGATAACGTTCAGGTGCTATTGACGGCGGCCAATTTACTGCAGCTGACTGACGTTCGTGATGCTTGTTGTGATTATTTGCAAACTCAATTGGATCCAAGCAACTGTCTGGGAATTCGAGACTTTGCCGACATCCACGGCTGCATTGACTTGTTGAATTACGCCGAAACCTACATCGAGCAACACTTTTCGTAAGTTTGTGTGGTGCGGTTCGAGAAAAATTTCTTATAACTTGTACTTTTAGAGAGGTAGTGCAGTTTGATGAATTTTTGAATCTCACTAGTGAACAAGTGGTTAATTTGATCAAAAGTGATCGACTGTTGGTCCCTTCAGAGGAAAAGGTACGCATCTCCTAACGTAGATTAGAAGGCATTCATATGATACGCTTTTTTCAGGTTTATGAATGTGTAATCGCTTGGATCCAATACGATACTGCCGGTCGTCAGGCATATTTGGCGGATCTGATGGAACACGTGCGGCTTCCACTTTTGTCACAAGAATATCTCGTTCAGCGAGTGGAGAAGGAATATTTGCTAAAGGGGGATATCCAGTGTAAAGACTTTATCATTGAGGCACTCAAATATCATCTACTTAAGGGAGAGCAGAAGACTTCCTTCAAAACACCTAGAACCATTCCGCGGCAACCGGTCGGGCTGCCAAAAGTTTTGCTTGTTATTGGTGGCCAAGCACCAAAAGCTATAAGATCGGTTGAATGTTATGATCTTAGAGAAGAACGTTGGTACCAGGTTGCCGAGATGCCTACCAGAAGATGTCGGGCCGGTCTTGCTGTGTTGGGCGATAAAGTTTATGCCATTGGAGGTTTTAATGGGTCACTAAGAGTACGAACAGTCGATGTTTACGACCCAGTTCAGGATCACTGGAGTGCCTGCAGTGGTATGGAAGCAAGACGCTCAACATTGGGGGTGGCTGTTCTGAATAATTGCATTTACGCCGTCGGTGGATTTGATGGCTCATCCGGCTTAAGCTCTGCGGAAATGTTTGATCCTAGGACGCAAGAATGGCAACTGATTGCATCGATGTCAACAAGACGAAGTTCCGTCGGAGTGGGTGTTGTACACGGCTTGCTCTATGCTGTAGGTGGTTACGATGGTGCATCGAGACAGTGTTTGGCATCAGTCGAACGTTATAATCCAACAGCCGATACTTGGACGCAAATAGCCGAAATGTCTGATCGCAGAAGTGGTGCAGGTGTAGGTGTTTTGGATAATATTTTATATGCTGTTGGAGGACACGATGGTCCGTTAGTTAGAAAATCTGTGGAAGCTTACAACTCGGAAACTAATACCTGGCACAAAGTGGCCGATATGGCATTTTGTAGAAGAAATGCGGGCGTTGTTGCCCATAAAGGCATGTTATTTGTCGTTGGTGGTGACGATGGTAGCTCAAACTTGGCATCGGTAGAAGTTTACACACCGGAGACTAACACTTGGCGTCTGTTGCCGGCGTCGATGAGCATTGGGCGAAGTTATGCCGGTGTAGCCATGATTGATAAGCCCATGTGAAGCGAGCAGCAGGGCGCCACCGCCGCCACAGCAGCAAACAGTTCAAGGTATGCGAATTGTTCGATCAATTGTAGTGCAACGAATAACAATAGTCAGAATAACCAAAACAATGACGACGAAAATAGTCAGGCTGAAGGGCTGAACTCAGAAGCTGGTGCTGTAGGTTATAATCAGATCTCAAACAATAATAATAACGTTAACAACAACAATAACAACAACAATAACAACAACAGTAACAACAACAATAACGTACACTACGAAAACATCTATGAGTCAATTGAACAATTTGCTGCTGCAGCAAATGCTGGTGTGGCTGCGGTTGCCCCTGCAGTAGTTCGTAACCCTTTAGTAAACATTCCACCGCCGTCACACGGAATTCAGTTGAATCAACAACCTCAAGCTGCACCGCCCACTGCGCCGGTCGCTCTGGGACTAAGAAACAATATCCCAACAAGTGGTCCGTGTCCTCCACCTCCACCACCAAGTATGCTGCAAATGCAGCAACAATATCATCCACTAGCTTATCGCAACGAACTGTACGATCGAACGGCCGGGTACGATGTACCTCGGGGATGTCCACGTAATAACTACTATCAGAACCAGTCCGCAAATGGTGCGGTTCCCCGTTATCAAAACATTCATGTAGACTATAACCGACCATGTTATTCTCAGAACACCATGAGAACTCCTCGACAACGAAGCTTCGATGATACAGAGTCTTACCAATACTATCGACATCAAAATCAACACAACTGTACCAAGTACGACAACGTTTACGAACTACTCCGAGAAGAACCTGCTTACCAGAACACAGGCACTTTTGGAGCGTCTGGTGGGACAGGTGTTAGTGGAAATCGAGGAATTTTCGGAAGATTGGATGTAATTGGTCACGGAGTCGGCCGCATTGAGCGTCATTTAAGTTCATCGTGCGGAAATATTGACCACTACAGCTTGGGAGGACACTATGCGGTTTTGGGACATAGCCATCTTGGAACACCGGGAGATGTGAAATTGAATTCTTCCACCAATAATCAGTCGTCAAGTTGTAAAGATTCTTCTTCGGTTAATGTTAAAAGCTTTTTCAGCTGCCTGGGTGGCGAGAATTCACAGTCTATGAATAATATCAGCAAAACTGGCACCACGTTGCAACCAGCATCCACCGGAACAGTTGGGAACGGTGACACTAGTTCTGGCGTCAGCCCTGTACTGCCTACAAATCCTTCGATGACAGCAACGAAAGTTACTGGAACTATTCCAAAGATCAAGAGTAAAATTCGAAAAGAGAATCATGAACAAACGGAATCTGATTCGCAATCTAGTCGCGTTTCGAAGCCATCCCTACAGTGGTTACTTGTCAACAAGTGGCTTCCCTTATGGGTGGGCCAAACTCCACCGGATTATAAATTTATCGACTTTAATTTTATGTTTTCGCGAAATTGTGATGGCTGCGGTAGCACTACAAATCATCAGGAACTTATGCGCTTAGATGGACTTGGAGAAATGCGTTCCCAAGAGTACGGAGATTATATTCCTCCGGCTAGAGAGTATCCAACAATGAACGGAAGTTATCCACGAGTTTTGAGAAATACTCCTCAGCTTTCAAGATTGCGGGAGCACGAGTACGAAAATGTCCCTGTAGATTCGCCCTCGGGTAGGTTAGACTATGCTGCTGCCCGTGCGGTTTTAGGCCACGTTAACCGTGCACGATCGGAAAGTCCAGTACGATCTGCTGGTGCCAGGCGGGAAGACTCAGCAACCGGCCGTGATCCATTTCGCAGTTGGGCCTTCAACATGGACGATAACAGTTTTCGTCCAGCAGGACAAAATGGCCCAGTGGGACAAAATGGATTTCCAAAGCCGCGTGAAATTCGCCGCATTACTGACGGTACATTCCGCGCTGCTGATTTTCAGCAGAGCTTTCGAGAATCCTTGAAAGAATCATCCGTTAGCGCTTCTCCTGCAGTTGTAGTTGACGATTCACCTATACCCACTACATCCCGGTCAAACACTGCTTCTCCTCCAAAAAATAAAGTTACATCGGTATCACCGGTACAACAAGAAAAAGAAGAGACTCCTGCATCATGTTCGTCAGACTCGGATAACTTTCTAATGGACTCCATCGCTACCGACGCAGGAGAACAAGCCGGGGAAAGCAGCAGCGGCAGCCAGTGTGTACAACTAGCCGAAAATCCCGAAACAAATAGAGAGGTTGCGAAGGAGACGGAGGCCACATCTTCGTTTGAAACATCAGAATCATCAAATTTCGAGAATGGTGGCGAAATATCTATAACTGATGACGAAAATGACAATGAAGAAAACATTGAAGCTATTTAAATCCTGCACTTGCTACTCTACTCGAGGCTTACCTAAACATTAAACTGTTTCTCATCATGATTCCTTTGGTAGACTGCTTAAAATTGGAAGCAATCTGTTTGATCCTAACTTGCTCAATATTTATTTAGATTCTATTTATTCTATTTACACAAAAAAATTATTCCTAGCAAACACTTTTTATCAAAACATTTTATTTTCTCGGAATAAACCAAGCATTTATTGGCTGACACTCACGTTTCCGGTGAAATTAGCTTAGGAACATTTAGCAGTATGTCAAGGGTTAATACACTTAAGGGTTATAATAAAAAAATGACATGTTATATCAAGTAGTTGGCCAGCAGAACAAACTCTCAATGTCGAACACGAAAAACGTTATCAATGTATATCCTTGTCAGTTTAGCAGCAAAATGACATAGGCCTATTTGCAGAACAAGCCATTTATCTACTAGTTTTAAGCAAGTTAGTTATCCGCAGTGATAGTCAATTGTGCGAACGCACGTCACACACACATTTACATTTCCAGTGCACTGATAATGGTCGAGTAATTGATGTGGCGATGTCAATTGCTCGAAGATGGAGCAACCCACAGCAGAATCAAAGCAGCATAAGTTCAGTACAAACCTTGTAATAGTGATACCTATTCAAACTGAATTCTTTTACCATACTTTTTACCACACTTCGATATGGTCAGTAACAAGTACTTTTTAACAGTCCAATAATAGAGTGATAGAGAACAAGCAACAAACCGTCGATATTTATTCCCTAACATTCAGTAAAATTATACATATACACAGGCATTATCCACTTCTAGCGCGGAATACACAATGCACACCCGTAGTTGCGATTCTCGTTACCTGGGGTACACCTATTTAGATTCCATAGTTCTGTATTGTGTATGCATTAAATAGAATCATGTAATAAATGGGTTCAATAGTTCGCCGTTGTTTATTTTGGATATGATGACAATCCACAGAAATGGTCAAAAACTGATTTCAAATTGTGCTAACAGCAGTGGAAAAAAAGATAAAAAAGGCCAACTGATGATCCAAAATTCAGGTCAGTATACTTAGAGCGATGACAATGATCTCCAATTAAGCTTAGAACTTAAACGGTCTGAAATACCAGCACAGGTTGATCCTAATTTGAGACAGAAATAGTAAAAAAGCGCGTTGTTCTTTATCGAAATTTTTTTTACCCGTATTCTTTTGTTTGGCCTTCAGAGTGACACTTGCTGTCATAGCTTTGCTAAAAAAATCGAGCATTTTCAAAATTTACAATTTAAAATAAAATTGTAACTTCTGAGCCGTTTCACTTATTTTGAATCTTTTGGCTTTAAATTGAAGGTAATCAATGAATATTTCAAGGAAAAATATTAAACTGTACCTACTTTAAATAACATTAACTATGCGATAGTTATGATGCAAACCGTTTTTGCCGTTTGGAGGATTGGAGACCCAGGAGATATTTTCCGGAATTTCTCAGAAAATTTTACATAAAATCCAATGCGTCTCCATTGAAAAAAGCTGCTGCAGCGCAGTATCACGCTACAAACCGTATTTTGTTATTTCGGTAGGTTCAAGAACCATGATGCCCTACTGTTTGATATTTTTACATTGCAGTAGCTTTTTCCAATGGATACGCATGGTGGTTATGGTGGACATGAAGGCACAAAAAAACTATCTCTAAAATAAAATAATACCTATCTCCGTGTAAATTTGATTTTTGAATGTAGAAATGATTTTCTGAGAAATCCAAACAATTTTCAACGAAAGTGTCTGGGTCTCAAACCCCCCAAAACGGCATAACAGAAAGTGTCAACTCAAATGCCAAACGAAAAAAATACGGGTTAAAAGTTTGTCTACGATGAACAATTAGAGCGATTATTAGTATGATGTATTTGAATTTCATGTATACTGATTTAAAATTTTAATGGAATTTATCCTCAAATGGCATATTTTGACGTAGGAGTGTAAAATGAGAATCTGCACACGTTGCAATGCAACGAAACTTGTCCAATTTCAGATACTTGAAGTACTTTTTTAAAACTTCCAAACATGAAAAAATTGGCAGGTAATTGATAACTAGAATTCAGCTAAATATTTTATTAAGTTTAGGAAAGCGGGCAATGCATGCAATTTTACGATAATGCGAAAAATGAACGAGAACAAAAGGTGTGACTTAGACCTAGAAAAAATTATCCTCATTTTTTTCTTTTTTTTAAGAAAAGCATCAGGTAAATTTGAAAGAGTACGTTAGTACGTAATTGGAGCACGTTTTACTTGCATCAACAAATTATATTTGTATAGACTTTTTTCTAGGGTTATTTCTAAAGAGAAACAAAAGTATCTCTTTTTATGTGCATTGGCCTAGAAATGCCGTTTATATTTCTAGGAGCGCTACGGGAATAGGATTTTTTTTTAAATGTCCAAAAAAAATTTTTTAAATTTCATTTTCGAAGTATAATTACGACTTACGAATTACGGCAACATTATATAGGGGTATAAATTGAAAAAAAAAAAAACGAAAACATCAAGAGCGTCACGAAAATTGTCCACATTCAAATGTTCAAAACTCTGCCAGTTTCCAACCGATTTCCTTCATTCAGCAATCGATTAGAAAATTAAGTATGCACCTGTCCAAATCCAAAAGTTGTAGTTTTTTTAATTGGGAGGATGTTTTGTGATGAATTAATTATTTACTAATATTTATTCAGACTTTTAATTGTGTGTTCTGCGACAAACGGTGACATATCAACACTATTACAAGATTGTAATTGCTTCCGCAGTTAGGTGAATATAATTGTAGGAAAATTGTAAACCTACTAGTCAAAAGAAAAAAAGGAGTTTAAAATTAAACCTTAATCTAATCTTACACCTATCTTGCTGACTATAAAGTGGGCTAATCGTTGTAATTGTGGATTGCAACGATTTTTGTCGAAACTTATTGATAATTTGGTTTGACATATTTTCTAATGTTTCCACATTAGTAAGCCTGTGTAGTTCATTCGTGCTAAACCGCTTCAATATCATTTTCAGAAGTTTGTTCAGAATCATTTGGAGCATCTTCTTTCTGGTTGTACAACAACTTGTCCAGATGGGAACTGCATATAACATTACTGGTCTAAATATTTGTTTGTAAATTAACAGTTTATTCTTGAGACAAAGTCTAGAATTTCTGTTGATAAGAGGATACAAACATTTTATATATTTATTGCACTTTGTTTGGATATTCTCAATGTGCTCCTTGAAGGTATGATTTTTATCATAAATATGATATTTAACATGGCCAATTTAAGATTGCACCGTTCATCTTAACAACATGATTATTGGTGGGTTTGAGAAAAGAAACTCTTGGTTTATGGGGAAAGATAATTAATTGTGTTTTTGATGCATTAGTAGAAATCTTCCATATCTGCAAATAGGAAGAAAATATATCTAGACTTTTTTCCAGCCTACTGCATATGACACGAAGGCTTATTCCTTTAACGGAAATGCTTGTATCGTCAAAACAGAGATTTCTCACATCCTGGTGGTAAATCAGGAAGATCCGAAGTAAAAATATTATATAAGACTGGGCCCAAGATACTTCCTTGAGGTACACCAGCTCTATCAGGCAATCTATCAGATTTACTATTCAAATAGTTAACTTGAAGAGTGCGGTCAGTGAAAGTTGTAGTTTGTTTATTAAAACTACTCTACCGTTCCAAGCATAGTTGTCCCATGTTTTACACAAATCTTATATGCGCTGGGACAATTATGCTTGGAACGGCAGTAGTAACTGTACTATTGAAAATTGTCAAGGCTTGTTGAAACGCTGATTTCGACCTCTGATTGGTCGCTTAATACTTGCTTTTCTATCACGGTCGACAGAATATTATACCTTAGACAAACGTTCAAGCAAGACCAACATTGATCGACAATTCTTTGCAAATTTTCGAAGAAAAATGTGTCACCTGTTCACTAGCGCCGCATGGTAACCTTATTGCTACAATAAACAATTTTTCGCAGGTGTACGAGGCTGGCGTCACTGGTACCGCTATCTAGTACTAAAAACTTTATACAAGTTAGGAGCTCAGCTTGGGCGTTTGTCTACGTTTAGCCGTAGCTAACCGAGAATGCACTAACCGAGAAAGGTATAGCAATCACTGGAAAAACCAAAGGTATAAAAGTGGTCCCAATGGCCGAATGTCATATACCACTCGACTTCTTTCGACGAACTGAGCATTTTCTGTATGTATGTATGTATGTGTGTATGTGTGTGTGTGTATGTATGTGCAACTTTTTTTCTCACTCACTTTTCTCAGAGATCGCTTGACCGATTTTCATAAAATTAATTGCAAATGAAAAGTCCAGTTGCGCCATAGGTTGCTATGGAATTTCATTGTAATCGGATTTTTAGTTTGGAGGTTATGTATCAAAATGTAAGAATCACGAAACATCAATATCTCAGAAACCACACAACCGATTTCGATAAAACTGGTTTCAAATGATTGGACTGTCCCCAGAACCCTTAACTTTCGAACTTCGTTTTGATGTATCATATGGTTCAAAAGTTATGTAAAGAAAAGTTATCCTGAGGTTGTTAAAACTCACTCATTTTTCTCAGTGATGGCTGAACCGATTTTCACAAAATTAGTGTCAAATGAAAGGCCTAGTTGCCCCATAGGTTGCTATTGAATTTCATTGCAATCGGATTGTAACTGTGTCCGTTGTTCATGAAAATGGGAAATCACATAATGAAAGTTAACATATTGACTTCCTCCTAACGATCACTGGCTAATTAAAAGGTAGAAAAGTGATCCAAATGGCCGAATGTCATATACTACTCGACTCAGTTAGACGAATCGAGCATTTTCTGCATATAAGCATGTATAGGTGTATATGTTTGTGTGTGGGTGTGTACGTGTGTATGTGCACCTTTTTTCGCACTCACTATTCTCAGAGATGGTCTGACCGAACAGATTTCAATGAAATTAATTGCAAATGAAAGGTCTAGTTGCCCTATAAGACCCTATTGAATTTTATTGTAATCTTATTTCTAGTTTAGAGGTTATGTATCAGAGTGTAAAAATCACGAAACATCAATATCTCAGAAACCACACATCTGATTTGATTAAAATTAGTTTCAAATAAACGGGCTACCATAAAAACCCTTAACTTTTGAATTTTATGAAGATTGAACATGTGGTTCAGGAGTTATGGAAAGAAACGTGTTCTGGAGACTATTTAATCTCACTCATGTTTCTCAGAGATGGCTGGCCCGATTTTTATAAAATTAGTGTCATATGAAAGGTCTTACTTGGACTCACTCATATTTCTCAGAGATGGTTGACCCGATTTCCACAGAATTTGTATCAAATGAAAGGTCTACCTACCTCATAACCCCCTATTGAATTTTGCAGTAATCGGACTGTATCTTCGTCTGTAATGTATCGAAATGTGAAAATCACGAAACTTCATTATCTTAGAAACTACACAACCGATTTGAACAATATTGATATCAGATGAACGGGCTAGTTAAGGGTTAACTGATGAATTATGATTGAACACGTGGTTTCAAAGTTTGGCTGCCCCATACGTTACCTTTTCATTTGATTGTAATCAAGCTCAAGCAAGCGTTATGTTTTAATTTGTAAAACAACGAAAGTCTATTATCTCAAGTACTACACGATTAATTTGAGCATAACTAGTGTCATACAAATGAGTCATCTCTCAAACTTACAAATAACAAACTTCATAACAATTTGATATGCTGTTTAAAAGTTTTAGAAAGAACAGAAATTCGAAGACTATTCAACACTTAACCTGCTTCGATCAATATATATGGCCTCAACATGATTTAAATGTGGTATCGTACTATCTGAACGTTCACGGCATCGCTCGTGATTAAATTGTTCGAAATTAAGAGTCATTGCTTTTATTTCGCTATTTCTTAAGTACTAACATTACGTCAAATTTCATATTTTATACTTTAATTACAACATCAATATTTTAGAACCCAAAGAGTGGATAAATATTTATTGGATTTAAGCATTTATGTAAATCTATTTTTACAAATAATAAGTTTGAATGAGAAAGGCTGAGTCTGACCGCTAGGTGGATTAATTTAGGTTTTTTTCAACACAGTCAACATAAGAACATATCGATCGTATTTTTAAATCTATTGCAAGAAGTACAATGATATAAGACGAAGACCTCGTCTTATAAACAACCTTTTCAACTATTATGATTTGGCTGAAGCTTTACGAACATGATCCTATGGGTCAAAGATGTCATTTTGTGCTATTAGTATTAGGCGTTATCCATAAATTAGACAACGCAAAACTCAGTTTTTTAACCCCTCCTCCCTTTGTAACAAAACGTAACGCCAGCACCTACTTCCTAGAAAACTTACGTAACGCTGTAAAAGACCCCTCTCCCCAAATCGGTAAAATTCGCGTTGTTATGTAACTTATGTTGTTGAGTTCATTTCTGTATTAAAAAGTTATCCATTAGATTATATGAACTGGCTCCATATGTTCGTCAATCATGATTATCGGAAGCAAGTTGTCCACCGTTTTGTTTCCTAGATGGTCTGTATCAGAGTCTTCGTCAGTCCTGATTGCCATATACTCAAGACGAGACCACTGGCTTCTTGACTTCTTACACTTCTTTACCTCCTACCTTCATGATCCCTGTTGTATTTTTCGCAGCGATTCCACATTTGATTGTTTTTACGTTCATTTCTTTAAGTCATGCACTTTAGAAATAAACGTAATTAAAGTAATGTTCTGCAAGCGGTAGATTTCCCGTCTCAAGGCTATCGGATAATCTGCGTCATTTCTGTTCACAATATCCCAAAAATCGAATGTGTCATCTATCGATAATTATGGCAAGTTTACTTAAATTGCCTAGTTTTCAAAAGTGAGTTGATTGGTACAATCACCCCCGCACCGCTCTTCTTCGTCCAATAAAAATGCTCGTTTTTGGAGTAAAATTACGACCTTCCCGGAGAGACAGGCAAAATATTTTTTTGTTACGTAATGCGTAATACATTTTGGATGCGTAGCAACATTTTAGAAGTTACATTCGAACCAAATATTTTATAGCGACCTGCTGAACTTAGCTTGAGGGTTTCACAAAAGTTTCGACGAGCAACTCATCCCATTTGAAACACGAGAGCGAGTCGAGTCGACTATACTGTATTAATTTAGGGCGCATGAATCCTCTTCGATTTTCTATTGGAACTGTCATTAATTGTATGCTCAGCCGGTTTTACGAAACTATCAAAGGGAATCAAAGTATCAATCAAATCAAACATTCGCGCTATGTGTCAAAAAATAAATCAACTTGTTTTTGTCTTTAAATATGATAACGTTTTCGATTTCAAGTATGATAACCCTTTCCGTGTGAATTGAGAAAGCATGATGGGACATTGAAATTTCAGCTCAGTTGATAAAGTTGATTCTCACTACTCGAGCTCTAACTTTTATGTGCCTCGATTAAACCTATTTTTATTATTTGTTGTAGTCGACATATCTACATTTATTCCTCCAAGGGGTGATGCAAGGAAGACCAACCGCCACCATCAAATGGGCTGAGGTGCCTTTTTATACTTTCAACACCTTAACACCTTAACCACGTCCGTACGGTTTTGTCCAGGCCCTGCTTGCACAGAGCTTTCCATACGCGCTGAGATATGTAAATGTGAAATGATCCAATTTAATGTTCTGTCTTTTATTGCTCTAATATAAACACTTTTCTGTCGCCATTAATGAAAGCAGTCTGAGTTGTTAACTCTATTAGAATCGTGGTGTACCATTATAATTATTTATCTGAGCAGGATACAGGGTTGTCCAGGGTACGAATATCAGCTACATTTGTCTGCTAGGTTAATTCTAGAAAATCAATCAGTCTGTGACTTTGACGGTTGTGCCACTGCATCCGTAATTTGCACATAGCGTGGCTGAAGTCTCCCGTACTGACCGTTCCGGCTCCTGGTACGGTCTACATGATAGGCATCAATCATGCTGTGTAACCGTATTAGGGTCCAACGGTGACACAACATTAGTGGAGAGTCGCGAGTTCGCTAGTCACTAGAGCAGGAATCCAGTTGTTTAGCTTTTGCTTGTGTAGGATTAAGTTGTTGTCTGCTAGAAGAACTTGACATTCGGCAGTTGGTGCGGAATGGCGCATTCCAACTGGTCTTAGATCGACGCTCGTCGATGGTGTGCGATCTCGGCGGGAGTAAAACGATATCGAAATAAGTTCTGCTCCCCCAAGGTTTCTTCACGACTTCCTAGTGAAGATTTTGAAGCGAAACTTATGAGCTACTGCTGGAGCATAAAGAAACATGTTCAATGGATTACGGGCAGAACAGGCAGCGTTGTATATGATTAAATATGATAGTCATTAACTAACAATGCCCTCGTAAATGATACACATTAAATAGCTCCAGACACTGTCGCGGCAAATTGCCAGCATTCCGCCCCCTGCTGAGTTAGTTAAACCATTCGTCGCTGATCGATAGGGGCCTCATTGTGTGGAAGGTGTGGTCTTTTAAAGTGTTTGGCTTAATTAGGTACAGCGCATATGTTTCTCTGGAATTTTGCAATCACACAATTTCGATCAGGAGAACAGGTCGCAAGTCCTGCCGGATCCTGCTAGATCACATGGTAATACAATTGGGCTGTACAATCAAATTTCGAATTCTCATGTGGGGACCATGAGTTCTGATGAATTGTAACACTTGTGAAGTGCTCTACCCGACAGAATCATAGAATGCAGAATCCGCCAGTTATTTGTCATAGGGATAATTGACATTATACCTTACCAATTGCTACTTTCCATTCAGTAACCTTGGATTCCATTCCAGTTCGAACGATGCACTATAAATCACATTCAAAAACACGCATACACACACAAATCTACTGACAGTAGCTCCAGTTTGCATGCCACCGCTCTGAGTGCAGCAAACTGCTGCAATAATTTATGCTCGCTTATTGGACTGTCCTTTATTCAATAGCACATGTCGGTAAATGCAGTCATTTGTACCCGCCACAGAATTAGGTTAGCCTTCACTGTTTCCAATGGACGGATTTATTGCACTTTAGGGTGTTCGATAGGTTTCGCGAGATGACAGTGGCCATCGAAAATTGTAAGTGGCTCAAGAATAGTTGTCGCTTGTTGAAATTAATTAGAAAATTAGTACGTTTCGCGGCCAGTGAAAATCAGTTGTTAATTGTGCCCAATCGAAAGCAAAAGTTCTTTCAGCATGCATGAAAAGTTTTAGTTTGTGTTGGAGTTTATGAAATTAACATGAGTTACATGTCGAAGATAAAAATCAATGTTGATTTATTACTATATGGGTATTTTAATTGCCGTTTTGGTTTTGTCACAGAATTCGGTTTTTTTATAGCAAAGTTTATCGATTTCTGAACGACAATAAAATTCAAAAAGAACAAGGGAGTTTACTATATGATTTTATTTCTATTTGCTGGTGACTGTAAAACTAGTACCAAGCCCTGACTGATGTTTTCAGAACGAATAATATTATATGATTTTTAAGTTGATTCTTCTGAGAGTTCATTCAATTTCCTACAACTTATTTTCCATCGATATTTTGATTAGATGAGTATATTTCAAGTTAAAGTTTTCTGAATGCAACTTTATGATTATTCGATGTAACGAAAGGCAGTTTGACATATCAATTAAACCCTCACATAATTACAAAAAAAAAAACATCAACTTGTTTCGTCGTTCTTTTAATTTATTTTTCATTCGATTCCGCCTTATTTTTTCTCTGTATTGTCCACCATTGCTACTAATACTTAGCCGGAGAGTTTTACAACTTAGTCTCCCACTGTAACAACCAAGTCGGGAAAGGTTAATAGCTTCTCAATCGCATTAACGTTAAATGGCATTTTCAGTTTTGCGTGAAATGTGCGGTGTTGGAGGTTCGTTCCAGTCGGATTTTATTTCCCAGTCTGTCGAGAGTAAGGGAAACAACGCTCAAGCTGTCTTCCGTTTCAACGGCTACATGTGACTAATGCTCCTATCCCTAATTCCACTCACGATCAGATTGATTTTCCGCATAATTTGAAACGGATACACGCGGTTCTGTTTTGTAGAATAGAACTGTTTGCTTACCTTAGTGCGCAACTGTCTTCAACGCGGAAAGAGAGGGCTAATTTGCGCATATCTATATTTGTTGTCGTCGTCGTGTTGTTGCAAGTCCGGGGTTTATTTATTTGATCCGGCGGAGCTTAGCGATATCCGTTTATGGCGGCTGTGCTCATCACGGTTGTTTTTTGATTCCACTTTCGGCCACTTCTAGGCTTCGCTCGTTGTTAGAAGCGCGTGGTTCCGTTATGTGACGCGATCGGAGAACCACTGAGCTCATACTCTCTTTAGAATGGGAGAGAAAGTATCCGATACTTGAGCGAGCCGGTGTTCTATTCAGTCGCATGAACGGCACCCAGTGGACTAGATTAATAATCCCTTATACCACAGAATCTTGATATACCTAGAATTAGGTGATTTCATAAGTTGAAAATAAGCGTGAAGCGGGTATTTCTATGGTTAAGAAGTAGGTATTCTCTATGTTACCTTAAAAATGGTTAAATGTTTATTATTTTTCGCAACAATGTCTTAAAAAAGCTAGTGCAGAGATAGGTTATAACTTCCCGTACCTTGGACTTAACGTTATCCATCAAACATAACACTTGCGCGATCTTTCTTATACACTCTTCCTTTTCATCTCGGTCGACCTTCCCTGGGGTGGCATTGTGCAACTCGATTCAAACGATTTTCGCTATTTTCAAGCACGTCACCTACTGCCGGTTTGCTTTAAGCTCAAAAAGTGCTGTCATTGTCATTTGTCCTTCGGCTCATCTAACCCGCAAAGTCGCAAAAATACGAAAAACCAAAACATAACGTCCACCAGCGATTAGGGACCATTCATTAATGATGTCACGCGTTTAGGGGGGGGAGGGGGTTTCAATTATTGTCACATTCTGTGACATACGGGGAAGGGGGGGTTAGCTTGAGTGTGACATCACATTTCAACTCAAAAAAAAAAAATAAAAAAAAAAGTCACATACCTAACTATTACGATATTTGCATCATTCATTTATAGTTCTACGATCCCTTTTTTGCTTGAGATTTGCGTGAGATAAAATAAATGACAATTTTTTTCACGCTAAAAAAGCATAATGTTCGTTAATTCTGTCTTACCGTGCATGTTCATTAGGGTGGGACAAAAAATAAATGTTAGCTCCCATGCACTTTTCATGTTTCTTATGGGTCCCATAACAACTGTGTAACTCTTCAGACCGATCGGTGAAACGCTCGATTTGCGCCCGATTTTTAAAGTTTCCATATGATTTTATATGGGAAAATCCACTTTTTCAATACTTCTTTAGAGATGTCCAGTTGGTTGTTGAAACTTTATCAATACATGATATTTGTAGGAAATTTTCCTGGGAAAAACTCTTCTGAAGGCCGTAAGGCGCTACGATGCTTGTAGAAACAGCAATTCACCCCAAACTGATTGAATGTCTGACGGACGGCTCAGCATTGAAATTTTCCAGCAACACTGACACAGCACGCTGCTATTGCAAACTTGCTTAAGTATGAGAAATAATTTCGCGTGGAATTAATTTGCAAAGTGTGATTTTTGCTAATAGTATCTTCGGGGAAGCCTCCAAGATAAATTTAAGCGATATCATTTCTCATCACATGGTTGAATTTGCAACAGCAGCATGCTGCAGCAGTATTGCTAGTAAAATTCAATGGTGAGCCGTTCGTCAGATATTCAATCAGTCTGGGGTGAATATCATTTTTCACAAGCAAGGTAGCGCCTTGCGGTCTTCAGAAGAGTTTTTTTCCAGGAAAATTTCCTATAAATATCATGTATTGATATATTTTTGAGAGCCAACTGGACATCTCTATAGAAAAAGTTTTGAAAAAGGGGTTTTTCCCATATAAAATCATATGGAAGCTTTAAAAATCGGGTGCAAATTGGGCGTTTCACCGATCGATCTGAAAAGTTACACAGTTGTTATAGGACCCATAAGGAACACGAAAAGTGCATGGGAGCGAAAAAATAACATCATCGCTTTTTTCCTATATAACCGTGTCCCAGTCTAATGTTCATTTATGAATGACAGCGCAATTTTATTAATTTTTTGTGTCTCTCAATCAATACAAAAATTGTGACAAAACGTAAATAAAAATGCTTGGCTATTGTGACATGTGGAGAAGATTTGGATTGCGAATTAATTGAAGAAGGGGAACTGAATATTGATGGTCTTTCAAATATCAGTAATGATGCTGCAGTTACTGTCTCGGCTTTCTATGTCGTTAATATGCGACTCCATCAGCAGCATTCTTGGACTCAGAAGTAAACGCCTTTTATAGTTATCTTCGATAAGCTTCTTTTCCTATTAGTTTCAGTTTTTCTTTCAGTAAAATCGTTCTTATTAAGAAAAAATACATTCCTAACAAATTTCTCGATTTTCAATCAATTATTACCAAAGAAAGGGAAGGGAGGTATAAAAACGTGACGTAATTAAGGGGGGGGGGGCAAAGAAGTTGTGACAGCTTGTGACAAGGGGGAGGGGGGGGGAGTACATTTTTTCCAAATTTTGCGTGACATCATTAATGAATCGTCCCTTATTTAGTTTTATTCGAGTTACTCGAAACGAAATGCGCAATGTCGCCCCTGTTTTGTAATGCTAGCCCTTCATGATCTTCCAGAGTTTTGAAGTAGAAGAAATATACGTCTCGTCATCTATCACGATGCATTTCTACTGGCGGCTTCTTGGTGTGGAATTTATCTACCGTATTTTTTTTGTCGGGTCATTTAGGCGTCTTCCTTACCTCGAAGACATGGAAAACGGCCCGTTTCATTATCTGCTGGACGAACTGAAAGGAAGAATTGACCTTTTTGGCCACATTCCGAATAGAATTCAAAAGATTCGGATTGCGCTTGAAGTAAACCCTCACCATCTTCGCCTTAACGGGGTCAATAATCTTCGCTTGTCTTCTGCTGCCAGCTCGTCGCTGGATCGTTTGGGTGTCCCCGAACGATTTTGCGGTCGAATGGTCGTGGGACTTACCTGGATTTTCACCCACGTACCCATTTTGTGGCGAAGTTTTGGACATGCAAACATTACACTCTAAAAAAGTTTTGCTCATAATTCAATTAATTTTTACCCGTGCAAAAATAGAAACGTTATACAAAAAGGAAAGTATTGATTGTGCAATCTTCATATCCATGCTACTACAACAATAAAGAAGTTTTTGTGGTTCGCCGTAAACACATTAAACCGGGTGCCGCAGCAATGAATCAAAATATTTTCCATTTTTATTCAGCGATGATGAAAATTCTAATTGAACTTCAAAAATTTTATAATTGAAACTACTGAAATATCGATAGTCTAGAGCAAGTCCTACTTTTATATTCCAGCTACCAGTTCCAGCTCAGAAAACCAAATTAGATTCTTTTTTGCAAAACTAGTAGGAGGTTGTATCCAAGACACGACCGCATAACAGACGTAGAATATGGATGGTAACTTTTTACAAAGCTGAGAATCATTCGAATAATGGTTTTTTCTCCTGGTTTCTTCGAAGGCGAACAGCTAGGATATTCGGAAGAACATTTTTTTAATTAATGACGCCCGATAGAAGCTCGCTCAGTTTCTTGTCATTGCGAGACAATTCGCGAGACAATCTGCAGGATGGATCTCGTTCTATTATCTTTAACAGCGTTCCCGCCAACACTCCCGCAACAATTGAAATAACAAACAAAATCGATAATAATTAATAACCCGCATAGTATTAAACTGGCCGTGACGTTAGCAGCCGTAGGTCTGCCTGTTTGTCTTCTTCTACGTTTACCACCGTGGTATAGGCTGACCAGACGTACCGTTTTAAACGGGACAGTACCGTTTATTTTTGACTATTTTTAACCGTCCCGTCTTTTCAGCGGGGGCCTAGTGTGGTTGGTAACGTCTCCGCCAACCACGCTCGACGCCTGGGTTCGAATCCCACCGCCGACATAGGTGTCGATGGTTGTGAGGTGGCGTGATCCACTCACAACCAACCCAAACTGGTCTAGATTCAATCCTAGCCGACACCGGGAGATTTTCTGAGGCGAAAAATCTCTGGGATCACGCCTTCCATCGCATGAGGAAGTAAAGCCGTTGGCGCCGGTCCGTTAATAAACGGGTCGTGAGTTAGGGTCCTGGGTGTGGAGTCGCCTCCCTGGGCGTCGGTGATTGGCCACAACAGTGGCGGAACTAGACCGACGGAAAATAAGCGAGAATAAAAAAAAAAAAAAACCGTCCCGTCTTTTTGTCATTTTGTACCGTTTTCGGAGACTCCCTGAAAAATTCCTAAATAGAGCTTTGCATTGCAATTTTCCTAAGCGGAAAATATGTTTCCAAGCAGCCAGGATTTTTTTTAATATTACTGAGTACGTTTTGTGCCTTTACAATATGATAATGATAATTGTTAGTCAAAATTTCGTCATATATGTGACGAATTTTAGGAACTCATTGCAAAAAATCACACTCTTCTACGCTAAATTTCATCAACGCTAAGTATCGTACAGAATCGGGTAGGTTAATCAAAGCAAATAATAATTGTTTGCATGCTTTAGTTGGTGAAATTTTTCAAAAATCAATTTTATCATGTGTCCCGTTTTTCGAACTCATATGTCCCGTTTTTGTTTCAAGAAAATCTGGTCAGCCTAACGTGGTAGGAACGTAATCACGAGAAACACGAAATGTGAACTGGAAACGATTTTAAAATATACACCCGAACTGCGCGAAAGCCCATGCACGCTGGGCCAGGAACGGAATTATTAGCGTTCTCGGGGTTTGACCAATTGGATTCCAATCTTCTTCAAAGTTTCTTGGTAAAGTTAGGGCTTCATTTTCGATGTTTGAATCAGTTCGGAATTTAGCCGCGAAGGTGGCGTTGCGATGCTAACTTCTTTCCCTTACACGCTAGAGCTTTGTGGATTTCTAAATTCTATGAAACTTTACGGAATGTATGAAATTTCGAACTCTTCAAATTTTAGAGATCTAAGGGTTTTTATATAATTTGTTTGAATTTCACGTTTTATTGTGATAATTTTATGTGTTCACTAGAATTAATTTCTTACAATTTTTTTTCTCGATAGAAATTGAATAGTGACGTCGTTTTTTCCGAGTACAATAGTTTTTGAAGTACTTAAGTGAAAATATTACACAAAATTTGAAAAAAGCATAATTTTGTGAATTAGATATCTCATAGGTGAGCAAGTATTAGCAAACCATGATTTTTTCTAAAAACTGTCCATCAAAAAATCTTTATTTTCTGAAATTTTGGAAGATGTGTTTTTGTGGTACTTCAATTTGAATATAACCATAGGATCCATGTAAAAATACAATTACTTTGTATGCTTTGTATTTATGGCATGGAATACACGGTCCAGTACTCTGATATTCTATCCAACCTATTTGCAGGTTTCATCAAAGTTTCTCAGTGTAATGAGAACTTCAATTTGACGTTAAGTTTAGTTCGCAATTTGGCCGCAGAGATGGCACTTCGACGCCAACTTTTTATTCTTACACGCTAGAGTTCTGCTTTCGACAAAGTTTTAGAACAGGAAATTTTATGTAACTTCGTTATATTCAAACTGAAATATCAAAAAAACACAAAAAACACATCTTTCAAAATTTCAGAAAATAAAGATTTTTTGATGGACAATTTTTAGAAAATATCATGGTTTGCAATTACTTGCTAACCTATGAGATATCTAATTCACAAAATTATGTATTTTTTTAAAATTTTATGGGTTATAAATTTTGTGTATTCTCTGAAGTATCATAGAATTTAGAGATCTGGAAACGATTGTTGTTGTAATCAGGGTTTCTAGTTTTCAATAAAAAAGTAACAAATGTCCTTTATGCGAGACTGAATTTTTTTATGGAAAATCTTGAAGACTGCAGATTAAATTGGAAAAATCTGTATAACTCAGATAAATCTATCTGGGATGATTGGTTGTAATTGCTAATCTAAAAGATCAACTTTCTAAATGCATCCATTCTCGAGCAATTTAAGGTTCAACAAAACCACACTTTTTTTATAAGTTATACGTTTAGTTTATTCGGCCTGCATCGTGCCTGAAACCGGTCAATCAAAAGATAAATTTAATATCGTTCTTTCGTTTGTAAGAACCACACCGGTATGTGTATATTATTTTTAGGTATTACAGTGCATTTTTTCGATTTTATCACGGTCATAAAATTTTTCCGGGAATTTGGTGAAACCGTGAATTCAGCGAAATGATAAAAAATTTTATTTTTGTGTTGGATTCAATTTAAATTTATGATATTTTGAGTAAAATGATGCACTTTCATAGTTGAATGGAATATAAGTTCAAGATACAAATGAATAAACAAAAAATTGTCCATTGCATTTTCTCAGACTTTCTCACGGCTATTATACATGCAATATCAATATGATTTGTACTGCCCATTCTTTAGCATAGCTAGTAGAGTCTAATGCTTGTTTATGAAAAATTTTGAAACCGCGAGATTTCACAATTTTTAAATCCACGCTCTATGAGGACCAGCGATGGAGAAAAAATCACCTCTAGCGATTTTGAATACATATAAAGGAAGCCTAAGATACGTTGACATCGTCGTCAGTATGCGAATAACAAAGTATCGGTGTTGGTTCACTCTCTTTGCTTTTCTTTTTACGATATATTGCTTGTCGTTAGCGTACACCACAACATATGGTTCTCAATGTGCACTACTCGGTATATGAAGTTATTCGTCTCTGTTACACAGAGCGATCAGATCTTGTTATGTTATAACCCATGAATAAGATTTTTTGTCAGAAAAAGAAAGAAAATGACAATGTATGCTCTCCTACTCTCGCTCAAGTCAACCGCTGCCGAAGTAGTCCCTTCCCCCACCCTTTCCATCTCACCGCACCACACCTCTGCTGCTGCTCAGGCGACATGATATTCTTCTGCTGCTATTCTTTGTTCCCCCAACGACCGGCATACGGAGAGACAAACGCAACGAGCGAATCGCTTCTCAGAGCAAATGTAGTCTAGTCATGTGTTTATTTTCTCCCAGAAACCTACACACCATATCATCACTTCATTATGTGTTGAGAGGATTCAAGTTTAGTCGCGGTCTGTAACAATTCATGATGTGTACATGTGGAGATTAAACGATGATTGCATCATATTCGTTTCGTTTCCAGAGGACCAAACTGTAGGGCTTTTTGAGTTGTTAACAGATTTTTTCTCTCAACTGCTGAAATAATACGTAATTTTTGCTTCAAAGTCAATGAAATGCGTATTTCACGGTTCATGAAACTATGCAAGGACACAAGGGCCCAAGTGAAAATGATGTTTCGAGTACATTTTCTACAACTGGAAGTGCATTATTCTCGATTTAAAGTTTTTTTTTTAAAAAAGCCTGATAAAAACGAAAAAAAAAACGTGAGAAAATCGAGCGTGAATTTGGCGAGTAGTGATAAAAACGACTGTTGATTAAAGTGAAAAAGCACTGTATTACTTTCCTGCAACTCATTGAAGGTTTACTTATATCCTTGAATAGAATGAATGTTGAAAAATCTACGTCTTTTAAAAAACCTTTTCTTGACTCAGTTAGTTGAGTCAAATAGGGGAACTGCTTATTCATCTCATTAAGCCGATATTCACGCAGAATGCACGGATAAAACATCGAATTTTCACGAAAACATTGAACAAATAAACTAAATATGCTTACGTGCTCTTATGGAATCGTTCAGCATTGTATATTTAGTAAACTTAGCTAGATTTATCCTGAATTTTGTAGGACAAACCATTTTTCACAACGCTTCCATATCCATCTCAAAACTTAAGTCACTCCTCAATTATTCATCTCATGACACCACCCCCCCCCCCCCAACCCATATTCATCACACTGTTAATCATGAATGAATCACATTAACATGAATGGACGTAGCCGCAGCCCGTCGTAGTAGGTTACCTAGATATCCGCTGCAGTTGTTTACATGCAAAATTGGTAACCTAGGAAACCACTACAGTGCCGTAGATTTATGTCAATTATGTCGGAATAATTCAACATTTTCAGTATGATTTTTTCGTATTAACAAAAAATGATTTGGCAACTTTTGATTATATTCAACGCAGTGAAAACAGATTCTGATAATTCAAACTTGATTTAGGAAATTTGAGGTGAACATTTCAAAGATTAAAGTATTCTGAGTGTAGTGAGTGATTTTGTTTAGTAATTGAAATAAAAAGTGGTCCGCTAGTGATGAAAAAAACTTTGGTTGGCTGCTGAACGAGTCCCGTTGTAACCGTATAGGGTTGTCCGACTTTTCCTAGAAAACCATTCCCCAGAAAATAAAGTGTCGAAGGATTTTCCCCAGAATGAACCATTCTCCAGAATACCAAATCCCAGAATATACTAGTTACCAGAAATCTAAACCCCTGAAAGTACTAGTTATCAGAAAACCGTTTCCCAGAATACACCAATGCCCAGAAAACTATTCTCCAGCATCACCGTAACCAGAAAAAAAACATTAGTATTCAGTTATTATATTGTTAACATTCTAAATTATTTGACATTTGAATTAACACTTGCGTACCAGACCCCTCCAGAGCCGAAAATATAAAAATTCTTTTACCTGCCATTCCGCAAGATCTAAACCGAATTTGATCGAACCTTTTTCAAAGGATCACAAATTTATCATAGTTTGGGACAGTAGGGGACATTTGTTCCGGATTTATCGAGGGGAACGGTGGAGTAAGTACCCTTCAAGAAACACAGGCTAAGTTAAAAACGGTAACGAAACCTTGCTTCCACATATCAAGCTTTAGGTTTTTGCAAAACAACACTAGTAACGATCGGTATTTCGCCATTTTGTTTTAATTCGATAGTGGGATTCCCTCAGCCGTGCCAGTTCTGAATTGACTGTTTATCGATGACTGCAGCCCAAGCCGGGAAACTTATATGAACCCGGGCGCAGCGGACGAACGGGCGGCCCACACCACCACACGGCCGGACGCCCCGGAGTGCGTTGAGGCAGAAGCGCCGGCAGGCCTACGGCGCGACACCCGCACGAAGCGGGAGCACGACCGCAGACCCGTGACCCGGCAGCCCCGTAGCCCGAGTCCTCCCAGTCTTCAGAGCCAATCGTTATCCCGAAGTTACGGATCTAATTTGCCGACTTCCCTTACCTACATCGATCTATCGACTAGAGACTCTAAACTTTGGAGACCTGCTGCGGATTCGGTACAAGCTGTTGAGAGAGAGCTTCGATTTTCAAGGTCCAAGAAGAGAATATCGACACATTAATTTAATACCATGCTCTACTAGCTTGTCCAACCATATCTCTCTTAGAAAGACTTCCATGGCTAGTATGACTGTTAAACAGAAAAGAAAACTCTTCCGATATCTCTTGTTGGCTTCTCGAAGGAAAGGATTCATGTTGCCATGATTACAAAGGCGCTACCGTTTCCGGTGTGCACGCCAATGCAAACGTATACTCAACAGGCTCCGGAATTGTAACCGGGTTCCCTTTCGCTCGTTTAATATATACTAGTGGATGTTGCATCAACCCAGGTAAACGAACGAACCACTACAGAGGTAATTTCTGCTGGGGGGCTGCCCCCCATGTGCACTAGATTAACCGAATTAAGATAAGAAGGGGTATTTTAGATTTTTGGTTAAGGAGCCTCAGAAATCAATTCGCTACTGTGTTTTTGTGGTCGACTTGTGATGCTCATTCAGCCAAAAACGATTACTGAAAGTTGTCTGATTTTATGACTATGGCCTGGTGTCAAGCGCTTACTTATTTACTCCATGAAAGTACAATTGTATTAGTTGACAATAAGTTGATTCAAATGATAGAATCGTTATACATTTCAGATATACATAAACTCAGTTTTAACAGATTTTCCATGTTAAAAAAATAAAAATGCATATTTCTTCGTTTTTGGATAACAGTTTTCTGGAAAACGGTATTTTCTGGGAAATAGTTTTCTGGGCATTGATTCATTCCGGATAATAACTTTTTGGGGATTAGTACTTTCTGGGTAGCAGTTTTCTGGTGATTGGTATATTCTGGGATTTTGTTTTCTGGGGAAAAAGCTTCGACGTTTTATTTTCTGGGGAATCGTTTTCGAGTAATTGTTATACAATCACCGTATAGAACAATGCGCGGATTTTGTTTTCTGAGGTAGGTGATTGAAATAAATGAGTTTTCGAGTGCAGATGCCCAACTATAACATCAAAATTAGTGCTTTTAAGTGAATTTTTGAGGATTGTACTTTATGAGGAATCCAAAATGAACTAAGAAGAATCCATCACATGGATTAGCAGATTGGTTTAAGAATAAAATATGCGTTTTTTTCCTGTTTTCAATTGTGGTTTCATGTTGTATGAGATGAATATATGGGCTGAGATGAATAATGGAGCAGTTTCCCTACATGTGCAAAGTTTCTTTCAAATAGGACGATCGAAATTGATCGATAGGTCATTTGACATGGTACCCACCTTCTGTTTTCTAGTAAACCAGTAAAGTATATTTTCGAAGGATTGACATAATGTGTTATTCTCTTCTTATTAAAACTTTTACCTCCATTGGGAAGGTGAAAAAGCTAGAGCTACCATGTACAAATTGTAATGGTTTATAAGAAAAACACGAAGAAAGTGTTCTTCAATCACAATTGAGGTTCGCTGCTTGCCGGTACACAAATGAACCAGCTCTATTCAGACGGTCTACTAGCAAATGAATTCCATTCATACACTCAGCAGCAACAGTCTGCTTCGTACGTCGGGAGCCTATACTCTCAACCGCTTAGTGGGATTCCCTGCTGCTGTCGCGCTCTCTGTGTTGGTTTTGCTGCGAGCGGGCGCTCGTAGTACGGAACCTTGTCGGTTGATTAGCTCGCACCAGCCAGCAGCTGCTCGCGGTATCCGGCCGGACAGGTTGGATTTAATCGTATTTCGCGGTCTTAGCTGCGTTCAGTTCACTTCGTTCGCTGGGGGTGAGTGGGCCCTCCGCTGGAAAGGCGCCCAGTATCGTTAGAGGTGTGTAGTACGTTTTAGTAGTGGCAGATTAGTGAGTGTTTGTGAAGAAGCAAGTTTGGCGAAAATAACACGGTGCTAATTTTCAGCCAATCTGCGGTGTGAATTTTTCGGTCGCTTTGTACTTGAAGTTCAATGTCGTTATCATAAAGTCGACGGTTTTCGCGTCGTCGCCTGGGCCGAAGTCGTACGCCGCATCTGTGGTAGTAATTATCGACTATCGGTAGGCCGAGCCGCCGTCAGTTTAGTTGTTGTTTTTTTTGTGCGTTTCACTGTTACTTGCCAGCTAAAGTTTGCAGTTTGGGGGTAATGTTTAGTGCTTCCATTGAGATGAGAATGCAAATAATAGCGCAAAGGTTACTGCCGCGAGACAGAAAAGCGCGCAATTTGGTGCAATTAGGCATCCTATCGTTATGCAATCGATGTACTGGCGATGCCGAAAGATAAAGCCCCAGCTTAATTTGGACGTTGGAAGCTGCGACCGTGTGACCGAGCGGTTTTCAAGATATTGACGTACCGCTACCGCTGTTGGGGGAAGGCAGAGCCACCACCGCCGTCGCTGCGGTTGTTGGTTGGTTTTCGTTATGGATACTGTGATGTGACATTGAAAAGAGCTGCATTCGAGTGGTCATGTTTACCGTGGGTCTGATGGAGAAAGATAGACGGTAGAATAAACAATTTCGATGTGTACAGTTTGAAGAGATTATAACGTTTGAACTGTGTGTTTGTGTTTATTTGTTTGACTGAATAACCCCGTATTGCGTCAGGCAGTACTTTTTGGACCGGACGCCGTTGAAGCGAATAGACGGTAGATTTTGCAGAAGAATTCATCTCATTGCATGGGTTTCTTGTGTTTTGGGCAGAAGTTCACCTAACTGGAAATGATTTATTCGGCTAGAATGTTGTCCGAACAGTGAAGTTCAAATAATAGGTTTAACTCGAAAGTTTGGACACTCCATGGAAAGAGACCATTTTGGGATCAGATCAGGTTTTCAAAAATGGACTCATGTTCGTGAACCCACTGGACGGTAACCTTTAGTCGTTTTTTTGTGGCTCGTCTGAAGGGAAGAGATTGTTTTTACGAATTCGTTGACCCGAACCTGATGTGTGACATCCTTGATTTGTAACTTCGCATGTTGAAAGTGTTGATTGATTTGTGGCCATAATTACGAGGTTATCGGTAAGAGTTAAAAATAAAGCTCAAAAAAATATTTGTGTAATGAATTAACGTATAGTATAAAATACCACGCGTCTCCCCCGTAAACCCATGGACAGTGATGGCATGAACTCGTGTAAAGTTAAACTGAGTAACACTTTTCCAGATTTGAATCCAACTTGAATCAGCTATCCCTCGATAGTTTGAGTTTTTTTGCTTCGCACACTCTGATCGATTGAGTTTAAATGCGCGCAAATCATGCAGTGCAAGATGTATCCAACGATGCAGGCGATGATGTGACGGGATGAGTTTTGTTTTTAGATCGAATTTATGCTATCAAAGGACAATGCAACAAACTGTTGCAGCAGACGCGGCGCGAATTTCATCGCAATTCGATTTTTATGCAATTGTTGTTATGCAGGATTCAAACTCACGTGCAAACCGAAAATAAATGTGCAAGCAAGTTCTAAAACTCACTTGGATACGAGTGCAAAGTCACACTGCCTACTCTGCCCATGGACAATTCCAAATAAATGGATAAAACAAAACAATCAATCATTTTTATTTCCGGACGAATCAGATCTGTTTTTTATCCGTAAAAAAAATACTGTATTACAATCGCACCATTTAAAGCTTGGCATAGATGATCAAAACGAGAGCTCCAAAAACTGGCAGTAGCTTTGGTTTTGGTGCGACCAGCTTGCGCACAGTCTCGGTTGTGGTGCGTTCTTTGCGCACGAAATTAGCCTTGAAATTGTTTATTTTCAGGATTGCTGCAATTTGCATACATAATAAGTCCACAGCATGGCACTCTCCGCTGTTGGAGCGTACGCGGCTGAGGGGACATGCAGTCGGTATGCTACGAGTGTTGGATGACAATCCATTCCTAAGCGGAGTGTTTTATTCCTTTTTCGTTCATTAAAACAAAAAAAAAAAAAAACACTGGCACCGAGCAGCTCAAGATCTTGTCCGAGCTAGAAACTAGCTCAGGATCACGTTTTTGTACTTAATTGAACGACAGCACCGGGTGAACACGTAGCAATATGTTGTCGAAAGCTTCGGTCCAACAAGACGTTCAATTATATGTAAACTGTGGCAGTCATAATTGCGCTGGCCTCATTCTGCAGACACCTGAGAACAAAGCACTTTATCTCTCAAGCGGTGATCTCTCGATCCTTGAGCTGCTGCGGCATTCCTCTGTGCAGCTACCATTTCCCCGCATTTAAAGTTGCGCTCACGTTGTTGATCCTCAACAATGTATGTACACTCAATGGTGCGGCGATAAATCTTCCTGTCGTCCATCTGTGGATATGATTGAATCGGAGCACAATCTCCCTCTCAGACGTGTTTCTTAATGAGGTGAATAAATTACAGAAACATGTGACTGGCTGTCCCGCTGTCTTGAAACGTTAGTCTGCAGTTATGAGCGAAAAAGCATTGCTGTATTTCCTAGCACCAGGATTTCCAATGTAAACGGATGATTTTGAACTTCGCAGCCATCGTACACCTGAGAGGTTCATCGCTTAAAAGTGGATCGCTCAAGTCTTCGTGTTGCTGTCACAGCACGCAACAGTCAATCGGATTATTATGCAACTAAACTGCAAAGCTTCCGACTGTTGGGTCGGGCCGTCAATCGTTCAATCCAGAAAGTTTACTTTTTCACTTTGTGAGTATCTTTCGAATAAATTTACGTCGGCTTTCGAGCAGCGAACCGGTGACAAATTGTTTCTGCCTGTGCAATCAGTGACTCGCCGCAGTGAGTGCACAGTTGAAGCTGATTTGTTTGCTGTCCGTAAATTATGCTCCAGTTGATGTGGATATTTATTGTCAACGTAAGCGTGATCGAAGTTTTGCTTGGAAATATGTTACTTTTAACGATATTTTTGGAACAATTTTTTTAGATGCAATTTATGGTCCCGTGATAAAAATTCGTTAATGTCGTTAACGGTTCACTTAAATATTTTAGGGCAAAGTTGTTTTTTGTCCGAACAATTACGAAATGAATCGCTTTTTCGGAAGCCAATGTCACTATTACGTGCCGGCATTGCGTATTCACGCAGCTCACCTGAAGAATTGCCCGGTCATTGCGAATTCGACACCCGTAAAGAATGCGCCGAATCCATATTTGAGAATGATATGATTGTCCTAGGCAGAAAAATACACCATCATTTTCATATTTTATTCAGCAAACTCGACGGTGATCTAACGAGGTGATGAGACACCACGTTTATCGTCACGTTCCGGGCGGCTTGTGTGTTCGATTATTTATTTACGGTACACAGTCGTCATATCTGTTGCTTCAATGAGGATTCGCTTTTTTTCTGCTCTACTAGTTTGGCGCTCGATGATCTGGGTGCTATTTAAGGGTATTTTTCAACTATTTATTTGATCGATTGATTCATTTACCTGAAGGTGCACACATTGAACAAGGTGCTAATTGGAATTGCCCATTGAGGCAATTTGGTGAAGGATGTTTTCAATTACCCCCTGCCTTTGGTAGGGTGAAATCGATGTGGTCAAGATTTCGGAAGGCTTGCAAAAGCGGGAGGTACGTCGTGCTGAGGAAATTGAATTTTTGTGTAAAAATATTCTTATTACATTTACCCATCATATATTTTTTTAATGTTTTAGACTTTTTTAATTGTTCAACAAAATGATAATAAGTATGAGTTATTCCATACGAAGTGACCATGAAAAAGCACAAACTTGGACACGACCATCACAGATTTTGCTCAAAGTTGGGAGAATTCTTCATCTACTGTCACTTTGGAAAAATCCCAAATTTGGTGTCGATTGTGATACCCCCGGCTCTGTGGGACCCCTTTGTTGTTTATTGCAAAATCACGCATTTTTTGTTCAAAATCTATTTTTTCTTTTTCTACAATTCATAGACGTAAGATGTCCGAAAAATACTGATAGATAATTTTTGAAGAAAATAAACCAAGGAATCCTGAAAAAATATAAGTTTTGACCGGAAGTATTGCCAGATAAATTCTTTTTGTATTTGAAAACTAAATTTACATTTTTTGGCAAATGCAACCATTTTTATTTTAAATTTGATAGTTTCATCGTGTTCCTTGGAAAATTTCACATAAGAAACAACTATCATCCCGAGGTAATATGAGCCAATCTCGAGATATAACATTTTCACGTAAAAAGTTGTAAACTTCTTAATAAATTTTTAAAAAAATTTATAACCAAGGACTCCAGAAAAAATATTATTTTTGACCGGAAGTGCTGCCAGATAGATTATTTTTGTACTTTAAAACTAAATTTGCATTTTTGGGCCAATGCAGTTAATTTTATTTCAAATTTGATGATTTCATCGTATTTCTTGGAAAATTTTACGTAAGAAACCCTTATCGCCCCGTGGTAATATGAGCTAATCTCGAGGTATAGCATTTTTACGGAAATAGTTTTAAATTTCGTAATTAATTGTTCGTAAAAATGTCATATCTCGAGATTGGCGCATATCACCACGGGGTGATAGGTGTTTCTTACGTAAAATTTTCCAAAAAATATGATGAAATCATCAAATTTGAAATAAAATGACCAAAAAATGCAAATTTAGTTTGAAAATACAAAAATAACCAACCTGGTAACACTTCCGGTCAAAACAATATTTTTTCTAGATTCCTTGGTTTAAAGTAAAGCCTTGGTGCTAAATTCCGATTCGGAACTTGACCTTCTGTTTACTATACACAGACTTCGCAGCCAATCGTTAAGTATACAGGATAATTGCGGGGCTAGCGGTACGATCCTACTGACACTAACAGTCTCATCCGAGTCATGACTCGAACCTACGATGACTGGCTTGCTGGCCAAACATCGTACCTCGAGACCAACTGGTGAGGCGGATTCCTTGGTTTAATTTCTTCAAAATTCACCTATCACTGTTTTTCGGGTGTCTTCGGTCTATAAATTAAAAAATAAAATAATTACGAACCTTACAACTATTTTCGTAAAAATATTATATCTCGAGATTGGCTCATATTACCTAGGGGATGATAGTTGTTTCTTACGTAAAATTTTCCAAGGAACACGATGAAATTATTAAATTTAAAATAAAAATGGTTGCATTTGCCGAAAAATGTTAATTTAGTTTTCAGATACAAAATTAATTTATCTGGCAACACTTCTGGTCAAAAGTTATATTTTTTCAGGATTCCTTAGTTTGTTTTCTTCAAAAATTGTCTATCAGTATTTTTCCGACATCTCACGTCTATGAATTGTGAGAATATGTAAAAAGAGATTTTTGACAAAAATTGCGTGACTTTGCAATAAAGAGGGGGGTCCTACAGAGCGAAGGTTATTCTAATCGATACAAAAATTGGGATTTTTCCAAAAAGACAGTAGATGAATAATCCCCCAACTTTGAGCCAAATCTGTGATGGTCGTGTCCAAGCGACATGTACACTTCGTATGGAATGACCCGTATAGATTCTACCATTGTTATAAAACACATGACAGAGATTTCGATTTGTACTTTAATATTATTATTTTAGAATCTAAAATCTTCTATACATATAAAAATGCAGCTCTGTCTGTCTGTCTGTCTGTCTATCTGTCTGTCTGTTCCATATAGGCTTGGAAACTACTGAACCGATCGGCGTG
Source organism: Wyeomyia smithii (assembly GCF_029784165.1). Taxonomy (NCBI): domain Eukaryota; kingdom Metazoa; phylum Arthropoda; class Insecta; order Diptera; family Culicidae; genus Wyeomyia; species Wyeomyia smithii. Next base: position 45,076,174 of record NC_073696.1, read on the forward strand.
AAATTTTGTATATAGGGGTTTTAGGGGCCGAGAAAGGTGACTAAGGTAATTCGAGACCCCTCCCTCTTCTGGAAGGGAGGGATCCCATACAAATGAAACACAAATTCATGCACATCTCGAAAACTAACCAAGCAAATGGAACCAAATTTGGCAGGTGGATGTTTTTAGGTGTAAAAAATATATCCATAATAGTTTGACACCCCTCCCTCTACTAAAACTTGGTTAGTTTTCGAGATGTGCATGAATTTGTGTTTCATTTGTATGTAACCCCTACATACAAATGAAACACAAATTCATGCACATCTCGAAAACTAACCAAGTAAATGGATCCAAATTGGGCAGGTGGATGATTTAGGGGTATCAAATATATCCATAACAGATTGAAGCCCCTCCCCCTTTTAAAAGGGAGGGGTCCCATACAAAAGAAACACAAATTTCGCTCAGCTCGAGAACCAATCCACCAAATAGAACCAAATTTGGCATGTTAATTTTTTTTTAGAGGTAACAAATATGTTCATAACCTTTCGGCACCCCTCCTTCTTCTAAAAGGAGGGGTTCCACACACACTCGAGGTTTCTGCACATCTCGAGAAATAATCAAGCAAATGGAACCAAATTTGATATGTTGAGGTTTCTGAGAGTAAGAAAAATTTTTGACTCTAGACGCCATTGTTAAATTTAAGATGGAAACTTCCGGTTTCTATCCGTAAAATGTCTTCAAATATCATTTTCAAATCCAAGATGGTGACTTCCGGTTTCTGAAAAACAGCGGGATATGACCAAATACCACCCAATATGGGTATTTTCGAAATCGTGATGATACACTGAAACCACAAATCGACCTCCGACAACATTTAGAGTTGTAAAATGGCAACTTCCGGTGACTGGAAAACTGCCGAAAATGACCAAATACCACCTAATATTTGTGTTTTTTAACCAGAATGACGTTCAGAGGCCAGAAATTATCTCCAAATGTCATTTTGAAATCCAAGATGGCGACTTACGGTTTCTGAAAAACAGCGAGATATGACCAAATACCACCCAATATGGGTATTTGCGAAATCGTGATGATGCATTGAAACCACAAATCGACCTCAGACAACATTTTGAGTTGTGATATGGCAACTTTTGGTGACTGGAAAACTGCCGAAAATGACCCAAAAATAACCAAATATGGGTCTTTCTTTAACCAGAATGTTGCTCAGAGGCCAGAAATTGTCACAAAATGTCATTTTAAAATACAAGATGGCGACTTACGATTTCTGGAAAATAGCCGAAAATGACCAAATACCACCCAATATGAGTGTTTCTTTAACCAGAATGACGCTCAGAGACCAGAAATTGTCTCCAAATACAATTTTTAAATCCAAGATGGCGACTTCCGCTCTCTGAAAAACAGCCAAAAATGGCCGATTTCCATCCAATATGAGATGCTTCGATACCAGAATGACACACAGGAGCTAGAATCCACCACAGACACCATTTTGAATTCTAAGATGGTGACTTCCGGTTTCTGGAAAACAGCCGAATATCACTAAATAATACTTATTATGGGTGTTTCTTGAACCAGAATGACGCTCAGGGGCCAGAAAATCCAGGATGGTGACTTCCGGTATCTGAAAAATAGCCCAAAGTGATCAATTACCACCCAATATGAGCGTTTCTTTAACCAGAATGATGCATAAAGCCAAGCATTGACCCTAGACACCATCTTGAATTCGAAGATGACCACTTTCAGTTTTTGAAAAACAACGAAAATAACTGAATACCACCCAATATAAGTATTTCCGGAGAGGTGATGTACTAAAGGCAGAAAACGAGGATGTTGTCATTCCGATAAAATCAATAATTTCAAACAAGAAATCGCAAGAAATCAATGAATTTGGAATGTTGAAAATTATTAAATTAAACACAAAAATAGGCGGGACGAAGTTTGCCGGGTCAGCTAGTAATAATATAAAAATACAAATCGAAATCTCTGTCATCGATTTCGATTTTGAATATTTTTTGAATTTTTTTTTGTCGTTTTCAACTGTATTTGAAATAAATTTCGGTGTTGGCCTCTGAAAGTATCCTTCTTTTTTCAACACAATTTGATTTATTTTTTGTCTGTCTTTTCTTTGTTTGCCTTATTTTCTTAGTGCTTTAGCATTTCTTATTCCTGAGAGGTTGGTTTTGTTATTTTGAGCTCAGCTATTTTTTTTGTCTTCTGTCTAGGTGGCGAACCCGCCTGTGGCTGAAAGCCACCTTAATAAAGTAATAAAAAAAGTCTTCTGTCTAAATGCGTTACTATATTCAACTTTGCATGAGACTAACTTTTTTCTTGCTCTGTTTTTGAGATGCAGTTTTATGTAAACTTAAGTTATTTTTAAAGCATTATTCAATTTTTGGCAGGCGATAACTACTTTTTCACAGTGCTAATGTTAGAATCAGTTTAGTATCTAATTGCCTATTTAGACACCGAAACTTTTACTTTTGAATCAAACCTAGATAAAGAAAAAAAAATTTCCCCACTATTTTGAGTTTCATAAAGATCTCTGATCACTGCATCCGTTGCATGATTAAGTAAAACCGGCTTGCATTCTCTGTTCATGAGTTGTTAGCATTTTCTAACTCATAAAGAAAATTGTAAAGTTTGCGTCCCATGATTCATTTAGTTCAATAATGTGCATACAATGGTTGAGGGATATGTTGATCGGACTAATTTTTTCGAATTACAATGGTACAACCCCCAGAAATTACCCCTGTTTCCTCTTAATTGACGCATTAAATTTGCAGCACACTTACACTGATTGTCCAACGATTGGTTGTGCCGTTTTTTTTGCTCGACAAATTTAATTGGTCATAGATCGGAGATCAAGGCCAGATAGAAACATTTCAGCAAAGCTGCAGAGGCGTTTCGTTCTCCTCGAATGCACAGTTTATGCCTTACCCCGGCCAGGCGCAGCGTGTTCTCTGTTCTCTCCACAAGAAGTCTGCTGAGCTACCTTTCAGCTTTTTAGCCCAGCTCAAATCAATTGAATCAAATTGAACCAAAGCAGCGAATCATTTCCTCTACTGAATAGGCAGTTCGGTAAACAACTTCCCACCCTGGCGCGGAATTCAAAATCTGTCACAAAGGCGTTTGCTCAGTGGGGCCATATACTGCTCGATTAATGGTTGTGTTTCGGGTGATCAAATCTCACACAGACACAACAAAAATCGGCTTACAAGATTCCGCAATCGAATGATTCCCAAACATAATTCATCCGATTTTAGCTGCAATAGTGTCTGTGTCTTTTTCAAATAGTCGGCTCTACTGCATTACTTATGATGAAAGATCTGATGCAGGTTGCAAATAAAGAGATCAAAGATCGGTGCATGGTTTTTTACGATGGGAAGGCATGCTCGAATCAGCTCCAGCACTGCGCTATGTAAACATAGATCGGCAGCGATAAGGCACGTGATGCTTACAAACATGCTCAGAGTCAGAAGGCGGCTTTTTAGAGTTGTTGCTGTCGCAGCGGCGGTGTGGCGTGCTGATAGAGTTCCGTGTTGAGTTGTTATGAATACGTCACGAGTTCATCGCCTCTGCTGACGGCTTCGCGGGCACCTTCTTTTAGCACGGCAGCTGCGATGTCGGCGGTGACGCGGTCTGCGTGTGAGAAGATATTAGCATTTTGTAGTAGGCAAAATATATGTATTAAACATAACAAACATTCATCCAGCTGGGCCGACGCGACGAGTCATCAAGAAGTTGCCGCTTGTTGGACGAAGACTGGTTTTGGCATCACGGCGGCTATGCTTAACACGTATTATTATGACTATTTGGCGATGATTTTTAGGATGGGTTTGAAACTCTCCTTTTCAGCTATCTGTCGAGTGCTTCGTATGACATTAACATACTTCAGTGATGTGTGTTGAGGGTTACACTGTTGAATCTGCGAGGTTGCGTAACATCGTGCGGATTCAGTGGCGGCAGCGGCGGCGGCTACAGCGTCAGCCGTGTGTTGATGTGTGTTTCAGTTTCTTGGAGATGCTCCTTCTGCGGATTGCTTGTTTCGCTGACAGTGTTTTAATTTGAGAGGACGTGACAGTTCGTAATCGGTAGTTTTAGAATTGCACAAATAACTCCTACTCGATTAGCTTTTGTTCGGAGTGACATATATGTCGGCTTATTTGACTTTGGACCTTACCATGAACGCTAATTAGCATTCGTTTTCAGGTTTTGAAGTTGTTGAAAGGTGTTATACATGTAACCAGCTTGACATGGATATAATTCAGCAGAGTTCAAAATGCGAATCGTGCACAATGAATAATGATGCAGTGCTAAAGTGATGTTATTGAAGCTTCATATACGAAGAGTGCAATATTTTCTGTTATCTGAAAGTGATTTAATAGAATAAAATATAATAAGTGAGTTGCAAGAAGACATCCAGCCAACGACATGGCGATAGCAAACTACACACTGCCATTTGGCAGCATTCAGGCCCCTGCCTGGAATACTGTCAGCCCAATACACAGTCAGCATGCTTCGGCCGTGAATAATTTGCTGTACGGTCCTTCCGGTCACCAAGAGGACGATCCAAACGATCAAGGCTTCTACGAGAATAACCCTTATGCCCCTCCCTCTCAACACCATCGCCAGCAGCAGCAAAATGCTCCTCAGCAGAGCGCACAGTATCGCCAGGCCCCGAGAAACAACTATCTACCCCCTCCTCCCCAATCCTATACACAGCCGCCACCAAAGCAGCAACAGGGCTATCAGCAATCGCCGCCTCAAACATCCTCGAGGACGTACGGGGAAGGAACGTACTCCCAAGGATCTTCGCGGAGTAATCCTCAGCAGCAACAAAATCCCGGCTACTACAACTCTGCTGTGTACAATCAACAATATCCCAAACAACAACCCACCGGTTTTAACGTTCCACAGTCACAACCGCCAACAAATTATCGAAATAACGGGGGACCTCCCCCGCAGCCACCACCAGTACCTCCCAAAGTACCACAAACGTTACCCACGTCTCCGTCCAGCCGAATTCCACCACCGCCGGTCAGTAGTGGCCGCGGTATTAGCAGTACCTCTACCGGTGGTGCCTTTCCGGAGCGACCACCCGGTTTCGTTAAAGTGAATGCCGGTCAAGGTTCGCGGACTCAAGTGCACGCCGTGCTGGACTACGACGATGACGAGGAAGAGTATTACGACGACGGAGACGACGGCTCACCGAACGCAGCCGGCCGAGTTTCTGGTAAGTGTGGCAATCAATCAGTCAAGCATTACACATCATTCTTTCTATAGCTACGGGGGCTACTTGATAAGTTTTGGCGTCTCGAGGGTACTCCAGAGCTGTTTGGGTTTGTTTTTGCTTGAATAATAATAATGATGATATTTGAACGGCAGTGCACGAACGAATGATGATGGGCTTCAGGGTGGCTTTCGGACGGGGAAGTAATTATGTGCGTTTCTGGAGAAGTTCAACACCAAGTGTGTACTAGACGATCGTCATTTTGGCCAGGGTCAATCACGACAGTGCTTTTTCGGTATATGGATTGGCTTTGAGAATTCGATTGATGCTACGTTTATTGATTGATTCTTTGCAGTGCTTTTAGGTGAGAAAATAGATCCTGTGAAAACTGTTATATACAGAACCATTTTCTTAGGTGCAATTCTTCGAAAAAGGACAGCTACACAAATGTTTCTATGAAACGAAGATGTCATCTTGTGCAATTAGTACTTTTTCAAAATTACGACTAATATGTAGAAAAGTTTTATGTTAAAATGGTATTGATGATTACAAATATTTTTGGAGACAAAACAGTTTGTTTGAAAAGTGTGATGTCTCCGGGAAAGTTGTCTCAACATATAAAAAAAAGGCTAGTTATCACAAAAAGCTGAATATCCACTTTTTTTTTAAAAACTACAAAAAATGGTGTCTTCGGAAAAGTTGTAATGTTGGCCTCCTGGAAAATTTGTAATATTGTCCTTCCAGAAAAATTATACATTCAAAAAAAATGGTTGGGGAAATTATAATTTTTTTATATTTTATTTCTCCAAGTTCAAAAAACGGGTTTTTTGAAGTATTCAATCTATAATTATGTTTCTGTGTTTTTTTTTAACTTTTTTTGGCTTACGGAGTTTATTTTTTCATGATGTACAAAACCATTGTTTGCAGCTATGCCGAAGGTATCATTCCTATCAATCAAACAAACCGTTCAGACTTTGAATGTTTTTCTTTTTTTTCGGGAAATTTTACCTTTTTTCTCATTTTTTCAAGAACAGACAACAGTGAATGTATGGCTAATCTTGTGTGGTTTTTATATTTTTTTATTTTTTTGTCAAATAAGGTTCTAAGATATATATTTTAAATTTTTATTGAAAAAACTTATTTTTTAACGATGTATGTTACTATCTACAACTTTGCCCAAGACGCTTCAACGATCAAACAAACCGTTATGGCTTTAAAATTATTTATAAGCATTAGCATCAATACCATTTTTACATAAGCCCTTTGAAAATTAGTCGTGATTGAAAAGACATTACTAATAACACAAATTGACATCTTTAGTTCATAGAAACATTTATGCAAAGTTTTAGTTAACTCAAAAACGACAATTTTTATGTTAACTGCTCCAAGTGTAACTGTAAAAATTGAATAAATTTCCAAAAGTGTTGACAATTTCAAAAAACGTCAATGATATTATAGGTGTTGCAAATGTATGGGTTTAGGGGAAGGGGTGTTTGTATGCAAATGCTTACTAAAGATGAGATGAAAATTAGAGAGAATCTTACGTAAGATTAAAAACACAAAAATAAACAATTTTCAAACAAAAAATATCATAATTTAGTTCATACATACATCGTTACATTCTAACTGATAAATTTAGGGAAGGCATAAATCCACTCCAGCTGAATAAATATTTACTACGGTTTGTTTACATGATATGAACTGAATTTATTCAACATAAAAAAGAGTTTTTTTTTTCGAAAACTGAACATGTTTTCAAAATATTTCCAATATTTACCAGAAAAGAATCATACATGATATTGAGGAGAGGGAATGTGATATCTTACGATGTCTTATGATGGGGGGAGGGTAGATCGAAAACACCGAAAAGAGTCCTTACGTAAATTATGGATTACGCAATATATTTTATGAATGCAATAAATGTCAAATGTCCAATATCATAAGAGTTATATATGTCATAAACGTCATAATCGTCATAAATGTCATAAAAGTCATAAATGTCATGAATGTCAGAAATGTCATAAATGTCATAAATGTCATTAATGTCATGAATGTCAGAAATGTCATAAATATCATAAATATCATAAATGTCATAAATGCCATAAATGTCATAAATGTCATAAATGTCATGAATGTCAGAAATGTCATAATTGTCATAAATGTCATAAATGTCATGAATGTCAAAAATGTCATAAATGTCATAAATGTCATAAATGTCATGAATGTCAGAAATGTCATGAATATCATAAATATCATAAATGTCATAAATGCCATAAATGTCAGAAATGTCATAAATGTCATAAATGTCATAAATGTCATAAATGTCATAAATGTCATAAATGTCATAAATGTCATAAATGTCATAAATGTCATAAATGTCATAAATGTCAAAAATGTCATAAATGTCATAAATGTCATAAATGTCATAAATGTCATAAATGTCATAAATGTCATAAATGTCATGAATGTCAGAAATGTCCTAAATGTCCTAAATGTCATAAATGTCATAAATGTCATAAATGTCAAAAATGTCATAAATGTCATAAATGTCGTAAATGTCAAAAATGTCATAAATGTCATAAATGTCATGAATGTCATAAATGTCATGAATGTCATAAAAGTCATAAATGTCATAAATGTCATATATGTCATAAATGTCATAAATGTCATAAATGTCATAAATGTCATAAATGTCATAAATGTCATAAATGTCATAAATGTCATAAATGTCATAAATGTCATAAATGTCATAAATGTCATAAATGTCATGAATGTCATAAATGTCATAAATGTCATAAATGTCATAAATGTCATAAATATCATAAATGTCATAAATGTCATAAATGTCACAAATGTCATAAATGTCATAAATGTCATAAATGTCATAAATGTCATAAATGTCATAAATGTCATAAATGTCATAAATGTCATAAATGTCATAAATGTCATAAATGTCATGAATGTCATAAATGTCATAAATGTCATAAATGTCATAAATGTCATAAATATCATAAATGTCATAAATGTCATAAATGTCACAAATGTCATAAATGTCATAAATGTCATAAATGTCATAAATGTCATAAATGTCATAATTGTCATAAATGTCATAAATGTCATAAATGTCACAAATGTCATAAATGTCATAAATGTCATAAATGTCATAAATGTCATAAATGTCATTAAAATCATAAGTTTCATAAATTTAATAAATGTCATAAATATCATAAATGTCATAAATATCATAAATGTCATAAATCTCATAAATGTCATAATTGTCTTGAATATCTTGAATATCTCAAATGTCATAAATCTCATAAATGATATACAGACCCTGTTTGATTTTGGCACCTTTCGTTTTAAGGACAGTTCAATTTTGGCACTGCTCGATGTGCCAAAACGACCGGTTTTTTAAATCATATTTTTAGGTTTTCTCGTTTTTCCTGTAAAAAAATTTGAGTTTAAAAACCGTCATCTAAGTCATCATAAACCACATAAAATAAAATATATATGATGGAATAAAAACCGTCTGTTTTTGGCATGGTTCGATTCTGGTAACATAAAAAATTTGGACGTGTTGCAAAAATCGAACAGGGCCTGTAATTGTCATAACTGTCTTAAACGTTAAACATAAATGTCAAAAATGTCAGGAATGTCAAATATATCAAAAATAACAAAACTGACAAAGATGTCAAAAATGTTAAAATGTTGACGATTCGTAAAATGGTAAATATGCTAAAAATAATAAATTAAAAATGTTAAATATGTTAAAAATGTTTAAAATGTTTAAAATGTTATAAATGTTAAAAATGTTAAAAATGTTGAAAATGTTAAAAATGTAAAATATGTTAAAAATGGTAAAAATGTTGAAAATGTTTAAAATGTTAAAAATATTAAAAATGTTAAAAATGTTGAAGATGTTAAAAATGTTAAAAATATTAAAAATGTTGAAAATGTTAAAAATGTTAAAAATGTTAAAAATGTTAAAAATGTTAAAAATGTTAAAAATGTTAAAAATGTTAAAAATGTTAAAAATGTTAAAAATGTTAAAAATGTTAAAAATGTTAAAAATGCTAAAAATGTTAAAAATGTTTAAAATGTTTAAAATGTTATAAATGTTGAAAATGTTAAAAATGTTAAAAATGTTAAAAATGTTAAAAATGTTAAAAATGTTAAAAATGTTAAAAATGTTAAAAATGTTAAAAATGTTAAAAATGTTAAAAATGTTAAAAATGTTAAAAATGTTAAAAATGTTAAAAATGTTAAAAATGTTAAAAATGTTAAAAATGTTAAAAATGTTAAAAATGTTAAAAATGTTAAAAATGTTAAAAATGTTAAAAATGTTAAAAATGTTAAAAATGTTAGAAATGTTAAATATGTTAAAAATGTTAAAAATGTTAAAAATGTAAAAATGTTAAAAATGTTAAAAAGGTTAAAAATGATAAAAATGTTAAAAATGTAAAAAATGTTAAAAATGTTATAAATGTTAAATATGTTATTAATTTAATTAATGTTAAAAATGTTAAAAATGTTAAAAATGTTGAAAATGTAACAAATGTTAAAAATATTTTTCAGAACTCCGGGTAATCAAGTCCGACCAGTATCGCAAATCTAAAAATATCTCGAAAACTGCCAGAAGCGCCAGTCATGTTGAAAATAGTACAAAACGGTTCGAAATCAATTAAAAATGGTTGAGTCTGTTCAGCTCGCATGATGCTGAAAGTAAATAAAGTAAGTTTAAATGGGACAGAGAATGTTTATTGCTTCGTTATGCTCGTTTAACATATTATTTAGAGACCATGTTTGGTCTTTCGTTTTGTTCTTGTTCTTTCTAGTCCCTGTTAAGTCAAAAGTCGCAGATTGTTGTAAAATTTAGCATTTTAGATATATATATTTTATGAAAAAAAAAAAAACAGTACAAAAAGCGACGACTTTTAAAACGATTTTAAATTGGTTCTGATATAAACGAAGTATGAAAATTTGCAGCTAAATGTGAATATCTTTTTCAGCTAAGTTTGATTATCTTCTTAAAAGCTACTGCGAATTTCATAGACCAGTTGGAACGAAACCCATCTCTGGTGATTCCCCGTGAATATAAAAAAATTGCATTCATCTTTGAATAGTCAAATTATGCAATATAGTTATGATTAATTCACTTATTTTTTTCTCAAAAATCTGTTCTTCTCACTGACGAACAAACAATGGATTGCTCTTTCGACAGACGACAGAATTGCTTGGCTGCATTTTAATTTACAGCCCAAATATGCTTCCATTGTGGATGAAGCCATCCTGAGCAGGCCATCCGACTGAATGGGTAATTGCACGCGATAGGGTCACGACAATTGCTGCGGCGGATGAAGCGTTAATGTTTGTTGACGTTTCAGTGTTTTCCTGCAGTTCTCCGAGCTGATGAGCGCTAATGTACGGGGCCCTTCAATTTGATGATTGTTGTTCACGGATATTGCGAATTGTTCGGTTGCAGGTGCCACAAACTGTCAAAGTGTGGCACTTTCATGGCGCAGTAAACGAGTAAAATTGGCCATAAAATCTGAGATTTATTATTCATTCCGAAAACGAACTGACACAAAGGGCTCGTTACATGGGAGCAATGGATGACGTACCTTGAACAATACGGAAGCGGATGCTTCTTCGAGAATGCTTACACGTCGGCGGTGTTCATGTTGTACACGTACGTCATATGAATCCCGGAAAGTGTCGATACCCGCTCTCATTCATGCCTGGCCGATCACTTCCGAACGGATGTTCCCACGGATCATTAGTATGCTGACGCCATGAAGGTATCGATGATTGATATCAGCTGGATTATAAAGCTTTTTTCTATAGTAGTATAATTTCAGTTAGCTGTGATCAAAAACAAGGTACTATATTGACCAAAGAATTCTTACACTGTAGCATTACAGTTTCTAATACCAACAAGTTTGTATTTAATCAATATTCAAACTAGACAGAATCATCAGTACCTAAACACACTACACAACAATATTATTTTGCGGCATTGAACTTCCGATGATGTTTACTTTTGCCAGCCCGGTCTGCGTGTAGTTTCCTCATGATTACACCATCACAATTACACAGAACACTTTCCATCTCGCGAGCGCGGTTTGAATACCTTCTACCGCGAATCACTTTTTACCCAGAAGCCGCATCGTGTCGTCAATATTGACGTTGCACTCACTGCCGGTAATTAGTGGAACGTTGCAATTAAATGCTACATTAGCTACCAGCTAAACACACTGGAGATTACTACCTACTGGGTTGCATCTGGACGAGTGTCTCGTAGTAAGAGATTCGAAGATTAGTTCGGAGCCGTAGGTGAAACAAAGTGGATGTGTTCTATTGTGCAGTGGCATTGGGTACAAGTGCATTTTTCTGTCATTATTTGGACTCGTAAGTTTATCTTCTACTCAACTTACGAACATTTACAAAGCCCGGCCTACACTTTGATTTACCTGACACCATTTTTTTCTTTGCAATATGTTCAGAGTGATTGCCATACCGACATGTCTGGCGGAAGTTATGAATGTATTTTAAATTTATTCTGCAGTATTTAGATTTTTATAAAGATTATTCAGACTGGTGCGAAGGTGGAGTAAATCATTTATGGCTATCCAAAGCAAATCAATTATTCTCAAAGTGTTTTGGTGAATTATTCAACATGAGGTAAAATAGTAATTCGCGGCAGTGTGACTGCTTTTCTAATCTGAACTGATCAACCCGTAGAATTTTCCGCCAGATAACACACCGGCGGCGAATCAAATTCAAAGCCTGATTTATTCAATAGGTGTTTGCACCCATTAATCTTCGATGGGATTCCGTAAACAGCCGATTTTATCCGTTTGAGAAATTTATTTGAACTCGAACTACTACCGGGAATTAGTGCTTGCATTCTAGGAACAAATAAAGACATCCGATGACGAAGCTGGTGAGTTGCATCACAGACTGGAGGCGTTGCCATCAAGTCTCGTGTCTTATTCATTCTAACCGGTTTTGAAAGCCACCCCCGAGTGGAGGTTCTCAATGTGACGACGTACGATTCGAAGAACAATCTACCAAATGTTTTTTTTTTTACTATTTGAATTCAACGTAAACTGTACACACTTAGATTTTATTGCCGAGAACTCAACAGCTGATAAATTCAGCGATATGTTCTACAAGTTTTCGGCAGAATTTTCAAGAACTTCGGCAAACAAAACATCAATACATGCTGGTTTATGGTAGATCGATATATTTGCTGAACGTTCGACGAAATATATCGCTGACATTTGTTAAAAACTTCGCTGTTGGGAAGTTTGCCGAGATAAATTAAGTGTGTAAATTATTAATTTTACGGCAATTTTTCTTCTTGATTAAATTAGTGAATTACGTCGAATCGATTTTAAGACAAGAAGCCTTGTCTGCCTATTTCCTTGATAGTAAATTTATTGAGTTAGCTATTATCGATCTCGTTTGAAAGGTAATACACCTACATTGTATATTTATACCTATTTATGGAAGAAGAAATTGTTGCAGTCATTGATATTTGTCTAAAGTAAAAATGTTTTGCTTTACAGCATTTCAAAGTTAACTGGTGTAAACAAATCAGGGTTTTAACTCAAATAAATATTTTTGCTCCAAATATGAAAGCGTTTGTTGTAAATTTAATTTAGGCATAGATGCTAGAGAAGGCAATAACGGGGGTAATTTATATTGTAGTATGATAAAATGGATTCGAAAATCGAACAACGCCTCTTAAATTTAGAACAAGCACGCAAATTTGTTTGTTGAGCTTAAAATATGTATATAATTACAAAAGTTCAAAGTCTTCAAATCCGAAGTTTATTAGGAACTGGAAGTTCAAACTAGAGGCTGTAAAAAGAGGAAATTATTTGTGATTAAACGATTGAGGATTGGGCCTAAAATTTCAAAAGGTAATAAAGATTCTATACCTGCATATAGTCTATAAGCTAAGATAACTTTTTGAGAGATTTAAATGAGTTTTCCCGTTAGCTACGTTGAAGCGACAAACCTGCCGAGCAATGTCTCTGTGCACTTTTGACGTACTCCTGCATATACTAGGGGTAGGTACCAACAATTACAGGAATAGATAAAAAGCTATAATCTTTCTGGGGCAATTATTTTGAGTTTTTGTCGACCGGTGTTATGTGTAAAGCAATAAGACGTCGTGTGACAGTCTGGCGTTTGACAAAATGTGCTGCATGAAGGTGAAACTCCGTGGTCGTATTCCGTCCGAATTTTGCAAGATAATTTTAAAATTTTAATTTAGAGTAAAAATTCGAGCGCTACTTATTAAACGGAAGCTGAAATTATTATGCTCAAAATCGTCGAGTGAAAAGAAACCTAACCTTAAAATATCACCAGTATCCTAAACGTCCAGTTTCACCTTAAAATATGTCTTGCGTTTATACAAAGTGTCACACCCGCTTAGCAATGTGTCGCGTTTCAACAAAATTGTGATTCTGTGGAAAAACTTATGGTTGTTCGTACTTTTAATGTACATACCTATCAGTAGAAGTTTTGTGTTGTAAAAAGCATTGGAAAGGAAAAAAAATACTTTTACGAGTAGTTCAAAAAGTAATTTTTTACCATTTAGGTTGATAATTACGAGAAGGTATGCATGAATAACAAAAACCTGAATCCACGTTAATTCTTGATTCGGCGTAAAAACATGTAGACTGAAAATCCGTGTAAAAAAACAAGCAAAATAAAATATGAAAACCGCGAATAAACATCAACGAGTCTAAATTTTCGAAAAACACTAAGGGAATATTCGTAAATGACGTAGCATTCGAGGGGGGGGGGCTTTTTGCAGTTTCGTGACAAAATTTGAATCTTGTATTATCTTATTCATTTATGATATGGTTTTAAAAATAAAATTTGCAAAAAAAGTGTCATGGGGGGAGTTGTTACAAAGCTACATTATTATCTAGAGGCGTATCCGCAACTTTGAGACGAAATGCTACGATGGGGGAAGGGGCGGGGGTCAACAAATCCTCAAAAAAGCTACGTCATTTATGCATGTAAAAATCAGAAAATCCTCAACACCTCTCGCCACAGAATCTTTCAATTGATGTCCTGCACGGATATTAGTGAATTTATTCATCTTAGAAAAATGGTCTTAATTTGAGAATAGCAAAGTGTGGTAAAACAAAAGGTACTTGAATTGCTACACGAAATAAATAATTGCTTCGTGAAGGTTGGTGAAAGTGTTTGAATATATCAGATAAAAAAATATTGAAGGTTTGCAAAAACGAAAAAAGAGCGCAATATTGCAAATTTTTTCTGCCACACGCGCATTGTACTCTAGCGTTTCTTCTTAGTGTTTTTTTCGATTGCGGTCAATCTATTGAAAACGCCAAACAAATGTTTCGCTTCACTTTCTCAGTTTGTCGTCTACGGGGCTCCTCCTTCTCTAATAGTTTCTCTCCAAAGTCTAGTAGAGGAGGTAGCAAACAGAAATTTAAGCTTAATTCTTATTCCAAAAACAGTACCACACGTACGACAAAAAGGGAAAAGTAAAATCCCGTCCATCTCGTGCAGGGTTTCGATTGCCGATAGACCGAGTTTATCGTCTACAGTAGGAAGAATATTGCTATAAGGCTGGAGCGCTCGTCTATCTACTAGCTGCTGTGGAATGCGTAGTGGTTGATAAAATTCTGAAAATAATATAAAATGCTACCGAGATAACAACAGAATGAGAATAATCTCACATCATATGCAAATGGCAATAAATACTTAAACCCAAATAGGGTTAATACGTTTTGAAAGTCTTGAGTTTTCTTGTATAAAAAAAAGACAATTTTCAACGACTGTTTTCGAAACAATGAATTAATAAAATTTTGTAAAGTTACTGCGAACAAATCACGGGTGCTGTATTTTCTTACTATGAAGCTTACAGCTCTTAGCAGCAAATCATTTTCTTGACAGTAAACTCACGATTACTGTGGTTCTCAGATGTGGAAAACTCATTTTTACTACTTCAATTAAAAATATGTGGTCGTCCTCAAAAGAACGGTTGGTATTAGTTTTCAAAAAGAATATGCCTGTATGACGGTGCTTCCCACACAGGCGGGAGATCCGAAATCTAGTGCTGTGGAAGGTGAGCTAAATCACCAGGCTGTGCTGGAAAAGAGAGGTGGTGATTGGTTGTTTAGTTTGATTTAGACTGATACTGAGAGTTTCGCCTGATATTTGGCCTTGTTTCCGGCTCTGATTCAATGTCAATAGATGGCGCCAGCAGTAGGTATTGTTCCTTGGCAAAAATGTGTGTTTTATGTGCCCTAATAATTCATCCGAACAACACTTTCGTGTAAAATGCAACTAACAAAAGTTAAGTTCAAAAAACTAAGTTTTAAGTAAGTCCCATTTGTACCCAATGGAGATAGGATTTTCATTTGTTCAACAAAGTTTCATATAATTGGATCTTCTATAACTTTTTTGAATAAACTATTCCTCTATCTCTTAACAGAGAAAAGTTAGTTATTTTACTTTTAGTATAGTAAACTTTTCATAATTTTTAACAGTTTGTGATTATGCGAGTCATTCTTACGAACAATTGTTCCGAAGATACTATTTAGCCAGGATGAAGGTGAAAGACGCAAAGGAATTAAGTTCCACTTTTTGCCTTATTGGACCACTGTGCACTGTGCGTTAGTGATTTTATTGTGGTGTCACATTCTTAAAGTTGTGTGAAAAATGTTTAATTTCGTGCTAAATATCATTCAGAGAAAACGGTGGCGGAAGCACATCGAGACTTAAAAAAAGGTTACGGAAGTGTTGCTCTAAGTGCAACAATGTGCTGTGATTGATTTCATCGCTAATTTCGGTAATTCGATTCGATTGATCGCGTGAAGGAAGGTCAAACAGCTTCCAAGACGCTAAATTGGAGGAATGGCTCGATGAGGATCCATATCAAACGCAGGAACAGCTTGCTTCGATATTGAGAATTACCTGTCAAGCCAGTTCCAAGCGATTGCGTGCTTTAAAAATTACTTAAAAACAAGGATCTTGTGTCCCTTATGATTAGAAACCAAGGAACGTTGAGCGTCGTTTTTTTGCCTGTGAACAACAATAAAAACGAAGAAAAAAATCATGTCATGCTTCTAAGTCATCGGCTTGACCGAAAATACACGCTGCGAAGGTTATGTTGTATATTTGACTGGACCAGGTCGGTGTTATTTATTATGAGTTATTGAAGCCAAACGAAATTATCACTGGAAAATGGTACCGATTTCAATTGATGCGATTAAGCTTAGAACTGCGCGTAAAACGGCCACAATACGAGCAGAGGCGAGAAAAAGTGATTTAACTGCATGACAGTGCTCCGCTTCATGTTTCCAAAGTCGGCCAAACTTACATAGAAACGTGAAATTGGAAGTCCTATTTCACTTGCCAGATTGCCCAGTAATTGTGTCGTCTGATTATTACTTATTCCGTTCGATGGCACATGGTCTGGTTGACCAGCAGTTCTGCTCATATGGAGATATAGAAAAATGGCTTTATTCGTGGATAACCTTAAAAGAGAAGAACTTTCATCGTTACGTTATTCGAGTTGTGATTGGGCAAAGTTGTAGCTAGCACAGGCAGGCTTGTCGGTTTTCCTCAGAGAATATCTTTCACTGCTAAAACAACTGCTTTCACATGCGTGAGAAAATCGACACATTTGCTTAAAGAGAGCAGCAAACTGTGTGTATCTGAAGAGCCGCAGCAGAGCAACACTGTGGTGGAATCTGAAATATCTCTTCTTAAAGATTATAAACTGATGTGAATATTCTCACACAAAAAGACGTTACGCACAATAACTGATTAGAATGATTCACCGCTTATTTTTTTTTGCGAGCATAAGAAACACAGCACGAAGCAGAAGAAAAGAGTGTGGTGCAAAAAAATACTGCACGCAGCGCACATGCTGGAGAAGAAGTGCGCGGCGAATTTAAACTGCGCTCTTTTCACGTATTGAGGAGAATAACAAGCCTGTTTATAGATAACTATTTGTTCTAGTTGAAACTGCATTTTTTAATCAAAAATATAAAAACAGCGAGAACTTAGTTGCGCACCTAACACAAAACAGCCGGAAAATGCTGAATATCTTTACAATAAACCAAATCTTGTCGAAAAACGTTTCTGAACGTAAGAACTGGGAACAAAGAGATATCATAAATTAAATGTAAAATCGCTAAAGTGCTTTTTTTGAAGCACATAATTAAGTAAAAAATAATTAAAATCTAGCGAAATATAGTAAATGAAAAAATGCTTCGATAAGAGAAAATGAAATAAAACTTAACATGAATTCATCTAAAACAAAGAAAAAAACTAAATAAAGTTTAAAGCTGTCGTTAAATTGGCCGAAAATTCATATAAAAATTAGATTAAATGCAATCAATCAAGTCTAATCTGCGTCTCATTAAAAAGGACCTTTTGAAGAACGATTATAAATATTTAAAGATCTTAAATATATAGCCACGCGGTGATAATTTCCGATCACCGTGAAACATTTCAATATCTCAGTTTTAACTCATCTTTTGTTGATCTAATTATTAAGGCCTTAAATAAATTGCATCGGCAGATTGATATATCCTGCACAACAGCATAACACATATTGGGTAACTGCTCAAAACTGAATTATGTGATGCACGCTTAAGATAAGCGGTAACGAAAAGTGTGTATGTATTTGTAGATACGTATTGGTTTATTTTCATGCATACAAATATTTTTTATTGGAATTCCCAAACCCAATATTTATTATTTGTGCACGACTTTCAATTTTTTTTTTCAAATCAAAAGCAGCGTGCAAAATTGGAAAAGCTTTATAGTTATTCAGAATATTCAACTTGTAAACTTTGCTTCTATTAAGATTTAATTGGAAACCGCAAAAATATCGGTTACACATTTAACATAGTCTGGTGCCACAGATTGGTTACCCGGTAGCAGTCTCTCTCCGGTCTGGAGCAGTAGAGCAGTAGCTGAGACTTGACATGCGAGACAGTTGTATAGTTTATTGCATATTAGTGTGGTCACTCCCGGTCGTGTTAGGGCGTGCACAATCATAGCGCCTGTCACGTGCCGTTATGGTTGGGGCACGACGTTCATTGTATTTTAATTTTATGTTGTAATTGTTCTCTCGTATGAATGGTTATATTTATTTGCGGCCGTTTCGCACAATCAAACATCGAACGCTTGACTGCATAACTGAGTTGACAGTACCAAGAAAGCGAGTCCATTCGTGTTATCTGGAGATTAAATCTGGAACAACGTTCAAACACAGCATGACCGCAGTTTACATTTACTTAACCTTTAAAGGCGCACGACGTTAAAAAATTATCTGAAAACATAAAATCTATGTTTAACAGGTTTACTGCCTTAAAACTAACCAATATGCATAAAAAAATTGAAAGATTTACTTTTTAATGTGCAAATATTACCATGTTGTTTTTAAACAACACTGTGACTTTATCGCAGAATAAAGTCTAAACAATTACTTTTGTTAACAGTAACTTTAAACTTGGCCTTTTGTTAGTATAATTACTAATAATTCAGACATGTTCACTAACCACTAACCTTATTTTAAAATTTATTTTCAAAGACAGTCACCACCAGTCGGGAGTCTCGCCATGTTTTTTTTCGTTTCCGCGATTTTGACAGCAAAAATAAAAATAAAACATTCAAATACAGTACTTCCAGCTGTTAAGTTTTCTTCGGTAGAGTCTAGAGAGCTGTTCTAATGAATTATATTTCTGAAAAATACTAAAATACGTTTATTTTAAAATGTTTTTAGTGGTGTTGTTTTAAAACAACATTGCGCATTTAAGGGTTAACACACTGTATAGAGTATCAGCCACTTCTTGGAAAATAATCAACTCGATGCAACCTAGTTTTGCTTGCTTATGTGATGGATGCGTTGATCAAAAGATGCTGAACGCACCTGTTTTCTCTAGAACAACGTGCAACTGAAAAAAGCAGAGGAGGAAGCACAAATCTGCTCTGCTGCTTTGTGTGCAGTTCTCCGAGCTTTGAACAGTGAATAATATTTTCAAAGTAGATATACATGTTAATAACCGAAGTTGAACGCTCACAGTTGTGATCGAACATCCATTGATTATACTTATTGCTCGAGTCGCGACGAAAACAATTAAACAACAGTTCTATCGCGTCTGGTTTTCCATAGGATTGATGAGGCCGTGCTGAATCATTCACTGTCCGTCTGATTTTTCACACTAGGTAACAATAATCAGTCTGTATTTCTTTTTTTTCAGACAATCGTAAAAATTCTCGTATGCCAACGGTAACCCCAATCCAGGGTCCAATATTTCTTAAGAATGGAACAGTTCCTGTCGTGCCATTATTTGCGTATCCTCAAGTTAGTAACGGAACGTTCGTCCAGATACCGGTAAGTTTTACTATGATTAGTGTCATGTTAACTGTCAAAAAATATACTGCCTGAATAATAACACACATAAGTGGTAGGTAAAAGATTTTACCAGAGTTCAACCAGATGGAGTTAATTAACTTTTTTTCCGCTGTCAACTTCGTTAAATACTCACGCGGTGATCAGAAGAACTCAATCAATCACCAAATTGCTCGACATACGGACACACAAAGAAGTGAGGTCATTATAGTGCCTAAATATTGATTGGCACGCGACTTCTACCGCTCCGTGAATGATCGTCATTGTGCAGCAGTGATCAGTGGCGTTTCGGGTGGGGGGATAAGTGCTTCCGTCGTTTCTTTCAGAATTTAATCTTAAAAATATTTACTTGCTACGGCAATGCTTAAGCCACAAGCGCTCAGGATACCATTAACCAATGCGAACAGGAGCATTGGCCTCACAGCTTACTCACATGGTCGATTTCGCTTCCCGATTTGGACGGTACGGTCAGCTAAACTGTTGGGTGTTTCTCGTTCGCACGGCACACGTCAGCTTGTAGTATCAGCGATGATGATGCTTCAAAATCCCTGCTCGGAGATCAGTTTAACGCGTGTCGTATTGTCTTCCACAAATATCCGGCATTTGCGGGCTCTACCCGGTTCAGGATTGAATTTTATTGGAATTCCTTGGTAATGATTTCATCATCATCACCATCATTATTAACGATAGGCGCCAGCATTCCGTCATCGCAGAGTTGAGACAATTTTCGACGTTTGAAAAAAAAAACAGTGTTACCGGATTGTATGCTAAGCGTAATGTTTGGTTGGTGAACATAATTTACAATTTCGATGGTTTTTTGATCAACGAAATATATCCAGCAAGTGGCAATTTGGGATCGTAAGTCAAGTATTCGGATAGATTTAATAGCTATGATTCTACCCTGCTTCGCCCTATAACGTGCGAACTGACCTTTGGCAGACACTGTCTTAGCTGCACACCGCCAAGCAAATTTCCATATGAAAGGCTCAATAATCAAACTCACCTGCAGTCGCACGGTATTCCGACGTTCATTGACATTTTAATGCCTATTGTCGGAAACCTACCCGCAAACCGCCCGCAGCCGGGACGAGAGGAAATTTGCGAACGGATTGGGATTGGCACTATCGTTCCGGTTTCGAGGTTGACATTACAATCTTAAACACGAGAATGCTTTGAAAGCGAACCGGTTTGGCTAGGTCTGTTTTTGGCCGTGGAATTCTGTCGATTATTATTAAATGCGGAATTTCGATGGCTTTTTTCATTCCCGAATAATTCACGCCCACCAGTCTGTGGAGTTCGGCGAACGGGATTCTTTGGTGGATAAAGAAAAAATATTATTTATTTTGGTATATCATTCAACAGAATACGATAACAGTTTGTATCCTGTAAAAGGAACACGCACTACTGAAAATGCGATTGAAGCTAAGTTGGTGAGTGTGAAATGTTTGTGTTGTATTTACAGCGGCGGTGAGAATACGAACTTTCAAAAAAGTGATTCCGTTGTTATGTGTGCATTAGAATCATATACCTATAATCAATAATGTAGGAGTATTAATGTTTCTTCCACCAGATTTGTTCAAAATCAGTTTAAGGACGGTGATGTTTTGTTCATTCTGGCGATGTAATATATAAACGGTGAATGTTTGTTTATTCATACAGTTCTACCATATGTTTTAATCACAGCTGAAGGTCTTTAAACATTAAATTAAAGTGATAATTTTCAATCTAGATGCCTCATACAATTTTGATTATTGCTAATGTGAATGAAACTTGTACGTCAAGTTTAGTGAATTTTGGTCAAGGCGTTCTGTAGATATGATAGAATATGTAGCGATTCTAAGATAAAAAAAATGTTTCAAGTATTTAAATTTTGCTCAAAATTGCAGAGGTTGGTCACCAGCTAAAGAAATGGACTCGTATTTTTAATTTTCCTATTAGGGTGTCCAGTCTTAAAATAGGGTGACAATATGTTCGATTTTGTGTAATTCCTAGAGGGACAAAAAATGTTCAAAACGTTCCAATTCGCTTCGTCGCAGATGGTCGCAGCAAAACTAGGGTTCGATTTCTCGGGATTCCCGGATTCCGGGAATAGAAATATTGATTCCCGGGATCCAGGGATTCCCGAACTTCTTGAAAAATTTCTTTTACAATATTGTAATAAAATTAAATAACGTATCAAAACGCGAAACTTACGTCTTAAAAGTGTAAAGCAGCTCCAAAGTGTGCATTACAAGAACAAATATTTACTTGAAATGACGATCAATATTGGCTTGCCGTGTAATATCAAATTATTTGCTTAAAATATTCGGCAAAAATATATATTCTGTCTTATTCAGCAAACAAAAAAAAGCAAATGTTTTTGTTTTTTTTGTTAGTTATTTCACTACTAAACGGATAGTTACTTGATTTTTTTCTTTGTGTATTGACAAAAATTTTGAAACCTGGAAATTGATAAAAAAAATTAAAAGCCGTAAATCAATGCGACCAGGAATAAATGAATTAACAAAACTCAGGTAGTGTAATTTGGGTCGTGGCCGCGATTTCACCCCAATTACGTAGGCATTTAAATGCTCAAACTTTCCTGCCTAATACTCAGCTTTATGTTCAACAAACTAAAAGTATTGGAAACCTCAGTTTCTGATGAAATGTAGCAAGAGTTGGAATCGGTGTTTCAGAAATATTTTAGAAATCAGACACCAGCGGTAATTCAGCGAATGTTAAGCAAATGTTTAAAGAAGGAAATCACATTATTTGGGCTCTACAAAAAATTGTCAGCGGATCTGAAGCGATTGTTCGCCGACATAAAAACCCTGAAACCTAATCTTTTGCTAAAATGTACGACAAAAATTGATCATGAACTTCTGAATAAATTCTGTGTTTTAATACGTCTTTCAAGCGAATTGATAATGAAATTGTAAACGATTGTTCGATACCTTTTATTAATGAACTTTAATTGAAATCTCTTTTTTGTTGAGAATTTTTTTCCATTCCCGGGAAATGAGATTTTTCATTGCCGTTCCCCGTGAAATCAATTTTCGGGAATATTGCAAACCTTAAGCAAAACTTTTCAGAATTTGTTAGTATAAAACTAAACCAGGACTAAACCAGTTTAGTATAAAACTAAACCAAGGACCTAGTCCAAGAGCTCCTGAGAATAAAAAGATGTCATGAGCCATTCATATTCCATGTGGACAGTAAAAGGGGTTTATTTAAAGATTAGTCATAAAAAATGTTCAGCCCAAAGCCACCTAGACTAGAAAAGCCATAAATGAAAACAATACCTTAAATACATAGCAGCAGTCAAAGCAGACATTGATTCAAAGTTTTGCTGTAATTGGTTCCGAAGTTGGAAGAGACTGACAACAAAAATGATTTTGAATGTTGTAGGAAATTTCGAAAAAGATAGAAAGCTAGTAGAAAGATAGTAATCAAAAATTTATTCCAAATTATCCTCAAAAAACTAGAGTTTCTTGACGGAAGAAAAAAAGCATACAAAAATCTATGCTGAAAGCATTTCTTAAATCTAGAAGAAGAATATGTAGCCCACAACATCTGAAAATATTTCGAAATTTCGGCTAGAAATAATAAAAAAGAATGAAATCCGCACTCAGCTCAAAATGGTCGCGAAACGTTTTTCATGTCTAGAAAAAGCCAACCATGGAAATAATGGTTTAAAACGTTTTGATTGGACAGAAAAAGTAAAAGAAAAATATGATCCACTTGGAATGTAGACGGACTTTATCGAATAAAGTTGAAAATAATGGTTTTGTTTTCATTTTCGTCTTTTTGTTATGCTTTATCATCTTTTTTCCACCCCTTAAATCACACGAGTCGATGAAATCGACCAGGCAACTAGGTTTTACCCCAATCCCAACCCCAATCCCAACCCCAATCCCAACCCCAATCCCAACCCCAATCCCAAAACCCTACCCCAATCCCAATCCCAATCCCAATCCCAATCCCAATCCCAATCCGAATCCCAATCCCAATCCCAATCCCAATCCCAATCCCAATCCCAATCCCAATCCCAATCCCAATCCCAATCCCAATCCCAATCTCAATCCCAATCCCAATCCCAATCCCTATCCCAATCCCAATCCCAATCCCAATCCCAATCCCAATCCCAATCCCAATCCCAATCCCAATCCCAATCCCAATCCCAATCCCAATCCCAATCCCAATCCCAATCCCAATCCCAATCCCAATCCCAATCCCAATCCCAATCCCAATCCCAATCCCAATCCCAATCCCAATCCCAATCCCAATCCCAATCCCAATCCCAATCCCAATCCCAATCCCAATCCCAATCCCAATCCCAATCCCAATCCCAATCCCAATCCCAATCCCAATCCCAATCCCAATCCCAATCCCAATCCCAATCCCAATCCCAATCCCAATCCCAATCCCAATCCCAATCCCAATCCCAATCCCAATCCCAATCCCAATCCCAATCCCAATCCCAATCCCAATCCCAATCCCAATCCCAATCCCAATCCCAATCCAATCCCAATCCCAATCCCAATCCCAATCCCAATCCCAATCCCAATCCCAATCCCAATCCCAATCCCAATCCCAATCCCAATCCCAATCCCAATCCCAATCCCAATCCCAATCCCAATCCCAATCCCAATCCCAATCCCAATCCCAATCCCAATCCCAATCCCAATCCCAATCCCAATCCCAATCCCAATCCCAATCCCAATCCCAATCCCAATCCCAATCCCAATCCCAATCCCAATCCCAATCCCAATCCCAATCCCAATCCCAATCCCAATCCCAATCCCAATCCCAATCCCAATCCCAATCCCAATCCCAATCCCAATCCCAATCCCAATCCCAATCCCAATCCCAATCCCAATCCCAATCCCAATCCCAATCCCAATTCCAATCCCAATCCCAATCCCTATCGCAATCCCAATCCCAATCCCAATTCCAATCCTAATCTCAATCCCGATCCCAATTCCAATCCCAATCCCAATCCCAATCCAAATCCAAAGCAAAATCCCAATCCCAATCCCAATCCCAATCCCAATCCCAATTCCAATCCCAATCCCAATCCCAATCTCAATCCCAATCTCAATCCCAATCTCAATCCCAATCCCAATCCCAATCCCAATCCCAATCCCAATCCCAATCCCAATCCCAATCCCAATCCCAATCCCAATCCCAATCCCAATCCCAATCCCAATCCCAATCCCAATCCCAATCCCAATCCCAATCCCAATCTAAATCTTAATTCCAAAGCACAAAAGTCCAGAAACCAAATTAAGAAACAACTGGTGACAACTAAAGTCTGCTGTCATAAAAAGTAGATTTACCTATTGAAAAATTGATTTATTTCTCATTATAAATTCCGTCGACGTTACTTCCCTTGAGAGGAGAGAAAGCTCACATATACAAGTTACGATCCCGGATTATTCGGTACGTTTCATAAAATATATGTCCTTTTCAGTTGTTCGTCATTCTTTTCGGGGAAAACATAAAAAATATTTCTTGACCTCATTTCGAAGGGGTACAATTGACTCTACATGTGGGTCGTTCCATACGAATTTGGCTCAAAGTTGGGGGAATTGTTCATCTATTGAAAAATCCCAATTTTAATGTCGATTTGAATATCTCCCCCTCTGTGGGACAAAATAACGTATTTCCATTCAAAATCTCTTTATTTTTTTCCTACAATTCATAGAAGTAAGTTGTCCGTAAAATACTATGAAAATGATATTTTAAGAAAATCCAGAACAAATATGATTTTTGACCGAAAGTGTCGCCAGATGGATTATTTTTGTATTTTAAAATCAATTACATTGTTCGACGAATGCAACCATTTTTATCTTAAATTTCATAAATCATCGTATTCCTTAGAAAATATCACTGATATTAGTCAATCTCTAGATATACAATTTTTACGAAACTAGTTTTAATTTTTTCCATATCCTATGTAATCATATTTATTGGAAAAATGCCGGAACAACAACACAAATGAGTTTAAGTATTTTTCTAATTGTTGGGGAATGCAAGAACATCTGTTTGTAACTGTGTTGCCAATTTTTTCCCTCGTTCAAATAATTTTATCAACGATTTCTAAGCGTAATGAAGAAATATTAAAAACACACAAAAAATATAAAAAGGAAAAGAAAAAGAGCAAGAAAAAAAGGAAGAGAGACAAACCTATATCTTTTAAAGGAAAAATTCAATTGTTGGGAAATAATTAAAAGAAAAATGGTAACACTGCTCCGAAAAAAAATATTATTGGATTATTTGATAAACCCCAAAAATCTTGAAGATCCTTTGAGAGTTAATAGACATTTTCCAATGAATATGATTGTATCATACAACAATAAATAAAATGGAGAAATTCAAAACTGTTTTTTTTAAATTGTATATCTAGGAATTGAATCATATTACCTCGGGGTGATAGCGGTTTCTTACGTGAAATTTTCCAAGGATCAAAATGAAATTATGACATTTTATAAAAAATTGAAATTTTATATAAAACTATAAAAATCAAAATCCAAAAGACTCTATCTGGCAACAGTCCCAGTCAAAAATTGTATTTATTTTGAATTCATTGGTGTATTTTGTTTTAATATCATTTTTCAGTATTTTTCGGACATCTTAGTCTATGAATTGTGAGAAAGAAACAAAGAGATTTTGAACAAAAATTACGTTATTTTGCAACAAAGAGAAGAGTCTCATAGAGCGGGGGGTATTCCAATCGACACCGAAATTAGGGTTCTTTTGAAGTGAACCTAGATGAATAATTGGCCCAAGCTTTTCGTGGTCACTCATTTGAATAAAATTTTTGAAATATGTTGTTTGTTTATATTTGAGTAAATTCAATTTGAAAACATGAATAAAATTATAATAACTTCATACTTTTTGCATTTAGCAGTATACATATTTGATGCTTCGATTTTTTCTCAGATATAGAAATAATAACCTTTAATTTGATCCAAAAACATCGAAAAACTATCTACTAGTTCAAAAGTTATGTTTTTTTTAAATAATGTATATTCAATAAGGCCGTTTTTTCAAGCCGGAACTGGTCGCCCAAACGACTCAACCAAAAAATATGGGTCTGATTATTTTCGATGATCAAATTAAAGGTAATTTTTTCTTGTTTTAACCTTCCTTGTTGGTCTCAAGGTACGACACTGGCCTAAGAAGGCAGTCTCGGCTCGGGAGAGACTGTTAGTGTCAGTAAAATCGCAGCGCCAGCTCCGTAATTGTCCTGTACATCAAACAGTAGGCTGCATAAACAGAAGGTCCACCAGGCCTATTTATTGTTTTAAGCAAACATACCGAGAAATCCAATATGTCTTAAAAAACTTTAAAAGTCCACCGAAGACGGTTTTGATGTAAAAATGTAAATAGAAAAAATGTGAGCAAAACAGTATCGTGTCCAACGAAACACATCCTTTTTTTATCAGCCATTTTGAGTTCTTCTCTATTATTTATTTTTAATTTGCGCAACTTTTCCATCCGCTTCCTACAACAGCTCTCCAAAAACTGATTCGTCTTTTGCTATTAGGCAAACAAACTTCTATTGCTAACCGTTAGATTGCTGTGATCTGTTGTTCAAAGTACTCGTTATTATTATTTTTTTTAATTTTTTCCTTGGATTTACATTTATTTTTTTCTTATTTTTATTTTTTATATTATTTTTTATAGATATATTTATTTATAATTTTTTTTTATTCAGCGGGTTCGTATTCTACATAAAGATGTATATTTACTCAATCTAGAACGGTAATTTTTAAATATAGAAAGAGTGTTTTACAAAGCTGTTCAAAATTGACGGGACTACAATATTGTAGGATAATATTTATTTCTATCTTCAAAGATAAGAGAGTCAAAAATTTTGGTAGCCCTTTTGTAGAAGTTTTTTTTTGAAGAAAGTTTTGCTCCAGAATATTGGTATAGAAATATAGATTTTTTTTAAAAAAGTGATCCATTATCATGGACAATTCGTCCTTATTGCAGATTTTGAACATTGATAAGGGAATTAAATGTTCAAAGAATGCATTACATTTTTCAGTACTTATATATTCAAAACTCACGTGGAAACACTTCTTAAGTGGAATATTTTTTAGGTTGGGACTACTAGTGGAATGTGAACTCCTGTTTTGCATCATGATTGGACTATTTTACTTCTGAAATTTTTGATTTTTTCAATAATGTTGTGGACACATTGTTTTGTAGCTACACATGAAGCTTCAATGCTTTATGTTATGCGATTTATTTCGTGTGATCCCTATCTCTCGATATATTTTATAAATTTCAGATTTGCTATGAATTATTATTTCTGTAAACTAGACAAATAGAGTGTTTCGAAAAATGTATGTTTTTCGTTATGTACTTTAATAATAATCAAATTGTACGATTTGTATTTCATTTTTATTTTTTTCCAGAGTACAGTTTTTTACAGTTTGAGGGTATTTATGTTATGGTTTATCGGTTATTCTTTTTAAACGTCTGGTGATATTTTTTGGGATTTTCTTTCGCAATTTGCGTTGGGAAAACTCATTTAAGATGTTCCAGCAAAATTGGTTAACATGATTGTTATTTATTCGCAGGTTGTTGCCTGCTAATAGAAATGCAAAATTCTGTGACACTTTTGCTAAAACTTGTACGGTAAATTAAATAGGATGAAATTAAATTACCGTCGGTAGTAAAATGAAAACCGATATTCTATTTTTCATTGGCAGTGCCTTTTCTTAGTGTGAATTTCAAATTTTTGGTTTGGTATCTAGTTTCACTTTGGTAATTTTTTTTATTTATATCTGGTGTCTTAAAGTAGTTTTTTTCAAGGATCAAATTGGAATATCAATTCAGCTGAGTTGTATACAATATTACCCTTCTCAGCTTTCTCGGCACCAAGCTTGTTTCCTTCCACTAGCTAATTCAACAATGGAGTGCAAACAACGGCGGCGATCTTGCTACAATTTGCCCAACCAGTTCTATTCCCCACGCTTCAGGCTGCCGTGTTCGTGTGAACAAAGAGTAGCCCCGTACACGAAACCACACCCTAGCTGTCGCGCAGAGCTTGAACAATTCGAAAACAACTTCTTTCGCTTTTGTCGACTGCCGCTGCCGACACGGTCAGCATGTACATGTAGATCAGGCAGGCACCGCTCGAATACCTGTGATTCGAGCGGTATGTTATAAAAATGCAAATAAATTTACGTATCAAGTGACCGCACGCTAAGGACAAGGCCAGGTACCGACCGGGTGCTCGATTCGCGATCCGTTCATGTCTAACCGATTCTGCTCTGGGTTAACAGAAGAAATGACAATCCTACACATTGACTTTGCTAGCTTGGAGTTCCCCAAAGCAAACATCGACAAGCTGCCTGCGGCAAAATCAAGATTAAGGAAAAAAAAAACTGGTTCTAATTCCGATATATCGAAGTCGTGTTTTGCCGACTCGCGAAAATTATAAAATAAATCAGTTTGTCAATGACATCCAGGCTGCGGCGACGGATGGCCAGCACCGGACCGGAATATAAATCGTCGATCGCTATAAACAAACGGTTGCCTTGGGTAGCCACCTGGATGAGCCGGCCATGGTTCCAGGAGCGTGTTCTCGCGTGATAGACGACGAACCCCATCGCAGCGCATTTATTTCTATTCCCATATACAATCGAACTGTCACGACTAACCGGTACGTGAGATGACTATTTCTGAGTTTCGGGAGAATTTTGCAGCACCAGAATTTTAGCTCGGGTAGCATCATCTGGCTCTATTCATTCGCTACATAGGGGCGGGTGAGTCAACTCAGTTCCGAACGTCCGTTCGGCGTCGGTCGATTAACATTTCACTCAGGATCAGTGTGTCTAGCCGTTTTATGTGCACGAGTGCGGAGGAGGTTATTCGGTTGATTAGACATTTATAAACCTGCCGGCTAAATCTTTGCAGGAGGAGGTGTTTTATTAAACAGTTTTGTATTATTTTAATGGTTCGTTTTTTTATCGTTTCAGATCTGGTGGACGGCTCTATCGCTAGCGCTTGGTCTCAATGTGCGAGGAGATGTGATCAAAGGTGTTCCTTGCGTTAAGAAAAACCATCAGTTGTTCTGTCCGACGGCGGGCAATAGTTATCCAATGTGAGTATAGTTTGTGGACTCTTCCGGGATTTAATGGGTATACACAGATATGACACAGATTGAACACATAGAATTATTTTAAACTGTTGAACTTTCCAAAATCTACTCTTTTGATTTTTTATTTTTTTTTTAAATTTTTTCAAAACTCTACTTAATTGTATAAAGAAATTAAGGACTATTATAAACTTGTCTATTACTTGTCTTTCGCCGTTGCGGTGGATTTTTCGCTCATTTCCATAAATAATCGCTAGATTCAGTGAACAATTAATGGAGCCAAGAACGGTGGTCGCCAGACGAAGTTTAGTTGATTTGTGCTAAAACACAAGGCCATCTTTCACTTCGTTTGCCAACATCGATTAAAGCTTACCGTTGTTTGACACTTACTGCGTCGTTGGCGTTCAATCTGTGTGAATCGAAAATAATCTCAAACCAACATAATCTCAAGAGGTCAAAACGATCATGAAACGACTGTTTTTTTTATCTCTCTTTCATTTGCTCAGAGACAAAATCGAAACATTCATCGATGAGAATAAAGCGCTGATGAAACGAATGTATGGTGACTTTGAAATGACGCGAAGTCCGCCACTGCAGCCGAACCGGAAGCGGAAACGTCACCTGCAGGACGTTGATGATCACTTCACGTTACTGCCGGAGCTGATGGATCTGTATGGTGAGCCAGGATCGCCGAATGCGCCGGAATTGTCTGTCGGCGGAGGGGACTCATACTTTGGAAGGTTACGCGACAAGAGACAAAGTTCGAATCGTGGTGGAGGTGGCAGCGGAGGTAACGGGGGCGGTTCGAACGGTTCAAATAATAATGGTAACCGTTCCACGGCGAGGCCAAGTGCCACTGATGGCAGTGGCGAGAGTACAGGAAGGTAAGTAATTTAGCACCAAACTGGAGAAGTTCTAATTTGGTTTCTATTGCAGAGTCGACGCATGCGAATCGAAAATCGAGATAGTCACTCCGTACTGGGCTTCAAACTCCGCAGGAAAAGTTCGTGCCATCGTGAATACGCAACACTTTGAGCAGGCCATTCACCAAGAAGTTTGCTCGTATGTGTATAATATGTTTCAAAATTAATTAAAGTTATATAACGTGCTTACTTTTCCACTCCTAGGAAAACTCAAACATCTCGCTGCTCCGGCGACTGTGGCTGCGAGCAAAAATATAAATGGCACCGGTTGCTGGCCTATGATCCGGACAACGACTGCAAGGGAATATTCATGGACTGGTTCTTGTTCCCTTCATGCTGCGTGTGTCGGTGTAATCCTTGAAAAGCTAAACAACGCAGACAGAAAATTGGTTCGGAACAAAGTCACGCTTCATACCAGTTGTAAGCTCTTAGGTGTGCTCTTTAGTCTAGTGCTGTATGTTCTAGTGATAGTGTTAGGCAAAAGCGGAAACTATACGAAAGAGATTCAATCATTTTTAATTATTGTTTCTTGTAAGATTGACCTAGATTAATATTCTGAATTTTGAATAGTAGGTACCATGTGCTGACGAAATGAGGAAACTTGTAGCCAAATTTTGTTTGCAAGACCAGCGAACTTTGATAGAGTGCTCTAGTATCAGTAGCGTTACCTATTTAGATTCGAATAGAATTCTTTTTCTTCCTGTAAAAAATTAAGTTATTTTTTGTAAATACAAGTAGATTTAAATAATCATTCGACGAAATTGATTTTTTTAATGTAGTATGTTCCAATAGTCATTCAGTGTGCTGATTGATATCCAAAACTTTAAACGCTATTCAACACACGAACCCGATTGCATACACAATGAGACATCTATCGGAATGCAACCGAAGCATTATCATGCGAGTGAGCTTTTACACAGTTGATTGTCGGCGCTCGTGAAGTTTGTTTACTCTGAATGGAGTGCGAATCGTGGAGACACAACAAATGCAAAGTATGATGCAGACGCAAGGTTGATGGTAAATATTGTGCTAGAGCAAAATCTTTTTTACTTTAAAGTTCGCTATACTATTACACGATGCAAATTAAGCGTCTTAGTCTCTTTTTTCTGATTTCATAATGAAATTACACAGTGCAACATTTTTTTGCCTTGACTTCTATGTATGATTTTTTGATGAAGTTTGATGCGAAAATAAATTTCCCGGAGTTTGAACATATTTCAACTTAAGGGGCAACAATGGCGCCATTTTGAATTTTTGAGAAACCGGAAATTTTTGAGGTTTTTTCGACGCCATTTTGTTTTAAGACCAAATATCAAAATTTCAAGAGTTTGTTAAATCGGACAAAAACTGAGCTCAATACGGTGATTCTACGAAACCGGTTTTGGCATAGTTTTAGTATATTTCACAAAGCAAAATAATATCGAGTATGTCTGAGCATTAATGGTAATGCGCTAATATCTTAAAGTGGTAGTCAAATTATATCTTATATTGAGTAGAAAAGTCTCAGAAATCGAGTGGTAGGTGGTAGGTGAATGAGCTAGGATGTCCCTAAGAAGAGCTATAGCTGTTCAAAGTTGAGTATGTCGATTTGAATGCAGAAAATCTTGTTTTCTGCCAACATTACCAATGTACCGGCGCCAGTAGGATTCCCATCAGAAATAACCTGTCGTAACGAGTTTATACACTCAGCTGGATCAAACAAACAAATTCAGGTCAATAATCTAGGCGTAGGTAGAATCTACAACGTGTTTCTGATGATACTTCTGATAGAAATCTGACTAACGCCGGTACACTGGCAGTGTTGGCAGAAAAAATGATTTGAAATATAAATTTCGACATACTCAACTTTAAACAGCACCAGTATTTTTTTCGAACACCCTAGCTCTTTGATGTTTTCGGCCAAGTTGTTAGGCATCAAAAAACCTACCATTTGAAGTCATGACACCTATGGTTTGAGCCACTTTGAGATCTTTAGAGAGGAAAATGCAAAAATGTTGGATTTTCCATACAAATCTCCAAATTAATTTGAAATGCAATGTGCCAAGCGGAGACTTAACCAATCGACTTCCGATAAATTTGGGTTTGGGGCTCCAAATAGAACAAAAAAAAACTTGGTTCTGGCTTTCTGGTATCAAGTTTCGTTTTTTTCCATATAACGATTCCCCACCCTAATCCACATACCCACACCCACATATCCACACCCACATACCCACACCCATACACACACCCGACCACATTATTTTTCATATTTCATATACAACATCCAGGCTTGTCATTTCTCCTCACAGAATCACTAGCGTGTAGTAGAATATCTTTTAATGCAAAAACAACTACTATCACACTTATGTGCAAAACGACGCCCTTGCTTGAAGAGAGCAGCGAATCGTGTGTATCTGAGTAGTTTGCAAAAAACACCGTGGCGTAATCTGAAATTTCTCTTCGGAAAGATAATAAACTGGTGGGTGCTTTCTCACACGAAAGGACATTACGCACAATAACTGCACAACAGAGCTAACTGCGGTGCTTTTGTTATGTATCTCTTAAGCATATATCAAATGAGGGGAGCATCTAGATAAGAAGGTAGATTGCGTTTTTTGCTTTGCATGTCAGAACTAAAAAAAACTCCAGCGACCCGTCACGCGTGTTTGCTCTTCTAAAGCTATCGAATTTATCTCAGCAGTGCACACCGCGGTATACTTCTTGTTTTGCTCAGCTGTGGTGTAAGCAGCAAGTTTAATAGTTTTTCTTTGCGAGCGGTAGAAACACAGCACAAAAAAGTGCAAGCAGTGA
This sequence comes from Wyeomyia smithii, assembly GCF_029784165.1. Classification (NCBI taxonomy): domain Eukaryota; kingdom Metazoa; phylum Arthropoda; class Insecta; order Diptera; family Culicidae; genus Wyeomyia; species Wyeomyia smithii. The sequence continues at coordinate 45,109,632 of NC_073696.1, forward strand.
GCAGTGACTATACACTCTCTTTTTTTCAAAATGTATAATTAACATACCAAAAACATGAATATATTCCCTAATAAAAAATAACTAATAATTTGTTTTTAATTTTCAAGTCGAGAAATCAATGTTTAACAACTCGTTCATAGACATTTTAGTAAAGGACAATGTTGTTGAGATATAATTTTTCGCAAATTCGACCTACTAAAACATAAATCTTTTTGTAAATAAGGGTCAGAATTCGTGAAACGGATCACTAAAAATCGCGATGTCTAATTTTTTTATAAAAGTATTAAAAACTTCAAGAGTTTCACTCGGGAAGTTGATTTTACAATTTTTATTGAATTTGAGTAAATTTACAAGTTGTTATTGTCATTTGAAATTAAGGTCAAAATTGTTTTTAAATAGACATAGCTATAAAAATATTGCATCGAGTTTGATGAAATTTTCACAGCAGATGCACCCTGAGTTGTAGTTTACGAAAATATGTTTTTTGAAGAAAAAAATATTTTTTCAATACTAACTATTTAAAACAATATGTTGAAAATCTATGTTCTGGGGCACTGAAAAATCTGAAAAATATCACAAGTATTTTTGACAAAATTTCGAAACTGTCCTGTAAATTTCGCGGTGGTGGTATTTTTTGATCAAAAGATATGGGCCTTCAAAGTTGGTGCCGCAACGCATTTTTCAAGCGAGAAATGCTTTTAAACCAAGTTTTCTTCACTTCTCATACCAAAAAGTCCACCTTAATGGCTAAAAGTAATAGCACGGGCGATCTTAACCCGCTGATGCGTTCTGTACGGTTGGCCCCTAACTAAATTTTGCATTTTTTTTTAGTAAAATGTGTAGTTAAACTTGCGAGTTGTAAGGGGCATAAAATATACTGTCTTCATCATTAAGTTGGGTAACAGACTAAGCATATTTTGACTATTTTACGACTAAAAACCATTTCTATTAAACAAATTTTACAAACCTTACAGAATTTTTGCATATAACTGAAACTGGGATTGTCAATAGTAGTACTGCTCACTCGCTTCTCGCGTGAAAATGCGCTTGGCACCAACTTTGAAGGCCCATATCTTTTGATAAAAAATATCACAACCGCGAAATTTTCAGGGCAGTTTCGAAATTTCGTCAAAAATACTTGTGATATTTTTTCAGATTTTTCAGTGCCCCAGAACATAGATTTTCAACATATTGTTTTAAATAGTTAGTATTGAAAAAATATTTTTTTCTCCAAAAAAAAATATTTTCGTAAACTGCAACTTAGGATGCATCTGCTGTGAAAATTTCATCAAATTCGATGCAATATTTTTAAAGCTATGTCTATTTGAAAACAATTTTGACCTTAATTTCAAATGACAATAACAACTTGTAAATTAACTCAAATTTAACAAAAATTGGAAAATCAACTTCCCGAGTGAAACTCTTGAAGTTTTTAATACTTATTTGAAAAAATTAGACATCGCGATTTTTAGTGATCTGTTTCACGAAATCTGACCCATAACGCTCTATTCAGAATAGTCCAAATACCTGTGATAGTAGGAGGGTGGTGTCCAAGACACGGCCGCATGAGTGACGTAGGAATATGATATATTTATGTGCAGCATCCTGTTTACGAAGAATAATTATTTGTTTTGCATTGATGATTTTTTTTCATACGCAGTAAATATGACAATGTGACGTTCATTGCATTAAATCCTGGTCAATTTAAATACTTAATCAGTATACAGAATCTGAAAATAATCTTAAACAGTTACTTACTTTACTTTACTTTGTTGGCTAACGGACCGTTCACCGGTCTAGGGCCGAACGAATTAGAGATGTCCAGCTTCTTTTGTCTTGGGCAGCCGTTCTCCAGTCTCCCCGTACACCAGCAGATCGTGCATCTTCTTCCACCGCGCACATCCACCGCGTGCGAGGCCTACCATGGAGTCGACGGCCTCTTCCTGGTTCTCTACTGAAGATAGTTTTGGCGGCTCTCTCGTCAGGCATCCTGGCTACGTGTCCAGCCCACTGAAGCCTGCCCCGCTGTATTACCTTCACTATATCAGCACGTTTGTATACCTGGTACAACTCGTGTTTCATGCGTCTGCGCCACATTCCACCTTCCAATTTACCGCCAAGTATCGATCGCAGAACTTTACGCTCAAAAACTCCGAGCACTCGTCGATCAGCTTCCTTCAGTGTCCATGCTTCATGTCCGTAAAGGGCCACCGGGAGTATCAGCGTCCTATACAGCGCTAGTTTTGTGCGAGTTTGCAAACTACGGGACCTTAGCTGGTTACGCAGTCCGTAGAAAGCCCTGTTCGCAGCTGCAACTCGTCGTTTCACTTCACGGCTCATATCGTTGTCACATGTCACAAGCGTACCAAGATAAACGAATTCGTCAACCACTTCAAATCGTTCCCCATCTATCTCCACCTCAGCACCAACACCACGGGGACTCCCACGCTCTCTGCCAGCTACCATGTACTTCGTTTTGGCAGAGTTAATAACAAGCTCCAATCTCGCTGCTTCCCTTTAAAAAAGTACGAAGGCCTCCTCCACGGCCTTACGGTTGATACCGATGATATCGATGTCGTCCGCAGAACCAAGAAGCATGTGAGATTTCGTGGTGATCGTACCGTTTCCTTCGACATTTGCTCTTCGTACTGCACCCTCAAGAGCGATGTTAAACAGTAGGTTGGAGAGCGCATCCCCCTGCTTCAATCTATCCAACGTTACGAACGCGGCTGATGTCTCGCCAGCTATCCGCACGCACGATTTTGATCCCTCCAGTGTCATACGACTCAGCTTTATTAGTTTCGTAGGGAAACCGTGTTCCAGCATGATCTGCCACAGCTCGTTTCTTTTCACTGAGTCGTATGCCGCCCTGAAGTCCACAAACAGATGGTGAGTCGATAAGTTGTACTCCCGGAACTAATCGAGGATCTGTCGCAGGGTGAAAATTTGATCCGTCGTGGAACGCCCTTGTCGAAAACCAGCCTGGTATTCGCCAACAAAGGATTCCGTTAGCGGTTTCAATCTGAAGAACAGGATACGGGAGAGCACTTTATATGCGGAGTTGAGCAACGTTATCCCTCGATAGTTGCCACAATCCAATCGATGGCCCTTCTTATAGATAGGCCAACCAGTCGTTCGGCATTTGTTCATCCACCCGGATCCTTAGTATTATCTGGAGGATCGCATAGTACAGCCGCTCGCTTCCCGCTTTTAGAAGTTCGGCCGGGATACCGTCCTTCCCAGCGGCCTTGCCGTTTTTCAGCTCACTAATCGCCTTTTTCACCTCCTCCTGTGTTGGTGGCTCCACAGCTTGTTCGTCACTCATAATCGTCATCCTGTTCCTGCTCTGCTCATCCGGCTCCTCACCGTTCAATAGCGCCTGAAAATGCTCCTTCCACCTGGCTGCAACCGTCGGTTTATCAGTAAGCAGGTTGCCGTCCTTGTCATTACACATGACCGGCACAGGGAAATTCCTGCTTTTGACTCTGTTGACAGTTCTATGGAATCTCTGCACGTCGTTTTGAGCATAGCATAGCTGTCCTCTGCCACGTCGTTATGAGCATAGCTGTCCTCTGCTCTTAAACAGTTATAAGATGCCAAACAAGGTTGCATATTCAATTTTGGGGTGGTTTTTCGCCGCTTGCCGATAGCTCGTTCTACAAGTGCAGTTTTGAGAAACAATGTATGACAAACTTGTAGTCCATAAGTAGTACTACAAGTTTGTCGAATAGTGCAATGCTATAGCTCTTAAACCTGAAGTGTGAAAGCCCATATTCAGCGCAATATTCAGCCAATATTCGCGGTGAATATTATGATATTCACCGCGAATATTGGCTGAATGGCTCACTGAATATTGGCTCTCACACTTTAGGCATAAGAGATAGAGCACTGCTTTCTTTGACAAACTTGTTGCATTACTTAACAAGTTTGTCGTACATCATATTTCAAAATTATACTTGTGGAGCGAATTATCGGCACGCGACCAATTGAATGGGAATGACACTCCAAAATTGAATATGCAACCTTGATGCCAAAAAACGAATAAGATGCCCGATTTGAAAGTCATCTGTCTGTTACCTTCCGAAATAAAGCGGGCTTGAATGATGAACAATATTAGCCTCAGCGATTGATGTTTGCCTAGTGTTGTTCAATTACATATAGGGTTATGGAAGGTTGCTTCCACCGGCCGTCGTTGAAAACATGGTAAATTTGGTTTGGTGGGTTGATCTCCAGGTGGTTTTGTGGATGTCCTTTCGGGAAACTGCGAATTTGACGCATCACTGGCCGTTGTCGTTTGTCACGGTGTGCAGGCTTTGCGGGCAGATCACCGGCTTGTATATGTCTTCCCTACCGATCTGAGCGTGCATGTCCCCGATGACTATCTTGATGTCTCTACGCGAGCAGTAGAGTTTCTCCAACTGTACGTAGAATACTTCTTTTTCTACATCGGGTCTTTCTTCGTGAGGGCAGTGCCTTTTATTCTCAACAAACACAACCTGTCGCTGATCGCCTGCCTCTTGATCACACGACTCTGCATCCTGCCCAGCCCTATAAAGCCGGTACCCAGCTCATTGGTTGTGCCGCCACTCTGGTAGTTCTGTGTCCTGCGGCCACAAATTCTCCGTACCTTCTTTCCTTTCTGGCAAAGCTTCTGGAGCGCAACGATATCGAAGTGGCGGGGTTCTAGCTGATCCAGCAGAATCCGTTCGCCATCCGGGGTGTTCAGCGATCCACAGTTCCATGTACCGAGCTTCCAATCGTCGTTCTTATTTCGTCGCCTAGGTCGTTGCAGATTGGTCTGGTCCGTATTCATTTCTTGATTGTTCGTAGTATTTTGATTTCGGCATGCTGCCTTACTAGTCCTGTGGATGTCTAGTATCGCAACGAAGCTGCCGTCTTTAGTGTAGCTGGCGAAACACCGCATTTACTAATATCAAGATAAAATGAAATTGGTTTTTTTCTATACCGCATCCGCGGGATGCCACTTGGGTTGCCATACTGAATTAAATTCATTTATCTGGAAATATTTAGTCGTCAGTACAGCTCGGGCTTTTAATGAATACATCTCGATCAAATAGATATAAAAAACGAGTGTACATTTTAAAAACAAACAACGAATGTCATCTGAACAATGTAGCAACTCAATGGAGCTTCAAATTTAAAGAATTTGGAAAGAAGTTTTTATTATTTTTTTACATCATTGATATGAAAACCGTTACGGTTGCGGTTCAAATGTCATCTACTCGTCACGATTGCCAAGCCGAAATGAGCGGTTGACATTCGTGCATTCACTATATTATAGTAGGCCAGCAAGCAGCCATCAGCGAGCAAAGGGGAAGCAAGCTTGTGATTGGTTGAATGTGCTTAATTTTTAACACAACTTTCAATTAGTTTAATATTGACAAGACATTTTAATTATTGTAATAAAATCTTTCGCAATATCTCACTGTTACTATTTTTACCCTCATGTAAGGGGCTTGCGAACATCCGTTGCAGCTACAGAAAGCGAGTTTGTGATTGCTTCAAAACTGAATCATTCGATTAAACATTAGTGGTCAACAACAAACGTCGTGATATACTGTTGCGTGCCTGAGAGTGCACTGCACCCCCTGCTAATTACCTCTACCGATACGTTCAGAATTTTGTTGTCCCCCGGCCGCACAACTGCAATATGTACCTACAATATGCAACACGCAACATTGTAGTTGCGCTACTGAGTGTGCGGCACCTTTTGATATTTGCCTTTATACGACACAAAAAGAAGAAGGCAATTCAAACGGCAATTTGATAATCTGCCAGGTTGCAACACGGTATCTACGCGATAGCGGCAGTGACAATTGACAGCGGCAATGTAGTTTTCACTTGGCTTAGCTGCACACAAAGGGAAATCGAGTTTTGCTGCACTGCTAGACGGCGACATCAGTTTTAATAGCATTCTAATAGCTGAGTTGTCTGATAAATGATATTGTTACAAACCGAAAAAAACTTTGCCTTTGAGACATCAAAATAGTCTAGGTTCAGGGAAGCAAACATTAAGTGACCTATTGGAACGGGAATATTCTGTCAATTTTTTTGACACTGATATAGAGAACATCACAGCAGGCGGTTGGTGTCTACTCATGGAGTCTGTGACAAGTGTGCTTGCATAAAGCCTTAGGTGCTACATTCCGATTCGGAACTCGACCTTCTGTTCATTTATACACAGACTTCGCAGCCCTCTGTTTAGGGTACAGGACAATTGCGGGGCTAGCGCTACGATCCTACTGACACTAACAGTCTCTCCCGAGCCGAGAATCGAACCTACGATGACTGGCTTGTTAGGCCAGCATCGTACCTCGAGACCAGCTAGGAAATATTGAGCGTGCTTGCTTGTGTTTGGTAAATTGTTCATAGAAATTTCGGACTTGAAGCTTTCCGTCAATTCTCACTGCTGAAGAATGTCACCTCGGCTACTCAACCAGGTGAGCAATGTCTCTCTATTTCTTTCGAACACCTCCTCCAAGTTTATCCAAGGTTCTCAGGGTCGGCCGATAGGACGAAAATAGCAGTTGGGTTTCACATGCATTGGATATTCACGGAAAAGGGGGGAGTTTAACCTGACTCTCCTATATCACGTGGAACACTTAACTGAATCTAAGTACATACATTTTTATCATAGGTCTAATCACATGCTTATTACATACAATCTCTCGGAAGAACTGTGCTACCGATGCTGGCTGCTCTGTAGCCCGGCAACCTATGCCGTCACGCCGACGATACCGCTGTCTACTGGCTGATTCCGCAACTCTCCTCCTCCCAGGCCGCAACCATTGGGGAATTCAGCGAACCTTCGCCGTCCCACGGCTCGTTCGCTCGTCTCGCTTATCGGTCCGCGTTCAAATGCCTTCGCTGACTGACGTACTGTCTACGCTTGGTGTTGATGGTGAAGATGGCGTAGCTTGTGATCGATCGCTCGGAGGGCTTGCACGTGGCCCTGCGACGAAGTGATATTCAAAATTCTGGGTCCTGATTTGAACACAAAAGGCCCAATTATTCGCTTATAATTAATATTAGCTCAACCTTCCGTCTATGGTTATACGGAGCTAGAAAGGCTTACCTGATTCACTATCCTCATTTATTCTTTGAGGTTCACGTGCTCTAACACTAGCCCTTTCAAGGCTTTTCTGGGTTTTCAACTTCACTGAACTTAACTGGTCTTCTCGAGCGATCAATTTGCAATGGCTGACGATAGCTCGCCAATATCGGATGTGCTTGATGATCTGCTGACCTTCGCCACTGCTTAGGGTTTCATCGGTTATGGTTATAGCATCGCTTTTCTAAATCTAGGTGTTACGGCCGTGCGATATTCCTATGCCCCCTGTGGTAACTTTAGTAGTTATCTCCAACGGTTTCTAACCGAAACGGTTACAAGAATGAAGTAATAATGATAACTAAAATATCACAAAATTGTTCATAATTTCATCAACATTTTTATTGATTAATTACAATAATCAGGTGATTAACATTTGAAATACTTCATTCCGACGTTACATCTTGGTTACAGTTTCCGTAGAATGTATCCCGATATAGTGCAGTAAGACGTAGTTCACGTCAAAAGTCATGTGTACTTTAGACGAAAACTAAAACGAAATTCAACAAATTTTGGGACGATTTTCCGTCGAACTGCACATGTTGGATATTAAATATTGGGTATAAGATATTGGGTATTGAATATTAGATTTTAAGTATTAGATATTGGATTTTAGATATATCAAATTCTGGGATTTTGATTTGTAATTTTATTTATTTTTGATTCATATTTTTATGATTAGTGATTTCTAATTTATCATGGCAGATTTGTAATTTTAGATTGACCACTTTTAAATTGTGACTTGAGATATTTAATTTTTGTGTAAAGACTTATATTTATTGTGCGAATTTCAAAATTCGTTTTCTTTATCTTTAGGTTTGAAGCATTTTGAATTTTGGCAGATATATGTTTTGTTTTGTTACTTGGATTAGTTAAAAAAATCTTCCAAAAACTCGCAAAGACTAACAGGCTGACTGCAATCGAAAATTAGTTTAGTCAACAACATTCGTTGCCGCCATTCCGAAACCGAAGAAAATACTAACAGCAAATTTACCAAAGTAAACCGAACGCCGGTGAAAATTAACTTCCATCTAACCGCTATCCTTCGCCTGCATGTAGCGCAAAATGAAGCATAAATCTCGTCCTGTTCACGCCACGTCGCCCAGGTTAAGTTCATTAAAGTGTTACTTTGCCGTAGCTAGGCAGCCAGCATGTCAGTGCTGCTGCAGCAATCCTATAAGCCCCGAACTGGACTGCATCGGAGTGGAACGACGATGGCGCGCTTCTAATGATAAAAGGTTAATATCGTGTATTATTTATTGTCAACGCTGCATCCTGGCTGAAGCAACAATGTTAGTCCAGCACTAGCTGAGACTGCAATAAACAGTGTTGTGGGGTGGAAGGAGCAAATGTTTTATCACAGAGCCAGACGAAGGCTTCCTCTGCTCACCGAAGGATCATATGGCGGAAGCGAAGACATATTATATATGGCTGGGTTGTTTATATTGTTATTAAATAAAAATAGATTTTCTTGCCGTTCTCGTTGGCAGTTGGAGAGGTAATCCTTGAAATAATTGTCTTCTTTTGGTTACAGCTATACGAGCATTATGATTACGGAACTTGTTATTATTTTTTACTCATTAGAGAAAAGAATAAAAACAATGGCAACAGCAGGAGGTTGCTATCGTTGAAATCGCAGACGTCATAGCATTATTTATAGAAAGATTGCGCGAACCAATTCAAGTTTCACTTCTTGGCGAGAGTGAGGCATTTCGATTATTTTGTTGTTGCCAACGCACATCAACTTCTCGCTGCCTCCAGGGATAAATTCTTCCTTAACGGCTCCAAATCCCCGGAAAAGCTTCAAAGGTATTAGCATTAAACGAAGGTAATGATGTGATGAAATGCCACCCTGGCAACGGTTATCGGTGCTCGACTGTAGCACTGGCATGGATTTACAAAAACGGCTCTGGAGGAGTCACTTCTTGGGTTTACTTTCCCTGCAGTAGGGAGGATTTGGCACACATTTAGAGTGGAGATTTTCTTCGCCTTTACTGCTTCAGACTTTACCGCCTGCTGAAGCTCCGAGAATGAGAGTTCAGATTGAAGGGTGGCTTGAGATTTGTCAGTGTTGTAGCAGGGATGCCGCTACGGTTGAATCAATTTTTCAAATTCCTCCTATTAACGCTCCTGAAATGAATTTACTGGGGAGAACAAGTGAAAATCCTACCAGCCGCAATAAAGACAAGCCAAAAAAGCGGAGGCAGTCGAAAAGTGAGCGAAGAAATCCAAATGAGTGCAATTGTCTTTGCCTTTTATTACTTCATTCCCAGTCGGAATGCGAAATGATGCGATGGCATCTGTTTCCATTGGAGCTGGACTGGAACCGTACTGTCACGGTTTGCCCTTAATAAAAATTGGGTCAGCAGAAATGTTTCAAATTTTGGCTTTGATTGCTAGGATATGATGCGACACAGTCAAGTTTTATCAATTTCGACCAGGTGTACGCTTCAAAAATCAACCGTTCAGACGCTATCCGCTACATTTTCTCCAGTTTTCAAGCTGTAAGAGTTTTCCAATATATCCAGGACGAAAATCCTTTCGATTCGCCACGTGTGAACGCACGCATTGATTTCATGCCCCCTTTGGGATGGCCCAAAAGTGTCGTAAATTCAAAGTTAAACACTTCGGCTGTACTGATTTCCTGGCTGGTTGTGTTTCTATCGTTTCGCTAGTTCACAGCTTTGGCTTTCTGTATGTGCAGTACCTACCTTCTATCGTACGGATTTCGTTGAGCCATTCACCGAGCAGCCCACTGAAGGTAGTACGCTAGTGCAGCATCCCGTTTTCACTGGCTGCGATATGGTACGATTTGCTCGTTCCCTGATGGGTCGTATTTTCTTTCCTCCACCCGGAAGCGCACGTATTCGAATCCAACGCAGAAAGTAGCTTCACCTTGGCTGCTGCAGTACCTTACCTTTCCGAGCCAATAGGATGAGGTTGCTGCTTTCGGCGGGAACACGCAGAGTTGGTAGTAGTCATCATCTTCATCGCGGGATGATCATCATCGCTTTTCGGTTTGTGCGTGTAACAGTTATGTTTTATGTTGGGATTCCCGGATACCCACTGTTTCTTGCCCGTCTTTTTATGACCATCGAATTCCCAGTCACGCTGTCGGAATATAAATTTGATGGTTTTTGTTTCTTGTGTGCTACACACTCTGTCGCATTCAGTAATTGTTGCCGTACCGTTTCCCTTTTTTAGTGGGAAGAAATCTCCTTTTTCATTGTCGGGCGTTGGTTTTTTTTATAGTCATTCTTTGGCTAGATTTGGTGTGAATAGGCGAATTGTTAAAAAAAGGATAGGTTATTTGATTAATTGATATTTTTTCTGGTTATCATTTTCCACTTTTTGTTCAGTATCACGTAAAGTAACTGAAGCCTTTTCATATATCAACAAGTTGGTATAAGAGTGCATCTTTTTATGGAGACAGCTGGCAAAAAGACTATTGTTAACCTATACCTTTTGTGTCATTGCAGAATAAAATGCAATGAAAAATCCGATATTCTTCACTAGGCAAGTATTATTGACCCAGAGCTACACTGCCATACTGCTGAGTATCCTCAAGTGCACTGCAGGTAGAGCTCAAGAATGGAAATCCAAGACAGTAAATGGCTATCAAACGCTAGATGAACGCATTTTGCAACCTAAACAATAAAAACTTGGTTTTGGAAAATCGATCACTTTGCCCCACCCTAGTATGCATACATTCAATCTCATACATACTTACAAAAATACATACATGCATACATTAATTAACCCTCTAGTGCCCAGTGCCGCTTTTAGACACACTTCAGGTAAACCTCTAGAAAGCTTTAGTAGATTCTTATCAAATGTTGATAAAGATTCATAGTGATTATACCGAGATCCGTCTGAAAAAATAACTTAAGCAATAGAGGGTTGATGAAGCTTCCACAATGGAATTTCATTTCATTCCGAGGTAAAACGTTACGTTATATCGAGGTTGCCTTCTATCGAGGTATAACTGTATTTCTGGGGTCGTGCGGTTGGTATACAACAATATGATAGCTTTTCTAACGAGACTTCACATATCTAACCGTGATTCATGACAGCCGAAATTACTTGTAACACTTTTATCTCCTAAACAGAGAAAAACTGCTTTGTATCAACAAATGACATGTCTATCCTCCACTAAAACTTCTGCTGCATGTTCTTTTCAAGTTCTATTTTCGCGAATTTTACACATTCACATGACTTGCAGGTTGAGCGTTTTCTTTCAAATTCTTTCTTAAAAAAGGTAAAAAAAAATTAATCCATCTAGTGGCGCAAAAACCTTTGTTATACTAACTATTACTCTATACATATTTGGCCAGTCACTTACAAATCGTATACCATCGTAAGTCCAATTTCAATTATGAATGAAATGAATTTGAAAGATAGTTTTCAGAGAGTTAACCAAAGACGATCATTGAATTAAAGCTTGACGTGGTTTTTGAAAATAATATGAATGTTATCACTGGAGTACATGAGTCTTATTTTTTCGATCACAAACCAATTTTTAAATGCTGGCTAGAAGTAACTGAATTTTTTTTGAGACAATAGAACGTGGGGAAACAGTAATAGATAACAATGATGCTGATTTCATACTAGAACAGCAAACATGTATGTTAGTTTAATGCGGTTCTACTCATTCGCTTTATTTTCAGAAATCGCAGGACCTAGATTTTTGAATCAGCATCTAGTTTTTTTTACGAATTGAAACTTTTACAAACCTGCTCTCGAAATATAGTTTAGAATTATACAGGAAAAAAATATAGCAAAAAGTTGTCAATTTAATTCTATCTCAAATGCATTATCTGAAAATGAAGGTTCTCCACGATCTTTGAAAATTTTGGATTTTCAGAGTGTAGACGAGAACATTATTGTTTTCGAAGGCCTAGGCTGTATGAAAAAATCCGAAATAAATCCTTTTTTAAATCTTGCTGCGATAACGAGAAGTGGAATAACATGAATACTCTGTTTGCACTTAGTCTTAAATTAGAAAGCAATATTTATATCTTACATGAGCTTATTGTATCATTCATAGAGATAAGTGACTTTTCACCTGCGCACATTAATAAACGTGTATAGCCATGTAGAGTTGCTTCAACACTTTTTCCTAATTTTGCCGATTACGTTCACCAACTTCTTTAGATTCCTGGTCACAAATTTCAAACATAAAATAGGTATTCAACTGAAAAATTTTCCAGCTGTTCAAAACTTAGCATTGCAAACAAAACAGCGATTTATTTGTGTTTTTCTCAACGGGTGGCACTAACACATTCGTACGTAAATAGGTCTATACATCTTTGGTAAAGTTATACATCTTTGGTAAAGCTTTTCAATATGTTACATGTGCACACTGTGGGATCAGATTTCGCTACAATGCTTGGCTCCCGAAAGCTGTAAATGTTTCTTACTCTTCGCAAATCTTGGTTCAACGTACAATTTAGTATATATTTTATAAAAAGTGAGGACGGGAGCTTCAGAAGAAAAGGAGCTAAGTAAGCATTGCAGTTTCTTCTGAAATCTGGTTCAAATTTCCAAGAAAAAGCTTAAGGGTAATTTATTTACACCAGTTAAGACGCACTACGAAGAGTGTAAAGATTATGAAAAGTTGTCCATGATTGTTGATTTCCTTTGAGAAATAAATAGCGATACGAAAAAAGAGGGATAGAGAAGAGAAAAAAGTAGTGAGAGAGAAAAATTATCCAAAAAGTGAAATATCCCATGTCTAAAGTATACTTTGGTTAAAACTCTAAAGTTCAAGCAACCAATAAAAGATCGCACTCGGTATGATTTTCAAAGATCTCTGGGGCTTTCATTTGAGCATGCGAACATCAAAGAGTTCTGTAAAGAGAGTTTTTTTTTGTTATTTTTCTTTTTTGGGTTGATTTTGATATACTACACATATAAACAACATATTTACACATACATACGTACAGGCACACATACACAAACATACAAAAACTGTTCAATTCGTCGATCTGATTAAATTGGTATACAACACATGGCTCTCCATGCCATTAATTTTGCCTTAAAAGTTAAATTTCTTATATAAAAAATACTCTTTGATCAATATTTTAAAATCTAAGCCAGTAATTAAAAATCCACTCGGTAGCATTCTGGTGGAGCACAGTAGCTTTCGTTTTGTATTTTGCAGCACATACATACAGACAACATACATACACACAAACATACACACATACACACACATACACACGAACAGACATTGCTCAGTTCGTCGAGCTGAGTCGAATGGTATATACGATTCGGCCCTCCGGATCATGGATCTATTTTGCGTTTTTCGACCGATTTTATAACCTTTGTTTAGTATAACAAAGGTAAAAGATAAGCCTAATATATTTATTGGTTACAATCCTAGCAAATATCATCTCAAGAGCCAGCTGGACAATTGGACTCTGTGGATTCGAAAGCAAAATCACAGAATATCTGCACTGCCATTGCAGTGCACTTAACCGATGGATAATATACAAATGTTTGGAGTCAGAGCAATCCCAGATTCAAAACAATTTATGATTTACAAAACGAGTAAAGATTGTTTCAAAAATATTTTGTGGGATCTGGTAAGGCTCAAAATGCAGGAAACGTTATTTTAACTACAGCTTCCTGGATTTGCACGAAAGCTTGCTGTTATCTTGGTTAACCGAAAAAAATGCATTTTATTCCTTAACTTTGGTATTTTTTTTTTTTGAGAGTACCAACATGATTGTAGCGTGATTAAATATTGTTTTGGGGAAAAACACAGTAGATATTAGAAAAATACGAAACGTCCGCAAACAAGATTGAATAAAATTTGGTGCACCTATCATCGTTTATAAAACCTCCCCAGTGCACAAATGATATAGCAACTATAAATCGGGGTCCATCCACATTCCAAGTGGACAGATTTTCAGTCATTTTGACCCCCTCCTTCTCCGTGGACAACCGCTCATATAAATTCAAAAAAAAAAAAAATCTATTAACAATGGACATTTTGCAACCACCTCCATAATTTAGAATATTGCATCTTGAGCAATTTTATGGGAAATGTCCCAATTTTCAATTTTTTATTGACAGTTTTGATTTGGCTGACACTTGCAGAGACTAAAGATGTCGTTTTATGATATTTATGTTTTCTTCGGAATTACGACGTTTCAAGGGTGTGGCGTCTTCGGCAAAGTTGTAGGTAATAATTTTGTGTTTTCGAAAAACATACACTAAAATATCACAAAAATTTTTCTCAAAAAAAAAAACAGAAGAAAATAAATTAAGATTTGTATTCCTCGAAAAACTATTCAAAACTAGAACGGTTAAGAAAAAACACAATAAATTAATCATCTCAAAATTATGTATGAAAAAATAACGGTCGACAGAATTATATACCTAGTAAACAGAGAATGCACTTTTTAGACTATATAATAACCTGCTTCTGCTCAAAATAATCAGTTTACTAGTGAATGGCCACTAGGGTGGTCCAGCAGTGGCTATCAGCAGCGGTCGGTGCAGCGGCACTACTTCTTCCTCTAGTAAGATACTCCCTTTGTGCGGTAGCGGCAGTATCAGTGGTAGGCGCATTGGCCAGCATTTCCTTCAGTTGTAAGCTCTGCCGTATTTTGTGAATTCAAATCTGTCAGCCGGCAATTTTTCAGCTTACAGAGAGAATAGGAAAAGGAAGGCAGAAAATTTCAATCGAAAAATTTGACTGTTGGGAAATAATTGAGAGAAAAAAATGGAAAGAAAAATGCAGCAGAAAAACGGAAAAATTTATTTGGATTCCTTGATAAGAAGAAAAAATCTAAAAATCATTCGTTGGGTTGTTTCTGGGTTAGAAAGTTAACAAACATTTTCCAATAAAAATGACTGTTGAATACAAAATACAGAAATTCAAAACTAGTTTTATAAAAATGATATATCTCGAAATTAATTCATATTAGGGAGCATGCATAAATGACGTAGCTTTTTTTGGGTTGTTGTTGACCTCCACTTCCCCATCGTAGCATTTCGTCACAAAGTTAATGATAATGACGTAGCATTATAACAACCCCCCCCCACTCCTTCCCATGACAAGTTTTTTTTCTGCAAATTTTATTATCAAGAACATACATTGTATTATTATTGAACAAGAAAAGACAAGACAGTATAAAAAGTGACACTAAACAGACAAAACTGTAATTAAAAAGAACAATTAGAACAAATCCAATTTTTTTTAGTTATAAAGGGTGATTTTTTTGTTATTTGGTTTTTCGTGTATTCAGATTTGGCAGTTCACGCGAGAATTCTGACAGCTGTCAAAGTCTAATGTACTCAGTTTGGTTTGCCATTTTACCATGAACAGACTTACGCCTGAACAACGCTTACAAATAATCGAATTTTATCACCAAAATTCGTCCTCTGTGAAAAATGTTTTTCTCCACTTTTTTACCGAAAAATTGTGTTCAGTGACGAAGCTCATTTCTGGTTGAATGGGTATGTTAATTAGCAAAATTGCCGCATTTGGATCGAAGAGCAACCAGAGGCAATACAAGAATGGCCAATGCACCCAGAAAAATGCAACGCTGGAGGCATCATTGGTCCGTACTTCTTCAAAGATGATCAAAATCGCAACGTTACGGTCAATGGCGCTCGCTATCGCGCGATGATTTCTGATTTTTTTGCCGGAAATGGAAGAGCTGGGTCTTGTTGACATATGGTTTCAGCAAGACGGAGCAACGTGCCACACATCGCGCGAATCAATGGACATATTGCGGAATGAGTTCGGTGAGCAATTCATCTCACGAAATGGACCAGTGAATTGACCGCCTAGATCATGCAATTTAACACCGCTAGATTATTTTTTGTGGGGCTACGTTAAGTATCTTGTCTATGCGAATAAGCCAACAACAATTCCAGGCTTGGAAGACAACATTACACGCGTTATTCGCGAGATACCAGCCGAATTGCTCGAAAAAGAGTCCCAAATTGGACTTTTCGTATGGACCATTTAAAATGCAGCCGTGGCCAACATTTGAATGAAATTATCTTTAAAAAGTAAACGGCATAAACCAATTTATCGGCTCAAATAAAGATTTCATACAGTTTTGTAATTTTTATGCGTTTTTTTAAAGAAAAACCAAATTCTTAAAAAATCACCCTGTATTTGCTACGTAACTTGGTTTGATACCCCCACCCACCCCCTCGTCATATTTCGTCATAAAACTGTAAACCCCCCACTCCCTCATCGAATGTTACGTCGTTTATAAATGTTCCTTCACTCCCGGGTTACAGTTGTTCTTCACATGAAAATTTCCAAGAATCAGATAAAATTGTGAAATTCAAAATTAAAATGGCTGAATTTACAAAAAAAAAGTAAATTTAGTTTAAAAAATGCAAAAATAATGCATCTGGCAACATTTTCAAAAATTATATTTTTTCTGGATTCCTTAGCAAAACGGGTTGAACTTTTTAAAAAATATTTTGTGTCTACCACTGAACGGATTTGGAACGCCAATATCTTGATCGTAAGGTGGAAGTTGTCTCAAACTTCTGGTATAATAATTGGAATGTTTTTTAAATAGTAAATAAAGGAAAAGGTGTGATGAAAATTAACAATTTCTGGTTTATTTTCACAGCATTCAATCATCACAAGCTCGCTTCTATAGCTGAGAACAGGATGGAATAGTGTGGAATCGTACGTGTTATGTGCCGTTTCGAATTTATGCGTTTTCGATAATCAGAATCGAAAACTTTTGATAAAATAATTTATTTTTTATTTTTTCAATTGCAAACTATTGAAAAGTTGTACTAAAATCAATTAAAAACGCAATGACTTACCAATCACGAGCTCGTCCTCTGTTCGTGATGTTTATTTTAGACCTATATTGTAAGTGGCCCTACCTTTTTATTGGTTACGTCATTTTCTCAGATTCGCAAGACTCAAAAAGATGTTATTCCGTATACAGGTATACATCGATTTTACGCACATTCTCGTTTTTGAAATGTTCGTAAAATCGAATTGTACATAAAATCGAATCAAAATTTTCAATTTTTCTTATAGCCCAAAATTAACTTCCGTGATCGGAAATGTGCAAGAAAACATGTAGGGGTTATCCAATTAATATGTAACGTTTGAAAGGGGGGTTGGAAAGCTTGACAACTCATAGAAACAATAATAATATTGTTAACATAAGTGAATAAATATTAAGGGTCCAAAAGAGAGAGTGATATAGGAGCGGGGTCGAAGAAGGTAATTATTTGCGTTACGTAAATAATAGACGTTCTCTAATGTGCCGTGGGAAACTTACCCAGAACATATGCAAAATGCTTGAAAGGAAATACTTAAAACAACGAAATGGGCGTGTGTGTATGTGAGTAGATATGTGTATGTATGTTTACGTGTGTACGTGTGTATGTGTGTCGATGTGCGAATATGTGTGTGTATGTGCGTTTATGTGTGTAGATGTGTGTATGTATGTGCGTATATGTGTGCGCGTATATTTGTGCGTATATGTGTGTGTATATGTGTACGTATATGTTTGTGTGTGTGTATGTGTGTGTGTGCGTGTGTGTGTGCGCGTGTGTGTGTGTGAGAGAGAGAACGTGTGTGTATGTGTGACTCACACATTTTTTTTTACCCACATACTAATGCTAAGGAGGCATTGAAAACAGCTCCTCTATCTTGTAACAGTACACGTTTTATATAAAAGTTATAGTAAATTACTCCAAAAGAGTTGTGTGCGTACGACGTCAAATATTTTACACGTTAGACACGTATACAACCTTGAAAAAGTTCGCTGTTTCGCAACAGAGGTCTTGTTGTTACTGTCTCCCGGTTTTCGGCAGATTTCCCAGTCTATATTGACGACCCTTTATTAGTGAACCATGTCTAATATATATAACCCTTCATTACGCACAATTTAATGAAGAAAACATACGAATTTAAAATGTGTTTGAAAAAAGTGTGCGTAAAATCGAGGTAAAATGTGCGTAAAATCGAAATGCTTAAAATCGAGGGTGCGTATAATCGAGGGTGTGTATAATCGAGGTATAACTGTATAATACGAAAGTACAAAAAGATATACTCATTTTTTGTTAGTAAATAGTGGAAGGTGGTATCGTTCTGTGGCTTGGAAGGTATATTTTTTCTTATATCAAATGGAAGCAGATAGCAGCTTTCTCAGCCACCATATTGCACCTTATTGCTGATGAGTACAAACATTCTGTTTAGACTTCGAAATACTCCTGTGAAGTCAAACTATCACCGTTTTTACTAAGGTTTTTCAATATTCTGTATAAAGTGTAATAAATTTTCTGAAACGATTTCAGCTAAAATATCTGAAAAAATCCAACTCCAAAATCCAACACTCAATGAAGAGGAATTGTATTTCCATATTTCTTCAGATCTAATTCATCAAATGGTCATAAACTTATTTTTTCTTCGAAAACTACATTTTTTTCTTTTTTCTAATTTTAAATTAGGTACCATTCCAAATTTTACTATTTTCCTAAAAATGCAGTATTTTACACCAACTTTAATTAGTCTTCAAAGAATTTTGTCCTAAATTAACCAGTAAAGTATTTTTCAATCATGTAACTCACGTGAGCGGAACACGATTAATCACAGTTGCAATTTGATAAAAATCATTCAATCAGTTGTCACTTAAATGTGTCATGATCAGACCGCGTACGATATCCATATTTGTTGTCATTTCATGTGATGTCTTCTTTTTGTTTTACCGGATTTTTAACCATAATAACAGCTCGCTTCACGATGTTAACTTTAGATTCATGCTGTAAGTTGCCCCACTTTTTTTTTTAAGTTATGTCATTTCCACAGTTTCGCAAAATGAACAGAGCTTTTATTCTGTATTTAATGTTAGCAAGCAGTGGGTTCGAACCGATGGAGCTCTCAGTCACGCAACAAAATGACACGCGATATCGTGTTGCAGCTTGAAAGAAAATCAAGCAAAATCTTGTCGTGTGGAAGCAGATAGCAAGAATGCAGCATTCTTAGCCACGAAACAGTATTTAATGCTGTTACGTGCTGCATCCCGTGGATGGTTGTGGTCCCCGTGGCTCTGTGGTTAGCGATGTCGGTCGGCTAGCTCTCCCACACGGTTGTGATATCGGGTTCGATTCTCGATCGAGTCGAGGATCTTTTCAAGCTGGAAATTTTCTCGACTCAGCACTGGGGCACGGTGTATCGTTGCGTTTATCCTACAAATACAAAATGTGCCAAAAACAATATCGATAACGAATTCTCTCAACTAATCTAGTTGATCGAGACCGATATTAACCCTAAGGCTAAGCGTGCGATATTGTTTTATCCTGTGGATGGCGGATCACAAAATTATATGAGTTCGAAATGCTGCTGTGAAGTCGAATTATAACCGCCTTTCCTATTTACGCAAACGGAGCCAGAAATTTTTACTGTGATTGGTCTCGTTTTGGTGGCAGCTTTCACCATTCTCGTCCACAGGAATAATAAAAATAGTTTTAGGGAGGGTCACCACAAATATAATTGAAAACTTCGATCATTAACACTTTGCCTAGTACTATACAATAATGTGGCGATGTCTCAGATACAACCTCTTACATTTTGGTTCCTTCCACTGAGAAAAGTACAAAAAAAGGTTCACTACAAGCGGACATTTTATTTGGTATTCAGGTGCTTCTAGTGATATTCCATTCACTAAGGAGCAGATTGCGGATGAATATATAACATATTTTCAAAAAACTTCATCATGAATCTTTTTGTCACATAATTTAAAATGGGTGAAATGTCAATAATTTTTTAAACATATTTTCCCACAAGTTTGAAATATGTTTCTACGCATAGTTTTTTCCATGAAAAACGTGTTCCACTGACTGTTTCATGTTTCGAGACTTTTGACTTTTTACATAGCAGAATATGTTTTCACTCGTCCCTCATAAAAAATAAATAAACTATCTCATTTAACTGGTATAACCACTTGATCAACTTAGTTCATCAAAAGATGTTTTTCAATCTTTGCCGTCATTTTCCAGATGGTCGTATGCCACTGAAGCGAAAACTCGGCAAGCCACCACAAGAAACACCAGTTTGAGCTTTCACGAGCTGACGAGCGATGCTGGAAGAAAAATGTGCAGTAATTGAGAAGGGCAGCATGAATCAAATTATTCTATTTTCTCGCTTCTGTTCGCTGGAGCAGTACCAATTACTGTGTAAGTCACAAGCTTTGGAATTCTTGAAGCGTCCAGACTTCTCTCAGAATCTGCCAAGCAGGAAAAAAGCGGAAGGAAACTTGATCGACAGCTGTGTGAAAAGTTGTAGCCTTTATGTTTTGTTCAAGTGGAGAAGAAATGGTACATTGTGGATGTGAAAATATTGAAGAATTACTTTGAAACTGAATAATAAATCCAGGATAATTGCAAGCTTTCGCGCTGATTTTTTAATTTTGTCTTGAACTGTAAAGATCAGTAGTACCTTTGCTGGTTGCTTCGAAACCGCAATCGAATTTCCTGGTGGCAGTCCTTCTGCACGATGACTTCACTGCGTATTTACAGTCGTCACGAAATAGCGAAACTCTCCCGGTGTACGTTGAGCGGAAAATTTAAATTGTTCCACGCCGTTTTTCCTTGGTTGTATTTTTTTCGTATTTTCATCCCGAGCCCCATCCGCTGGCCGCTGCCAAGTTTCAGGTCGGAAAGTTCAGCGGTAGCGATGGCTGAAGCTCATTAGCATTACTTTCCTTTGGGGGACATTAAAATTTATCAGTACAACTCGCCGACTGACTCCAGAATCTAGGCAACCGTCCCGTACCACTACTCTAAGGGCACTGTGGAAGAGATGGCAGTGAAGTATGAACCAGCAGAACAATAGGCATTAAAAAGCCAATTTTGTCTCATAAATTTCCTCAGTAGATATTGCTTCTTCTTCTCGGCGCAGCCGATGAACGGTGAGAAATGTAGAGCTGTTATTTGGTATTTTCATAGCGAATAAAATTCCTGAGATTATTTGTTTTTATGGAATTTAACTTTTATATTACAATTATTGATTAATATAACCTCATTATAATAAAAATTGAAAATAGTTACAAACCACGTCCCACCGTGTATATCAACAGGATAACAACCATTCGGTTTGGCAAAAAGCCAACTTCCGGTGCAATCCGAGATAGACTGCGTAAAGCAATTGTAAACACGCATACCACGACAAAAACTGAATAATGGTATTTAAAATTAGAGGCAATTTTCCGCTCCCGGGAACAAATAAATCGGTTGAATAAAATTTTACTACACCGCTTCGCTGTCCTTACATTACCATAACCATTCTGTGCGGTATATTTTCCCGATTCGGTGCCAAAAACAGTGTCATCTATGTAGCTCAAAGCAATGAACTATTACCACAATTTCCGCCGGAATCCCGGGAAAAAAGTACAGCCAAACATTCCGAAAAACTGGAAACCCGAAGTTTGGCGATGAAAATTTAATTTGACACTGAAATGGGCTCAAATTTCCACGACATTTGCTTTGACCGTAACTTTCCATTTACGACTGTAGGCTAGCAACGAACGAATGGTGAGAAGCCTTCTACGCCCTCCAATATGTATGGCTCGCGGAAAGGTTTCATGTCGCAGCCAAGTCACGAATATGGCGAGCTGAAGTTTCGAGCGGGCAAAACTACAAACTGCTAAATAAATCATGATTTTTCCCCGGAAATGTAGTTGTTCTACTACAGAGCCAACGGAAGGAATTGAAGGGCGGTAAACCCAAAGTGCAATGTCACGAACCGGTGCTGCCACTGTTACTTCGCCATCTGGAATGAAACAACTGACAACTGTACTGTGCGATGTCTGTGTGCAACTGTGTTTGTGCAGCTTGACATGTTTCAATAGCGAATGACAACGTACAATGAACTTGCTAAGTCAAGTGTAAGTGGAAAATCGGATAGTGAAAAATGAAAATTGACGTAAACCAGATTCTTACATTTCAAAATAGATCTCCACTACCAAGCTTTCGGAAATTTAACGGATTGCGACTGTTACAAACATAAAGTTGGTGTGGAACGATTATTCACAATAAAATATGGAGAAAGCGATTTAAGGTGCATGTTGACTAAAGGATTTTTTTATATCATTCACACGCTGGCTTCTTACCACCAAATCTCAATGCTGAATAATACTGAAGCACCCGTGAGTATCCTGCTCTATTGCACGGTAGCTGAAACATCTGTTTTGCTCCCAGCTAAAATTTACGATTTTTCTCTGCTGAAATATATGGATTTTCTCGTATCATCTGTCGTCACAGTTGCTGTCGGTTTCGTCTGGTCTTAGAGGTTTCTGATATTGTATGACGGCTAAGGTCAAAATTATTGCCAGTGGCGTTCCTTGAAGCATCCCCTGAAGCTTTTTTACTCTACACCAGACATGGCGCAACCACAAGTCAGGATCAGTGCAGGCAGTAGGACCTACCACCAGCAGTTGCAACAGCAGGAGCAGCGATGCAAATACCATAAAGCAACAAAAAATGATAACGTCGCCGCTGGCTTCATTGTGTGCAAGCCATTCTCGTACACCGCGCCACCAAAATGTTTTATGGCTGCAGGACCGAAAACCCAATATGGCCGGATTCTCAAGTGCCAAGCAGCTTGCTCTGTCCGCCGTACGAGTGGTTCTTCGGACGATCTCGAATGCTCGCCATTTGTAAATACGCGAGCATATAGCAAGCAAGTCTAGCCGAACAGAATGCTTCCTCTTTATGGCGTGTTGCATATAAAATATGCATACGGTAAACAGAACGGAAATATATTATTCCGCGCTACAATTCCGTCCGTACGAGGCAGCCGAGCTCCTTTGGTTCAGAGGAACCGGAAATAGCGAGAAGATTTAGTGTGACTTCCGCAAGTACCCAACGAGGGATCGAAATGGAGAAATAATGCTCGAAAATTACAGCAAATTCTCAGTGTGGCTTCAGTGTAAAGTGGTGCACTTATCGAACCGCTCTAAGTGCTGTGATTTCTGTCACCACTGGCAGCGAAACGACAAAGCGAATGTGCAAACGAGAAGCAGGAAAGCTCAAATTAACTGAATAATTTTTTAATTACGTACATCTTCAACTCCCCAGCTAACAACGATAGTCATTTAGAGTGCCAGTGTCAAGCATGAAATTACTTTCACTCACGAATGGTTCTCGCTAGAGAAACGAAATTGGCGCTTCAATTTTAAGCTTCTGCTGAAAACATGTATTCAACAGGAGAAGAAATTTTCAAAGAGTACCTACAATAATGTGCTCATATAAATACCAATAGTTGATACCGAGAATTTTTCACCGTTAGGTAGAATATTTTGGTTTCCTGACTTCCGTGAGGTCACACATTTGTTTTATTTAGCAATTATGTACAGCAGTTTTCGGGAAAACACCAATTGGGGTCAATAAACGCTCTTAAACATAATGTTTTTATATTACGACGTGTAGAATACATTCAATGAATACTCTAACAACATTTTTGGCAATTGAATAACCAACAAATCTTTACTGCTATACTCCTATATTTTTGTGTTTATGGTTATTTTGGACTCTATTTGTCGTCTCCTGTTTTTAAAGCGTTTTAAAAAAATCTATTAAATTTGTGCTCATGTTGATCTTTACTCTTGCTTTGTTTCTCGAAACCGTTTTTCTTAGTTTTTAGAATTGTTAGGCTATTTTGCGCTGTTGGCTTTTAGATTCAGGTTTCGGCTGAATCCAGGTCTCTTCGGAATCTTGACGCGAAAGACGAAAACTGATTTCAACTTTTTTGTGAATTTTCATTACAACTGTTGTCTTCTGTTGTTTAGAAAATTATCTTTAACGTTTAACAATTATACCCATTCTTGTCCACATGACCTTTCAAAATTTGTCTTATCTTGGTTCGGTGAAATATTTTAAGTCCGTGGTCTAACAAACAACGCAAAAGCCAAAAATCGTGTACTTTTTTTATTTACTCTCCAAATATAGATTTTTTTTGACATACTGTCCTAAAAAGATATTTAGTATATAACAAACCTCAAGGAATGACAACAAGTTTTAGTTTGTACCTTCGCCGCTAGTGTCGCTGCAAAATCTTATTTTTTAGTGTTACACCTAGAAGAAATGGAGTCTTCAGTAAGGCTGTAGAATGTTGGGGGCCGTTCCATAATTACGTAAGCATATTTTTCCACTTTTTTAACCCCCACTCCCTCCCTTGTAGGAAATCGTAAGATTTTTCGATACCTCCCTTCCTACTTACTGCCAGCATATATAGATTTTCATTTTAGTTTTATGATCCTGAAGCAAGCACAGTACGTTCGTTTCCTCTTCTGTCCTTAATTTGAGTTAATCGTCCTTCCGTAATTTTCTTTTCATGAATTTTACCGTTCACACTTTCATGAACATGGTTTTTTGAACAGTTGCATTAACAATGTTTTTCTTATGACAGATAATCAATTCACCCCCCTCCCTCCCTTGTAAGAAAATTGCACAACCCCCCTCCCCCCTATTGGCTTACGTAATTATTGAACGGCCCCTTGTCACAACAAACAGAACAACACAGAACACAGAAGCAAAAAATCCACCATTTTGAATTCTAAGATGGCGACCACCAGTTTCTGGAAAACAACCGAAAATGAACGAACATATTTCCGGAACCAGAAAGATGCTCAGAGGCCAGAAATTGATTCCAAATGCCATTTTGAATCCCAAGATAGCGATTTTCGCTCTCTGGAAAACAGCCGATAGGGACCAAATACCACCCAATATGGGTATTTCGGTTATCGGGATGATGCATAGAAACCAAAAATAGACCCTGGACGTTATTTTGAATTCTAAGATGGCGACATCCAGTTTCTGAAATACATCCGAAAATGACTGAATTGATTGATGCCAGAAATTGACTTCTGATTGATTCATTAGGCTGCCCAAAATTGCATGATATCTGGAAACCTGGGGGCTCACCCTTTAAATGAGAGCTTAGGGAAATAATCTTTACTATGGTGGAAACATTGGGGAATGCTGTTTCCAGGGTGCACAAGCTCGATTTTCAAAAAATAGACACGAAAAAGATTCTAGCTCTCAGAATTTTAATTAAATTTGGTGTCTCAAATTTTTAATGGTTTCTTCAGGGTTTTAACCAGCAAAGCGAGTGAGAAGCAAAATCTTTCTTCTCCTTTCTGCACGAGAACGAGACATATGCTACGCTTCTCAAGTCTTTTGTACACACGCTTTTGAGATACTCGTTCTTCATCATGCATTTCTCTGAGGAGCAGCAGCAAGCACGCACCGACACGCAAAAACTCTAAAAGAGTACGCGAGATCCTGCTAACGAGTAAGAGTACTCGACTAAAATTGCTCGACTTGAACGAGTGCTTAAAAAACTGTGCTCGAAAACTGAAATGCTTTCTTCATCTACCCGCTTTTGCTTCGTGCACCGACAGCCGAACGAGGGGAAAGTATCTGTAGAGTACTGCATACTGGAACGTGTAGGGTATCGGACTGCTTTCGTAAGTTTTTTTATAGCAGTCTAATGCAAAACCAGCCAAAGTAAACCACTACCGAAGTAGTCCGTTACCCTATTTGAACTATTCCTTTTATTCCTTCCGCAACTATCGTAATGCACCTTGAAACAATTATACCAGACCGATGTCATGGCAACAGTTTCCTGAAGCCGCCGCCGATGATGATGGCGCTACTGTTGGAAATATGGTCATAAGCTCTGTTCATTGTGCCGCATTTTTTACTGTACGGATTTTTTTGCGTGCTTCTAACTATATTGAATGTATCCGGAACGTGTTGAAACATGTTTGAACGTGACCATTTATTGGGTTCAATGATGGCAATTTCGGTCACGGGTTTCTTTAAAACACGTTTTATTATGTCAAAGCCAACGTTTCAAGGATATATTTCCTCTTCCTCAGGGCAAAAACAAAACAAACAAGTTCTCGTCAAAATATGGTGCATTGGTGTAAAATTGCTTTAGGTTAACTGCACTACAACAGTATCTTCCAACACACATCACACACGATACACCATTTATGTCCTGCACAAAAACCATAAAACGTTCAAAACAAAACAATCGTTTTTCGCTTTCTGCATTTCTTCACACTACTTGCAGCAACAGTTGATCTCGCATGGACGGTGCTCAATCAGCTGTTTCGCAAGCACTGACAGCCAATATTGTTACTCGGGATGTTCTTGGAGGCGGCGGCTTTTTTGAGTTTTGTTATCAACTCTGCCAAAACGTAACCAGCTAAGGTCCCGTAGTTTGCAAACTCGCACAAAACTAGCGCTGTATAGACCATTGATATTCTCGGTGGCCATTTACGAACATGAAGCATGGACGCTGAAGGAAGCTGATCGATGAGTGCTCGGAGTTTTTGAGTGTACAGTTCTGCGATCGATACATGGCGGTAAATTCGAAGATGGAGTGTGGCGCAGGCGCATGAATCACGAGTTGTACCAGGTATACAAACATGCTGGTATAGTGAAGGTAATACAGCGGGGCAGGCTTCAGTCGGCTGGACATGTAACCAGAATGCCTAACGAGAAAGCCGTCGAAACTATCTTCTGCAGAGAACCATTTAGAGGCCGTCGACTCCGTGGTAGGCCTTGCACGCGGTGGATGTGCGACGAGGAGTCTGGAGAACGGCTGCCAAAGACAGAATAAGCTGGACATCTCTAATTCGTTCGGCCCTAGACCGGTGAACGGTCGTTAGCCAACAAAGTAAAGTGAGTAAAGTAAGTATTTGTCTGTTCTGATATTCGGAAGCGTGATTTAATCAATTTTACATTTTTGACTTTGAAAGCGCGTGATTTACTGGTGATTTCTGTTGTTTAGATTTGAAAAACTTATTTACCAAATTTTCGTCTACTTTGATATCACTTTATTTTTTATACCATTTTGACTAATATTGGATTATATACCTTGCAGATTCGTTTTTTTAACAGCTTGTTTAATTTGGAATCATAATCTTGTTTGGCTCTCGTGAAGCCCTCATTGAGTTTGAGGCTAATTTGGTGTTCTGAGCAAATCCTGTTGAGACTAACACACTATTTACATGATGTTGCAGAAAAGGATTCAAGTTATGATTGTTTGACCGCTCGTATTGGTGGTCACCATTATCAATTTGGTCGTCGTATTGGATTTTTTAAAAAGAAAAATCGATTTCTGAACAAGTGCTTACCTACCTATCTTGAAAAGTTTTACCCCATTCGAAAGTTTATACTTTTTTACATAAAATTTGTTAAAATCAGAAGAAGCGTTTTCAACGGAGACGCATGGTACTTATGGAGGGCTTTAAACCTTAAAAAAATCTATATCCATGATAAAAAATATACCTCCGTGAAAATTTGATATTCATGTAGAATTACCTGACGAAAGGGGCCTTCTGGGCCAAGCATTTTAGAACAACGAAAAAAAAAAACGGTTTGTATCGTATTTTTTGCATAGAGTATTTGTTCCATTATTCATCTCATTAAGCCGACGTTTGCGGAAAATGCACTGAATAAATACCAAACATTCACGAAATCATTGAAAAAATAAACAAAATACGCTTACAGGCTTTAACGGAATCACCCAACAATTGAAATAAAGTGTACTTAGCTTAGTTTATACTGACTTTTGTAAAACAAACCATTTTTCACAACGCTCCCGTATTCATCTCAAAACTAAATCTTTTGTGATACCGTCGCAGTCGGTCATCCAGGTATCCGCTGTAGTTGTTTACGTGTAAAATAGGTAACCTTGGTAACCACTGCAGTGCTGCAGATTTAGTTCAATTATGTCGGAATAATTCAACATTTTCAGTATGATTTTTTCGTTTTAACAGAAACTGATTTGGCAAATTTTGATGACACTGGTCAACACAGGTGTGGCTCAAACTAGAAAAAATGGAAGATTTTAGGTTTTCAGCCATTCCTGGTTGAGGGCACAGCCACCAACATTTTTTCAGAGAATTAAATGAGTGCTACGTTTTTTCAGGGGGGGGGGGGAGATTATGTTATTAAATGCTACCAGGGGGGAGGGGGGATGTGAAAATCATGAAGAATATGTACGTCGTTTAAGTATGCTCCCTGTGATGCAAAAGAATACCCTATTTATTCCCTTTCTAATGATAGGTCGATTTAAGATATTTTTGAAGAATATAACATGTACTTCAGCAATTCAAGTGAGTTCAACGAGAAGATTCAACAAAAAAAACGGTCAAATCGAACTAGTTTTAGTATTTTCATATAATTCTTCTTATAGAAATCATACATCTCTAGCTTTGGCATATTTTATACAGAAAAACAATAAGCTTTTGAATGACACAAGAACTTTCAGGATAGATTGTTCAAACATTTTTTTTTAATATTATATGGCGGACAAACTCAATGATAACTTTAATCGTTGTAAACAGCATCATGTAAATAGTAGGCCCGTCTCATGTTCAATTGAGCTGAAATTTTGCAATGGTCATTTTTTGGGCCAATACACAAAATTTACGTGGTCGGTTTATTGAAATTGACCATGACAATTTTCGCCACAGCCCAAATATATATAGGTATTTTCAAAGATTTTTCCAAGCGTTAACTTTTTAATCCATTTTAATGTAAATTTCTTTTTCCATTCCAATTAGCTGTATCTGGTATTTTCTAAACGCGATGCTGCGAAAGTATTCATTCTTGTCGTAAAAGACGCATATTATTTTCATGTACATCAATAATCAATCATCATAAATATGTTCTTCATTAATAACATGAGAAATTTAAGAAACACTCTACATGTTTACGATATAGTGAAATAAATAGAGTGGAAATTACTGCCAGTAATATAAGTATAAATTGATTTAATGAATAAATGCAATGAAACCGTATTATTAACTTTTTAGGTTATAAAAAATCGTTAAAAAGAAAAAGCAATCTTACCGGAATAAACTACGTTCTCTCGCCCTCAACCTGCCTCACTCTCAATTGGTTGCCTTCACTATCCAAAGCAGCAAAGAACCTGCAGACGATGGTTCTGTTCCGGATCTCGCGAATGCCACTTTGTTTGTTAATTATAACATTCATTTGAATTTTCCGTACATTATGAGCTTACACCCCAGAGATGCTCTCTTTGCATTTCAGCAGAAGCAGCAAATGAAAGCCAGAATCATGCTGCTTATTCGGAGTGCCTTTTATTCAGCCTGCATCCCGGTGAACTACGCTGTTGGGACGAAGTATTCTCAAAAGCTACTCTCGGCCCGGCAGCCAGTGAGCATCTTTCCACTCAGTTTTACTTTTTGATGACACTTTGTATACTGTTTTTCCGTAGCAACGGGCATGGGTACAGAGATTGTAAAGACTATACAGAGACAACAAAATGCTTACCAAAGCTGTCAAAATCTACACCTTACCAGCAATATATGGTTATCATTCACGACGTCTTGGTTCAAAACCAACGGGATGAGTGGTTTTTGTCGCCTCTCTCCTATGCAATCTTTGTAGGCATAGAGTGTAGTGCCGATAGTGAAAGCATTCGAGATTAGTTTCAGCACGGCTTCAGCATACAGGCCCAGAACAAAACATCGGGAAAGGTGTTTGCTGTTACCTTCGGCAAAGGAGTAGAAGCATATTCAAACGAGGACCGATTCCGGTCCCTACCAGAACCAGAAGTACACTACGTGGAAAATAAGATTACTTTGCTGCTCCACTAGTAAATCGAATCACGTAAAATATGGCCAAGAGACTACTGTCGGGCGCCTACGGGTGCACGTAAAGGGAATTCCTAATTATCAGCTCGCTTGACACCGTTTGTTAGGCAGCTGCAAGGGAAGTCGAAAGTTTTGCAGGCGAGTATCACAGGAGATTTAATTCTAGGTAGGTAGGTATGCTGAATACGATGAATAAGCTGCAAACAAGGATTGGAGTTTTTAATAGGATAACCCTGTGCGTGCAACCTCAAGAAGAAAGCTATAGAGGTTAATAATTCTCAACTGAGTTATTAGAAAAAGTGCTACTTTAAGGGCATGAAACACTGGGCTTTCAATCCTATTGATTTCACTTTCACTCTCTGTTATCACGAACTTCACGAATATTTACCGTCTATCACGGTGGCAAAAGCAGCAAGTTTGGCCCACATCGGATGGATGCATTCGCTTCCGAAGGAAAAGCCTTCTCATCCCGTGAAACGTGCCAGGACTCCCAAATACTAACTCAATTGTTTCGTATTCCGGATGCACGGAAGCTTAGCGTCGGTTATTCGCCTCATCGAATGATCACGTAATGAACGCTCTCCTTCATTAGCTAGTCCGAATATCCTTCGTTTCAGCTGGGATAATGAAGAAATTTCCAGCAAAAGCACGTGAAATTCGACCCTCGTTCTGGCGGAAAAATCGAAAGTTCTTAAATTGTTGAATTTTTATCAGATTGGAGACAAGAAGCCGCCGCTAAAATAGGCAGGAAGGAGAATGACATAAGGTGTCAGATTACATCGTGTGGCCGCAGAGTCTCGCTGCTCCCGTTCGTCGTCGTCGAGGGGGTGAAATTTAAATTCCTTTCTGGCACTGTTGTAAGCAGCACTTCCGTTCTTCTGGGGCAGATGCTTCGGATCGTTTAATTTTATGGAACGGTTGATTGTGTCCCATAAATTTTACAGCTGCAATATTTTACCAGATTTCACCTTTTTTGCAGGGGATATCATGGAAGTTAAGATGCTGGCGTGGATGCGACTGGGGAGCTGGCTGCTGCGGAAACATAAAATTTGCATTTAGATGCTAACGGGTTTGATGTATGCAAAATCGAGTAGAATAGGCAGAACCTATTACTCACTGGCGAGGGGATTGAAATCAAGCAAGAAACAGATGCAGTAAACAAGTTAACTAGAAGGTGTGAAAATAAATTTATTTACTGGTGGAGTAAAATCAATTGAGTTTTCTTCAACTTCAGGTACTGTCGGGAAGTGATTAAAGTAATTATTTTACATTGAATTTAGTTTACTCGAACCGAAAATTTTTTCTTTTCATATTATTTTTCACCAGCTCAAGTTAAGACATTCGATTTTTTTCGGTCTTAACTTTAATCACTCTACCATGTATACACCTTTCAGGGCCAACCAAAATGAAGGATAATCTTGATAAATGAAGCACGCTCATCTGCGCGGATTACTACTTTACGACCTCGAGTACTGCAAAAAAGGGTTTCAGCCTCTTGAGATTTGTTTGCTTACATTGTATTCAATGTACTTATCAGGAATATGGCAGTGAGAGGAAAACATATTGCTCGATGCAAGTGAGAAAAAATATATAAATAATCTCATCTGACTTTTGTCTTTCAAAAATTTATAATTTTTTTGTTGGTGAAACTAAATCACTAATTTTTAAACTAAACAACTAAACAGTTCGCTAATTAAAGTTATTATTTTGATAAAAGATTTTTGCAGAATTGAAAAAAAAAAGTGAAAAATAGTCAGTTACAATGACAAGGAAATATTTCACTATCATGTAAGGTTCATTCTCTTTTCCTTCGTTTTTCATTTTTCGCAAAAAGGTCACCCTTCAGCCGCAGTGAAAAAAATCAAACGAACATGAATTTTTACTGTGTCAAATTTTCTGCAAATATATTACTCGGAGTTCTATTGTGTGAACTGTAATTTTGTAAATTCCGTGACCGTCACCGTGAATAATGCGCGTGAAATATTTCATCAGAGCGGAAATGGAAGCGTAGTGTATCTGAAAAGAAGCAGTGTTAATTGGAAGTAAAAATTGAAATGCTTTTAAAAAACTCTATCCAATGCTTCACTGGCAAAACGGTCTTTGGTTGGAAACCCGGCAGCAAACAGTTGCGGGACAAAAGCGTTAGTTTTTCCGATTGCTATTTTTCAACATTTTGTAGTTATAAATCTTCACGTAACTCAATACCCCAAGCTGCCAAGGAAACGCCCAATGAATAAACAAATTCTACAAATGGATTTTAAATGAAATTATAAGAGACTGTACGAAAACAACCACCAACTGAAGCCATTCTCCTGCTATCTAACCATTTTCTTCGGAAGACGGCCGAGATTTTCGTAACAAACCAGATTCCTGGTTTGCTGCTCGAGAGGTTGAAAGCCAGACATCTGGATGAGCTAAAATTTATGCGAATTTGTATTGATATATGACACAACAATTTTCCGATTGAGCACAATCGGTTTTCCTCGACCTAAAACGACGACGACGACGACTACGACGGGAAAAAGAACCAAACAAGCTCCTGATTTATGCTCGAGCCGACCATTCCGGCGAATTTATTTCAACACAAAGGGGCTCATTAGCCTTAAAGTTAAATATATTACGACGATGATAAGATCAGGCTTCACACGCAAACTTTGACGAATCGGTCTAGAGGCGAACGGTGACACCGCTGGAAGGTAGCAGTCAGCCATAACTCTTCGAATGTCATAAACAGAACCCGTTATGTTCCGCCCAGCGCAAGCAGCCTTGTCGCCCATGATATGTTAATGGAGAGCTACGTCGTGATTTATGAAGTTTCTTTCGAGGCTCCATGTGCTTCCGGCCTCAGGCGAAATATCAAACACCTGCCCGTTCCGCGTCAATATCCTGCCGAACAGTTTACGGGAACACGTGGAGTTAAGTGCTGCGGCGCGCATTCCGAAAGTATATCTCGGGGAAAACGTCTGAATCGTGTTCATTTTTATTGCATCACACCTTGTCTATTTCATCGCTTTGGTACATGTAAAACCTATATCGACGAATTATGATTATCCCGAAGCTCGCGCGCCCGCTTGAAGCTGGGAGGCAGTGAAAACCGGAAAGGATGCTCGCCATCGCCGCTCGACAGTACAATTCTGCTGCGGCGAACGTGACATGGCTGCAAATTGAAACGAAATTGTACATTTTTATGCTGCTTTGTATGGCTGTCACATACGTCAGTTCTTGTTGTTGTTGTTGTTGTTTCGTCTTGTGCTGTGTTGTGTATAGGAAAAACTTTCCCTTGAAACGAACATATCCTCTCTGTATGGACTGCGGGCGATGGCTGGATGTTGTGGTCATTTCCAATGAGTGATTTCCTAATGAATGACGGTGAATGTTCGTGGGTATGAGTTTACTACGTGGCTAGCGATAAACTGCGGAATGATCATAACCCAAATACGTGACGCTGAGGAGTTTCGGGTAATTTTAGATTCGGCTTGCAGTGAGCTAGTGAGGAAAAAAATAATAATAGGATGTATCGATCAAATGAATGGATTGTCGATTGTATAGAAAGCAATTTTCCATTTCGTACCTTTGGTGGTTGGAAACAAATGGATGATGAAACAATTCTATGGAACGAATAATGCTAGACAGATAGTTTTTTTTGAAGTACAATGCTACAATGGTGCTTTTAAATTTTACAGTGAAAATGAAAAACCAAGTTGATTTACTCCACTAGTCAGAAGTCACCACAACCACCAGGTGGATCCACAAAACCAAGTCTCGAATGTTTTATTTTTCAAATTGATTGGATCAGTCATTGTTTGTTCATTGCACATACAAGCACAAATAGGACGGTATTGAACTTGCCTGGCAGCTTTCGAACACTAAAAACTAAAAGTTCGATTCGATGGAATTGTTTTCGCGTTATTTTTTAGTATCTCAAACTCGAACGCGCTATATTAGTGTAGTTTTATTTCCACACGGGGAAAAGGTTTTTGTTTCGTCAATTTTTGCTCCCGTTGTAGGCTGCCTAAACCGTCCCACAGAAGCAAACATATCAATTTTCATTACGCTAGTGCTGAAACGTGTCGTCTGACGAGCAATGCTGCGATGCGACCGAGTGACCATTCAGTACCTTACGGTTCCAGCTGGTGGAGAATATTCAAATTGATTTATTTTTCAACATCCGACGGCGCTACTGTTGCACGTAGGCGACGTCAATTGAGACTTGCTGGCTCCATCCGGTGGTCATCAACGTGGTACCAGTAGACTGGTCTGAATGTTACCGAAAATCTCTTCGATTGATTTAACAAAAGTTATTAAGCAATTAGAAGGATAAATTGAATTTTATATCTATAAGCGTATCGTAAATTTTAGATACTCTGAACTGGAGTGACATTTATCACTATTTTAAATATATCCTAAACATTTGAAGAATATACTGAGATACGGTAGGTATTTTTGGCGGTATTGCGTTAAGAAAGAAGAACTCATCTAGTTCGAAGTTCCAGACGAGGCCAAGCACGCGTCCGTATGATGTTGCTTTTTCTTCGGTGATGTGGACAGTAGAAACTAGTTTCTGCTTGCCGAGGTTCTCGAGTACTTCCGGCAAATTCGAAACTCAGTTCCTGATCTCGAAATCTCCCTTCTGGTGGATCATCTTAACCTCATTCGCGCGCCTAATTGCCTCCTCAACGGTGACGAGGCTGTCGAAATAGTCGTCGACGTAATGATGTTTTATTATCACCGCTGCACATAGAAGTATTTG
Source organism: Wyeomyia smithii (assembly GCF_029784165.1). NCBI lineage: Eukaryota > Metazoa > Arthropoda > Insecta > Diptera > Culicidae > Wyeomyia > Wyeomyia smithii. The sequence goes on from NC_073696.1 coordinate 45,144,154, forward strand.
ACTCAAAAAGCTGGCCAAAAGTCCGACACACAAAATACATAATTTCCATTATTTTGTATTGATTTCAGTTGAAACATACCCTCATGCTATCCCAGAGCCCATCGGTGCCTAATCACATACACCAAACGGTTATATTTCAGAGTTATTCCACAGGTAATTGATCAGTTTGAAAAATACGTGCCATTGTTCGGGTGGCATGTAAAATTGAAAAATTTTATAAAATTTTTTTTTCTCTCCCACGTGACATAACGTTCAACGTAAGGAGAATGTTTTGCAATATTTAAAACGTTAAATGCATAAAATAATCCCAGATTGTTTGCGTAAAAGTGACAGTGAAAGCCAACCGCGAAAAATCCATAATATTGACAAATTATTTTAATAATTAAGTAACCTTCCGGGCAAGTCCCGTCAAAACTTCATTTATTAACAGAAAGGTCAAAATCTACTTAAAATATACGGAAAGAAAAATCTTCCTCCTGGTTCCTCTTTTTTATTTTATTGACATTTTGATTAATGAAGATTTAGGTATATGAAAATTGTTGAAACTTTGTCATAGATCATATGTAAAAAGACACTAAACAATGCAGTAAGCGAATTTAAAGTAATTGTTATATCATTGGATTTGATATTGGAGGTGTGTCATGACGTGACGTATGTGACGGTTGGGGTCATTAATGTGTGACAAAACGGGAAAATTAATTTTGATCAAAATTTGCGTGACGTACTTAATGGATGTCACCTTGTTTTGTACTTTCTCTAGTTTTATTGGTTGATTATACGAAAATAACACTTTTTTGGTGTAAAAAGTTTCAATTACTACCAACATAGAGCGAATTGGACTTTTGGCCAGCTTTTTGGTTCAAATATGTGCGCTGCTGCGTTTGGGCAGCGGAATGCTAAAAACTGAGTCTTTTAGAGCGTAATGCGTTTTGACTAACTAATGAAGGTTGTTGTTGGATATTTCATGATGGAAACCTAGAAAACTACCACCCGTTTCTTCAGCATTTGCTTCTTTTGGTCCGCAGACCGTACATCCGAGCTTGCGGCGCACTTCTATCGGATTTATCACTGCTCCGATCTTGGCTTCAAGCGGAGCAAATGAGTGTATATTGTTTAATACTAACAGGATTTCAGGTCGTCCATTATAAGGAGCAATAGGTAGATCTGGCACGTGTTTGGATGGTTTGTTATGTGGTTGTCTGCAATACCCGACGTTACATTTCAACTGGAACTTATATGACGCCGATCCGTGCTCGTTCAGAAACAAGCAGCATTACTATTAATGGTTGACAACTTCATTCGGTCAGCGTACGACAGGTTTCTGAAGTCCTGACAATACCGCAACGGGTGATGTGTGCGCTGATAAACCTCGCAGGGCTTCAGAATTCTTTTATCTCGGTCCTTTTTATCTCGGGGTAGGCAGTTCCGACCGGATTAAACTACATGCTGACGTTCAACTCGCAGGCTTCCGAGTTACTTTCTTTTTCCCTCGCTTGAAGCACACCCACTCTCGAATGTAGTAGTCCGGAAGCTTATCCACCAATCAAGAGCTCTTGAATCAGCAACGGATTTACTAAAACCTGTTTAAGTTCTGCCGCCTCCAAGTACTCGCACAGTTGCTCAACGATCGTACCGAGGCAAATAAGTAGCTGTCCTCGGACCATCTCTAGAGCTTGACCTTTCAGTCTTGTAGCCGCAAAAGGTTTTTGATATCCGAGTATCTTCGCTTCATCGTCCATTCTAAACACTCCGGAAAAAACTGATGTGGCTATGGAGGATGAATACGCTGACGATGACGACTATGAAGATGGTATCAACGTAACCCTCTTATCAACGCCACCATCAAATCAGCTCCCGCCGACCGGAACATAGCAACCCAAAACCCCATCAAACGGGAATAATAAGAAAGGGCAAGGGAAACTCAGTGGAGCAGGTCTGAAGCGCTTCAAAAAATTGAGGGAGAGTGGGTATAGCCGACAGGAAGCACACCAGTTGGCTCAAATCCCACACAGAGCAACAGACCTCTCCAAACGGCCTAGGAACTCGGACCTGAATGGATCGAACAGCAGTGGAAATCCGCGACCTCCAAAACTGCCACGTCAGACGGGGAATGCACGATCCACGGCTACTAGATCCGTTCAGCAGCGTATCGAGGCGATTAGGGCTCAAGGAGTACACCCTTCCTACAAAGATGTCGTTACTGGTGTTAAGCTTGGTATCCTCCCAGTCGGATATCCAAATATAGAACTTACCACCCAACAGCTAAACGACACCCAGAATGCGGTAATTTCGAAAGTAACAGAGCAAAGGAAAGAGGCTCTAAAACCTAAGTTTGGAAATTGTGCGTTCAAATCGGGTTACTTGGTTATCCTTTGCAAAAACCAGGAAACAGCAGGGTGGCTAAAGTCCGTCGTGTCATCCATAAAACCCTGGCCGCGGGCAGAACTTTTTGCAGTCGATGAGAAGGAAATCCCTCGCCCAGAAATCTTGATCGGGTTCTTTACACTAAGTGTAGCAGACACTACGGACAGGATTCTTGCGCTACTTGAGAGCCAAAACGATGGGCTGGTAGTAGATGCGTGGAGAATACTCCAACGTAACGCTATAAACCAGCACGTAGAACTTGTGTTCACGGTCGATGGGGTTTCTATGAACTCCATAAAAAAATCCAAATTTGTGCTAGATTATAAATTTGGATCTGCCCAACTGAGGCAAAAGCTCAAGAAAAAAGTTCAGGTGGACACAACTGAACTAAATGTACAAAACAACTTATCTAGTGGGGGATCAGAGCTCACAGGCGGTCCCATTATCGTAAAAACCCACAAAGATACTGGAGATGCTGGGACGAATATCAACGTTCAAAGCCAAATCCCAGGATCAAGTGGAGTTAACGAAATGAGACGTAACTTGGAGCAAACTGATCGTACCACACAAAATGCAAACTACAGGAGGATAAAACTGCAATCGAGCGATAATCCAAACACTGGCAACCGCATGTCAAACAGTGGGAAGAAAAGACCACCACAACGATGCGGAGATTCAAGCAGAAGAAATGAATGATTGAAATATCAAATGCGTTCAAGTGAATCTGCACCACGCAAAGGGAGCAACCGCTGTACTTTTGAAGCGATTCACGGAGAGCAAACTGGATGTTGCGTTAATCCAGGAGCCATGGACATATAACAGTAGGATACAAGGATTTCCTTCAAACGTATGTAAGCTAATTTATGACGATTGTCAGCCCTCGCCGAGGGCCGCAATCGTAGTAAACAGGAGAGCTAATTTCTTTCCAATTACAGAATTCATTTCAAGAGACTTGACAGCAATTACGTTGGAGGCACCAACGACCCACGGCAAAACTGAAATTTGTATCGCGTCAGCATACTTTCCAGGTGACGTGGGAGAAGTTCCTCCACCAGAGGTCGCTAGATTGGTTTCTTACTGTAAGGAACAAAACAAAGCTTTTATAATTGGATGTGATGCAAACGCCCATCACACGATTTGGGCCAGCACAGACATCAACAACAGGGGTGAGTACCTTTTAGACTTTATATCATCACAAGGGATAGATATATGTAATAAGGGGGATAAACCAACTTTTGTAAATGTATTAAGACAAGAAGTTCTTGACCTTACACTATGTAGTCCGGTGATATCCGGCAGAATAAAAAATTGGCACGTATTAGATGAAGAATCTTTATCTGACCACAAGCAAATCTTATTTGATTATGAAGCAAATCAAGAACGCACTGAGTTCATAAGGGACCCCAGAAATACAAACTGGGAGCTTTATAATTCAAAGCTAATGGCAGCTTTGAACAGCTTCGGAGGATGTTCCAAATCATACAGAGAGTTGGAAGAAAATTCCAAATATCTCTCAAATTTGATTCAACAGTCTTACCTTGATTGCCCTGCAAAGATACGCTCTACAAATAGAGAAGTACCTTGGTGGAATCAATCTCTACAAAAACTTCGGAAAAAAACTCGGAAACTCTTCAACCGAGCTAAACGAACCCAACAGTGGGACGAATACAAGCAATCCCTCACCGCCTATAATAAAGAAATAAGAAGATCTAAAAGGATTCACTGGAGGCATACATGTGAAAACATTGAAAATACTCCAACAGCCGCCAGGCTGCAAAAAATTCTTGCGAAAGATCACTCAAATGAGTTGGGTACTCTAAGAAAAGAAGATGGTTCTTGTACTTGCTCTGCTAGAGAAATATTAGAGTTAATGATGAAAACACACTTTCCTGGGTCGATCATTAACTCAAGTGAAGACCAAAGTACATCTGTATCAAGTACTGGAAATCTTATAACCAGGACAGAAATTCATGAAACAGTGAATACGATGACTGGGCTAGTAAGAACTATGGATGATGCAATTACTTTGGCCAACCAAATTTTTACCGAAAGTAGAGTTGAATGGGCAATAGACTCCTTTGAACCCTTCAAGTCACCTGGTAGAGACGGAATCTATCCGGTACTACTACAGAAAGGTAAAACAGTTCTGATGCCCATTCTAACACAACTCTTTCAATCCAGCTTAATTCTAGGCTATATTCCGGAAGCGTGGCGACAAGTACGGGTTATTTTTATCCCTAAGGCCAACATAAGGAACAAATCTCTGCCAAAATCCTTTAGGCCAATTAGCTTATCGTCAGTCGTTCTCAAAACAATGGAAAAAATAATCGGTGAGCACATCAAATCATCATATCTTTCTGAAACTCCTCTTAGTAAATATCAATTTGCTTACCAGGAGGGGAAATCGTCGGTAACTGCACTCCATACTATAGTTACAAAACTAGAAAAATCTTTTGCTGCAAAAGAAATTTCCCTTACGGCGTTCCTTGATATTTAAGGGGCATTTGATAACTCGTCTCATGACTCAATGGCTGCTGCAATGGAGAAACGTGGTTTTGACAATTGCATTATTCATTGGATAAGCGAGATGTTATCAAAAAAAAAAATGGCAGCAAGCCTTGGTAGCTCTAATATAAGTGTAACAGCTATAAAAGGGTGCCCACAAGGAGGGGTGATATCTCCTCTGCTGTGGTCATTAATAGTTGATGATCTTCTAAAAAAATTGATGGAAGAAGGCTTTGAAGTAGTTGGATTTGCTGATGATATTGTCATTATTGTTCGTGGCAAGTATGATGATATCATCACAGACCGAATGCAAACTGCCTTAAACATTATTTCCTCGTGGTGCGATAGGGAAGGCTTAAATGTAAATCCTGCAAAAACCACTATCGTCCCATTTACACGTAGAAAAAAGACTAGGCTTAATGATATTATGCTAAAAGGTGAGCTTCTTAAACTCTCAGATAACGTCAAATACCTTGGAGTAACTCTTGACAAAAAACTTAACTGGAATACACATCTAGAGCAGGCAATAAAAAAAGCTACAAATACACTATGGATATGTAATGAAACTTTTGGTAAACAATGGGGACTCAAACCGAAAATGATCCATTGGATATATTCGGCTATAGTGAGACCCAGAATTACCTATGCTTCACTAGTCTGGTGGACAAAAACAAGGGAGAAAGGTGCTCAAGATAAGTTGGAAAAACTTCAACGGCTAGCCACTCTCTCAATAACGGGTGCAATGAGAAGCACACCCACCAAGGCATTGGAAGCTCTACTGTTTATGCTTCCACTGCATCAATTCATACAATTAGAAGCCGAAAAGAGTGCCTTACGGATCAAAAGATCATTAAGGCTCTTTGAGGGTGATTTAACGGGTCATCTAGGTATTCTAAAAACTATTCGTATCAATCCCCTAGTGATAAACAATGAAGACCGGATGGAGAAAAGATACAATTTTGAAAGACGATTTCGAATGTTTGAACCTGAGCGTGATGTTTGGGAACGCGGTGGTCCTGATCTCCGCCCAGGATCAATCATTTTCTACACAGATGGTTCAAAAATGAACAATCGAGTGGGAGCAGGAGTAACTGGCCCAGGAATAGACCTGTCAGTTCCAATGGGCCAATGGCCAACTGTCTTCCAAGCTGAAGTCCAAGCAATACTAGAATGTTCTGAAATATGCCTACGCAGGAAATACAGACACTCAAACATTTGCATGATGTCCGACAGTCAAGCAGCGTTGAAGGCTTTGAAGTCTGCGACATGCACATCAAAACTAGTTTGGGAGTGTGTTCAATCACTCCAAACACTGGGTTGTAATAATCAAGTAGATTTATACTGGATTCCTGGTCACTGTGGAATAGATGGGAACGAAAGAGCCGATGAATTGGCAAGACTTGGATCGTCTCATCAGTTCATAGGACCAGAACCCTTCTGTGGTCTATCCGCTTGTTCCCTTAGAATGGAACTAAAAGCATGGGAAACTCTGAAAGTGGAATCCAACTGGACAAACACCTTCATCGGTAGGCAGTCGAAACGGTTCATCACTCCGAACGTTTCTATGACTCGTAAAATACTGGATCTTTCAAAAAAAGATCTAAGCACGTATACTGGTTTAATAACAGGGCATTGTCCGAGCCGTTATCATTTGAAGGTTATGAAAAAACTTCAAGATTATACATGTCGAGTATGTGGCATGGAAAAAGAAGACTCGGAACATCTGTTATGCGATGTCCGGCAATTTTTATCAAAAGATATAAGTTCTTCGAGAGAGGTCTTCTGGAACCCTCTGAAATCTGGAGAACAAATCCCAGTACGGTTGTGCGCTTCATACGAAGTATAATACCGGACTGGACTAATACTATTGGCCAGACTATAACGACCACTTCCAATAGTAATACGTTATCCTGACTAAGCAAAATTAAAAAGGGGGAATATGTCACAAAATATCAAAAAATTGGTCGCAGTGACGAAAATACCCAACACGAAAAAAAAAAAAAAATCTTCGCTTCGTTAGACGCTTGATGCATTTCGAAGAACAGTAGCCATTTTTCGGGCTTCCCCGAAAAGGTAGGTAACTTCTTGCTTTCCCCATTCCGTACTGCAGGTGGCCTCTTAGTCGGTCCGCCTCGTGCCTGCCTTTGCCCGTATTGAATCGTTCTCGAATTGACTCGACTCATTGTATTCTGGCTTCACAGCCAAACTTTATCGGATTGGTCCTCGGTTTCTAATTCCGAATCATCATCGGTCCCATCGTCCGATTAATCGTTTTCGGTTTCGGGTAGTTTTCTTGAGTTTGTCTAAATTCTCCTAGGTCACCTCTTCCTCGTCGGCTTTCCAGCAGCCCCATCACCGGCATCGACGACATTTTTCAGGCCAAATTTCTTAAACCGCTCCATTACAACATCCATTGCTTTCATTGTGTCCACAAATGACTTTTGCTGTTGTTCCACCCGGTCCAGTTGCTACTGTCGCGCTTGCAGAATAGCCTCTTGCTGTTCCTTAACCTTATTTTCTTTCTTTTCGCGCAACTACTTCTCCACTGGCATCTTAATCTTGATGGCTCGGTTGAATTCCATCTCCTTCTTCTTGCTTTGCATTTCTGGCTTCAGCTCCTCCTCCCTGTCTGATTCTCATTAATTCTTTTTGAGAATGTTCGGATACTGAACCAATTTTTCGTAGCAGCACCTGTAGTTTTGGCAGCTAAAACTGTAGGATATATATTTTTTAGTCATAATTTTTTTCAGTGTTACAACTAGCGAACTTACAAAAATTAGTTAGCTATTCCCCCCTTTCACACTATGACCGTGTCGTTTTCTCTTTTATGCCTCACGTTTTCTTCTGCCTTTTCGTTCTACTTCTATTTAAATTATATGTAGCTATGATTAAATTTATCAGAACCTCAAACAATTTCATGGAACAGAAAGAGCAAGTCGATGTTGTATACACTGATTTTGACCGTATTGGCCACAAGATTCTTCTACGAAATCTTGCACGGCTTGGCGCTTTTCGAAAACTAACGAAATGGCTCAGTTCTTATTTGTCCTTTGACAGTGTCCTTCGTGTGCAAATTAAGTCTGGTTTCTCGTCACAGTTCACCGACTTTCTCGGTGTTCCTCAAGGCAGCAATTTGGGACCTTTGCAGTTCATATTATTCTTTGACGACATCGTTTTGCTGCTTGGAGTCGACTGCAAATTAGTTTATGCTGGTGACCTAAAATTATATGTAGGGTAGGGAACATATTCTAAGTAGCTTTAGGAACCGCCTGTGTATTCAGACGAAATACTCGAAATGTGTTGGGTGAAATTCAAACAGTAGTATATCCATCTGTTCTCTATCGTTTTGCCTGTCAGAATTTGTTTTCAGATTGTAAAACTAAGTTAGCAAACTTTAACAATAATCAATGAAAGTTACCAATCGAGGGACACTATTCCAATCACCCCGAACCTATTTTAAGCAGTTTCCATCTGTTTTGCAGGCGTTTTTTTTCAGCACCCGAAGTGGCTCCTGAATGGCTGCAATATTGGTCGATTTGTTTCTAATGATCTTTGTTCACAGATTTCTTTGTGATGAACGGTATTTCTCATATTCGACAGCTAGACAATCAAAGTTTACGTTTCCATCATTGAAATTGTCGATATTGATCAAAATGCCAGAGTCTTAGGCCTGTTTCCTTCGACTGATTAAAACAGGCGCTATTGCTTAAGCCGTTCCTTACCCTAGTAGTTCAATCTGTTGATGACTGCTTACGATTACAAGCGCTGTTAGACACGTTTGTTGACTGGTGTCGACGAAACCGGCTTATCCTTAGTGTTCCCAAATGTCAAGTCATGACGTTTCACCGAAAAAGTAGTCCAATACTTTTCAACTACCAAATCGATGGGCATTCCCTAGAGAGAGTGGACCAATTTAACGACCTTGGTATCCTACTTGATGCTAAGCTCACTTCTAGGATTTATCACAAAAATTGCTCGAGACTTCAAAGATCCCCACTGCCTAGAAACGCTTTATTGTTCGTTAGTAAGGCCACACGACGTAAAAGTCGTCATCGGAGACGCAAACGCACAGGTTGGGAGGGAGGAATTCTTCCGTCCGGTCATTGGAAGGCATAGCCTCCACTCATCAACCAATGAAAAAGGCCTGAGGCTAATAAACTTTGCCGCGGCCAGAGGAATGGCCATATGTAGCTCCTATTTTCCATGTTTGAATATTCGGAAACACTGATTGACGGTCGGCACTTTTCGGATGTTACTGATGTTAGGTCTTTTCGGGGACCAAACATTGACTCTGACCATTATCTCGTCGTTTGTAAGATCCGCGCACGGTTGTCCAACGTGCTGAAATCTCGCACAGAGAGGATGATGCGTTTCAACATTCAGCGGTTGAAAGCTGATGGCGTGGCAGCAGAATACGCCGGAGAGCTGGACAAACGGATCGCAGAACAGCAGGAGGAAGGCTGTGGAGCAGTATCCAGGTACGACACGTGGAAGACAGCTTTGGTTCGATGCAGAGTGCCAGAGAGCGACAGATGAGAAGAACCGTGCCAGGAGCCTCATGCTTACTGCGGCTACGCGTCAGAACAGAGAGAGGTACAGGGTGGCAAGAGCCGCCGAAATTAGAACCCGCCGTCGGAAGAAGCGCGAGTACGAGAAGCAGGTGCTCGCCAGCACAGAGGACAGGTATGCTCAAAACGACGTGCGGAGATTCTATAGAACTGTCAACAGTGTCAGAAGCAGGAATTTTCCTGTGCCGGTCATGTGTAACACGGACGGCAACCTGCTTACTGATAAACCGACGGTTGCAGCCAGGTGGAAGGAGCATTTTCAGGCGCTATTAAACGGTGAGGAGCCGGATGAGCAGAGCAGGAACAGGATGACGATTATGAGTGACGAACAAGATGTGGAGCCACCGACACAGGAGGAGGTGAAAAAGGCGATTAGTGAGCTGAAAAACGGCAAGGCCCCTGGGAAGGACGGTATCCCGGCCGAACTTCTAAAAGCGGGAAGCGAGCGGCTGTACTATGCGATCCACCAGATAATACTAAGAATCTGGGCGGACGAACAAATGCCGAACGACTGGTTGGAAGGCCTCATATGCCCTATCTATAAGAAGGGCCATCGATTGGATTGTGGCAACTATCGAGGGATAACGTTGCTCAACTCCGCATATAAAGTGCTCTCCCGTATACTGTTCTGCAGATTGAGACCGCTAACGGAATCCTTTGTTGGCGAATACCAGGCTGGTTTTCGACAAGGGCGTTCCACGACGGATCAAATTTTCACCCTGCGACAGATCCTTGATAAGCTCCTGGAGTACAACTTACCGACTCACCATCTGTTTGTGGACTTCAGGGCGGCATACGACTCAGTGAAAAGAATCGAGCTGTGGCAGATCATGCTGGAACACGGTTTCCCTACGAAACTAATAAAGCTGAGTCGTATGACACTGGAGGGATCAAAATCGTGCGTGCGGATAGCTGGCGAGACATCAGCCGCGTTCGTAACGTTGGATGGATTGAAGCAGGGGGATGCGCTCTCCAACCTACTGTTTAACATCGCTCTTGAGGGTGCAGTACGAAGAGCAAATGTCGAAAGAAACGGTACGATCATCACGAAATCTCACATGCTTCTTGGTTTTGCGGACGACGTCGATATCATCGGTATCAACCGTAAGGCCGTGGAGGAGGCTTTCGTGCCTTTTAAGAGAGAAGCAGCGAGATTGGGACTTGTCATTTACTCTGCCAAAACGAAGTACATGGTAGCTGGCAGAGAGCGTGGGAGTCCCCGTGGTGTTGGTGCTGAGGTAGAGATAGATGGGGAACGATTTGAAGTGGTTAACGAATTCGTTTATCTTGGTACGCTTGTGACATGTGACAACGATATGAGCCGTGAAGTGAAACGACGAGTTGCAGCTGCGAACAGGGCTTTCTACGGACTGCGTAATCAGCTAAGGTCCCGTAGTTTGCAAACTCGCACAAAACTAGCGCTGTATAGGACGCTGATACTTCCGGTGGCCCTTTACGGCGTGGACGCTGAAGGAAGCTGATCGACGAGTGCTCGGAGTTTTTGAGCGTAAAGTTCTGCGTTGGCGGTAAATTGGAAGGTGGAGTGTAGCGCAGACGCATGCATCACGAGTTGTACCAGGTATGCTGATATAGTGAAGGTAATACAGCGGGGCAGGCTTCAGTGGGCTGGACACGTAGCCAGGATGCCTGACGAGAGAGCCACCTGACGAGAGAGCCGCCTGACGAGAGAGCCGCCAAAGCCATGTACAAAACGGACATCGTGTGGCACTTTTTGGACGCCGGATACGTCTTGGCATTATTGGACAACCATCAGAGCAAAAAGGCCCGGTTCCAGAAGACTGAGGAAAAAGTGGCCACATCACTGCGTGTGCTTGGGCGAAAGCTCGTTGAAACCCTAGCCAAACAGTGGAAAAGTACCTGGTGAACATTGACATACATGTCAGGAAGCGGCAATCCTGTCCATTGGTCTCAGAGCTGCAATGACGCAGCGGTAGCGGCTGAATAAGATGGTCAATTACTTTATTTTCGTGGTGGTGATGATGGACTACGAGTCCTATCTCACCCTGGATGGCAACGACTGGCAGGGCACTTCGTATTTTACTTACCCCACGAAAGAAGTGAGCTCCAAGGCGAAGTTCATTTCACACACCATGTTCGTCAATAAGGTGCTGCTGTGGGGGAATGTCAAAGTCACTATTCTTTCGCTCCGGACTGGCTGTGAACAGGGAAATTTATAGTACGAAGTGCTTGCCGGAAATTGCGTCGTTCATCAAGAAATACAATAACGCCGAAAACGTGGAGTTCGGATTTGGCGTCGGCCCACTACTCGAAGCGATCGGTGGGGATGAAGCAGCTGAAGATCGATGTGGTACCCAAGTCGGTTAGATCATCATCATACCTCGAGACCAATTGGGAGATTAAGTATGAATGTTGGCACTTTGATAAATGCAATTAGCGATATTTTCCAATATTTTTATAGTTTCTGGTTGTGGAAACAGAGTAAACTGGAACATTTTCGGTGTCCGTAGGCCACGTCAAGTACTCAAGTAATATTAGGAAACTAGGATAGTTTTCCAGTAAAATGAGACTTGTTTCGTCAAAATTGATTATTTCTTCGTCCATTTAAAAATTGACAAACTTTGTATGTCTCAATCATTTTGTCTACCACCTGTAATTTGAAAAAGCATTATTCAGCTTCATCGGATCAAGTTGAAACTATTGGATGTTTTGGAGGACCCAACATTTGTTACCACTTCAAACAATAAATTTATCATTCTAATACAAAGAGATCTTGTCGAGACAATGTGAAAAGTTTCGTTTGTTTCTAGAACATCAAAATTCGAATTTTATGATTCCAGGATTTTTTCGGTTTTTATATAATATTTCGGCGTAAACTGGAACGTGGAATTTTCATTTTATCCAAACCAGTCTAACTTCTGTACTGCTCACGCAACTGCACGAAAACATTTGGGAAGCAAATGTTGGAGATTGTTTTCACGGTAAATATTTGATCGCGTAAAAATTCCGCTGGAGGTATGTTGCGCATTCGTTACGGTTGTTGTACAAGAATATGTTGAGGTTTTTTATTTCGCCGAATGTAGCCGAGTTCTCACAGTTATTATGTTTTCAAATATGTTGTATCAACATGCACCAGATGCAGTGTCGCTGAAAGAACACACAAAGTGACCGAATGAATTTCAAATTAATTGTTAACAAAATTCTACAATCTACCATCAAAAAAGTATTATTCAATGGTAAACGAAAATGTTATTTTTTTTTTTTTTTTTAATTACTTCATTTCTCAACATATTTAATAAACTGAATGCAGCCATTGCAATTGCACGAATTCTATAGCTCCATACAACCACACCTGCAGCTGTCATCGAACACATCCTTTGAATGGCTCATTTTCCCATGGCACAATCGACTGACACGCTAAGTGCTGGTCTTAATCAGAGAAAATACCCGATAGCGTTCATCCCATCGCCACATCCCCATAAACCACCGCAGTCAAAGAAAATGTGTGCCACATCAACCTGTCACATATTGTACGGTTCGAGTTCGATTTGAGTGCGAAATCATGTTCGTGCGAGCTGCAGCTGGTAAGTAGAAAAAGCCATCAACCAATCAACCGGCGTAAAGCACAAATGCAGTGCACCGACGAGACACACATACACGGGAAGGCAACTTTCGGGAAACGAGAGTCAATTGTAACAGTACTAAATTATTCACAGCCTCCGGAACCGGTACCTACAAGGAAAACAGAGAACACTTGATGCAAATTTTCCGGTAAAAAATTCATACCTCGCAAAAATGCAACTGGTGAAATGGATCGATAAATATTTCAGCAAGATGCAACTTGGCATTGTATTGACCATTTCTTATTTCATTGCTTCCAAGGCAACGATAAAATGAAGTTTTCGGATCTAGAAAATGGTTGCTGATTCCAAAACAGTTAAAAATTTGTTGGAAATAATCGTTATTAGCAGTATAATCTACCAAGATTAGGTTCAATAGACAGATTACTTTGAACTAACGTTATGCTTGTTACATTAGAAGGACTCAAATTGTTTGCCTGTTTGCCATACAGTATCCAGCCAAAAGAGCAGAATAATAAATGAATTTTCCTCGGACGAGGAAATAAACATCCTTCCCCTTCGCGTTTTGTCTGCGACACGGCAGCACCACTTGCACCGGTCTGTGGCAGAAAGGTGAAGGGACGGCTGACGAACGAGGAGATATCTTTTCCCATTGCCGGGCTCGTTTCCGAACCTAATTTCGCCGTTTTTGTGCTCTTTTAACGACTATTTTCCGGCCCGGCCATTCATCTATTATCATTCAGATAAATGATACACGATGTAGCAATTTCTCGCACTGCTTCTGCCTTTACGGGTTGGTTTGGCTGTTTTTTTCTCCTTGCTTGCTTTTTGCCGAATACACCCGGGAGACGGGCGGAGGTTCTGCAGTTCCACTGGCTGCTGCCTGTTGGCTTCGAAATGAGTTTTGCTGTATATTCTATTAGCGTTATCAGACTGGCAGCATCGGCAGGGGATGTGGAAATTATTAGATCATTTGTTATTGCTGACCACGATTCTTTAAGGTGAAACGATTTTCTCCCCTAATTGGTTCTTTAGGGGTTTGGTTATTTAGGGGTTAGGTTGTCCGTTGAGGGGTCTTCAATTAGGTTAAAGTTTATGTCAGAATCAGTGCTGAAAAATATAAACTAAAATTAACTGAGCTCAGCTTCACCCATAATCCTTGATCTAAATGAATGTGAATTTCAGGAAAACGAAATTGTTTGACTTGTTTTATTTCTTTTGAGTAGATCTTCAATTCTTGTTGCTTTATGATATACTTACAAACTAACAGTAAAGATTGGTTTGCGCATTTATTAAAGAGCTGTGATATTTAATCATGCAACTTTGAAAAAAAAATTTATTTATCGAAACGTTGATCCTTGTGCATCACCTTTGTGTGCCGTATAATTGAAAACTTTTGCATTGCTAATAGAGCATACATCGAGTCAACGAAACCAGCGAATTTGTAGCTCTCTCTCTCTCCCCGCAAAGTATCATCAACAACAGAGGAAATATTAAATTTAAACCAGCTTGATGTTGCTCCCAGCAAACTTACCCTTTTCGGTTTCCAACAGCGAGAACGCTTCATCTTACGGGATGACGCCGTTTTCTTTTCGCATAAACCAGAATAGAGCTATAATCCTAGAAAAAACGCTTCCGAGCCACTACGAAAGTATGAAGCAACTACCGGTTTGCTTCATTCCACTTGAATGGTATGTACACCGACAGAGATCAACATCTTCGGAAAAGTTTTCGAAAAGATTTTCTTCGTTTAAGTTTAAAATTCTATTTCTACAGCGATGAACTTGCTTACGTCGAGCTGTGGCTTGGAGTGCAATGCTTTGTGCAGGTGGATTAAAAGCTTTCTGTTGCTCCCTGTCTAACCTAAATTGCTCACCAGGTAATAGAGTTTTGCAAAGCTATGGTGTTACAGTTTCGTTGGGGACTTGGCAGAACGAGAACACTGTGATGGCTGGTGGGCTTGAGCATACAACTACTAACTTGGAAGGTTAGTAGCTTAACTCCAGATCGTGCCCGTTTTGGAGAAAAGTATCTTTCCGAAATGTTCTTCGATTTTATAGGAGCGACAGGGAGGTTTTCATATCTAATGAACGCAGCACTCTTTCGGATACATTAGCCTGGTGAACGAACTGTCATGCCTGCCTGCTTTGGGGTGCTACATTCCGATCTGGAATTGACCTTTTGTTTATTCATACACAGACTTCGCAGCCGACTGTTTAGTGTACAGGACAATTGCGGGGCTAGCCACACTAACAGTCTCTCCCGAGCCGAGACTCGAACCTACGACGACTGGCTTGTTAGGCCAGCATCGTACCTCGAGACCATCTGGGAGACGTCACGAACTGTCATACTCCGATGAAATATTTCACGCGCTTCGTTCATGATTACAAATGATCTTCACCTTTCCTACGACAAAGCGAAAATGAAAATCAAACAGATTAAAATATAACACCAGAATTGATCCAAGAGTGGACATTCCGGAGTCTGTTTCTTTCGGGGTACTGGGTAGTATTTCTCCCATCCATCACTAGTCGTGCCACAATACAGTACACATTACAAAATTATAGTTCACACAATGAAACTCAGAGAGATGAATTTTCAGTAAATTTGAAACTGTGAAAATCTAACAAAGACATTTGCACTGTGAGTGACATACAGCGTATGTAAGACACCAAAACACGATCGCGTAACTGATGTGGAACTACGCACACCGAGTTTATATTTAAGAGGACAGCTTTATGATTGTTTATTGATGGTATTCTTGTTTAAAATTTATTGTATACTAATATTGAGTGTGGATAGTCCGACTTCCCCGTGGTGCCGGCTGGGATTTTTTTTTTCAGGTAGAAGAAAAGTTTGCTGCCAGACACCTGAGAGACCAACCTCAGTGGGGTTTGACCCACTAAAAACCCTCCAGTCGCACAGTGGTCGGAGGCAGGAAAAGACTTCGATTTTTCATGTCAATATTTTTGATGTTTTGCATTTCTCCGAAGATTCTCAAACTGTAAACGACCTTTCCCCTCAGTTTCATTTCAATCGGTTGAGATATCGATTTTTAATCGTACTTTGAATGTTGCTATATCTAGCAACTTTGATGATTTTCATGTTTGAAATCACAATTTTTCAAACACCTTTAACTCCTTCAGTTTTGATCCGATTTTGATTCAACAAATTTCATTTTGAAGGGAAATTCATGTAGTTTTTAGTTAATTTCCAAGATTTGCCAAAACAACCAATTTCTCAATCAAGGTAAAACATTTTACAGGGAAGCCAAATAACATGTATTTCTAATTTCATTTCTACCGTACAATCTTGTGAAACAGTTCGGAACGATCGGATAGCCAACAATCAATGGGGAATTGTACTTTGGGTCCCGTTTTGCACATTGTTGCTCATAGGGAGATATTTTGAAAATAGAACTATGGAGACGTATGGTGGTCAGTTGTAAAATATTCAGTTTCGCATTTATAAACAAAATGATTGACTGGGAAGTATACAATAAATGAAGTTTTTTCCAGTAGTCTCAATCATTTTTATATAAATTTATAAATCGCTTACAGTACTACAAGATGTATAAAGAGAGGATAAATTGAACTGATGAGAAAAAATATGTCGTCTGTTATATTTTCAATGACGTTACCGACAACTGACAACTACCGTACGATCTCATAATTTTCCTTAAAAGACCTCCTACTTGTCGTAGAAAGATCTTTAATTGGTCAAAGGGCTTAAAAGCTAGAAATTTTTAAAAATATAATAAATTGAATTATGACGTTTTTGCACCACCCTAGTTTATAAAGGAGTACCCTAAGAATCAAACAAAAATACTATTCTAAAGCTTTGCGGTGAAGAACTAGTAAGGGAACCATTCTGATATTCAATTTAGCACCTATATTCTTCTCGTCGTTTTTATTTCGCTCTTCTCATCGTTCTTAACTTCCGACTACTCGACTGAATCGAGAGGTAAAAAAACTACTTTTACTTTGGAAAATAACAAAAGGAAAATTTTACAGTAAATTGGACAAATGAGAGCAGTGTAATGAATATAGGTGTGGGGATGAATATACGAGCGGTTCCCGTATTTAAATTTTAAGTATGATTAGAGAAAGAATCTGATCATGAAAAAGGCCTAACGGCACTTTAGGTACGTAAATTGCTATTTTCAACATTTTCTGGCATCAGAAATAAGTTCACCACCCCAAAATTTTAATAATATGTAATTTCCAATCATTTAAAAAAGATTTTTAGGTTTTTTTTCCGACTTTTGATCAGAGACCTGCCACTGTGAGACGCCAGCCCATAATACTCCACAGAACGACCGCTATGTATTGCTTCGAAGAGCAGCTTTTAGACTCTGTGTAACATCTTGATTCTATCAAGTCTTCTAGCTAATGAGCCAACTAGTCTGGAGACGCTGGCTAACACTGGCGTGTCGGTGGTCAACCTATCGCCTGCTTTGCAACTCTAGGACTTTTTGAGAGGAGGTTGCTCAAACCGTTTTCCAGATGTTCGGGTCACATCCTCCGAACTAGGTTGTCCAGAGTAGTGTTTGGCCCGCTCACTACCATCATGTCGCTCCGCGCACGCGAAAACGAGGACATAGGAAGAAGACAAGCTCAGAAGTCTCTTCTGCATCCGCGCACTCGAGGCACATGGGGAACCCTGCATGCCCGAACCTGTGTAGGTACTGCCTGAAGCAACCATGGATCTGAAGCAACAGGATCTGTGCCAGGGGGAAGTTAACTTCTCAATGGCGCCTCCTGAGCCATCAGGATACCACCGGAATAAGTCGGTGCGTCCATCTACCTTTCGTGGAATAGGACTATTCCTGCTGCCATCGGATCATCGAAAATAATTTTCTGGTACCTCGTATGCCCCTTGTGCCGAAAATAATTGTTTCAAGATGCTTTGAGATGGTTGCAAAGGGACAAAAATAATAGGGTATCGGACTACTTCGGCAGCTGTGGTCCCCGTGGCTCTGTGGTTAGCGATGTCGGTCGGCTAGCTCTCCTACACGGCTGTGATATCGGGTTCAATTCCCGATCGAGTCGAGGATCTTTTCGAGCTGGAAATTTTCTCGGCTCAACACTGGGTCACGGTGTATCGTTGTACTTATCCTACACATACAAAATGTGCCAGAAACAATATCGATAAAGAATTCTCTCAACTAATCTAGTTGATCGAAACCGCTATTAGCCCCAAAGCTAAGCGTGTGATATTGTTTTTTGTTACTACTTCGGCAGCGGTTTGTTTCGGCTGGTTTTGCATAAGACTGCTGTAAAAATCTTACCAAAGCAGTCCAATACCCTACACGTGCCAGTATGCGATACTTCGCCTCACTGTCGGCTGTCGGTGCATGAAGCAAAACCGAGTAGATAAAGAAAGCATTTTCGTTTGCGAGCACAGTTTATTTTTGCACACCTCCCATTCGAGTAATTTCAGTCGAATACTCGCTATCATGAACTCGCGTACTCTTTACAGTCGCTGAGTAGTTATACAAAAGAGTATTTGCATGTCGGTGCGTGCTTGCTGCTACTAAGGGGATTGCATGAAGAAAAAAGAGTATCTCGAAAGCGTGTGTGCAAAAGACTTGAGAAGCGTAGCATATGTCTAGTTCTCAAACAGAAAGAAAGAGAAAGGTTTTGCTTCTCGCTCGCTTTGCAACGCTGGTCATATGCATCAAATAATCAAAAATGACCTTGGATATGAAGCTTTCAAGAAACAATAGATTAACCGACGAACTAACAGAGATATTGGCGACAGAGTTGCCAAATCTCGATTTCTACTGAAGACGCACGCTGCTCATAACATACCACCAGAGAAGAGTTATACATCTTTTTTAGTTTTGTGGTTTAAATAAAGAGCAAAATCATTTCAAATCGCCTGGAAATACGCGAAAATTTAATCGACCATTTTTAATTTGAATGAAACTTTGCACACGTATTTGGCTTAGTAAACTGAGGATTTTTCACAGGTGGAGAGATTTTTTACACCCATGAGTTACATTCTAAAAGGGCGTATGCCTTTTGGCATAGGTTTTATTCGTAGCATTCTAGCCCAGAAACCGTTGGTTGAATAGAAAAACTGTTTGAGAATGAGTTGTCGCGAGTCGAAAATGCATCATAAAAAAATATCCACTGTACAAAAAAAAATTTTTTTGACCAAAAAAAATTAAAAATAAACATTAAATTTCAATTCAAAAAAAAAGTTGATTTTTTTTTTATTTTTTTTTTAAAGAAACTTGACGTCAATACGCAACTTTTCAAAAAAAGTCCAGGATGGAGAAATGAAAAATAATTGTTTCATGGTAGATCAATTTTTTTATGAAAATTCTAATTCAAACATTTGTTTTTTGAAAATATTGCTCCATTCTGTTACTCCTTGTTCATAATCTTCATATGATACTCAACTAAATGACATTTTTGATGAATTTTTATTACTTTTCTGATTAGACCAATCATACAATTCTTTGGCCCTTGTAATGGGATGTTCATGTTCTTTAGCTTAACTTGCATTTCCTGCCATTCGTTTTAATATGTAACCAATTGCATTGCATGGGCCTTTACCATGAGAAGTCGCAAAAAATCCCACTCTGCATCGACGTTATATTTAGTTTTGAACTTGCAAAGACTTGCAAAGTTTTTTCTATTTTTATATTGTGAGGCAGCTCCATCAGACATTAATATCGCTTTTTTCAACTCTATTGTTGTTTTCAAAAAACTCATTAATTTGGCAATTAACACCTGAACCGCATGGAGTACTTCCGATATTATGATGAAGCTGATATTCTTAAGTGTTCCAGATTCTGAATAGTGAACAACGAAGGGATGAATGGTGGCTTGACTATCATTCCAATAACTACACGAATCACAAATTGATAAAGACGTATTAAAATGAGCTTGACTGTTCAATATTTTTAATTTTGCAATAACCTTTTCGTTTAATTTGCGTAAGCTTGATGAGCACCGATAATCAGGAAAAGGTTTACAGCATTCGGGCTTGGTGTATTCCATTTTCACTTTATTCATCTTCACAAAATGCAAACTGTTACTAACACTTCTAAAGAAGCGCAATCGTATTTATATACGAAAACAGATATTATAGGATATTGGTAGCGTACTTTACAAGTAGGTAGTATTGCACGACAAACATATTTTTTTATAAAACATTTGGCAAGGGGGAACGTGTAGGTAGGCTAAGGTTTAGCGCTTGAGTTATTTATCCAATCGTTTTGTTGTCAAAGAATGAATTGTATATTTTTGATCAAGCATTCCAATGAACGTATGGTTTTTGCTGGAGAACAATGGACAAATTAAGAAAAACGTGTATTTTCCGAAATATTAATAATTTTTCGAGCTTAATTTTAAAATAACTCGAAAACCGATGCCATTAGAATGTTTACTACCAAGAGCTTTTTGATTCAAAATAACTCTCTTCATCTTTTAAAATCATCAGAATAAAAATATTTCGAATAGTGTTCAAATTAGAATTTTTATAAAAAAATAATCTACCACAAAAAAATTATTTTTCATTTCTCCATCCTGGACTTTTATTTAAAAGTTGCGTATTAACGTCAAGTTTCTTTAAAAAAAAAATTCAACTTTTTTTTTTAAATTGAAATTTAATGTTTATTTTTAATTTTTTTTTTGGTCAAAAAAATTTTTTTTTGTACAGTGTATATTTTTTTGTATGATGCATTTTTAATTCCCTACAACTCATTCTCAGACAGTTTTTCTATACAACCAACGGTTTCTGGGATACAATGCTTCGTATAAAACCTATGCCAAAAGGCATACGCCCTTTTAAAATGTAACTCATGGGTGTAAAAAATCTCTCCATCTGTGAAAAATGCTCAGTTTGCTAAGCCAAATACGTGTGCAAAGTTTCATTCAAATCAAAAATGGTCGATATTCGATCATAGGTCATTTGGCGCGATCTTGCTCTAGAGTGTATTACATTCACGGTGACAACTTGTAAAAACCTAAATTAATCCACCTGGCGGTCAGACCCTGCCTTTCTCATTCAAACGTATTATTTGTAAAAATAGATTTACATGGACGCTTCAATCCAATAAATGTGTATTCACTTTTTGGGTTCTAAAATATTGATGTTGTAATTGAAGTATAAAATATGAAATTTGACGTAATGCTAGTGCTTAAGAAAAAGCGAAATAAAAGTAATGACTTCTAATTTCGAACAAGTATCACGAGCGATACCGGGAACGTTCAAATAGTACGAAACCACATTTAAATTATGTTGAGGCCACATATATTGATCAAAACAGGTATAGTTTTAATTAGTCTTTGAATTTCTTTTCGTTCCATAACTTTTGAACCACATATCAAGTTGTTATGAAGTTAGTTATTTGTAAGTTTAAGAGATAACTCCTTCGTATGACACTTGTTATGTTAGATATACACGACTTATCTTTGAGATAATAGACTTTCGTTGTTATCACAATTTAATACATAACGGTTGCTTATTAATTTGTATTGTGCCGTGCCAAATAAATATTGTGTGAACAAAAAAAAAAAAAAATAACGGTTGCTTAAGTTTGATTATAATCGAATGAAATGGGAACGTATAGAGCAGCCGAATTATGAAAGCACTTGTTCAATCATAATTCATCAGTTAACCGTTAACTAGCCCGTTCATCTGATATCAATATTATTCAAATCGGTTGTGTAGTTTCTGAGATAATGATGTTTCATGATTTTCACATTTCGATACATTACAGACGAAGTTACAGTCTGATTACAGGTAAATTCAATAGGGTGTTATGAGGCAGCTGGACCTCTCATTTGAAACTAATTTAGTGAAAATCGGTTCAGCCATTTCTGAGAAAAGTGAATGAGTTTAAGTAGTCTTGTGAATATTTTACTTTTCATAGCTGGATTTCACATTATTAAACATAACAGGTGAAGTAATAGTCCGATTGCAAAAAAATCAATAGGGTCTTATGGAGCAACTAGACCTTCCATTTGACACCGATTTTATGAAAATCGGTTCAGCCATCTCTGAGAAACATAAGTGAGATTAAATAGTCTCGAGAACACGTTTCTTTCCATAGCTTTTGAACCACATGTTCAATCTCAATGAAATTCAAAAGTTAAGGGTTTTTTAGGTAGCCCGTTCATTTGAAATTAATTATTGTTCAAATCGGTTGGTTAGTTTCTAAGATATTGATGTTTCGTGGTTTTTACATTTTGATACATAACCTCTAAACTAGAAATCCGATTACAATGAAATTCAATAGGGTCTTATGGGGCAAATAGACCTTTCATTTGCAATTAATTTCATTGAAATCGGTCCAGCCATCTCTGAAAAAATCGAGTGAGATTGGGAGAGCGTTACACACACACACATACACATACACACACACATACACACACATACAGAAAATGCTCAGCTCGTCGAACTGAGTCGAGTGATATACGACATTCGGCCCTTTTGAGCACTTTTATACCTTTAGTTTTTGCAGTGATTGCTATACCTTTCTAGGAGAAAGGCAAAAACACTAACATTTATTTGTCACTTTCATGCAAAAGCCCCGAAGAAATTAAACCTGGTTGCAATAGTACTTATAATTCAAGCATTAGCTTTGGTTCTGTTCTTTCTATTTGTTTGGAAAAACATTTGAAAATCCATTACAGTGTCAACACTGTTAGTGTTTAGCACCTAATATTTGGCTAACATAATAAATTTAAACAACAATGCTTCCACATATTCCCACGTACACTGTTGAAATAGGTACGTCATAATTTGACAAAGCTCATCGCAGTGCTTAATTTTTCAAATAACGCACTCAGGCAATTTGCATTGATGCGTATTTTATGTATGCCATTCTCCGGTGAAGCATAAAGTAGGATTAAACACTCAGGCAAATTGACGCAACGGGGCTGCCGAAGCGAACAGGTATTTATGAATGTCAATAAATTTGAAGAGGATTTCAATACGCGATCCGTCGTAAGTTTTAATCGGATCAGAGGAAGGATTTTGCAGCAAAACATCAATTGTTTCCGTGCGTCAACACCTGTTTCAATTAATGGTGTGTAACGAGTAGCTGTCCGATAAATATAATACGCTCTGAAATTAAAGGATTAGAGTTAGAACTGCTTTAGTAATGCAAATCTGTTAATGTAATGTATCGTTTTATTTTTTTTTGATATTGTAACGAAATCAACTTTCTCGATTTATGACGGAGAGATACTATATCTGAAGGTTGTACGAAAAACAAGTGCACCCGATTCATTTCTCTTCTGCAATACTTGCAGCAAATGGCAAGTCTTTGCCACCTCTCCCTCGTTCCCACACAACAACAACAGATAATCGATCTCGTTTTACGCATCACTGCGACACAAGCAGAAAAAAAAAACCAGACACTTTTCCTTCTTCGTTTCATCACCCGATGAACGGTTTTATTCCCGCTGGAAAATCACAACCCTGCCAAAGTTATGTCTTGTATCAAGATGCTCACTTCCGTTCCCAACCAATCCTAGCTACGTCAGCGGAATACGAATGTGCTTTAGATGTGCCGTTCAGCTCCGACCCGGCGCTTCCTGCAGGAATCACTGCTTGCACTAAATTTTTCGCCTTCTTTATCCGTTAATAAAACACCGAGAAAAAACCCAATTCCACATACACGAACACACGCAACGAGGGATGACTTTACGATCGGAGGGGCTTACGGGGCGAGATTTCGTATTTTACTGCTCCATGGTGCCAGCTGTAGCCGTAAATATTGCCCCCTTTCGATTACGAGGGGATGCTCTTCCCCTAACGAGTAGGAATCGAAGTTTGGAAGTGTTGAAGCGTTTAGAAACGGCCATCAATTTATGTCGATGTCGGTGAGTAGTGCTTTGGGTAAATGGCAGACCTAAAAATTAGGGCCAGTTCTAAGTTCGATTACGCAAGTGAAGTAGGCTCCTTGGGGAGTGATTAACCGGTGAAGGAAAAATTGAATTCGATGGCAGTTGCCCGCCCGGTGGTCAATTGATTGTTGGGAAAATAATTACGTGAAAACAGCTGGGATCTCCGTTTTTGTGAACAGTTTAAGTTACTTTGGTACTCAGACTTTGTTGTTTGCCAATTTCCAGAGTTGTTTTTCAATAGTTTCTACAATTATGACATTTTTTTGATAATCATATGATATCATATAATATGAAAAAATAACAATGAAACTTGAAAGCAAAAGCGCTCTAGTGTAAGTACTGAAAAATCAAGCATATCAGAGATTGGTTGTGATGCTTCTCATTTGCAAATTTGTACTCCAACATTGTTTATTTATAATGTTAAATATTCGTAAAAACACATTTTTGACGCCAACGTGCGTTCCTGATCGATTTTAGTTTTTTTACGCCATTAATTTCATACCAACACGATGGCCGACAACATCAAACGAATCAACACGTCGGACGGTGTTTATTAAGGTTTCAATAATAAATGTTATACTCATGCAAATAACTGCCGAAAGGGGAACCGTCCAATGCTGTTGACAGATTGCGTAGAAATGCTTGGCGGAAAGTATGGGCGATTTGTGTGCGTGTTATTTTTTATATGATGAATTTAACAGTAGGTATGTTTATTCTACCACCTCACTGGAATCCGGGCGGTAATAATAGTATACATAGATTTTGCGATTGTCTGTAAACATTCGACTGGTGGTAATTAAATCATAATTAGCAATAGTGTATATTTGAACAAAAAATTGCTCTATTTGTTTATGATGAGTATTGGTACAAATAATAGAATTGCTTTCGAGTTTGGTAGCATAACGGTTATTGATACAACCAATATTGTTGAATAATCTAATTAGATCGGAAATACTGGTTGAAAAAACAATAAAACAATCAAATTTCAACCTGAACCGTTTCTTTGTTTTACATATTTACGTTCATCTCCCCATCTAGGCGACCCTGTTGCCACAAAATCCAAAAAGTCAATAGGCCAAACCACAGGGTGTAGTTAAAAGTCATGAACCAAAATTAATGTCAAACGAGACAGAGCTCGGCTGCAATCTGGTTTGCCTTGGGTGCTGTGTTTATTGAGACTCCGGATAAGAAATCACAAACACCAGTTTTGCACCGCACTGAGGAGCAAAGGAGTAGCCACTTTCGTAACCATCGACAGGACTGTTGGACAAGTTGCCACATCCGGAAAAGCTGTGGAGATTTAATTAAACAATTTAATCGATGCCTTCCGGCGGGTGCCTGCGTACGGACGGTGAAATACCGATGACAACGCAAGACTGTCGTGCCACTCGTAGTGAAGAAAGAGTTGTGCCATCGCTATAAAGTGTTTAACTTTTAGTAATAAGTTTATAAGTCTCGTAAAACCTAATTACCGTGGCAGCGGAGCTGCGGTGAGTTCCGGAAGATTTGCAGTATGATTCAATTTTGTAGCTAGAATGAGAAATAAGTGAGTAATGAGTTGCTTTTTGCAGCAACGTTGCGAAAGTGTTACGTACCATGTAAGGAAAGAGGAATCAATCTTTTAAACACTAATTGTAGGACAAATTTTCAGCTCTCCACGAGATATATCTAAAATGTAAAAACCAATAAAGTCAAGTTTATTTTAAAAACTTCTTCCAAGGTTTACAACATTGATGACATCTTAGGAATGCCGACCGTCATTCTGAATGTATATGACCAGGAAGTATCCGGATGTCTCATCTCGCGAAAACGTTTCAAAATCGTTGTTTCTACCACAAATGGACGAAATAATTTTAATTTACGCATTTACGTCTCTGACAGTGATTTTTGTATCGCCTGCTTTTTCGAGGAACTCACTCAATTTCTTCAGGTCATCGGGTTTCTTCGTTCACCGGTGCGTATATGATAATGAGGACTAAAATTTGAAAAATCTACCTTCGATTCTTAGCACGCGTAAATGACACGCTCCACCTATTAACCTTGTATGATTAAAACGACGTTGCGTTCTCCTTTGGCACCTCCTATAGGTATAGTAGATGTGTAATTTGAATGTCATTCCTGCGATAGGATTTATCGCTCGGCTACTGCATCCATGGCCGAGGCTTCTGATTAGCTCATTGAATTTCATATATCGCAATATGAGAAATTCGCGGAGAATCATGTCTTATGTTAGGCAATCAGTTGTCTCGTAGGATGAAAAGCAAGGGTTAAAGGAATGGGGTGGATTTTGTTAATTCCTTTTCTTTTTATGCTCACGGCGACCAGAACTTTGAACTGTTGAAATACTGTTTTAAAAATTTTACACTTTATATAATTTTGTAATTTTGAGACGAAGCAGGGCCAAACACTTTTCAAACACTTGTACTTGTCTTGTGTTTTGATGACATTTGTCTTGAAAATTGTTACAAAAGCGCTTGATAAGTTATTAGCCTTGTTATTGATAAATTATTAGCCTTGCTATTACCATTTTATAATATTATCCGTTTATATCTGTAAGAGCAATAAGTGTCTTGTTTGATGTTCCGTCTGTGTTCGTGATTATTGTGCTAGTTCTTACGTTAGCGTTCAAATTGTTATACAGCTTGTTATTTGCTTTGTTATAATAGTCTATGAAAATCAGTGTGAAGTCCAGGATAATTGCCACGTCTCATTTCTCTCACAGTTTTTTATATCTAATACTGTTCTTTTCACAGTTTTTTAACATTTAGTTATTATAAGTTTTTCCTGCATCATATATATGATATGTATTCCTCACTCTGGAATGCAATGATGTCTCATTCTTTTTTTATTTCCAAAAAGAGTTTATTGTCAACGTAATAAATTAAAAATTTTAGTTTGTTGAGAATGAAAAACAAAAAAAAAACGTTGTGAACGTACAAAAAAAAAGAGAATGGGTCACATATGACAACCTTGGGGGACAACAAAGTGACTTGGTACTTTTGTTTGTTTTTTTCTTTTTGCAGTGTCATTTATTGAAAGTTACCTGTTACCAAGACGGCAACCCCGTTGCGAGGTTTAGCATCCGCGGCCCTAGTAAGGCAGCATGCCGGAAAACTAAAGTGCTACGAATAAGATCAAGATCGTCATCGGGGTTATGAACGCTCAGATCGGTAAGGAAGACATTTACAAACCCGCACAGCCTGCACATTGTGCCGACGGCCAGCGATGCGTCAACTTCGCAGTTTTCAGAGGACTGACAGTCCAAAGTACCTTCTTTTCCCGGAAGGACCTCTATAAAACCCCTCTGGAGATCACCTGACCAACGTACAGCTAAGTACGTAAGTAGCTCGGAGCTAGTTGTGGTATCTTTGCGCTCAATACTGTCGATCGTATACCACAGCGACATCACCGAACTGCGCGGCTCAACATCAAGCAGTTTCGGGCCCCCCAGACTGCGGAGGAATCACCGCAACAGCTTGATGCGGTACTACCCACGGCAGACGGGCTTGGTGCATCGTCTCTCGAGAACAGCTGGTGCAGCATTCGCATCTTATATTGCGGACACCGCAATTGCGACGCTAGGAGTGGAAGCACCGAGTGGCAGAAACGACTGGAGCAAGCGGATCGTGAACATGAGGATCTGGGGCAGCTGTACCGTGCCAGTGATACGCGGACGTTCTAAGAGAAGGTAAACCAGTCTCGTAGAGGCTAAGTGCGCAAGCCGACATGTGTAACGACGCGGATGGGAACCTTCTCACGGATGCCAGCGAGGTGGTCGACAGGTGGAAAGAGTACTTCGATGGACACCTGAATGGTAAAACAGTAAACAGAAGCGGAGCAAGAACTGACCTAGGGGTATCAGCCCACGATGTTCGTGAATTTATTTTTGAAAGCGGGAAGCTACAGAACATTAAAGCCGCACTCAAAGAAGGACATGGGAGAGAGGCGCTGACTAGAGCGCTGCAATGGGTTATTTTCAGGATTTGGGAGGTGGAAAAGTTGCCAGACGAGTTGATAGAGGGAGTCGTCTGCCCCATCTACAAGAAGGGCGACAAGCTGGAGTGCCGCTTATCAATGCCGTCCACAAAATACTCTCACAGATCCTGTTCCGTCGTCTATCACCTTGAACCAGGACCAGGCTCGTGGGCCAGTACCAATTGGGCTTCATGAGAGTCCGTGCCACCAGGGAACAGATTTGCTCAATCCGATCAATCTTACAAAAATGACGCGTACAACGGGCCCACACCTAACATCTTCATCGACTTCATGACCGATTATGATACAGTCGATCGAGAATAGCTATGGCAGATCAATCACGACAACGAATTTCCGGACAAGGTCACCATAACGCAAGTGATGTGCTACGTGCGTGTTTCGGGGATCAGAGGATTAAGACAAGGTGATTTCCTGTTTGCTGATTAACATCGATCTCGAGGGTGGGATCCGGAGGGCGGGTATCGACACGAGAGGCACGCTTTTTACAAGGTATGTTCAGATTCTGGGCTTGGCGGATGTTTTTGACATCATAACACGTAATTTTGCGACGGTGGAGGAAACGATCGACTGAAAGCCGAAGCCGGACGAATCGGACTGCGAATAAATGCGTCGAAAACGAAATACATGCGAGCGAGAACATCAGCCTCTCAAATCAAGTTTCTGTAGACCTTGTATTTGGAGTCACTGGTGACCGCCCTCAAGAACATCAGCAAAGAGATCCAGAGACGTATTCAGGCTGGAAATCGTGCTTACTGTTTACTTTGGAAGACACTTCGATCGAGTCGAGTGCGAAGACGCTCGAAGTTGACGCTGTACAAAACCCTGATAAGACCGGTAGTGCTCTACGGAATCGAGACAATAACGCTTTTTGCGAAGGACCTTAACGTTCTCGGACGATGGAGAATGGCGACGACGCATGAACCAAAGGCTGCATGCGCTGCTTGGAGAGAACCCCATTGCACATCTGGCGAAATCAATAGGTTGCGGTGGGCCGGTCACGTCGTAAGAATGCCGGACGACAACCCTGTGAAATCATTTCTTCTCATTTCAGACTTTCGAGCAAGGCCTCATTCTCAGGGTCCTCCCTCTTTTATTCATTTCGACCCTTCACTTACGATGAATTAGAGAAAAGTTAGAGCGACATATAGTTGAATGAATATACCTCTCTAGGCCATTATAATTTCAAAAACTTGTCAGGAGTAACTAACAAGGATCGGTAAAGCAAAGCAGTAGTAAGTGTTAGAAGAAAGGGTATAAAAATCCATCATTCTTACCACGGTGATAAATATGTATTTTCCTTTCCGTCAAAGCCGTTGGAGATGCAGAACTTAACTCGATCTTTGACAACAACGAATGTTACACTTCCTTCCATCCTTATTTTCCTAACCGACCATAAGGACGTTGCCGACGCCATTATCGATACCTATACCCCCCATTTTTTCAAACTGTATCAACTACTTACATTATAAACAATTCTATTGAATTAGTGGAAGGAGCTTGGAGTTGCTCACTAGTCGATAAGGTTCGATTCTCAGCAAGGAGAAATTGACACTAAAACAAATTGAAGGAGAGAACTCGGCGCCAACCAAAATCTTAGTAGAATTAGGACACTCAATGTCAAAAAGGACTTAAGTATGGGTTTATTCTCGGGCACCTCAACCACTTACTTTTCCTTCACGCTGAATTCTATAATTATAATTTTTGGTGTGATTACTAAATAACAAAAAAATAAGTCTCTCTTATAAATACAACTGGCCAGAAGGACATAAAACGAAACTTCTTCTGGGAATTTATAAGTGGAGATGTTTGACAGGAGGAACAAGGATCAGTATAGAGCAGTGAGTGTGTAAATGGAAGAGTAAAATCATATAATGCACAAGCACGGATAAATAACAAGCATGCTACTTCTCAATAGCGGTATTGCTAATAATATAATTGCGAGATACAGCAGACACCCGGGCATATATCGTCTCGAATCCCAAATATGATAATATAAATAGTAAATATAGTATATACATATGGTTGACTAAACAATATATGGAAATAAATTATATAAATAGAAATAACAATATAAAAAGTTTGTACCAAACTTTTTGAATCAGTTGATTGAAAAATCATTGTAGTTGAACTCACGAAACCTGTGAACGAGCGGTCCAAATCCAATGAGAGTATAGTTGTTTCAACCATATTTTGGTTTAGTTCAAGCACATTATATAGTTGATTAAACTAAAGACAAGTCATGATTCTTGGGTTATGCAAAAATTAATGCAGAATTATAGTTGATTCGATCCCAATTATTATTGCTATTTATTTTTCTCGGTGTAGTGTGGCTCTCTGTGCAACTTCACTAGCTCAGATCCATCACGGATTGGCAACTACAAAATTTGCGGTCGCCAAGCTCAAGCTCAATTTTTGAGGCCAGCAAAATATCTTCCACATGAAGTTGGGTTACGCAAATATCCCTCGAGACTCCGAGAAAAATGCAAAATAGACGCGAAAGTTATCCTCTTCTGGAAATCTTGTAACGATTATTTGGAAGAATTTTACAAGAAGCAAATCCTTTCCGAGCTAACTCTTACACTTTCGTTAAGGTTTATTATAAAGGTGAAACTGCAGGTTTTTGGTTTAGCGTTTAGGCAATTATGAAGGTTTCTCGGACAGGACTTTATTACATGCTCAGTCTTAGAAATATATTCTTAAAATGCATTATTGATGGCAGGATTTAGTTGATTGCATATGCCCATATACCTATATTGCTAGATTTCCACTATTTTTGAGTCTTTTTTCATATATTTTATATGTAATATTTCATGATATTATGCATTCGTGCTTGAGATCGAAACTAAAAAGCAGAGATTGTATTGAAAATATCAGTAAGCATAAACGCAAGAACCAGACCAAGCCGTCGTAACGAGAGAATGGTTTAGAACAGTGGTTCCTGAAATATATTCAGTTAGAAACGCTAGATTGATACCATGATTATAGTAAGAAGTGTTCAAAGATTTCAGGTTGGTGCTCTCTTGATTATTTATATTATATTGAATATTGTAAACTACTACCTACTTATTTCCGGTACGATTACTATATAAACCCTGTACATATTAGATTAAGCCCCCTTTGTCTTTGACTTTGGAATAAATTAGATCAAAAAATCTGCTGTGTTTTATTCCTCTGCATACACAATAGTTCCCAACCCTTTTGGCTTCGCGGCCCCTTTCGCTAAACATTAAGAGTTCCGCGGCCCTTTTGCGAAGCACAGAGAGCTTAGCGGCCCTCAAAAGAAATTCAGATGCAGGTTTTGCAATACGATGCTGCGTTCTTCAGTCTAATATCGTCCTCCAAGTCTGATTTGTTTCACGTCTTGGGCTTCATGAGCAAAAGAGTTAATAATCAGCTTGCTGAGAGATATCTGGATATAAATTTTAGTTACCCGTTAAATTTAACAAGAGCTCCGCGGCCCCTCTAGATGAGCCTCGCGGCCCCCTTGCCGGCCGCGGACCCCCGGTTGGGAACCACTGGTTTGGAGTTTTCATGAATAGAACATTTTACGAACTGACAGGTGTCACGTATCCTGCTGATATTGAT
This sequence comes from Wyeomyia smithii, assembly GCF_029784165.1. Taxonomy (NCBI): domain Eukaryota; kingdom Metazoa; phylum Arthropoda; class Insecta; order Diptera; family Culicidae; genus Wyeomyia; species Wyeomyia smithii. The sequence continues at coordinate 45,175,603 of NC_073696.1, forward strand.
ACTGCTTTTAAGTGCGTTATGTCAGCAGTTCCGAGCTTTCTGGTAAAATTTTATTCATGAATTGAGTTCAGAAACGTCTCGTAAAATGGTCTATTGCAAGCTTAGGCTTAGCTGTTAGTCAAATAATATTTGATTCCCGATGAGGCCCTGTGCAGGAATAAAGTCGTTCAATCATCATAATTTTAAACTTTAATCGATACATTTGAAAGCAGCACTGTCCTTTCTGCAGTTTTTTATTTTGTATAGAACTATCAGCTGCTTCAGCCAATATTGCTAAAAGATTGAGACACGACAGCAGCGGTGGCAATGTTTTCGGTCTGGCGAGTTCCTACACACCTTCCGTTCCGCTTAGCTCAAGAGGACGAAAATCGATTTATTGGCTAAATTGAATTGCTGCTCGTTATACTTTGACTTTCGTCCGAAGCCGGTGTCTTCGATTTTGCTGACTGCTCCTGAATGCACGTGCTTGGGTCAGCTGGCTGAAAACAAAAATGGAAATAGTCGTATTTCAATATAATTCTGCAACGTGAATTGAAGACTTTAAAGTAGGCAGCCGGTTGCAGGCATTGAATGTACGCAAATGAGTGAAACAATTGAAAGCTACTGTGTTGCTCTGGAACTGAATGCACTGGAAAGCAGAACCAATGCAAACTTCACCCGATAGAGATGGGCAATTTGTCCTGTATAGTATTTTAAATTCTATTATATTGCCACCTAGGGTCTCAGAGAATCATAAAGTTTATAACCTCAGCCAGCAGAACGATACCGATGACCATCGTTCTATAGGGCAAAGGGTGGAAACATCTAATGAGTTACAACCAGCCATACAAAATTGCACATGCAAATAACCAACTTTGCTGGTGGTTGCTCTGTTCGATTCGGTCAGTAAGCTGCTCTTGTGGGTGCAGTGCTCTGGGATAGACCACCGAGGTCAGTTGACCGGTTCGTTAGTCGAGAGTTGCCATGTCAATCCTAACGAACGGACGTGATCCATTAGCTTCGACATTAGTATGCTCGCCCTACGGGTACTGTTTCTCGATGTTTCTTTTTCCATACAGCATCCTCACTGTTGCAGCGCCTGCATCAAGTTTTCTTTGTTGGGCAATTTAAAAGATACTGCTGTCGAAAACTATGACAAGCATATTGTTGTCTAGAATTCGCTCACGTGCAAAAAATGTATGTTAATTCTGGCGCAGAAGTTTACTTTAAATAATTCAGAACTACCCTCACTGTGTGTCGATAATCTGTTGTCATTTTGCTTTAACTTTTCTCTGTCAATAAGCCACCGTAGTGTAGCGAGGTGAAAGCTGTGGCAGAGATAAGTCTGCAATTTATATGTTTAAATTCGAAATTAAACATACCCGAACAGGTCCCCTTCGATGGTGGTGATGATGACAGTGAGCGCCGCATGTGAAGGGGGCGGCTCGAATACTGCCAAATGGAGCGAGTAAAAAGATGGAAACCTTACCAGACCCCATATGGAACACGATTTTACCGGTGTTGAACAAGCTAACCTATAGAGGCGAATGTACAAAAACACACTGCAAATCCCTGATAACATCGCTAGGGGCCAATTTATACCAGTGTTCGTATATGTAATTCTACCCTGGTGTGATTCCTATTAAAATACCTGAAACTGTGGTGTGTACGCATATTTTGTGTTCTAGAATCAGATGCTTTTCTGAACATGAAATCCTCACTTAATACGAAAGATATATTTCTATAAAAAGGGCTATTAATATTCCTAATTCAAGTAGATTAGATGTTTACCACAAAAGTCAATCGGCAGCCCACATTTTCACCACATGAATCACGACAGCCGCACCTCATTGCAGCTATCAATCCACAAAATTTCTTTCCATCCTGGCTCGAGGTCGAAGTAAGAAAGACCATATCCATCCGCCCTCCAGTCATGGTACGCAGTTAATAGCCTCAGCAGGAGCAAACTTCCCCTTCATAACTATAAACCCTTCCGCCTCTCCTGTGCGAAACTGTGGCTTTAATGAAAGGCAATATATCACGGGAGTTAGTGCAGGAATGTGCCGATGGCGAAGAAAACTTCCTTCATACATAAACTTTGCGCCGCAGGATGTGTGCAGTATGCTTTAATTATTATTTATGATTTCAATTTACTTTACCTTGCAAGGGAAAGTTCTTCATTAGATTAGTGGTGATATTTACCAAAATAACAGCGACTATATTTTCTGTGTGCCAAAAAATCTTAACTTTTGGCGCCACAAACAACCAATGCTTCATAGATCTTCTGTGTTTTTTTTTTAAATGAACTGCAAGTTTACAAAGTAATTGCATATAAAAGGCATGTGTCAAAAACCTGAACAAGTGTATGAAATGCGAGCATATTTCGTATGATTCTAAGATTGAAAACCGGTCACATCGAGGCTGCTAACTTTCAAGTCACGATTTCACTTCATTCATCATGACTAAGGCCAATTTTTCTGGGAGCTCCATAACCAGTGTCGGTATATATTCAGGTTCCGTAGATTCATGGCTCATTTGAAATTCAAACGCAAAACTCATAATCAACATCATTTATTTTTCAAACCGAAACGTACAATTCTTGATGGATGAATCTTGATGCGTCGTCCCTTTTGCCCCAACTCACATTTGCAGGCATGTTCTGCGTCTATCCGGGTACGTTATTCCTAGATGCTTGAAGAAAAGCTTTCGCTTTGACTCTATCCGTCACGTCTTGTACGGGAAGAAGAGTGAAGCTATACACGCATTAGGTATACAATCATACGAGTCCCAAATTCAGTCACGAAACGAAAAGTTGACGTCTGGATCCCCTAGCGTAGGTGCGGGTCCCCAAAAAGGAGCAAATGATATAGGCGCTGGAAAATTCAATAACAAAGCTACCCACCGCGCTCGTCCTGTTACTTTCGATTTCGTTTTTCTATTCATTTTCGGAGTTTTTTTTGACAAATGATCTTTCTGTGTAAATTTTCGTTGCTTCGGAGTGCGTACTATATTTCGAATGCAAACGAAGCTCCGGAATTCGAAGCGGATAACTCCAGTGCAGCAAAGCTGTACGTTGGGGGACTAGGGCGACTGAAAGGAACAGAAAATTAACTATTCGAATCACACTGTTGTAGACTCCGTGTCGGTCCGCGGGCAAGGAATTTCGGGACTTGGAAAATATCCTTACCTAATAGGCAGGCTGAGGTAGAAACACAATCGCATTGGGAATGTTCATTTATCACTCTGGACGTTTGGGTGGTACTGTGATGGTTGCAGTTTATTGATTGAGAAGAAGTATATTGTACAAAAAAATAAATAGCAAACGTTATGGTTTTTTGTTATGGCGCATTCAAAAATACAGTAAACTACCACTCAAAATTACTTAATTCTTTTTTGATAGTATATGCGTGGTTAGTTAGACCCACCCAGTACGAATACTATAAGTTCCGTAGAATTTCCATCATTTGAGTAGAAAAGTCATTTGAGTAAAATTTATTCTTCTCATATATAAATGTGAAATCCCGGAACGCAATTGATTCTATTAATATTGTTTTCTTCGTTCATTCGTGTATTTGACTCAAAAAAGCATTTATGATACCAAAATGATGCTCAAAGAGATCAATCCAAGAGAGTATTTTGAATTCTAAGATGATGAATAGCGGTTTCTGGAAAACAACCCAAAATGGTCAAATATTATCACGAACGGAATGATACTCGGAATGTAGCAATAGACCAAAAGAATTTTTTAATAATGAGGGATGTACCTGCAGAAAAGTTGGATAACTTGTAGGGAATTGCCTGAATTTTTATTTGTAAACAGGCTTGTTATTCTCCTCAATATGTAAAAAAAGTTGAAGAGGTTGTTTATAAGACACGACCGCAGAGGTAACGTAGAATACGACAGCCAGTCTTATGTCAATGTCTTTCTTGGAATAGGTTTGGGAACACTCAATTGGGGTTAATTAATTTAATAGTCTCTTTGCTACAGATGAAGTATACCTCTGTAGCCGGCACCGCGGTTTCACTTGCTGCCGTATCCTAAACAAGGATGAAATTGAATAGTTTTGTGGCTGTCTTTTGTATCAAGTTGCACTAAGATATCTTAATTAGGCAGTGGCTACGAAAAGGCTATAGACAAGGGCAAATAGTGCATTCTCCATCTATGATATAACAGTTCAAATAACAATTTTCTGCATTTTACGATAGCGTAGATAATTTTACAACTGATTGCTGTCTTACTACTTGCGCGAAAAATTATGTGATTCAGGCTCACTAGCTCAGAAATTCTTCAGAAATACTTCGAGGTTAATTGTGTTTGTCAATGCCATTTAATGGCAAGTGAATATTTTTTCAACATGGCAAATTTTTTATTTAGTTTTGGATGATTTACAGTGATAGTTAAATTCTACATGAGGTGATTTATTAGCAATTATGTATATATGAAAATTTTAATCGCTATACTGCTCGCTACACACGCTATATAGCAAGCCACACATGCTATAAACTATATAGCATATATAGCAAGCCACGCACGCTAGCCGCACGTTATATAGCAAGCCACACACGTTATATAGCAAACCACGTACGCTATATAGCAAGCCACACAAGCTATAGACATGCACATACAAGCTATAAACATACGCACACGCTATACAGCTAGCCACGCACGCTCTATAGCAAGCCACGCACTCTAGCCACACGCTCTATAGAAAGCCACACACGCTAGCCACACGCTTTATAGCAAGCCACACAAGCTATAGACATAGCGAACCTATACATTAGAGAAATGACAAGACACTCACCGTTAAGGCAACTGTCAACATCGAAACGGATAACGGCAATGCAAATTTATACAACTCGACCGTTTTGACGTTGACAGTTGCCTTAACGGTGAGTGTCTTGTCATTTCTCTAATGTATAGGTTCGCTATATAGACATGCACAGACACGCTAGACATGCACACGCTATATAGCAAACCACGCACGCTATATAGTAAGCCACACGCGCATGTTGCACACACGCGCTACAGACATGCATATACGCCATAAACATACACACACGCTATATAGCAAGCCACGCACGCTAGCCACACACCTTATATATTAGGGACATACGCTACAGATATTCACACACGTTATGTGCACACACCCTATATATACATACGTTGGATAATGGTGGCATCTAAACCACCTGGCGGAGCGAGTCTCTTTCAGTTTCGGGTTGTATTCACCCAACGATAACTGAATCGGATTACCGCTGGTGGGGTCCAACTCAGATCGAAGGGAAGCCGGACTGAAAGAGGTAAAAACTGCAAATAACAATTACCACCGCCGCTGTTGCCCGATACTGATCCATTTCGCCTACTGCCATCGGTGTTGATGTCCGCTGCTGCTGCCTGCTGCTAGTAAACTGATTTGCTTGAGGAGTCTCATATATAGCCCAAAGAGTGCATTACCGGCTAACTAGGTACTCCATTCTGTCGTCCTTTTTAGGGAAAGTCAGCAAGCGACCAATCAAAAGTCGACATTTGCGTTTCGACAATGTTCAACAATTTTCAATATTACAATAGTTTGAACAATCAGATTACAATTTTCTGCATTTGGACGGGTGCTTAAATGATTTTCCAATCGATTGCTGCAAAAATGACAGAAATCGGTTGAAAACTGACTGGGTTTAAAACGTTTGAAATTGGATAATTTTTGTGACGCTCTCGATGTTTTCGGTTTTGAAATTGGATCCCTGTATTGTAGTTGGGTCCCTGTAATTGTTGACGTAAGACGTATTCTACGTCAGAAGAACGGATACAAAGCGAACTCAATCTACTTTTCAATCCATATGCTCCCATAATTTGATATATGCTGAAGAGACTCACCGGAATAGCACTGCATTGAGCTCTGCTGTGTAGTTATTGTGCGTAATGTCCTTTTGTGAGAGAAAGCTCACCTCAATTTGTTATGTCTCACGAGAGTTATTTTAGTTTACACCACAGTGTTTTTTTGCAAGCTCCTTTGATACACACGATTCACTGTATTATTCCAGCACGTGCGTCGATTTGCTCACCAGTGAGAGTAGCTGTTTCCACAGTGAAAGATATTCTGCTACACGCTAGTGAATCTTCGAAATATTGAAAAATTGACTTGAGGCCTTACACTGAAGAAAATTTGATTTTCAAAACAAAAAAAAAACAAAAAACGGTTATTTCAATTTTCTTTAAACATAAGTTTTTATGATAGGTTATTTAGTTAAATAAAACTCTTTTGGAGGTTTCAAATGGTCACTATTACGAATTAATTTTTTTCCTACAATTATTTTTTGAAGAATTTAGCTAAAACATTTAACCAAAAGCTTGAGAATCGAAAAACAAAAGAGACAGTTTCGTTCAGTGGTAGGTCTCGAAAGTTTCACTCCTCGAAAAAGCCCTGAATTCCAAAAAGTCAAACTTTTAATGACTATCTACGTTTTTTCTAATCAGTCGAAAAAGTGAACCTTTGACCGCTTCGAAACATCACTTAACGATGTCAGGTTAAGCCGAAATTTTGTATAAGGATATTTCTCAAGAAGACAAAACTTTCGAGCCCTTCCTTTTTTAGATAACACCAGATCCTGATAATTCATGCATTTATAAGCCATTTTGCATCAAACAAAATTTTAGATAACGACAATTTCATAAACTATTACCTTCGCATTATTTATCGGTCAAAAAGTTTAGATTTTAATTGCCTCAAAGCAATGTTTCCGACGTCCGAATGAGTTAAAATGTTGCACGGGGACTTTTTTAAAAAGACTAATTTTTTTAAGCGTTGTCATTTCTCCTCAAAGAATTACTAGCGTGTGAGAGAATATCTTCTACTGCGAAAACAACTGCTCGCTCACTGGGGAGAAAAGCTTGCTTGAAGAGAGCAGCGAATTGTGTGGAATGTTTCTCCAGAGTGATAAAAAACTGGTGCGATCTTTCATTAGGACATTACGCTCAATAAATACACAACAATGCTCACTGCAGCTTTTACTGTGTGTCTCATATATCAAATGAAAGGGAAAACTAGCTAGTAAAGTATATTGCATTAGTGTTTGCCCGTCACGAATGGTATCGAATTTATCTTAGCAGTGTTCATCGTACAACGTTGTGTATTTTTACTAAAGTAATCCACCATTTCGTTTTGATCAGCTGTGGTGTAATCAGCAAGTGTGCTAACTTTCCTGCGAGCGGTAGAAACACGACACAAAGAAGAAGAAAGAAGTGTAGTGCAAACAATTGCTACACCCAACATATATGCTGGACGAGCAGTGTGCGATGAATATTCACTCTGCTTTTTTTCGCATATTCAAGAGAATAACAAGCTTGCGTACCGCTAAACCAAGTTCGAAGGTTACAACAATTTACAATTGTCCTTTTTTGATTTTGTTTTCATTTTTAATTTCGTAAACTTTAACTTTTTTGACATGATGTGAGCGAAGAGCATGTAATAATTTCAAGAGTGTTACGCTGTGGCGTTTCAGCATTGAGAGAAAAACTTTTTTCTACAAGGTTGGCAAAATAAGGGTGACTTAAATTTTTGAAATCAAGTATCTTATTTTTTAATCTCTGTAGATAGAAGAAAAAGTTGTTCAACAATATTATAGCTCTGCTTATTTAAGGCAACTTTTTATAAAAAAGTTCTTCTCTATCCTTGAAAATAACCGATTTCAATTGAAAAATACTACAAGGTATACAGCCCTAGGGTTGTACGAAATGGTGACGTGGGACTAAACACTGTAATAAGGGGATTTTTTGTTACAAAGAATCAATGTCTTTGCTCAGCGACTGTACGTATTTTAATTTTCAGCCTCTCCTGGAAATCAATTTTTGAAATATATTCAACAACACTTGAAAGAATATCGCTTAGCCCTTACAAAGGTTCATTAATTGGCGAACATAGGAAGATATTTTAAACAAAATTAATAACAAGTTCCAGCAAAAAATCATAGCAATCTACAATTACATTTTAGTTTTTTGCTTAACATTTTTTTTCATTTGCCTTCAACTACATTCGCTGTATTACGAAGACAGCTAATATATGTTTATTATGGTAAAGCTTAGAATAATAATATATCATCTAACAATTTTGAAATGTAAAAAGAGGTTCTGAATGAATCTTAGTAAATAAACAAAAAATTCCCAAGCAATCGCAGGCTCTTACTCTTCTATAAATGTATATATTTAGGAATTCACTCTTTCGATACTATCCGGTCACGATTATTTAGTTAATATCAGAGATAAAATTAAATAAATATCCGTTGCAAAAATCTGCAATTCTTGTTGAGTAATTTATGGTAATCATATTTATGAGATAAACTTTCAATCACCATCAACAGCAGCATTGCAGTTTTTCCTCGATTGCACACGTATAGAAATGTACGAACAAAAGTGTACCACTGCAATACGAATAGTACCGCTGCAGTACGAATAGAAGTGTACCGCTGAAATGTACGAATAGAAGAGTACCGTTGCAATCATAGACGACGAGAGACCTGCGGTTCTTTACTCCACTGATACTGTTGCTTTTACCGGCATGTTTTCTTCCAAGACATCAGTTTTTATTAGGTTCTGAAAGCAGGTTTAGAAATTGTTCAAGAATAGGGATTGTTTCAAACTTTTTGGAAAACCTTTACCTTCGAGACATCGTATTACTCTAAGCTCATGGAAGCAAAAACAAATTGACCTATTGGGACGGGGAGACTCTGTCAATTTTAATTTCGAAATTGAAACAGAGAATATCACAGGGAACGGATGGTGTCCATTCACGTCGTCTGTGCTAGGAATGCTCGCATGTAATTGGTTCATTATTCGTGTAAATTTCTAATTGAAACTTTTTATCATTTTTACCGCTTAGCAATGAAATTAGAGTGATAACTAGCATATTTCAAAAATGTTGTACATTTTATCTATCCAACAACATATTGGTTATTGTTATCCATCATGTGGTTATCCTGTTATTAACGTTTGAAATCTGACGCAACATTTGCCAGTTTCATTTCCAATTTCACAGAATGCATCCCAGTATAGTAAACAAAGACGTCCCACGTCAAAAAAAAAAAAACTCGTTTTATGCTCACCTTTCTATTTCATTTTTAACATTAGAACTGTCCTTGAACAGCCTTTAGGGCTTTTTAAGAGAAACAAATTAGCAAATCTGATGTCGTGAATATCACAATTCTACTCAAATTCTACTACTACAAATAAAAAATACCTCTTGGTCTTAATTTCAACATTAATAAATTTTCATAGAATTGAGATATTCACGATATCAACATTGCATTTGTTTGTATTGAAAAAGCCCTAAAGGTCGTTTAAAGACAGTTTGATGTTGAAATAAGATTGAAATAAAGAAATTAGAGCAAAATTGGTGTTATTTCAATCTAGTTTGGTTATTTTCAAAGATAGATAAATCTTTTTTTAACAAAGTTGGTTTAAATTAACATGCCTACAACATTGTAGAACAACTTTTTTCTATCTACAAGGATAAAAAGTTGGACACTTGACTTCATCGAAAATCGGGGTCACTCTAAATTTTGATATATTTTAATAAGCGATTCATCATATTTGAATCATTGTGCAGTGTTGTTTCCATAGGCATCGAGTAAATTCGATGTTTCCAGCGAAGTGCGTGTTTTGTGGCAAAACGTTGATATTTCATGGTAATTCATGTATTCAGTCGCAGAAAACTACACGACAACCATGTCAACACCTTGCCAACAACCATTGACATGCAGTAAATTTGTCTCATATTAGCTCACTCATTTTATTTTAGCATACCAATTCCATATGTTTTTCATAACTTTTCTTATTGTTTTTTGCATGCTATGTATAAAAAATTCAAAATTTCAGCTGTAGAGAAACTTCTACCGAGATCTTCTACAAATGTTCTAATACCCAGATTGCAGTTTATGGCGAGTCTGACAGCTTCTCGGTTGCGAGTAAGGCATTTTTATTGCCTTGCCAAGTTATGCGATGGGTCTCGGAGTTTCTTGAAAATTTTCTCCCACATGCCATATAAGAATGAATAAATATGCAAAGTTTTCAATTGATTGCCGAATTCACACTAATTAATGCGTATGAATAACTTTTGCACTAACACAAAATGGACAAAAATTGCCGATTTTTCATGATTTTACCTTCACACGCACCCATGCAGTACTAATCATAGTAACCCATGAGTCAGAAAAAAATTAACATCCCTTTCAGTCGAACTCTAATCGTGATGGCGAAAACAGTGAAGCTACTTCGTTCTAAAGTATGCGAGTTCAAAGAACGGTATCCTACCGCATCAAAAACGAACATCTTGCGGCACTTTGTGGACGCCGCATACACCCGTTCCGGCATATATAACATCTTGGCCATATTGTACAACAATCAGAGCATCGAAAGAAAGCCTGGTTACGGACGACCCTGGGCGACAAGATGCTGAAGTAGAAGAAAAAGTGGCTGCATCGCTGCGTGTGCTTGGCCGGGAGGTTCATGCAACCAGCCAAACAGTGAAAAGGTTTCTGGAGAACAAGGATATACATTTAAGAAAGCGGCAGCCCCGTCCAAAGGTCTCAGAGCTGCAGGCAATGACGCAGTGGTAGTGGTTGAATAAGATCATTAAATCGATTTTTCTGGCGAATCGCGTGGTGGCGGTAGTAACAGACGACGAGGTGAATGAGATATATAGGTGAGGAAGAGGAATCATTTGTCTCTGTTAGTAGCGAAAAAAAGGGAAAAAACACGTGCTTTTAGGTTGTGACGTAGAAGCAAATGCCATTTGAAATTGTATTCCGCATTGTTTATTGGCACAGGAAGACTTTTTCAGCCGTGAACTGTTATAACTTGTGGAAAATTCTCGAAAAAAATGTACCGGATTTTTGGACATTGTTTTTGAACTTTGAACGTCATCAATGATGACAAAACAAGGGCCCTTTAAACTATTTGCCTTACCTGTTTGCAGTCCATTGGACGAGACCTACCTCACCCTGGATGGCAACGACTGGCAGGGCACTTCGTATTTTACTTTCCCCACGAAGGAAGTGGGCTCCGAGGTGAAGTATATTTCACACACTTTGATCCCCAAGAAGGTGCTGCTGTGGCTGTTAATCACCGAGAAGATGATGTCAAAGTCGTTCTGCTTTGGGTCCGGACTGGCTGTGAACGGAAAAATTGATAGTACGAAGTGCCTGTCGGAAGTTGCGTCTTTCATCAAGAAATACCATAAGAGCGATGACGCGGTAACTGGATCCGGTGTCGGACTTCTGCTTGAAGCGATCGTTGGAGTAAATAAAGCGGCTGAATATCGATGTGGTAACTAAGTTGCGAAAAATCGGACCAACGTTCCTCAGTTGCCTCCCATCGAGAATTTCTGGGCGAACCTGAAGTTTAAAATCTACTCCAACAATTTTGTCGCGAAAAATGAAAAGGAATTGATAAATAAAATGAAGAAAGAACTCCAATCAAGTTTTCGTCCGCCATGGCTAATGTTACAGTTGACTGCCAAAAGGCTGCTTGCAACGGTGTGGATATATTTTGCAGGTAAACTTATATAATTAGCTTTAAATTAACTGAATTCATCAAACGCAATGATCTGGTTTATTGTTTTTATCACCATCCGAAAGAAGTTCTTTTTCAATGCAATAAATCTACGTAATTCACGGCCAAACGCTGCAGTGTTGTGTTACATAAGCACCAAATAAATTTGATGTTTCAAACGACGTGCGCATTTGACTTCAATAAAACACACGCATAGTAATGGTAATGCGTTAATATTTTATGCCTTGTTCAGACTACATATCATATCATCTGATATCGCCAGATGATATCGGATATCAATGCGGGTGTTCACACTACAGTGAGATGTATGGTTTGACATTTGCTTCATATGGTTTGGTAATTCGAAAAAGAAGAAAACCAAATACAGGTCAAAGAAAAAACAAGACAACAAGAGCAATGCAATTAGGATAGAGATGTCAGCTAATTGGCTTGCTGCGAACCAATTCGAACTCTCATATGCAGTTGGTAAAATGTGCGGGATGACAAAAGCAAAAATATTTACTTCCTTCTTTTCCGCGTTCCGCGAAATTTGCAGGGTTGCGCCAAATGTCATTTGCTCAAACTGCTGCAAATCAGGTTTTTATTGATTTTTGAATATGATATCTGCAACATCATGTAGCCGAAGTGGTATCCGATGACAGCTCGATTGTATGGGATATCAGGTGATATGGCCTCCATAGCACGAATAGCCTGATATCAGGTGGTATGCGGTGTGGTGTGAACGGGGTGTTATATCAATTTTCAAAAAAGCAGCACCGCAGCCATTATTGATAAGTCGATAATTTTTCTCATATTAGAGAAATTCATTTATTTTATTTCCACATAACAGAGCGGGCACTTTCCATATGGTTTCCGTTATTTCGAACGTTCCATATTTCAAATTTGAAAATCTCAGCTTGTCAACCCAGATCTTCTTCATTTGTCCTGATATTGCATATTGCATTTTATAATGCATTTTTATTTATATTACATTATATGTATATGAATGTTACAAAAAACAAATTAAATGCTTCTAATAACATTTATAAAAGTGAACCTGATCAAAAACCCTCCCTATTAGCAGAAACTCTCTTCCGTCGGTTTTTAAGGGATGCAGAGGACTACTTGGTCTCGAACAAAACAAAGACTACATTCTAGCATTCCTTCCATTCCGTCGATTTCGTGCAATACTGGCACAACTGAAAAATCAGCTGTTATTGGTCTATAAAGAACTAAAGAATTAAAGGCCAATGAAAGATGCATGGAGAGGAGGAATGACCTCTCCTAGTTGTTCTGTCAGTCGAGTCATTGTGCATCTTTAGCACTGCCAACGGATTTTCAGTTGCTTAGTAGTACTACAATATAGGAGAAACGTTTTAATTTAAAACTATAAAATAATTCTAAATTTTCAAAACATAATTCAACAAAAACCTTCGGTTTGCTCGTTGGTATGATATGGAACCTAAAATTCAATATTTGATATCATCTGTTATTGTCTGTGTATGTGCTTCATATTGCATTATATACAAATAAAACAGATAAATATACTGCTAATGAAGTCCATTATTAAACGTTTGCTAACTTTGATTTCCCTCTGTGCATTGGATTCACGAACGGTGCTTGTTTTTCGCGACTACAATGAATTGCAAGTGAGGCGCGTCATTTCTGCAGTTTCATTTAGTCTTTAAAACAACCTTTCAATATGGAAAAAGATTTTCACATGAAAATCTCAAAGAATATTTTAAAAGGTAACATTTAATTTTTTTATTAGTCATAGATTTTTATATTTTCAAAATGATAGAAACCTCGAGTTTATACTTTCGGTTTTTTATATGTAATATTTATGTAGTTGAGCACAAAATTTTTACTAACAGTGTAGCTGGAATCCATTGGATAGAGAACTTCTCGATAAGGAGATTTGCCCTGCACAGAGAACTGCGGTTCGCCCTGATACGGTGGCTGATGTTTTGTAACTTGCGTTCAATAGTTTTACTCACAATGGAAGCGATTCTTTGCCGTTTTCCTACGTTGCATCCAGGACACAAGTTCTCCATATGATACAGGATGAACGAACCGGTGGCTGCTTTCCAACCAATCGGATGGAAGAAGTATATCACCCTCTCCACTCTTGTGTTGTGGTACAAATACTATCGAGCTGTTGCAGTGGTTGTTTTGTGGTGCGAGAGTGTTTAAAGATAATGATGAAGATTTATAGAGAATTTATGCGCTTGCTATAAAGTGGAGTACATTCTGTGGTACCGTAATTTATCACATGCGGTTGTTTGATTAACTTGCGGTGTATGAAGACTCAATTATGATTTTAGTGCGGAGAGCATGAAAGATGATTGCAATTATATCTATTTTCTGCATTATCGGTACGGTTTAGGATTGAAGTGTGTGTTGGTTGCTAAGTGGTTTGGAAATTATAGTTTTTTGAAGTTAACAATCATTCAATTGTAGAATATTTGTTCTCACAAAAAAACAACCTTCCAGTGCATCCATTGCAGAGCACTTTATTATAAATCTTCTCGTTCATTAAATGCAAATAAACCGAAGATATGGTTCATGCAACGCACGCAACAACAATTATACAACAGAATCGCATAATACGTCTACGAGATAAGCGTTTGCGTAAACACAAGGAATTATAAGTCAATTTAGGATGAGCACCACTAAAATCCTTACGCAATCTCGACAACTTCGTAACACAGCCAACAGAAGGGAACATTGGTAAAAATGCCATCGCATACTGTGGCGATGTGGATCCACATTGGGGGTGGAGGCTGCGGCTTCGCTCGGTTGCAAGCAGAAGCTAAGAATCCCAAACAAAGTGGCATCCTTGGCTCTCACGTGCTCTGCTACGCTCTACGGTAATGGAGCGAACACATTTATTCAGCTTCTTGCACCACAGGATGTCTGCGTTTGGATTACTTTCCGCTGTGCGATAATGATATTTTGATACTGTATATGTACGCAGCAGCATGCCATCATCGTCTTCGCTGTTTTCGTCGCTGCTCTGAGCATACCCACTTGGTACAGGTTGACGGGAGTTATCTTCGGGATTATCGTGCTTTTAAGGTATGAGGCGCTTTGATGGAAGATGGTTACGCGGGTAAGAGGTTCGATGATGTCACGCTACAGCACTGTCTGTGCGGCATTGATTGCGTCCTTTAGGTGTTAGAGGCACTAAATATTGTTATCGATAGTATTAGTAACCACACGGCAGTCCAGGATGGTGTTTGAACCACTATAAAAAAAAAATAATTCGCACAGTTTTGTAAACTTTAATATATTTTAATCATCATCATCTTTTTATGCACAAACTGGTGAAATTGGGTACACTGAGGTCGCTTTTTACGCGGTTGGTTGTACCGCATTCAAAAGATCAGATTCGATATATTTATACTAAACTTATTTGATACCGCTTACAAATAATCTTCTGAATCGAGTAAAAATAATCCGCGTTATTGTGAAAATATCCCGTTTAAAAAAACGCATCAAAACAACCCGCGTAAAAAGCGACCCCAGTGTATTTAATACTTTTTCATTGCCTTTTTTTCGATTTATATGTCTAAAAACTTTTTGTCAAATTTATCAAAATAAACACCTCTCATAAACACCGCTAATCATCTTTGAGCAACCCACTTCCTCGGTAGTGGAATTTCCATCAGTGCATTCCTTTGGAGCGTAACATTTTGCCAGCAGTGCCGTGGGTAAATTCTTGCATCGTGTACACGCAGCACACGGAACGATCCTTGCACGGCGAAGATTATCCCGCAGGGCACGAATGTCGTCTGTTACGCACCGTTTGATGCCACTGCATGGCCACCAAGAATGACTAGTTGTCAAATATTAGCATAGATGTTTGAAGGCATACACGTTCTTCTCGATGTTTGATAGAAACCAAGGGCATTTGGTTTATGTTTAGCCTGCTGCAGCAATGAAGGTCGATTTTCGCGGTAATATTTAATTAGATTTGCTGTGAACCAACACGATTTTAGCTTCAAGGCAAAGTTGAAGAAATTATGAATTCGTTTTAAATTAAAGTACGAGTAATTTTTTCAGGTATGATGAACGGTTAGTCTAATAATTCTTAATATGGTTTTCAGTCTTCTAAGCACAGAATTAGGATCTTTAGCGGATGTAGTTTCACGAGTCTATGCAGACTTCGAATTGTACAATAAAACTTTGGAACCATACAGAAAAACAACTGGTACATCCACCACAGTCCTGACTCCTCATTTGTCAACATTTGCACAAATCATTCAACAACAGAAAGAAGCGACTGGAAAGACGAAACCGAGCAAATGCTTGCCCGTTTTTTTCCACTCGCTTAGAATCTCTACGATTGAAACCACGGCTCCGACCCGTGGATCAGTAAAACGGATATTTTTCCATCGGCATTTTGTTCGTTTGCTTTGTTACTTGGCGAACCAAAGTTTCCAGCGCGGAAATCCACTCCGGAGTCCCTTCAGAGGTCCTTTCTTCGATAGCGGAAAAGTGCCCGGGAAACGTACACACTGCAATGCAGTACCCACCGCACCATGCTAAACTGTGGCAAGGGACCTGGCCTTTCTCTGTGCGGGAGTGATACCGAAGCACACGCGTTCATTTCCACTTATATGGGATGGCGTATTGTGTTCGTGTTTTCCATTTTATTGTGCGAGTCTGCACCTGGGCAAAGCCGAGCTGTTGTTGCGAACGAAACTCTCGTCAGTAGCAAAAGGAATACTCCTGCTCCTGATAACAAATAAGTAAAATGTGTGTCCGATGAATGGGCAACCAGGCTGCGGGGAAGAACCGAGTAAAGCGGATCTACTGTTGGGGGTATTTGATATGTTTAAATTGACTGTAACTGATGAATGACTCAATTTATTCTACACTACCAGATTGTTGCTATTTGTTTTTTTTAAACACTATTAAAACGACATTAAAAAATTATTTTAATATTTAGCTTCGAAAGACCCACACACGTTTTTCTCCCACTAAAAGTCCAGGGTCGAATAAAGTCTGCGATACAACATCGTGACGGATGACATCCCTTTGGAATCCTCATAGTATTCGGCAGTAGTCGCACTGCATATCCTGCTGGGAGTTCTAGGACTACACACACACACACACACACACACACACACACACACACACACACACACACACACACACACACACACACACACTCACTCTATCTCTCTTTTCTATCTCGGAACGAACAAACCCGTTGCGGTGAAGGTACGTTTCATGTGGTTACGTAGCAGTAGTACTTCGAAAGGCAACAATAAAGATAGAATAAATTGCACCGTCCAGTAGGATCTAGTAGCAGGTTTCTAGCCCGAGTCCAGCCTGAGTGCTTTTGTTCAGCGAAACCAGCACGACGACGTCACACACATCGAGCCGCGCGCCGGAGGTTTCCCTCTCTGATGATGGCTTGTTTGCATTTCATAAAGTTTATTGTCTGTGTAATGGCAGCATTTATCACATTTGCATATGTTCTGAAATTTGCATATGAGAGCGCGAGCGAGCGGTGTGCTGGCCGGGCCGGGAAATTGGTTAATGGTGATGACGATAATAGATGCCGATAGAGAGATCGTCGCATATAATATGATAATTGCTATGTCAATTGTTTGCTTTTAGTTTGTCGGGTTGCAGAAGTAGAATTAATATTGATGAATGTTTCTATGATTGTTAAAGCGGAAAGCTGGTGGGTCACTTGAAAAGCTGACTCAGTCAAGCACACATATTGGAATGAAGATGTATGAAAAAAGTCGTAGCACACTGTTAGATACATTAGATATTTTTTTTAATCGAATAAATGAACGCTGATTTCCCTATCAACGATCGTTGCACTCTGCTCTAATGGGTCAATTCAGGTTTTAATCCATCGTACTTCATTTGTGAAACTATATTGCACTTTTTGTCATGACACGAAATGTGATCTTCATGTAGTGTTCTATTCTGCAAGTGTTTTTTTAAATAATGTGACATTTATTGTATAACATCGAAGTTTCATTTAATGGCACGTTTAGTCTAACTAGCGAGATAATGATCTATTTACTTCTGTGTCAGATCAGTTGCTTAGATTATGACTGAATAGATCTTAGTACTCTCATGGGTTTATATACAATGCACACTGGGCTAGGAATGAAATCTATCATTTGTACAAAGTTGAGTTGGACTCTAAAACGGTATCTGAATTCGATTTTCGTCCTCTGCGTATCATTTTGGATCCAAAAAAAAACTTATTTTGATAATTTTCAGAAACCAGAAGACGCCATCTTAGATTTCGAAATGGCGTCTGGATTTAATTTTAATCATAATAATCATTTTTGATTGTATTCTTGCAATCGGAATTTGCTACTTAATATTCCAAAATACCGTAAGAAGTCGGCTTATGGATTCTGAGCATCATCCCAATTACGTAAATATCCATATTGGGTATTTGTTTAATTCAGGAAACCAGAGTCACCATCTTGGATTTTATAATGGTATCTGCAGTCGATTTTCAAACTCTGGGTATTATTTTGGTTCCAAAAACAACCATAATGGGTGTTATTTGGTTATTTCCGGAAATCTTAGGTCGCCCTTTTGAATTTCAAAATGGTGTCTGATTTTGAGTTTCGGTCACTGAATAGAAATTATCTAGAAATTATCCCGGTTCCGAAAATACGCATATTGGATGATGTTCGATTTTGTTATCAGCTCTGATTGTTTGGCATTTTTTAATAGTTCAATAGTTCACGATATAACATAACAATTTGATGGCATGGACGCGTAACTAGCACTGGTCAACACGGGTCAACTAAGGGCCACCCTGAGGCTCAAAAACCAACTCTCACGTAAGTTGACGCGTTTTGATAATGACTAGAGGCCCCAAAGTTCACAAAATTGGTTACAAAGCTTTAATCTTTCTGGGACAGCTGTTCAAGCTATAGGACAGCCTTTTTTGGCGCTTTTGTTGACCAGTGTGATTTTCCAATGGATTCGGACAAACAAGACAGACAGGACAGACAGGGCAGTCAGAGAGACAGGCAGACAGGACAGACAAACAGACAGGACAGACAACAGACAGGACAGACGAACAGACAGGACAGACTGCCAGACAGGACAGACAGATAGACAAGACAGACAGGACAGACAGACAGACAGGACAGACAGGACAGACAGACTGATAAACAGACAGCCAGACAGGACAGACAGACAGACAGGACAGACAAACAGACAGGACAGACAAACAGACAGGACAGACAGATAGACAGGACAGACAGATAGACAGGACAGACAGATAGACAGGACAGACAGATAGACAGGACAGACAGGACAGACAGGACAGGACAGACAGACAGATTTTATAGATCTATAGATTATATAGATTTTATTGATTTTATAAATATTATAGATTTTATAGAATTTATAGAGTTTATAGATTTTATAGATTTTATAGATTTCATAAATTTTATGGATATCAAAGATTCTATAGATCTTTTTAATGATCTATATTTTAAAGCTTTTTTGGATTTCTTAGACTTAGAACTTATCTATAAACCGTAGAAAGTATTGGCCATCACTGGCTTCAATTTTGTTCCATCTTTATGGTAGAACTGGAATACCGTTATAAATAAAGTGTTCGTCTTCTGAAGCAATCTACGAATCGAGCCATTTTTTGATGTTTTTCAATAGAACTGATCATTCAGAACATTTGCCATCGAACGGAACAAGTAATAATCGGACGGTGCAATATCTGCGGTAGAACTTCCCATTTGGGTTTTTTTTTGTAAGTTTTTACAGCTTTGGCAGTATGCGACCGAGCGTTGTCATGCAATAGAATCACTTTTTCGTACCTCCTTTCGTATGGCCTTCCGTGGCCGTTCCACGCGCAGTGCTTGGTTTAATCGCATAAGTTGAAGTCGATACCATCCCCCAATGATGGTTTCGTTCGGTTTACTAACTCATATTTGATAACACTGACCTGCTTCCGATAAATACACAGCATTACCTGCGCAGATTCGACGATGTAGAAGCATGACCGGGCAGTTTCCATGACTTTTTTTCTTTGGGTTACTGTAATGAATCAATTTTTCATCCTCTAACACGATTTTATGAAAAAAAAACCTTTCCTTTTCTGCCGCTTGAGTTACTCACAGGCGACAAAACGACGCATCTCGTCCCTTAGTTTCAAATCAGAAACAAACCCAAGTTTCTTGTTGCTGAATCATTTCCAAATCTTGCAATCGAATAGAAATGGTTCGGCGGGTAGCTCCTAATACCGGAGCAAGCTGTTCCTGCGTTTGGCATAGATCCTCATCGAGAGATTCATACAATTCAGCGTCTTCAAAGGTTTTTGCTGTTCCTTCCCTTGGACAGTCGTCAACATCGAAATTACCGCTTTTAATGTGACGGAACCAATCAAGGCACATTGTTTTACATAGAGCATTTCAATACGATATTCAACTCTCGATGCCCGTTTATTTGAATGAAATGGAAAAAGTAACATTTCCCGCAAAAGATTATAATTTGGCACGAAATCACACATTTTCACACAATAGATATTTCATAATCTACCTGTGCTTACTTCTGGCGCCATCTATTTACAAATAGCGAGAGCTTGGTTGCGTCCCTAATAAATAATATTTGTTGATATATCGATATGAAATTATCATAAATGTGTTTTCCCATATCTAAAGATTATTTCAGGTTTATGCGTCTAAAAAAATATGGTTTTTATTGAATTTATAGATTTTTTCAATTTTTTTCAATTTTTTTTGATTACTTTTAGTGACTCTGATATCTTTGCTCAACGCAGTTTAAAAGTTTTAGTGTATTAATTTTTATTACATTTTATTGGATATCTGTAGAATAAGACTATTGTTTAATTGTTTTGAGCTTGAGCTTGATTGATCACCACCGGTTGCCACTTCGTTACTGACCAGGATCGATTGGAGTTGTAAATCGAATTTAGTGATTGCTGCTTGGGATTTAGCTTTTCGATGTGCATCTCCAATAACTCCTGCATGCTGATCAGTACCGACGCCTGCCGGTCCAGAACGTAGATCAAAGGAAGGAAGGAAAGGGGTGTTAGTTTGATACTTGTTGTTACTAGAGGCCGGATATACTCCTGCACACTCCACAAGCACCACGGGTATAGGAATTTCGTGTTAGTTGTTTGTCGCGTTTCTTCTCTACATACGATAAAACTCTTGGCGGTATTTATGGGCACTCGTCCACTAAGATACTTTTCGCGAACCTATTTTCTATGTATCTAAGACGTTTTGTTTCATTGATTAAGGATTTTAGGAGTACGACGGGAATTGAATGATGCTATATATATATATATATATATATATATATATATATATATATATATATATATATATATATATATATTTTTTTTTTTTTTTTACGAGAAACTTGAATTTGAACACAAAACCTATTGCGCGAACAAAACAACTATTGGGCCAAAATACCTTGCAAGTAATAGGTGATGCGCGAAGTATTAAGGTATTCATTCATCTATATTTTACGACATTTCCTTAAATTAAAAGATATCTCATGTCAATTTCATGAAAAGTATTTCTGTGAATACTGTACATGCGAAATATCCTAACATCCGAATGTGAATCGTTTTCTAAAGATTCGTTTATCCCGCGAGCTACCTCATCATACCCTCAATACTTACAATATTAATTGTGATTTGATACCTACTGAATTTATAAACTTGAAAACTCTCATGCATACAAAGCGTAACCGATGAGGATTATTATGTTTTGGCAAACGTTTGCACAGTTTTTCATTCATCTATCTCGAATCTAATCTAACTCGAATAGTTGCTCATTCAATCGAAACAGTGAAACTAGCTAAATGGAATCACATTTATTGTTTTCCGGCAGAATTTATTTCTAGGTCAGACGCAAACAAAAGAAAAACCGACTCTCGACCTGACATTTTTTAGTCAACGCAACACAAGAAAATATACATCTAGAATTTTAAAATTGGCAAAATGCATGCATTTCAAGCTCAAAAAGTATATAAAATGCGTATTGGCTCGGGTAATAATGTATTATTTCAAATCAATTGACAAAATGCCTAAACATTATTATGGTCAATATTTAATTTTTATCTATTTTTCAAAAGCTAGAGAAGTTATAAAACAAAAACTTATGAGATCATCAGAAATCTGTCCGTGGACTCTGAAAGATATGCTCTGCACAGTAGGCGGCACTTGCTGGCACCAGCAGCAAAAATTTTGCATCCCAATACATAAGAAATAAGAAACACAAACTCAGGTATTTGGCATGTCTGTTTCGACATTCATCACGTATGTCAACCTAACACTCACCAAAACAACCACAACACACACACACTTCAAAGGCGTTAACAACTGTCAACAGTTTCTTCGTACGGCGGAATTACATTTTTCATCAGACAAACACGAGTAGGTATTCCATTTTGAAGCCAGATCGGCAACACCATCAGATCTTACATATATAAGAAAAAAGAGCTCTTAAGACGCAACAATAGCACGTAATTTTCCAATTGATTTTTTTTCCAATTGGAATGTTGTCATATTGAAGATGGATGAAGTAATTTTCAGTCTAAATGAGCTATTAAAACATTCATTTATAAAAGGGATACTTAGCTTCTGGTTTCCGAATGTTCAAAGGAGAAAAAGATTCTTAATAGTCGGAATACATTATCTGATTTCCGATTTCACTACCGAAATGATTGACTTGTAGGTTACATGCTCTCGCTCCCGCTCTCTCTCGAACACTTTACATGAACTATCACCAAGGAAACGAGAAACAGCAGACATATTTTGGCATGTCGACAGAAGCAGCATCTTTGAATCAAATTTCCACTTGCAAGTTTGCTTGTCCTGACGAATTTCACGGATTTCACACGCGGCGTACCGGACTTAATAAGCCTGATTGAAATTATTGATTTTTTGACCCAAAAATCATGGAAAAATCACTAATATTCGTAACGATTTTTAACGCGTTGCAGCCGTTCAGTACTGTGCTGCCAGATCCTCTCTAAGACTATTGTTTAATTGTTTTGTATAAAAACTGAGCCTCGAATCGAAACAGGATATTTTTTTTTCTTCATCTATAGTTTATTTGACACGGCACAAATACAATTCAATGTTTAACGGCGCCAATTATATCTGGTAGCTTACTTTCTAAAGTATCTTAATAACTAAAAGCAAATTTTTTATCCTCGCTGTCGACTACGAGCTGAAACTAAATCTAACTTAAAGCTAGAATATTTTGCATTAAAAGCACAGGTTTGCTGTTTGATGCTTTTCATTGCCATAGGTAAGCAGCATATTAAATTTGTTCCGCTGCTGGGCCAAGATATTACGGACTGGCATATTGGGTTGTTTCCATCGGGCCTTGAGAGTATCGTGCGGGTCTGATTGCTGTTTCCGGATCCGGGGTCTTAACGTGTTCTTGTCGTTTGGTTGGATGTAGGCGGAAGGGGATAGGACTAAACTGGGGCGTGGATGGATTTCAGGAAAACGTATATAAGGGACATGTAGGATAGGTCACGGCTCGCCAAGACATCACGAACAGGAACAGCCGGCTGCCTACCTTCGGCCTGCAGGGAAGCTATTAATCTAGACCTGGCGTCACGGTGTACAGGGCATGACCAAACAACGTGCTCTATGTCGTGATAACCTTCACCACAGGCACAGATACCACTCTCCCCGAGCCCAACACGACGGAGATGCGCGTCAAATCTATAGTGATTGGACATAAGCCGGGACATCACGCAAATGAAATCCCGACCTACATCCAACCCCTTGAACCACGGGTTCGTCGATACCTTGGGGATTATGGAATGTAACCACCTTCCCAGTTCCCCCTTGGTCCAAGAATTTTGCCAACTGATGATCGTATTCTGACGTACAAATGCGAAAAATTCATTAAAGGCAATTGGTCTTTCATAAATATCACCGTTTGTTGCGCCCACCTTAGCCAAAGAGTCCGCTTTCTCATTACCCGGTATCGAGCAGTGAGAAGGGACCCACGCTAAGGTAATCTGAGTAGATTTTTCGGATAAAGCACTCAGATGTTCCCGTATTTTCCCCAGGAAATACGGAGAGTGCTTAACATCTTTCATCGATCGGAGAGCCTCAATGGAACTGAGACTGTCCGTAAAGATGAAATAATGGTCCGTGGGCATTTTTTCCATAATCCCTAGGGTGTACTGAATTGCAGCTAATTCTGCGACGTAAACAGAAGCAGGATTATCGAGCTTATGGGAGACGGTTAAATTGTTATTGAAGATACCAAAGCCAGTGGACCCATCAAGAAGTGATCCGTCAGTGTAGTACATATTGTCGCAGTTGATGTTTCGATATTTATTGGAAAAAATTTTAGGGATCTGCTGCACGCGTAAATGATCCGGGATACCACGAGTTTCTTCTATCATGGATGTATCGAAAAACACAGTAGAATCAGAAGTATTTGATAAGTCGACACGATTTGGAATATTCGAAGAAGGGTTAATATTTTGGGACATGTGATTGAAATACAATGTCATAAAACGGGTTTGAGAATTAAGTTCGATTAACCTTTCAAAATTTTCAATCACGGTACGGTTCAAGACCTCACATTTGATTAGAATACGAGAAGACAGGCTCCAGAAGCGGTTTTTCAATGGTAGTACTCCAGCTAAGACCTCCGAACTCATCGTATGGATCGACTGCATGCAACCTAAGGCGATACGCAAACAACGATATTGTATTCGCTCCAGTTTGATCAGATGTGTGTTTGCTGCGGAGCGGAAGCAGAAACACCCGTACTCAATAACAGACAGTATCGTTGTTTGGTAAAGCCTTATAAGGTCTCCTGGGTGGGCTCCCCACCATTGTCCGGTTATTGTACGAAGAAAATTCACTCTTCGTTGACATTTTTTCATCAGATACCTCACGTGACAACCCCAGGTGCTTTTAGAGTCGAACCAGACACCAAGATATTTGTGTACCAAAACCTGAGAAATCGTTTTACCCATTAATTGTGTTTGGAGCTGAGCAGGTTCATGCTTCCTAGAAAAAACTACTATCTCAGTCTTCTCCGGAGAGAATTCGATACCTAGCTGTAAAGCCCAAGCAGACAAATTGTCCAAGGTATCTTGCAATGGTCCTTGCAAATCGGCAGCTTTGGCTCCTGTAACAGAGATTACACTGTCGTCTGCAAGTTGTCTTATCGTGCATGAATTTGCCAGACTTTCGTCGATGTCATTTACATAAAAGT
Source organism: Wyeomyia smithii (assembly GCF_029784165.1). Classification (NCBI taxonomy): domain Eukaryota; kingdom Metazoa; phylum Arthropoda; class Insecta; order Diptera; family Culicidae; genus Wyeomyia; species Wyeomyia smithii. The sequence goes on from NC_073696.1 coordinate 45,200,371, forward strand.
TGTAAAGAAGGGGGCTTAAACATGAGCCCTGGGGAAGACCCATGTAGCTGATACGAAAAGTTGCCAAATCGCCGTGCGTAAAATGCATGTGCTTTTCGGACAACAAATTGTGCAAAAAATTGTTCAAAATTGGAGAAAATCCTTGTCGGTGAAGTTTACCCGAAAGAATGTCAATAGAAACGGAATCAAAAGCCCCCTTAATGTCCAAGAACGCAGACGCCATTTGTTCTTTGCGAGCATACGCCAGCTGAATATCTGTTGAAAGCAACGCAAGACAATCATTCGTCCCTTTGGCACGGCGGAAGCCAAATTGAGTATCTGAAAGCAGACCATTTGATTCGACCCAATGGTCTAAACGACGGAGTATCATTTTTTCCATCAATTTCCGGATACAGGATAGCATTGCAATCGGCCTATAAGAGTTGTGATCAGAAGCTGGTTTCCCTGGTTTTTGGATGGCGATCACCTTCACTTGCCTCCAATCCTGCGGTACAATGTTTTGCTCCAGGAACTTATTGAACAAGTTCAACAAGCGCCTCTTGGCATTGCCGGGTAGATTCTTCAACAAGTTGAATTTGATTCTATCTAACCCAGGCGCGTTATTGTTACAGGACAGGAGGGCAACTGAAAATTCTGCCATCGTAAAAGGTGATTCTATCGCGTCGTGGCCCGGAGACGCATCTCGAACAATGTTTTGCTTAGGAACAGAGTCCGGACATACTTTCCTGGCAAAATCAAATATCCACCGCCTTGAAGACTCCTCGCTTTCATTGACCGTTACGCGATTCCGCATTCTTCGGGCTGTGTTCCAAAGAGTGCTCATCGATGTCTCACTCGACGTCTCGTTCACGAACCGACGCCAATATCCGCGTTTCTTTGCTTTAGCCAAACTTTTAAGCTTGGTATCAAGCTCCGAATACCGTAAATAGTCGCCAGGTATACCTCCCTTCTGGTAGGCCTTAAACGCGTCGGATCTTTGCGTGTAGACATCGGAGCACTCTTGGTCCCACCACGGAGTGGGAGGCCGTTCTTTGATCGTTACGCCGGGATATTTCTTCGTTTGGGCTTGCAACGCGGCGTCGAGAATCAAGCCCGCGAGGAGGTTGTATTCTTCAAGTGGTGGATGATGTTGAATCGACTCGACCGCTTTTGAAATCATTTCCTCGTATAACTTCCAATCGACATTCCGTGTGAGGTCATACGGAATGTCAATTGGTCGCATGCGAGTCGACCCGTTAATAATTGAAATAAGAATAGGCAAATGGTCGCTACCGTGAGGATCAAGGATTACCTTCCATGTGCAATCCAACCGTAGCGCATAAGGATAGATCCAAAGCGCTTGGGCGCGCTGGAGGTTTCGGGATACGTGTCATTTCACCGTTGTTTAAAATAGTCATGTCGAAGTCATCGCAAAGGTTATAGATTAAAGAGGAGCGGTTATCATTGTATGGGGAACCCCAAGCCACGCCATGAGAGTTGAAGTCTCCCAAAACCAAACGTGGCGCGGGAAGAAGTTCTATTAAATCAAAGAGCAGCTGTTGCCCAGCCTGTGCTCTGGGAGGAATGTATATTGAGGCAATACAAAGCTCTTTACCTTGTATTGTCATTTGACATGCGACAACTTCGATGCCTGGAATCGAGGGGAGGTTAATACGATAGAAAGAATAGCACTTTTTAATCCCTAAAAGTACTCCTCCATATGGGGTGTCTCGATCAAGGCGAATAATATTAAAATCATGGAAGTTGAGATCAATATTTGAAGTAAGCCAAGTTTCACAAAGGGAAAATGCATCGCATTTGTTTTTATTTATCAAAACTTTAAACGAATCAATTTTTGGTAAAATACTTCTACAATTCCACTGTAAGACAGAGATAGAATCCTTCATATACGCAGTTGAATTAGGCATCGAAGGATACAATCGCTGCAAGGAGGGGCCATTGGGCAGTCAACTGCTTCAAAAATGATCTAACTGTTGGGAGGAATGCTGTAAGAAAAATTTTAATTGGATCGGGTATATTGAAATTTTCAAAAATCCAGTCCACAATGTCAGAAAATTTCACTAATCCAGAGGTTGTTTCATCAACTGGATGTGCAAAAGGAACAACTGGGGTTTTAGATGTTCCTGGCAGTGCTGGGAACTCCTTCTGGGACTTTAAATTTGCAAGCCCAGGAGGAGTTTGCTTCGGTTTTTCCGCAGCACTGTTTGGTTTGTTCGTACTTTTCATTACACTTTGGGAAATCTTAGGACCTTTACGGGGAAGTTTAGGAGAAGAAACATTTTTCCTCTTCCTAGACTCCCCAGGATTGGCATAAGATGTTCCCGCTGATGAATCGTCAGAATCGGTTTCATCGGAGGGCAACAGATCAAAGGGGTTCGATGTTATGGTAGAAGTGGTCACGGTCTTCTTCAGCATCTCGCGCTGCATGAGATCACTGACCACGACACGGAGCTTGTTAGGTCGGACCTTGGAAATTTCGGTCACGGCCTTGTACCCCTTCGTCAGGTCTTTTGAAATTTGCAGTATGTTTAATCGCTTTGAATTCACTCCTGCCTTTGGACGAAAATAAACAGTATAGCTGCCCTGTTGAGATCCGTCCGGGTAAAGCCTGGGGCGAGGGGGGACTGGAGAATGAACAGGGGAGGGGGTAACAGAAGGGTCAGGGTCAGGGGGGTTCGGGGATGGTGGCACGGGAGGCGAGGGATCTATATCCATCGCGCTAAATGTAGCGCACTAGCGAACTAGCGCCGACAAGAACACGTACCTCTTTACTTATTCTTTCCAGCAGTGGTTGTCCGATCGTTCGAAGCTGCACCCAAAGCAGCCAGCAGCACCAGTACAGCAGCACCAATACAGCCACCAGCAGTGAGCCGGGTGTGAGATCACTCAGCACAGCGACACGGACTCGACTGTCAACTGATGGCCTTGAATAATACACTCTTTTGTTTGGCTATTCGTACACACGGACCGGATTGTAATAGAACGACCACTTTGCACGTCCGTTTCTGTCGAGTGTTCGACGCGGAATGAAACAGGATATGTTTATTCAGAAATTTTAAAATTTCAATCAACAAACCGTTTAAACCATTCTGTGCCGAACACGCATCAGTATCGGACGTGTTTGGTGATCGCTCCGATAGAATATAAAACAAAAGACGTGTGAACAAGTGTTGGCATTGTTTGCCTGGTCGAGTGAAATAAATCCGGGTTCAAGGTCGCGCCTTTGTGCAACTGTTTCGCATCGTGACTACCAGCTGGTGCGTAAGCCGATTTGGCTGCTGGCTGAATTGTGCTACAGCAGTGGACGAGACACAAAAGAGGAAAAAGAAGAAGCCATCAGTTGACAGTGAGTTGTATCGCTGTGTGGAGTGATCTCACACCTGGCTCGCTGCTGGTGGCTGTTTGGTGCTGCTGTATTGGTGCTGCTGGCTGTAACGGCTGCAACTTCGAACGATCGGACAACCAACCTTACTGGAAGGGAGAAGTAAAAAGGTACGTGCTCTTGTCGGCGCTAGTGCGCTAGACTTAGCGGGATGGATGTAGATCCCTCGCCTCCCGCGCCACCATCCCCGAACCCCTCTGACCCTGACCCTTCTGTTACCCCCTCCTCTGTTCATTCTTCAGTCCCCCCTCGCCCCAGGCTTTACCCAGACGGAGCCCAGGGCAGCTATACTGTCTATTTTCGGCCAAAGGAGTACAAGGGCGTGACCGAAATTTCCAGGGTCCGGCCTAACAAGCTCCGTGTCGTGGTCAGTAACCTGAAAGAGGCCAACGATATAGCTTGCTCTGAGCTCTTCACATGCGAGTATCGCGTTTACATACCCGCACGAGACGTGGAGATCGACGGTGTCATAACCGATTCGAGTCTGTCCGTCGAGTGTATACTGGAAAGTGCCAAAGGGTGCTTTAAAAACAAAACCTGTCCCGATGTAAAGGTGCTCGACTGCAAGCAATTGCGGTCAGCATCGATCATCGGTGGCAAAACAGTATACGCCCCGTCAGACTCGTTTCGAGTTACGTTCGCCGGGTCAGCGCTACCAAGCCACGTCTCGATCCACCGGGTTCGTCTCCCTGTGCGATTATATGAGCCTCGCGTCATGAACTACCTGAATTGTAAGCAGTTAGGCCACACCGCCGCCTACTGCTGCAATAAGGCACGTTGTGGCAAGTGTGGGGAGAATCATGCGGATGATTCCTGCAGTAAAAATACTGAAAAATGCATTCGCTGTGGGGAGAGTCAGCATGAGCTCTCGACATGTGCGGTGTACATGCAGCGCAGGGATAAAATAAAGAGGTCTCTCAAAGAGCGTTCGAAGCGTTCTTACGCTGAGATGCTGAAGAAGACCGTTACCACTTCTCCCATTACATCCAACCCTTATGATCTGTTGTCCTCTGAGGAAACCGATTCTGACGATTCACCAGCGGGAACATCTTACGCCAATCCTGGGGAGTCTAGAAAGAGGAAAAATATTCCCTCTCCTAAACTTCCCCGTAAAGGTCCTAAGATTTCTCAAAGTGAAATGAAAGTTACAAGCAAACCAAACAGTGCTGCGGAAAAACCGAAGCAAACTCCTCCTGGGCTTGTAAATTTAAAGTCCCAGAAGGAGTTGGACTGGATTTTTGAAACTTTCAATGTACCCGATCCAAATAAAATTTTTCTTGCAGCATTTCTCCCAACAGTTAGATCATTTTTGAAGCAGTTGACTGCCCAATGGCCCCTCCTTGCAGCGATTGTATCCTTCGATGCCTAATTCAACTGCGTATATGAAGGATTCTATCTCTGTCTTACAGTGGAATTGTAGAAGTATTTTACCAAAAATTGATTCGTTTAAAGTTTTGATAAATAAAAACAAATGCGATGCATTTTCCCTTTGTGAAACTTGGCTTACTTCAAATATTGATCTCAACTTCCATGATTTTAATATTATTCGCCTTGATCGAGACACCCCATATGGAGGAGTACTTTTAGGGATTAAAAAGTGCTATTCTTTCTATCGTATTAACCTCCCCTCGATTCCAGGCATCGAGGTTGTCGCATGTCAAATGACAATACAAGGTAAAGAGCTTTGTATTGCCTCAATATATATTCCTCCCAGAGCACAGGTTGGGCAACGGCTGCTCTTTGATTTAATAGAACTTCTTCCCTCACCACGTTTGATTTTGGGAGACTTCAACTCTCATGGCGTGGCTTGGGGTTCCCCGATGACTTCGACATGACTATTTTAAACAACGGCGAAATGACACGTATCCCGAAACCTCCAGCGCGCCCAAGTGCTTTGGATCTATCCTTATGTTCGACGTCGCTACGGTTGGATTGCACATGGAAGGTAATCCTCGATCCTTACGGTAGCGACCATTTGCCTATTCTTATTTCAATTAATAACGGGTCGACTCGCATGCGACCAATTGACATTCCGTATGACCTCACACGGAATGTCGATTGGAAGTTATACGAGGAAATGATTTCAAAAGCGGTCGAGTCGATTCAACATCATCCACCACTTGAAGAATACAACCTCCTCGCGGGCTTGATTCTCGACGCCGCGTTGCAAGCCCAAACGAAGAAATATCCCGGCTTAACGATTAAAGAACGGCCTCCCACTCCGTGGTGGGACCAAGAGTGCTCCGATGTCTACACGCAAAGATCCGACGCGTTTTTGGCCTACCAGAAGGGAGGTATACCTGGCGACTATTTACGGTATTCGGAGCTTGATACCAAGCTTAAAAGCTTGGCTAAAGCAAAGAAACGCGGATATTGGCGTCGGTTCGTGAACAAGACGTCGAGGGAGTCATCGATGAGCACTCTTTGGAACACAGCCCGAAGAATGCGGAATCGCGTAACGGTCAACGAAAGCGAGGAGTCTTCAAGTAGGTGGATATTTGATTTTGCCAGGAAAGTATGTCCGGACTCTGTTCCTGAGCAAAATATTGTTCGTGATGCGTCTCCGGGCCACGACGCGATAGAATCACCTTTTACGATGGCAGAATTTTCAGTTGCCCTCCTGTCCTGTAACAATAACACGCCTGGGTTAGATAGAATCAAATTCAGCTTGTTGAAGAATCTACCCGGCAATGCCAAGAGGCGCTTGTTGAACTTGTTCAATAAGTTCCTGGAGCAAAACATTGTACCGCAGGATTGGAGGCAAGTGAAGGTGATCGCCATCCAAAAACCAGGGAAACCAGCTTCTAATCACAACTCTTATAGGCCGATTGCAATGCTATCCTGTATCCGGAAATTGATGGAAAAAATGATACTCCGTCGTTTAGACCATTGGGTCGAATCAAATGGCCTACTATCGGATACTCAATTTGGCTTCCGCCGTGCCAAAGGGACGAATGATTGTCTTGCGCTGCTTTCAACGGATATTCAGCTGGCGTATGCTCGCAAAGAACAAATGGCGTCTGCGTTCTTGGACATTAAGGGGGCTTTTGATTCCGTTTCTATTGACATTCTTTCGGGCAAACTTCACCGACAAGGATTTTCTCCAATTTTGAACAATTTTTTGCACAATTTGTTGTCCGAAAAGCACATGCATTTTACGCACGGCGATTTGGCAACTTTTCGCATTAGCTACATGGGTCTTACCCAGGGCTCATGTTTAAGCTCCCTTCTTTACAACTTTTATGTAAAAGACATCGACGAATGTCTGGCAAATTCATGCACGATAAGACAACTTGCAGACGACAGTGTAATCTCTGTTACAGGAGCCAAAGCTGCCGATTTGCAAGGACCATTGCAAGATACCTTGGACAATTTGTCTGCTTGGGATTTACAGCTAGGTATCGAATTCTCTCCGGAGAAGACTGAGATAGTAGTTTTTTCTAGGAAGCATGAACCTGCTCAGCTTCAAACACAATTAATGGGTAAAACGATTTCTCAGGTTTTGGTACACAAATATCTTGGTATCTGGTTCGACTCTAAAGGCACCTGGGGTTGTCACGTGAGGTATCTGATGAAAAAATGTCAACAAAGAGTGAATTTTCTTCGTATAACAACCGGACAATGGTGGGGAACCCATCCAGGAGACCTTATAAGGCTTTACCAAACAACGATATTGTCTTGTATTGAATACGGGTGTTTCTGCTTCCGCTCCGCAGCAAACACACATCTGATCAAACTGGAGCGAATACAATATCGTTTTTTTTTTTTTTTTTTTTTTTTAAGGGGGGATTTGTTAGTAGCTTAAGTATTTATGATAAATATTAGTAAATAATGAGTATGTGTGTCCAATCACAAATGGTGACTTCTCAACACTGTTAGAAATTTGTAATTTTAATTGTTAGGATTTGTTTGCTTTCGCAATTAGGACTTATCATTCGTAGGGATTTAAACCTACTTGTCAGAAAAGGGGAAGTAAACTTACAACTAACTTAATTGCTAACTTATTGGCTATAAAGAGAGCTTATCGTAGCAATTGAGGATTGCAACGATTTTTGTCGAAAATTGTTAATAATTTTATTTGACATAGCTTCTAATGGTTCAACACCAGTAAGTCTATGTAATTCGAGTGTACCAAACCAAGGAGGACGCTTCAAAATCATTTTCAGAATTTTATTCTGAATCCTTTGGAGCGTTTTCTTCCTTGTTGAACAGCAACTTGACCAGATCGGTACAGCATAAAGCATTGCTGGTCTAAAAATTTGTTTGTAAATCAAAAGTTTGTTCTTTAAACAAAGTTTAGAATTCCTGTTAATAAGAGGATATAAACATCTCGTATATTTGATGCACTTGGCTTGTATACTCTCAATGTGCTCTTTGAAAATAAGTTTTTTATCATAAATTAGTCCCAAGTACTTAACCTTGTCGGACCAACTTAAAATAACCCCATTCATCTTGACAACGTGATTATTGTTTGGCTTGAGGAAAGAAGCCCTAGGCTTATGAGGAAAAATTATCATTTGAGTTTTAGAAGCATTGGGAGAGATTTTCCACTTTTGCAAGTAGGAAGAAAAAATATCTAAACTTTTCTGCAATCGACTGCATATGACACGAAGGCTTTTTCCTTTTACGGAAATGCTTGTGTCATCGCAGAACAATGACTTTGTGCATCCTGGAGGCAAATCAGGAAGATCTGAAGTGAATATGTTGTACAGGACTGGACCCAAGACTGAACCTTGAGGTACACCTGCTCTGACAGGAAATCTATCAGATTTTGAATTCTGATAGACAACCTGCAGAGTTCGATCAGTAAGATAATTTTTTAAAATTTTGATTAGGAAAATTGGAAAATTAAAAGTTTGCAATTTCGCAATCAAACCTTTATGCCAAACACTGTCGAATGCTTTTTCTATGTCTAAAAGAGCAGCTCCAGTGGAATAACCTTCAGATTTGTTAGCTCGTATCATATTAGTAACTCTGAGCAATTGATGAGTTGTGGAATGCCCATGGCGAAATCCAAACTGTTCATTTGCAAAAATTGAATTTTCGTTGATGTGTGACATCATTCTGTTAAGAATAATTCTCTCAAACAGTTTACTTATTGAAGAAAGCAAACTGATTGGTCGATAACTTGAAACTTCAGCTGGGTTCTTATCCGGTTTTAAAATGGGAGTAATTTTTGCATTTTTCCATAATTTGGGAAAATATGCAATTTTGAAGCAGCAATTGAAAATTTTCACTAAAAATTCCATTGTGCTCTCAGGGAGATGTTTGATTAGTATATTAAAGATTCCATCGTCACCAGGTGCTTTCATATTTTTGAAATTTTAATAATTGATTTAATCTCATTCAAGTTAGTTTCAATTATTTCTGCAGGTGAAAAATTCTGGGAAGAAATTAAATCAAATTGACGTGTGACTTCATTTTCAATTGGACTCACAAAATTCAAATTTGAGTTATGAACACTCTCAAACTGCTGAGCAAGTCTTTGAGCCTTTTGTTCATTGGATACAAGAAAACGTTCACCATCTTTTAAAACTGGAATAGGCTTTGAAGGTTTCTTAAGAATCTTCGACAGCTTCCAAAATGGTTTTGAATATGGTTTCAATTTTTCAACTTTAGTCTCAAAATTTTGATTTCTCAGAAGTGTAAATCTATGTTTAATCTCTTTCTGTAAATCTTTATAAATAGTTTTAAAAACAGGGTCACGAGAACGTTGATATTGACGTCTGCGGACATTTTTCAAACGAATTAGAAGTTGAAGATTTTCGTCAATTATTGATGAATCAAATTTCACTTGAGCCTTTGGAACAGAATAATTCCTGGCATCAACAATTGCACATTTTAATGCTTCCAAAGCGGAATCAATATTCACTTCGTTTTGCAAATCAAGCTCATTATTGAAATTTCTCTCAATATGAGTTTTGTATCTTTCCCAATTAGCCTTGTTATAATTAAAAACAGAGCTCATAGGGTTTAAAACTGATTCATGTGATAAAGAAAAAGTTATTGGAAGATGGTCAGAATCAAAGTCAGCATGTGTGATCAAATCACTACATACATGACTTTGATCTGTTAGCACCAAATCAATTGTTGAAGGGTTTCTTACAGAAGAAAAGCATGTAGGACTATTCGGAGACAAAATAGAATAGTATCCTGAAGAACAATCATTGAATAAAATCTTGCCATTGGAATTACTTTGAGAATTATTCCATGAACGATGTTTAGCGTTAAAATCGCCGATTATGAAAAATTTCGAACGATTTCTGGTGAGTTTTTGTAAATCACCTTTAAAATAATTTTTGAGCTCGCGTGTGCATTGAAATGGTAAATATGCTGCGGCAATAAATAAAATCCCAAGTTCAGTTTGAACTTCAATTCCCAAAGTTTCAATAACTTTCGTCTCAAGATGGGGAAGAGCACGATGTTTGATTCGGCGATGAATAACAATTGCAACTCCACCGCCGGAACCCTGAATCCTATCATATCTATGAACCACGTAATTGGGATCATATTTTAATTTTATGTTAGGTTTCAAAAATGTTTCAGTAATAATTGCAATATGCACATTATTTACTGTTAAAAAATTAAAAAGCTCATTCTCATTGGCCTTCAATGAGCGAGCATTCCAATTTAATATTTTAATTGTTTTATTTAAAATCATTGCTAAATTTTAAATTAGAAACAATTTTAATAGTAAAATTTGTGCCTATTTGAATGGCTTCAAACATTGATTTTGCCTGCAACATGGCGTTCATAAGATCGAACATTGCCTGTTGCAAAAAAGAAAGTTTACCTGCCGTAATAGGCCCCAGGCAGTTGACATTAGAAAAAATATTTTCGGCAGCAATATTAGCTGGAGTAATAGGTGTACAATTATTTTCTAGCGTGTTTTGCTTACCCATATTAACGGTCATTTTCGAACTACCAACACTAGGCGGTATAATGTTCGAACTACCAGTAACCTGTGCATAAGTTAAACGGGTATGCAAAGGAGTAGGTAAACTATGCGTCACTGGTACGCTTGGAGAATTTTGTTTTGAAGTTGGTTTTAATTGAGAAATTGAATTTTGTTTACCTTGCCTTGCCTTAACAATTGCTAAACGGACTGGGCATTGATAAAAATTTGACATATGGTTGCCGTTACAATTCGCACAGCGAAAATTTTTACTCTCTTTCACAGGACATGTGTCCTTTTTGTGAGAAGAGTCTCCACAATTAAGACATTTTTGGTCCATGTTACAGAATTTGGAACCATGGCCATAACGTTGGCAAGTACGGCATTGGGTGATATGCTTTTCACCTCCGCCATACTTCCTATAAGTTTCCCACTTTACACGCACATTATACAATGCATGTGCTTTTTCAAAAAATTTTAAGTTGTTAACCTCATTGCGGTTAAAATGAATTAAATAATTAACAAGGGAAATTCCAGTTCTCTGACTGTTTTCGCCTCGTGATTTTTGTTTCATTAGAATTACTTGGGTAGGGGCTATGCCAAGTAATTCTGTTAAAGTAAGTTTGATCTCATCAACGGTTTGATCGTTGGTGAGACCTTTCAAGACAACCTTGAACGGCTTGGCGTTCTTGGTGTCATATGTAAAAAATTTGTACATCTTGTCAGTTAAATACTGAACAAGACGATCACGACCCTTTACTGAGTCGGCTAATAAGCGGCATTCACCTCTACGGCCAATTTGATAGGTAACTTTAACGTCAGAAACAAACGTTGAAAGTTCCTTTTTGAATATATTAAATTCAGAAGAAATAGTTACCACAATAGGTGGAACTTTCTCCTTTTTTAAAGATTTTATATTTTGTATAGTTTCATTATTGGTAACTTCCATTTCACCAGCTTCTTGCTCAGGCAAAATATCAAAAGGATTGTCACTACAGACACTCGATGTGTCAGAAAGAGATGCCTCTCTTTTCCTCCCCGCAGCGATGCGAGGTTTCTTTTTCCGTCCAGCCATTTCAGGTGATGCGAAAAAAGTTAAAACAAATGTTAAATTTAAAAGTAGGTAGTCTTGAGAAAGACTGATGGGAAATAACTTTCAGGTAGTGTTTAAAAGACACACTGACAAAACACAAACTTTGAAGCTATAGGCAGTCAAAGACCAGTCCACAAGCAACCGAAAAAACGTCTGACCTGTAGGACAGTTCAAGACGCACTGAATACAATATCGTTGTTTGCGTATCGCCTTAGGTTGCATGCAGTCGATCCATACGATGAGTTCGGAGGTCTTAGCTGGAGTACTACCATTGAAAAACCGCTTCTGGAGCCTGTCTTCTCGTATTCTTATCAAATGTGAGGTCTTGAACCGACCCGTGATTGAAAATTTTGAAAGGTTAATCGAACTTAATTCTCAAACCCGTTTTATGACATTGTATTTCCATCACATGTCCCAAAATATTAACCCTTCTTCGAATATTCCAAATCGTGTCGACTTATCAAATACTTCTGATTCTACTGTGTTTTTCGATACATCCATGATAGAAGAAACTCGTGGAATCCCGGATCAGCATCGTGGAATCCCGCGTGCAGCAGATCCCCAAATTTATTCCAATAAATATCGGAACATCAACTGCGACAATATGTTCTACACTGACGGATCACTTCTTGATGGGTCCACTGGCTTCGGTATTTTCAATAACAATTTAACCGTCTCCCATAAGCTCGATAATCCTGCTTCTGTTTACGTCGCAGAATTGGCTGCAATTAAGTACACCCTAGGGATTATCGAAAAAATGCCCACGGACCATTATTTCATCTTTACGGACAGTCTCAGTTCCATTGAGGCTCTCCGATCGATGAAAGATGTTAAGCACTCTCCGTATTTCCTGGGGAAAATACGGGAACATCTGAGTGCTTTATCCGAAAAATCGTTTCAGATTACCTTAGCGTGGGTCCCTTCTCACTGCTCGATACCGGGCAATGAGAAAGCGGACTCTTTGGCTAAGGTGGGCGCAACAAACGGTGATATTTATGAAAGACCAATTGCTTTTAATGAATTTTTCGCACTTGTACGTCAGAATACGATCATCAGTTGGCAAAATGCTTGGACCAGAGGGGAATTGGGAAGGTGGTTACATTCCATAATCCCCAAAGTATCGACGAACCCGTGGTTCAAGGGGTTGGATGTAGGTCGGGATTTCATTTGCGTGATGTCCCGGCTTAAGTCCAATCACTATAGATTTGACGCGCATCTCCGTCGTGTTGGGCTCGGGGAAAGTGGTATCTGTGCCTGTGGTGAAGGTTATCACGACATAGAGCATGTGGTTTGGTCATGCCCTGTACACCGTGACGCCAGGTCTAAATTAATAGCTTCCCTGCAGGCCGAAAGTAGGCAGCCGGCTGTTCCTGTTCGTGATGTCTTGGCGAGCCGTGACCTATCCTACATGTCCCTTATATACGTTTTCCTGAAATCCATCCACGCCCCAGTTTAATCCTATTCCCTTCCGCCTACATCCAACCAAACGACAAGAACACGTTAAGACCCCGGATCCGGAAACAGCAACTAGACCCGCACGATACTCTCAGGTCCCGAGGGAGACAACCCAATATGCCAGTCCGTAATATCTTGGCCCAGCAGCGGAACATATTCAATATGCTGCTTACCTATGGCGATGAAAAACCATCAAACAACAAATCAGTGCTTTTAATGCAAAACATTCTAGCTTTAAGTTAGATTTAGTTTCAGCTCGTAGTCGGCAGCGAGGATAAAAAATTTGCTTGTAGTTATTAAGATACTTTAGAAAGTAAGCTACCAGATATAATTGGCGCCGTTAAACATTAAATTGTATTTGTGCCGTGTCAAACAAATTATAGATGAAGAAAAAAAAAACGTTGAAAAATTCGTGTCTCAACAATTTCTTTTTAACTACTGCTGATCAAAAACAAGCTTTCGGACTTGGTTTAAATTCACGAATTTAAGAGGTAATATCCACCAAAAAAAGGTTTTTTTTGCCATTTTTTTATTGGTTCAATGCTTAAACTTTCCTAGAATCAAAATCTACATCGCCCAAGTACAGATCTAAACTTAAAGTTCGTTTAAATCAATTTTTACCGAACAACTTTCATGCTCCAAAATCACATTTTTCGTTTCATTTGGCGATGCTCGGCTTACAAAGTTACCTATGATCGATATCGTGTTTCAAATTTAAAGTATAGAGGTTGCTTCATCAAGTTTCGTTGTTTAGTCGATTAGCCGTTTTCGTTGTGTGTGTGTTCTTTGTTTGAATTTTTCTATACTTTTTAACTGTGAGTTATATTCAAAAGTACTTAAATATGAGTGACAAGGTGTACAGTGGCCACAAAGGCAGTAAAAGAAGAAGTACCAGAACAACCCGGAGTAAAATTAGTAACCGACACCCGCCTAACCGCCATGCGTTCAAACGCGATTCGGAGTACGCTAGTACCTCGGCGAAAAAATTTATAACTTTTGATTTAAACCGTGATCGCGATGTTGATAGGGATTTCGTTTACTGTTTCATACATTTTTCGCTGTATTTACTGCCCTTTCTGAATTAGGAGTGTGTACAAAATGTAATAGTGATGTGCGGTTTTCACAGTCGAGCAAGCGTTGACTAGGCTTCAAGACTATTGTGTCTTGTCCGAACTGCGGTGATGCCGATATTTTTAACTGTTCTCTAATACATAATCGTGCTCTTGGGTTAACCGTTGGACCGAGCATGTACGAGTTTTGCGTGGAATCGAGCATCGCATGCCCGATATCGCGAAAGAGTCTAGGCGCAGCCTTACATCAGACAAAAAAAAGGAAGAAGAGGCAAATATGGCCCAGGAAGGACAACTTTACGGCGCAGGGATAGCTGACTGATGGTAAAAAAATTATTACGGCCTCTATAATTGCGATTCTTAAGATTTGAAGCATTTTGAAACTTTAGACGCGTTTTTCTCAAAACCATGTTTTCAAAATCGGCAAGCAGTAGAACTGAAATAGTTCACGTCCGATTGACTTGAAATTTTAACTGTAGCTTCTCCATTAGATCATCTAGTGAAGTACACACGATTTTAGTGATTGATTAACAACAACAAAAGTTATAAACAATCAAAGTCGATTTTTTTTGTCGAAAAAGAATTTTTCTTCCAAACCGTTGCCATTTTGCGAAGAAAAATTCTTAAAATATAATCATGTGTACTTCACTAGCGACACTTATGTAGATAATGAAAAAAATTTTGTTTTAGTTATAGGTGGCGTTGGGCTCGACTTCTACTGCTCGCCGCGGAACAACTTTTAAAAAAGGGGTTCACGGCAATCGCCATTTTGTAACAAAAGTAGCAATTAACTTATTAATTTTTCTACTCTGCAAGAGTTGCTTAATCGAATGATATATTATTTATATACCTTACATCTCAAATGTCCTTTAAAAAACAACCATTTTTGAGCGTTTGGTGGATATTACCCCTTAAGCTGAGTTGCAAGGTTGTTTTCTGTGCATTACTTGTAGCCACTCTTCTGTCATGCCTTTTTATTCTCTAAGTGATACAGTGAAGCGCAGTTGCGAATTAAAATTTCAATATTGAAAAGCAAACAGCTCATATTGCTGAATCCACTCAAGCCGTTGAGGTACCATTTGTGTCTATGCTAAACTACTTTTTCTAGCTAGAGTTTTGGTATTTTGAAAACAGTCATTGATATTTTGTGATTCTCTCGAAAATACAATAAAAAGATTGTGCAATCTCTCCTGGAGTGTTTTCAACGCGACAGAACATAAACGACAATGCACGCTTTGTGCTATCTACAAATGGAAGAGCGTTCTTTCGAAGCTAGCCACCGTCGAGTTTTCGAATGTCAAATGAAGCAGCATCCTCGTTCTGCTACAGGTCACGGGCGGTGTTGTTCTCTTCCCAGAAGTATGTAATGAAATTCGTTTGAAATTCCCTTGCTGCTAGTTATAAAACAGCGGAACGCGATGGTTGTTTCGTGGCAGCAGCAAAGTAAGATTTTCCTCCGCACATATTGTCATCCACACAGTAACGTAAGTGGGAAGGGGAAAATTTAAAATTTATTAAAAAGTCGTGATGCTGCTTTGAGAATTCATTATGGAAGTGTGATTTCTCGTAAGAACATTGAATTTTTAAACTTAATGTAGGTTACATGAAGTCAAACTAAGTGTTTTTCGGTAGCTATAAAATATTTTCGTTTCGCTTGGAATAGCGACAAAAATTAATACAAAAGTGAGATCGAAATGGATAAACTAGTACATAAATAATTAAAAAAGGATAAGGGAAGAGTTGTTGTTTCGGTCCCAAAATTTTACCTTCTAGAAGAAAACGCTTTTATGGTTTCCCAGGAAATCGGCACAGAAATAATAGAGGTAAGGAAATTGAATTAATACTTCGCAAGTTACGTGTGAGGCATCTTATTACTAACTCAGTGCGAAGTTGGCTCTGGCAGGTCGGTCTGCCCAGTACATCAATTCGTGACCAACAAAATCAATGTCCTCCCAGTTTGGCATGTTCCCCGGATGACGTGCACGTTTCTTGAGAGACCACAATGCGTGAATTGGCACGTTTTCCTTGAGGCCTTTAGACTCGCATTGATTTGATGCGAACCAATGTAGGAAGACACCTTCTGCGGCAGGTCGAGAAGATGTATGTTACAGATATCTAATTTATAGTTTAATTGAGAAACCGCACGCGTCGAGATACTCGCTCATACAAAACCCGCACACAAACACATTAACTTGACACGGACCGGAGCGCCAGCCTTCCAGCCCTAAGCATGTTCGACAGATATTGGTGTCGACACGGGGAGATGATTTAGCATCGTGACTTTCTGGCCACGCCGGCCAGACGAACGACGTCGCAGCAGCAGCGGTGGGAACTTGGACTGCGAATGGAGTGGATTTGGCTTTATGGCCACACTCACCCGTTTGCTCTTGCGATGGCAGTGCGGTCGGCTGTGGCCGAGATTATCAAGTCACTTACTATCTTTAGTCGGCGGTGGAGAGGTTATTTATGACGTGGTACGGTTTGTTCATGTTCCAGCTGATGAATCGCTCGCTGATATGATTTTCTGCGTACGTGACACTAATTGGTCGGCAGTTGCAGATGTGATTGAATATGCGGATGAAATTGCAGGCCAGAGGTTGGTTGCTATCTTTTAAACAAATCGACACTTCAGTTGGTTTTTATCTGTCGGTTAATGTACGATGTGGTGTTGCGGAAAGTAAAACGAACAATGTAAGGGCGGTAGAATCAACGGTAGACTGAAGCCACTAAATTTTAAATTGTGATTGTGGTATGAGAAGATGAGGTAAGACCTCTTCTAATTTAAAACTGTGTAATTAATAAATGCGAAGAATCACGGCAAGTATATTTCCTTACGTTACAAAATGATGTGTTTTTAGGAATAAAATTATTTACTCTTGTGAAAGGGTAGAAAATAGGAGGCAATTTGCGTTACGATGAGTTATTATTTTTGCGTACTTCAGCATAGAATTGAGCGTGCGGCAGCTTGTGCAATAAATAGAAAGTTTTCAGCAAATTTGTTAAAATCTTTTTCACATTTGATATATAGATTTTACCTTTGCTTTCATGAATTTCCTTTTTTTTGAGTTCAAGGGATTTATTCAAAATACTATCTGTGCGACTGTTAATGCTGTATACTAACTTTAAATATGTAAGTAATAATCATTTGTTTCTCAGTTATAAAAATTAGTGCGAACATAGGGAACTTAATCACATTCTGTGCCGAACACGCATCAGTACTGGACGTGTTTGGTGATCGGTCCGATAGAGTATAAAACAAAAGACGTGTGAACAAGTGTTGGCATTGTTTGCCTGGTCGAGTGAAATAAATCCGGGTTCAAGGTCGTTCCTTTGTGCAACTGTTTCGCATCGTGACTGCCAGCTGGTGCGTAAGCCGATTTGGCTGCTGGCTGGATTGTGCTACAGCAGTGGACGAGACACAAACGAGGAAAAAGAAGAAGCCATCAGTGTCAGCGAGTCGTATCGCTGTGTGGAGTGATCTCACACCTGGCTCGCTGCTGGTGGCTGTTTGGTGCTGCTGTATTGGTGCTGCTGGCTGTAACGGCTGCTACTTCGAACGATCGGACAACCAACCTTACTGGAAGGGAGAAATAAAAAGGTACGTGTTCTTGTCAGCGCTAGTGCGCTAAACATAGCGCGATGGATGTAGATCCCTCGCCTCCCGCGCCACCATCCCCGAACCCCTCTGACCCTGACCCTTCTGTTACCCCCTCCCCTGTTCATTCTTCAGTCCCCCCTCGCCCCAGGCTTTACCCAGACGGAGCCCAGGGCAGCTATACTGTTTATTTTCGGCCAAAGGCAGGACCGAAATCGAAAAAGTTGAACCTCTTGCAGATTTCTAAAGACCTGACGAAGGAGTACAAGGGCGTGACCGAAATTTCCAAGGTCCGGCCTAACAAGCTCCGTGTCGTGGTCGGTAACCTGAAAGAGGCCAACGATATAGCTTGCTCTGAGCTCTTCACACGCGAGTATCGCGTTTACATACCCGCACGAGACGTGGAGATCGACGGTGTCATAACCGATTCGAGTCTGTCCGTCGAGTGTATACTGCAAAGTGCCAAAGGGTGCTTTAAGAACAAAACGTGTCCCGAAGTAAAGGTGCTCGACTGCAAGCAATTGCGGTCAGCATCGATCATCGGTGGCAAAACAGTATACACTCCGTCAGACTCGTTTCGAGTTACGTTCGCCGGGTCTGCACTACCAAGCCACGTCTCGATCCACCGGGTTCGTCTCCCTGTGAGGCTCTACGTGCCCCGCGTCATGAACTGCCTGAATTGCAAGCAGTTAGGCCATACAGCCGCCTACTGCTGCAATAAGGCACGTTGTGGCAAGTGTGGGGAGTCTCATGCGGAAGATTCTTGCAGTGTTAACGCTGAAAAGTGTATTCACTGCGGAGAAAATCTGCATGAGCTCTCGACATGTGCGGTGTACATGCAGCGCAGGGATAAAATAAAACGGTCTCTCAAAGAGCGTTCAAAGCGTTCCTACGCTGACATGCTGAAGAAGACCGTTACCACTTCTCCCGTTACTTCGAACCCCTTCGATCTGTTGCCCTCTGAGGAAACCGATTCTGACGATTCACCAGCGGGAGCATCTTACGCCAATCCTGGGGAGTCTAGAAAGAGGAAAAGTGTTTCCTCTCCTAAACTTCCCAGAAAAGGTCCTAAGATTTCTCAAAGTGAAATGAAGGTTACAAACAAACCAAACAGTGCTGCGGAAAAACCGAAGCAAACTCCTCCTGGGCTGGCAAATTTAAAGTCCCAGAAGGAGTTCCCAGCACTGCCAGGAACATCTAAAACCCCAGTTGCTCCTTTTACACTCCCAGTTGATGAAACAAACTCTGGATTAGTGAAATTTTCTGACATTGTGGACTGGATTTTTGAAACTTTCAATGTACCCGATCCAATTAAAATTTTTCTTACAGCATTCCTCCCAACAGTTAGATCATTTTTGAAGCAGTTGACTGCCCAATGGCCTCTCTTTGCAGCGATTGTATCCTTCGATGCCTAATTCAACTGCGTATATGAAGGATTCTATCTCTGTCTTACAGTGGAATTGTAGAAGTATTTTACCAAAAATTGATTCGTTTAAAGTTTTGATAAATAAAAACAAATGCGATGCATTTTCCCTTTGTGAAACTTGGCTTACTTCAAATATTGATCTCAACTTCCATGATTTTAATATTATTCGCCTTGATCGAGACACCCCATATGGAGGAGTACTTTTAGGGATTAAAAAGTGCTATTCTTTCTATCGTATTAACCTCCCCTCGATTCCAGGCATCGAAGTTGTCGCATGTCAAATGACAATACAAGGTAAAGAGCTTTGTATTGCCTCAATATATATTCCCCCCAGAGCACAGGTTGGGCAACGGCTGCTCTTTGATTTAATAGAACTTCTTCCCTCGCCACGTTTGATTTTGGGAGACTTCAACTCTCATGGCGTGGCTTGGGGTTCCCCATACAATGATAACCGCTCCTCTTTAATCTATAACCTTTGCGATGACTTCGACATGACTATTTTAAACAACGGTGAAATGACACGTATCCCGAAACCTCCAGCGCGCCCAAGCGCTTTGGATCTATCCTTATGTTCGACGTCGCTACGGTTGGATTGCACATGGAAGGTAATCCTCGATCCTCACGGTAGCGACCATCTGCCTATTCTTATTTCAATTACTAACGGGTCAACTCGCATGCGACCAATTGACATTCCGTATGACCTCACACGAAATGTCGATTGGAAGTTATACGAGGAAATGATTTCAAAAGCGGTCGAGTCGATTCAACATCATTCACCACTTGAAGAATACAACCTCCTCGCGGGCTTGATTCTCGACGCCGCGTTGCAAGCCCAAACGAAGAAATATCCCGGCGTAACGATCAAAGAACGGCCTCCCACTCCGTGGTGGGACCAAGAGTGCTCCGATGTCTACACGCAAAGATCCGACGCGTTTAAGGCCTACCAGACGGGAGGTATACCTGGCGACTATTTACGGTATTCGGAGCTTGATACCAAGCTTAAAAGCTTGGCTAAAGCAAAGAAACGTGGATATTGGCGTCGGTTCGTGAACGAGACGTCGAGGGAGACATCGATGAGCACTCTTTGGAACACAGCCCGAAGAATGCGGAATCGCGTAACGGTCAACGAAAGCGAGGAGTCTTCAAGTAGGTGGATATTTGATTTTGCCAGGAAAGTATGTCCGGACTCTGTTCCTGAGCAAAATATTGTTCGCGATGCGTCTCCGGGCCACGACGCGATAGAATCACCTTTTACGATGGCAGAACTTTCAGTTGCCCTCCTGTCCTGTAACAATAACGCGCCTGGATTAGATAGAATCAAATTCAACTTGTTGAAGAATCTACCCGGCAATGCCAAGAGGCGCTTGTTGAACTTGTTCAATAAGTTCCTGGAGCAAAACATTGTACCGCAGGATTGGAGGCAAGTGAAGGTGATCGCCATCCAAAAACCAGGGAAACCAGCTTCTAATCACAACTCTTATAGGCCGATTGCAATGCTATCCTGTATCCGGAAATTGATGGAAAAAATGATACTCCGTCGTTTAGACCACTGGGTCGAATCAAATGGTCTACTATCAGAAACTCAATTTGGCTTCCGCCGTGCCAAAGGGACGAATGATTGTCTTGCGTTGCTTTCAACAGATATTCAGCTGGCGTATGCTCGTAAAGAACAAATGGCGTCTGCGTTCTTGGACATTAAGGGGGCTTTTGATTCCGTTTCTATTGACATTCTTTCGGGTAAACTTCACCGACAAGGATTTTCTCCAATTTTGAACAATTTTTTGCACAACTTGTTGTCCGAAAAGCACATGCATTTTACGCATGGCGATTTGGCAACTTTTCGCATTAGCTACATGGGTCTTCCCCAGGGCTCATGTTTAAGCCCCCTTCTTTACAACTTTTATGTAAATGACATCGACGAATGTCTGGCAAATTCATGCACGATAAGACAACTTGCAGACGACAGTGTAATCTCTGTTACAGGAGCCAAAGCTGCCGATTTGCAAGGACCATTGCAAGATACCTTGGACAATTTGTCTGCTTGGGCTTTACAGCTAGGTATCGAATTCTCTCCGGAGAAGACTGAGATAGTAGTTTTTTCTAGGAAGCATGAACCTGCTCAGCTTCAAACACAATTAATGGGTAAAACGATTTCTCAGGTTTTGGTACACAAATATCTTGGTGTCTGGTTCGACTCTAAAGGCACCTGGGGTTGTCACGTGAGGTATCTGATGAAAAAATGTCAACAAAGAGTGAATTTTCTTCGTACAATAACCGGACAATGGTGGGGAGCCCATCCAGGAGACCTTATAAGGCTTTACCAAACAACGATATTGTCTGTTATTGAATACGGGTGTTTCTGCTTCCGCTCCGCAGCAAACACACATTTGATCAAACTGGAGCGAATACAATATCGTTGTTTGCGTATCGCCTTAGGTTGCATGCAGTCGACCCATACGATGAGTTTGGAGGTTTTAGCTGGAGTACTACCATTGAAAAACCGCTTCTGGAGCCTGTCTTCTCGTATTCTAATCAAATGTGAGGTCTTGAACCGTCCCGTGATTGAAAATTTTGAAAGGTTAATCGAACTTAATTCTCAAACCCGTTTTATGACATTGTATTTCAATCACATGTCCCAAAATATTAACCCTTCTTCGAATATTCCAAATCGTGTCGACTTATCAAATACTTCTGATTCTACTGTGTTTTTCGATACATCCATGATAGAAGAAACTCGTGGAATCCCGGATCATTTACGCGTGCAGCAGATCCCTAAAATTTTTTCCAATAAATATCGAAACATCAACTGCGACAATATGTACTACACTGACGGATCACTTCTTGATGGGTCCACTGGCTTCGGTATCTTCAATAACAATTTAACCGTCTCCCATAAGCTCGATAATCCTGCTTCTGTTTACGTCGCAGAATTAGCTGCAATTCAGTACACCCTAGGGATTATCGAAAAAATGCCCACGGACCATTATTTCATCTTTACGGACAGTCTCAGTTCCATTGAGGCTCTCCGATCGATGAAAGATGTTAAGCACTCTCCGTATTTCCTGGGGAAAATACGGGAACATCTGAGTGCTTTATCCGAAAAATCTACTCAGATTACCTTAGCGTGGGTCCCTTCTCACTGCTCGATACCGGGTAATGAGAAAGCGGACTCTTTGGCTAAGGTGGGCGCAACAAACGGTGATATTTATGAAAGACCAATTGCCTTTAATGAATTTTTCGCACTTTTACGTCAGAATACGATCATCAGTTGGCAAAATGCTTGGACCAGAGGGGAATTGGGAAGGTGGTTACATTCCATAATCCCCAAAGTATCGACGAACCCGTGGTTCAAGGGGTTGGATGTAGGTCGGGATTTCATTTGCGTGATGTCCCGGCTTATGTCCAATCACTATAGATTTGACGCGCTCCTCCGTCGTGTTGGGCTCGGGGAAAGTGGTATCTGTGCCTGTGGTGAAGGTTATCACGACATAGAGCATGTGGTTTGGTCATGCCCTGTACACCGTGACGCCAGGTCTAAATTAATAGCTTCCCTGCAGGCCGAGGGTAGACAGCCGGCTGTTCCTGTTCGTGATGTCTTGGCGAGCCGTGACCTATCCTACATGTCCCTTATATACGTTTTCCTGAAATCCATCCACGCCCCAGTCTAGTCCCGTTCCCCTCCGTCTACACCCAACAAAACGACAAGAACACGTTTGAACCTTAAGCACAAAACCAGCAACCAGACCCCGCACAACAGAACCAGGACCCAAGGACTACGAGCCTCTGTCCCAACTCACGACATCGTGGCTCAGCAGAACGAATCCATACATGCCATTCGACGATTATCAGACGACCATTGAACAACAAAACACTGATTGCAAATCCCATGCTAGTTTTAAGTTAGACTTAATTTCAGCTCGTAGTCGGCAGCGAGGATAAAAAATTTGCTTTAGTTTTTAAGTCATCAGATATAATTGGCGCCGTTAAACATTAAATTGTATTTGTGCCGTGTCAAATAAATGTTATGTGAAGAAAAAAAAAAAATAGGGAACTTAAAATAGTAATTATTGAAAAGCTACATATTCTAGGATAAACAATGCGCCCTTGCTCTCAAATTGCGTTGAAACTGTGCTGGGAACACACATAATTGTGTTTAAGGAATTGACCGCAACCGACCTGCGGTTAGAAGCGGTGACCTCTTCCATGTTGTAATGTTGTAAAGTTCACTTGGCTGAAATTTCTTTGAAGCGCTAATTTTTTCATTTGATTGTGTTCCGTTTTCCACATTGTGCATCCCTTTCTGGAAACTTCCTAAATTAAATCATGGGTGTACCATGAATATTCAACTTTCGGTAATAAAGTATTCTAGGGGTACCTATGTATTAGGGTGGGGAAAATTGATCGATTTTCCAGAACCAAGGTTTTTTGGTTCCTTTTAGGGCCCCAAACAACCCTAAACTTACCGTAAGTCGATTGGTTTTGTCTCCAATTGGCGCATTGTATTTCAAATTTTTATGAAAAAGTATATGGGAAAACCTACTTTTTTGCATTTTGGCACTGAAGAGCTATGATGTCCCTAAGAAGAGCTATAGCTATTCAAAGTTGAGTATGTCGATTTAAATGCAGAAAATCTTGTTTTCTGTGCCGGCGCCAGTAGAATTCTTATCAGAAATAACCTGTCGTAACGAGTTTATACACTCAGCTGGATCAAACAACAAATTCATATTCTAGGCGTAGGAAGAATCTACAACGTGTTCCAGAGGTTACTTCTGATAGAAATCTGACTAACGCCAGTACACTGGAAGTGTTGGCAGAAAAATTGATTTGCAACATAAATTTCGACCTACTCAACTTTGAACAGCTCCAGTATTTTTTTGGGACACCTAGCTCCTTGATGTCTTCGACCAAGTTGGTAGGCATCAAAAAACTTGCAATTTGAAGTCATGAAACGTATGGTTTGAGCCACTTTGAGATCATTAGAATGGAAAATGCAAATTCCCAATTTCCATACAAGTCTCCATATAAATTTGAAATGCAATGCGCCAAGCGGAGACAAAACCAATCGACTTCCGATAAATTTAGGATTGTTTGGGGCTCCAAATAGAACAAAAAAACTTGGTTCTCGCTTTCTGCTATCAAGTTTCGTTTTTACCATATAACGATTCCCCACCCTACTATGTATATTATTATTTTATTTGAAAGGAAATCTAAAAAATAATACCTATTCTCCTGATTTGTTTTAAATTTAAACAGCAAAATAATTGAAAAATAGTATTTAACAACCGTAGATAATTTTAAGAAACCCGTGCCGTCAATATAGCATGACCCAGGTTTATGCCAGATCATTTTTCCAAATGTCTTCACACTTTACAAAAAGATGTCATCACACATAAGAAATCTGTAAACACGGTCCCATTGAAATTTTAATAAATGACAAAAGTCCTACTAAACATAGATATAGCTAAGGACATTTTATCAATTGCATTTGGAATAAAATAGTCAAAGAACGAAAATCAAATATCAACTTTGTGTGACAGTGTTACCAGATACATTATTTTTGCGCTGGAAATTAAAAATAACCAAAACAGTAATAGACATATAAGCTAAATAAGAATAATCGTTATGAAAAATCAAAGTAAATTGTGATAAGAGTTTTCCATGTACAACTGGAGGCTTTCATTGAGTGAGGGGTGGTCCAGTTGGCACTAAAGTTGGGATTTTCGCATAGTAACCGTAGTGCACGGCGAAGTACTTTTTTGAATTAAAATATTTAGCGGAGCCCCTGCATTTTGAAATCAATGAGTAAATAGATTCAAAAATGCAGGTAGGATAGCAAATTTTTGTGAATGTAAATCAAGGCACCGATGCGACCTGTCACCTCTAGCGAGAACGCCCTCAAACTCTGTGGGGTGCTCACGGGAATACAAGTAACTTTTGTAAAGATCGGGTCCCAACACTAGTGGGAATTTTGGTCGTATGCTACCTGAGAAGGGCTTCCGTAATCGTCTATTTT
This sequence comes from Wyeomyia smithii, assembly GCF_029784165.1. Lineage (NCBI taxonomy): Eukaryota > Metazoa > Arthropoda > Insecta > Diptera > Culicidae > Wyeomyia > Wyeomyia smithii. Next base: position 45,225,300 of record NC_073696.1, read on the forward strand.
CTCATGTTGGGCGGTGCGTAACTGCGTCTTATTCGAAGCGGACGATTGACGTGTGGAATGCGGAGTATCGCCAGCTACATATCGTCAGTTGAATTCGATACTAGCACAACTCAAAATTCATAGTTTCGAGAAAACGCGTTTGAAAATTTGCGTCAAAATTTTCTTTTTTCATTTTCTTGGAAGACTTCCCATTTCTATTGAACTTTTTTGGGTCTATCATGTGCATGTAATGAGCAAGTTGTAAGATTTGTAACCTCATTTTTCTGTCTTTTTAGGGATATTTTAGATTTGTGCAATAAAGGCACGTCTACCTATATTTCTGGAATTATTGTGAATTTCGAAACGGGTCTTTGTGAGATGAAACTTTATAGTATCTGGCATCGTTTGCCATCAATAACTCAAAACTGCAAAATTTTGAGTTGTGCCAGTATTGAATTCAACTGACGATATATCCAAGGCGGTGGCCCTAGTATGGCGAAATGCTGAAGGCAGCCTATTACGAATGATTTAGAAATAAAAAATGAAACGAAATTTCCGTACCACTTGTCGCTACTTCCGGGATTGCCCAAGGTAGTTATCTTAGCCCATTGATGTTCCTGTTGTATTTTAATTATGTACATCACTCGTTAAAGTGTCCCTGTCTTGCGTTCGCTTACGAATTGAAACTGATTAACGAAATCAAAAACGTCGAAGACGCTACTAATCTCCAACAACAACCCAACTTGATCGCACATTGGTTCAAGTTAAACTGCATGGTACTAAAACTTGCTCAGCAGTTTGAGAGTGTTCATAACTCCAATTTGAACGTAGTAAGTCCTATTGAAAATGATGTGAACCAAAAGTATGATCAGATCACCACCCAAGAATTTCTTTCTAAAGAGGTATTGGAAACAAACTTGAATGAGGTGCGAACTATTCTCAAAAAATTCAAAAACATGAAACCACCAGGAGATGATGGGATTTTCTATATCCTCATCAAAAGACTTCCCGAAAACTCTTTAAATTTCTTGGTAAAAATTTTTAACAGATGCTTTGCACTAGCACATTTTCCTACGAAATGGAAAAAATGCCACAGTCACTCCAATTTTAAAACCTGAAAAGAATCCAGCTGAGGCATCAAGTTATCGACCAATTAGTTTACTTTCCTCTATTAGCATACTTTTTGAAAGAATAATTCTTAATAGAATGATAACACATATTAATGAGAACTCAATTTTTGCAAATGAGCAGTTTGGTTTTCGCCATGGGCATTCCACTACTCATCAGTTACTTAGAGTAACAAATATGATTCGAACTAATAAATCTGAAGGCTATTCGACTGGAGCTGCTCTTCTAGATATAGAAAAGGCATTCGACAGTGTTTGGCATAAAGGTTTAATAGCTAAAATGTCAAATTTCAGTTTTCCGCTTTACCTCACAAAAATGATACAAAGTTATTTAACCGACCGCACTCTTCAGGTTAACTATCTAAATGGTAAATCTAATAGATTGCCTGTTAGAGCTGGGGTGCCTCAGGGGAGTATCTTGGGCCCAATCTTATGTAACATTTTTACTTCTGATCTTTCTGATTTACCACCAGGTTGTGAGAAATCTTTGTTTTGTGACGATACAAGCATTTCCGCAAAAGGAAAAAGTCTTCGTGTTATATGCAGTCGGCTACAAAAAAGTTTAGATATATTTTCTTCATACTTGCAGAAATGGAAGATTTCCCCTAATGCTTCTAAAACACAGTTAATTATTTTTCCTCATAAGCCAAGAGCTTCATTTCTCAAACCCACCAATAACCACGTTATTAAGATGAACGGTGTGGTCTTAAATTGGTCTGATCAAGTTAAATACTTAGGGCTAATTTATGATAAGAATCTTACTCTCAAGGAGCACATTGAAAATATCCAGTCAAAGTGCAATAAGTATATCAAATGTTTATATCCTCTTATCAACAGGAATTCTAGACTTTGTCTCAAGAATAAACTAGTAATTTACAAACAAATTTTCAGGCCAGCAATGTTAAATGCAGTTCCCATCTGGACTACTGCCGTTCTACGCATATTTGTCCCATGTTCCAAATCATGCAAACGAGAAAAACGATGTTAAAGTTTTACAATACTTTTACGCATTACGTCAATGTGACAAATGCAATTATGGGCTTCTAACCAGTTTTACCTTGCAATAAACTGTTTTCGATAAATCTAGTTGAAGGTTTTTCGATTTAACACTCTTTTCCATAAAAATACCCACTGGGACAATAATGCCGAGAAATTTGTCTTCCAATATGTAATTTCTACGCATATCAGTCCCAACGCGTGCATTCGATGTTTCCCAATAGATAGATGGGGATACAAGGCTGTTTAACCTTTCACGAAAATGATCACGCTAATCTTGTTGTCTTTACACGTAAGTGATGATAGTCGAGATGAAGGTTTAGTTAATTGAATTAGTATCAGATGACTTCCCGATCGGAAGAGCATAACTAAAAAATTTCAAAATTCTATCAACACGCGATACAAATAACAAATTCTGATACCATTTTGTATTTTCCCATATGCTTTTGATAACGAAATTGAATCTGAATGAGTTATGATAACAAATTCTGAAATGAAGTTATTCTGAAACAAGTCTAACAGATTTTTCATCTCTATCAAAACCTGTTATTTCTAACAATGGTTGTTACTATACTGTTCTATATGCCATCTTATTTTGTTAGAAAGCTGATACGTTAGTAACAAAGCTTGATGTGGGTTTGATACTAGTGGAATCATTTTTGTTACAATTTTTGTTATTTTAACACCTAACGGGATCAAATTGAAAACACAACCTGAAAGGTTTTTATCATAACACACTAACAGCTTCTGTTAAAATTTTATTTTGCCCTTCTGATCGGGTTACCATTACAAAGGGGAATTGTTTTTTAAATTGCCCATTCCTATCATATTTGACGTTGTTGGGCTTTTACCATTTTGGCTACACACAAAAGACAGTTCTTACAACTTCCAATTAGTATGCTGCCGCTCATGGCAAGTCCGTCCCAATTGCATTATTATCAATTTTAAGTTTATTTATGGAATCAATTCCTTTTTATATTTTCTTTCGATAAAACAAATATTTTTGAATACTTCGTTCTGAAGAACTATGAAAAAAATAGCAAGTTGGTTTGTCCCATAGCAAAAGTGATCGCAAGTCGGTCCCATTGCAAAAATCTTTGCAATTTAACCCCACAGCCAATAATGATTATGAAAAATGTGATATTTACCACTACTCATGGTCTGCAGGTTTAGAATTGGATGTACCAAGTGGTATTCGATAGGAGGTTTGATTGAATTTTACGCGTTATACATCGTGTGGCTCTAGCTGATAGTGCAATCTTTACTTCAAGACAAAGTTTCCACCAGTAGCTTCTTTCAACTGTTGTTTGTTGACAGTGAACGCTTTAGGTGTGTCACTGTATTGTTAGTTAAGGCATTCTTTAGTAAATACTACTTTTCGTATTTCATCCGTATTTTATGTAAAGACGTGGGTAAGAATTGTTCAATTATTGTCGTGAATTTCGTTTTGAAGAATTTATCAGTCATATCAAATACTTCGGAACGCTACTAAGCTGTTTTTTTAACGGAGCAAACATTTTCCTAAGTTATAGGTTTTTTTATGTTTGCTTCCACTGCTACGTGAAAGCTGTCCGTCGTCACGAACGTGTGACCGCTCTCAGGAAAATTTAGAAAAAGGTCGTACACCTAAACTAATTTTGGATTTATCAGTAGTATCAAATGTAAAAACAAAATCTAATTGTATTTTGAGCGGCGCAGTTGGTACATTGTGTTATACTTTTTTTTTTTATTCTCGCTTTTTTCCGTCGGTCTATTTCCGCCACTGTTGTGGCCAATCACCGACGCCCAGGGAGGCGACTCCACACCCAAGACCCTAACTCACGACCCGTTTATGAACGGACCGGCGCCAACGGCTTTACTTCCTCATGCGATGGAAGGCGTGATCCCAGAGATTTTTCGCCTCAGAAAATCTCCCGGTGTCGGCTAGGATTGAATTTAGACCAGTTGGGTTGGTTGTGAGTGGATCACGCCACCTCACAACCATCGACACCTATGTCGGCGGTGGGATTCGAACCCAGGCGTCGAGCGTGGTTGGCGGAGACGTTACCAACCACACTAGGCCCCCGCTCGTATTGTGTTATACTTCTCACGAAAAAATTGTTTAATGAAGCACGAGAGACGGTCATTTATGAATTGACCAGCGATGGATTCATTCCAAACGCAAGCTATAACACCGCCATCGATTTGCAATAGATTGTTTTTCATCGCCGGTCGTAGCTAGCTATGGGACTGACTTGCTATCATTTTTGCTACGTACCGTAAAAGTAATCGCATGTGAGTCCCAGCTTATGATTTTCAACAAATTTTAATCAAATTTCGGTGTGTATGGGTGTGTATAAGTTTTATGATGCAAAAGTGTTAGATCGTCATTGCAGTACTAAATTCTGTTGATGGTCTTGGTTGAAAAAGCATTTGAGTACAAAATGTCACCCAAAGCGTTACAATTTTTAATTGCTATTTTCTCATCAGCACCAATACGCAAATGGGACGGACTTGCTATGAGCGGCAGTATGAATCTCATGTGTTTATCTTTTTTTTGCTCGAAAAGGAAGAGTATTACAAACCAGCAAACATGGCTTAGTTATCCCTAACAAAGATATGAACGTACCGCATTTAAATAATCAAGCAAAGTGATTTTCGGTACCGAATTTCTGAAACCTGTAATGTACCAAACGTTGTTAGGAGAAGTCTTTAGTGCTCTATAGCCCTTCCCAAATTATAAATGTGGAAATTAGTGGTTAGTGGAATGAATTAGCATAGAAAAAATCTAGTGGGACAAATATGTGTAGAAAACCATCGATGGGACAAACAGACTTGGTTTTTCAAGATTTTCGGAACAAATAATGTTATTTTTAGAAGTTTTTCAAAAATATACGTGAAAATAGACTCATTGGTGATAAAAAACGAAAATCGACCAAAAATAACATGGGACAACTATGCATTGAACGGCAGACTAGCTGTTGTGCAACCAGTAAGAAGACACTTCAAAGGATTTAGAATTAACTTTTGAAAATGATTTTGATGCGTCCTCCCTGGTTCAGCACGAACGAGCTACATAGGCTCACTAATGTACATTAGAAACATTAGAAAATATGTCAAGCCAAATTATCAACAAATTCCGACAAAAATCGTTGCAATCCTCAATTGCATCGATTAGCTCACTTTATAGTCAGTAAGATAGTTTTATGTTTATTTTAAGTTTCGTGTAATTCCTTTTTTTTCCTTGACGAGTAGGTTTAATAATTTTCCTACAATTACATTAACTTAACTGCGAAAGCTAGTAACATTCAATAATATAAAAAAGCGTACAAATATATATAATAGTGTTGATATGTCACCATTTGTGGCAGAACACACAATATTAATTCTGAATAGATATTAGTACATAAATAAATTATTACAAACATTAACCCCCCCCCCCCTTTTTAAAAAAAACATGCATGGTATTAAGTCCTAACAAATGCTCCATAAAAACGTTTACTAGAAAACACCGTCCACTACACTTCGATTACATGTTAGATGGGTCGTCAATATAGTCGATCACGTCAAGGATCTTGAAGTTTTCCTCGATACTAAACTGACATTCAAGCAACATAGGTATATCGTTTATTTTTGCTAAAGTCGCTAGCCAACTGGGAATGATTTGTCGCTTGTTGGGTTCTCTTTGGAATTCTGCTTCACTGTCTGGATTCCTCACCACAATAATGCAATCCACCGCATTGAAAGTATCCAGAGCCGATTCATACGATATGCTCTTAGAATGCTTCTCTGGTCCAGCTTCTCCTGCTCGATACTCTTCAACTTCGCCAAGAAATAGCTCGCGCCATGGTAGTTTCAGATGTTTTGACTTCACGGATTGACTGCCCGGCCTTTCTTCGCCTGATAAACCTAAATGCGCCATCCGGAACCCTGCGGAGGTAATCTGTGTTGCAACTGTCTTTTCGTCGCACCAACTACAGTGCAAACATCGCCATCAATGGTATTCAACGAGCCTTAACCGTGTGTCATCTGCTTTCGACTTGCTTGAGAGTTATATGTACAAAATTTATATCACTGCTACGATCGTAATGCGTTATATATATATATATATATATATATATATATATATATATATATATATATATATATATATATATATATATATATATATATATATATATATATATATATATATATATATATATATATATATATCTATATATTCATATTCATATTCATTAGGACTAGTCTAATAAGTTCTGTTGGTAGAGCTAAATAAAAATACTACAAGGTATACAGCCCTAGGGTTGTATGGAATGGTGACGTGGGACTGAACACTGTAATTAGGGGATTTTTTGTTACAAAATATACAGAGTCTGCAGACTGAATCAATGTGTTTGCTCAGCGACTGTACGTATTATTATTTTCAGCCTCCCCTGGAAATCAATTTTTGGAATATATTCAACAACACTCGAAAGAATATCATTTATATTTGGCGATATTATGCCTATAGTATTTTTTTTTGTGCAAAAAATATGTATTTGACAAGGCAAAAGCATATCGTGCTTGTGGAAGAAGCACCAAGAATTTCTCATGAATTTCAATGCGTCAAAGTTAAAATTTTCTCTATATCCTCAAAGACGAAATCCAATAATACTTACGTTATAATAATGAATGGTTTTGTCTTATTTAATTCTAACTAAATCAAATTTATAGTATGGATCTTACTTTCAAAATAATATGGAAGCCCTTATAAACGTTCATCAATTGGAAAACATAAGAAAATATTTTAAACAAAATTATTAACAAGTTCCAGCAAAAAATCGTAGCAATCCACAATTACATTTTTATTTTTGCTTGAAATTTTTTTCATTTGCCTACAACTACATTCGCTGTATTACGAAGACAGGAAATATACGTTTATTATGGTAAAGCTTAGAATAATAATATATCATCTAACAATTTTGAAATGTAAACAGAGATTCTGTACGAATCTTACTAAATAAACAAAAAAATCACAAGCATTCGCAGGCTCTTACTCTTCTATAAATGTATATATTTAGGAATTTACTCTTTCGATATTATCCAGTCACGATTATTTAGTGAATATCGAAGATAAAATTAAATAAATATCCGTTGCAAAAATTTACAAATTTTGTTGAGTAATTTATGGTAATCATATTTATGAGATAAACTTTCAATCGCCATCAACAGCAGCATTGCAGTTTTTCCTCAATTGCATACGAATAGAAATGTACGAACAAAAGTGTACCACTGCAATACGAATAGTACCGCTGCAGTACGAATAGAAGTGTACCGCTAAAATGTACGAATAGAAGAGTACCACTGCAATCAAAGACGACAAGAGACCTGCGGTTCTATACTCCACTGGTACTGTTGCTTTTACCGGCATGTTTTCTTTCAAGACTTCAGTTTTTATTATGTTCTTCAGTACCTAACACGCAGGTTTAGAAATTGTTCAAGGATGTGTATTGTTTCAAACTTTTAGGAAAACTTTTACCTTCGAGACATCATATTAATCTAAGCTCATGGAAGCAAAAATAAATTGACCTATTGGGACGGGGAAACTCTGTCAATTTTATTTCGAAATTGATACAGGGAATATCACAGGGAACGGATGGTGTCCATTCACATCGTCTGTGCTAGGAATGCTCGCATGTAATTGGTTCATTATTCGCGTAAATTTGTTATTGAATTTTTTTATCAATTTTACCGCTTAGCAATGAAATTAGAGTGATAATCAACATATTACAAAATTGTTATACATTTTATCTATCCAACAACATATTGGTTATAGTTATCCATCATGTGGTTATGCTGTTATTAACGTTTGAAATCTGACGCAACATTTGCCCGTTTCATTTCCAATTTTACAGAATGCATCCCAGTATAGTAAACAAAGACGTGTCCCACGTCAAAAGAATTAAAGGAAACAATAACAGGAAACTCTTAGTACTTGGAGCATCGAACCGGCACGCGTGGGCAAACGTTCAAAACAGATCAAGTGGGTCATTAGGTGGAGGCCCGTGAGTGTGTTGAGAATCAAGGGTAGGTTCTTCAATTACAGCCATGTATATGCACCGATAAACGAGAAACCCGATGACGTGAAGGAGGAATGTTATAATATTTTCGATAAAACAAATGGAGAGTACCCAAAACATGATAAAAAGATCTTCACCGAGGACTCAAACGCATAAGTTGGACTGAAATAGTTTTTCCGTCCAGTTTTTGGTATACACAGCTTTAAGATCGACCATATTCTGCTGAACGGATGGAATTTCTCAAACATCGGTTGACGGATGGTATTTCTCAAACGATGGGGTAGACAACATGAGACAGGCAAAATTTTGTAAATTTTTAAATAGCCACAACTTCACGAAAAATAATCAATTTTGATGAAACCAGTTTTATTTTACTGGAAAACTTTCCAAGTTTCCTAGTTCATATTCTGATGATTCTTCGACGGACTTCCATCCTTTGGGTACCAATGAACTCGGAATGAATTTTAGTTTATTGGAAACATATAAACCTAAAGAAACAAGATGTCAGAAAAAGTTCTACGCGTTGCAAGAATGCACATTTTAACATACACTCCTAAAATCCGGAACATTTCCGCTGCCCATTGGTCCCGTCGAATTTCCTAGTAGTTTTTGGTAACTAGAATAGTTTTCCAGTACAATGAAATCGGTTTCATCAAAATTGATTCATTTTTCCTGAAGTTCTGACTATTTGAAAATTGACCAAATTTCGCCTGTCTCAATCGTTGTCCCCCTGTATCTTCGCAGACACGCAAAGGGGAAGGGTGCTACCTACAAAAAAGGGTAGCCCAAAAAGTATTAGAGAAAAACGTACATTTTCGGGCCGTAACTCTAGAGACAAGCTTAAAGCCTGGATGAAATCACCGAAGAGTGCGACATTGCACAAGCATTCGAAAAGGAATGTGGAGTGGTGGTCGCCTCAGAGGCAATCTGGCTCCGGAAGGGCCTTTCTAAGACGCAGGTTGTCACCGTAAAGCTCCTATCGACGGGAGAAAACAAAGCCCTGAAGAAGCGCAAGCTGAAGGTCGATTGTTCGTCATGCCCACTAGGCATCCTCCAACAGCCTGATGTTTGCTTCAGGTGCTTCGAGAGGGGACATGAATCCTGGTCGAGTGAAGTGCTCGAAAGGTCTAGTTTATGTCGACGCTGTGGTGGTGCAGACCCCAAAGCGCGGAACTGCGGGGCGCGTCCCAAGTGCTTGGTATGCCACGGTAAAGGGGACGCTAAGCACGTCACGGAGGCCCCCAAGTGCCCGGCTAGCAAACCGCCCACTAAACCACAGGTTTGAGGGAGACGCAATTAAACCTGCACCACTTCTACGCGGCACAACAACTGCGACGCGTTGGTTTACAGAGAGGTTCGCTCAGGTGGCCGATCGTGTAACCGTGGAACTAACGGGTCTAACGCCGTTGGTGGTGGTGTGTTACTTTAACGCTGAACTGTTGAGTGTGGAAATCGCTGCATTAACCAGGAAGGCCATATCTTGTTGGAAGCTTTGGCGAAGCAATCATCGACGTGACGTTCAGCAGCCCGGGAATGATCACGAACTGGAGGGTAGGCAACGGCCACACTAATAGCGACATCCAGTCGGTCAGCTATAGACCATCGCACGGTGACGTCACGCATCTGAATTTGACAGTTACTGGTAACTTTGTTTACCTTCGGGTGTTGCAGATTTGCTCTCAATTATAACAGATCATTTCAATTGTTACCAAAATGTCCTTTAAATATTGTGCGTGAGGTGCCAGTACATTAAGAACAATTATTAATTAAGGAGCCTTTTTACTACGCACACGATAGATCCACCAGCAAGAAAGCACAAAGTCCAAAATGTAAACAAAGTTACCACTAACTGTCAGAAAAGTGAGATTAACGAGATTCAGTGAGATGGTCTATAGTATGGACACGATGCGGTAAGCGACGGGTAGGGCTAACATCGCCATGCCTAGGTCTTGTCAGCGTAGAAATTGAGCGGACCGACGCGATAGCCAACCTCCGCAATCGTGCGAGATGGAGGATGCAACGCGCGCGTACCGATGCACAAAGATTGGAACACCAGGTAGCATTCAAATCTGCTAAGGTAACGCTTAAGAGCGCAATAAGGTGATAGACTTTGCGACAGTGCCAATACAAATCCATGAGAAGATGCCTATAGGGTCGTAACGGCCAAAACCAGAGGCTCGTCAGCTTCGGCAGAGCAACCACCAGCGATGTTGGAGCGGATCATTGAGCAACTTTTCCCACGCCACGAGTCCCACTCCTGGCCTCCGGGTTCTGAGTGACCATAAACAGCGAGTGACAGCAGCCGCGGAGAGGTCGGAAAGGCATTGAGTTTGCAAACTCCCTGAAGTTGAACAGGCCACCGAGACCAGACGGAATCCCGAACCTGGCCATTAAGATAGTCATAAAGGTAGCTCCTGGGTTGTTCAAGGCGGTCATGCAGAAATGCTTAGACGACTGTCTCTTCTCGGATAAGTGACAACGATAGAGACTGACGTAACAGTCGAAGGCCGGGAAACCACTAGGTAAACCATCGGCATATAGACTAATCTGTCTGCTAGACACAGCGGCAAGGTGCTTGAGACCGGTCTGTCAAGCAACCAATTCGGCTTCCGTAGAGGTAGGTCCATGGTAGATACTGTTCTCTCCATCACCAAGACGGCTGCACAATAATCTAGAAAGTTACTTCCAGAATCGAGCGCTGGTCTACAACACACATGGGGGTCAGGAATGCGTCTCAATTACCGAAGGGGTACCGCAAGGTTCCATCCTGGGTCCGGTATTATGGAATGCCATTTATAACGGTGTACTGAAGCTGAAGCTCCCACCTGCGGTGATTGTGGGCTTTGCGGACGACAGTACTCTAGAAGTCTACGGCGAGTCAGTCAACGAGGTCAGGCTGGAAGCCACGCTATCCATACGCGTAGTTGAGGATTGGATGCACTCAAGGAAACTGAAGTTAGCGCATCATGAGGCAGAAGTCATCGTAGTGAACAAACGTAAATCAGAACAGAAGGCGTCGATTAGTGTCGGTGATGCACTATCGTCTCAAAGCGATCCTTGAAGTTCTTGGGGGTGATGGTCGACAACAAACTCACGTTTGGGAATCACGTCGACTATGCCTGCCAGAAAGCTTCCTCGACTAGAGCGGCATTATCGCGCATGATGTCAAATAGCTAGGTAACGTAAATCAGAACAGAAGGCGTCGATTAGTGTCGGTGATGCACTATCGTCTCAAAGCGATCCTTGAAGTTCTTGGGGGTGATGGTCGACAACAAACTCACGTTTGGGAATCACGTCGACTATGCCTGCCAGAAAGCTTCCTCGACTAGAGCGGCATTATCGCGCATGATGTCAAATAGCTAGGTAGTATTTAGCAACAGGCGGAACCTGCTGGCTAGCGTGGCAACCCAGATATAGAGGACCCGTGTGGTCGAAAGTGTGGAGTATTTCCAGTTACCGTGGTAATCTGGCGAGGTGGCAGCGGGAATGGTCCAATTCTACCAAAGGTAGATGGACGCACCGACTCATCCCGGTGATAGCCGGATGGATCGAGAGGTATTTTGAGGAAGTTGACTTCCACTTGACACACATACTGTCAGGTCAGGCCATGGCTGCTTCAAGCAGTACCTGCACAAATTTGAGCATACGGAGTCACCCATGTGCCCGCAATGTGCCGCCGCGGAGGTAACGGCTGAGCATGTGCTTTTTGAATGTCCTCGTTTCGCACAGGTAAGGTCCTCGTTTCGCACAGGTAAGGAGCGAAATGTTGACAGTAAGCGGGCAGGATACCATTCCGGAAAACGTAGTGCGGAGGACGTGTGAAGACGAGAGCAGCTGGAGAGCAGTCGGTTCGACTGCTTTTCAGATCGTTCTCACGTTGCAGGCACCGTGGACGGATCAACCATCAAAATGCCAAAGAAGACTAATTCTGACTTGGGCTGGAGAAAAGTGATGAAATGTATACGTCATCAATTTGCGGTCCCTCAGAGACTCAAACGCTGACTCAGTTCGCCGGCTGGCGAACGTATTCAAGTTGAGCTCTTCGAGGAAGAGACGGCTGAGCATTCAGCGGTTGCAGCTGACGGAGTTGTTGTTGTTGGAGTTGCTGAGTGCGCTCGGAAGGTTTACGAACGGATTGGTGAACTGATCAAGGAAGCTTGGAAAGAGCTAAGAAGCCAGAACACAACTGGAAACGACGACATCCTAGCTGAATTATTCAAATACTGAAGTAAGCAGCTTTTGCATTACCGTAAACAGAGACTTTCACAGAAGTTGCTCTAATTAACTAAAAAATAAGGGAAGCCCCCAACTATTTTGATCTAAAAAATTGTTCCCCCAAGTGAAAGTCGTTAGGCGGCTTGTTTTTATTTTTATCAAAAACGCCGTGAAGCACTTGCAGTTTGAGCCAAATCAGTGAAGGTTGTTGACATGACATATGCACCCATATATAGTTGAAGTAAAAAACATCCTCTCTCTGAGAGCGAGGATGTGGATTGAGTTCCATTAAGAATACTAGTAAAATTAACCTACATTTTACTGGTAGAATGTATGGATGAAACCAATATAATTCTACAAATTTTCCATAAATTAAACATCTGCAAAGCTTTCCATAGGTTATTAATGCATCATAGAAAGCCGTCTTTTTGGTGGTCCGGAGAAAATGCTTTGATCCACAACAGGTGACTTTACTATGTTGCGATTGTGACAACCATCACCAGGACTCCTGAATATATTTTCTGTGCATTATCAGGTACATCCTCATATTTCAAAAATTCAGCTTTGTAAACCGCAAAAGAAAATTCAACGTACAGTAAGTTTGCTTACCATACTGAGTACATGATAAGGCGTAGGAAAACTCAGCAATAAAGTTGTTAACTGCACCCAAGTTGCCCATGCATGGCTCGGCATTGCACTGTTGCTGCTGACCGAGAAAACTACTTTTGAATATTAATATCGTATGCTTGATGTAAGCATACTGAACAATGCTCAAGTATAAACGCGACAACCTTGCTAGGGTAGAATATATTCCGTATCATTCATGTTGAATATTTGGAGATTACAACAATATTGGTCTTATAACTTAATTTGACGAACTAATTTCATTTTTTGTCATATTGACTTACATTTTAAGTTTAGTAAAGCGGGCAATGTATGTAGTTTCGCGGGAATGCGAAGATGAACGGGAATAGAAGGTGTGACTAGAAATTAGAAAAAACCACTCTCTCAGTTGACAGAAATAAACTTCCACAGGGCAGTGTGTGCAGTTTCATCGCGGCGTGCTGAGATGCGGGAACACAATAGTAGAGGGTGATTCGACATTGGTCTTAGGGAGAGTTACCCTTACCCAGTGGTTTAATTAGCCAAAACACTTTGCCGGAGACAACGGAGATTGCGGGTTCGTGTCCCGTCTGGACGAGGAAAAATTTTTTCTAATTCTAGTCACACCTTCTATTCCCGTTCATCTTCGCATTCCCGCGAAACTACATACATTGCCCGCTTTACTAAACTTATAACTTAATGTTAAACTTAAACTGCTACAAAATGTTCATTTTCAAAACGTTCAATCAAATATGTTATGTTGTGTTAAGTTCTGTTCATAAAAACGTTAAGCAGACATTAGACGAGGCAAATATTTACTGTATTTACTACGAGATTGATTTGCACAAATAATGCTGGATATTTGCTTCGTGTAATGCCTGCTTTAGACGCGGTGTTATATATATCCTTACGGGCTCAATAGTTTAAGTTGTTATCTGTTAACCATGCTGTATAAAACCGTAAAGAAAACCACCCTGGTACAATGTATCACGTACATTTTACCCATTATTATTTGATGATGCTTCCTTCTTAAATTGAATGTTGAACAACGTGAATATCATAGGGTAACATGAGTTAAACTGTAACCAACGTTTTGTAAAAAGTTTAGTTTGGGTAGTGATAATTCTCAGCATCTTGTTTTCGAACCACTAACAAGAAAGTGGCGATTGCATTTTCTTACAAGCGTTCATCTATGTACCCACTTTCCTTCCCCCTCTCGGTGTACCGTGTAACCTCAGCCGAACCCTGTCAAGCTGGCAATGAAAATAGCGGAGCGAAACTATTATTCAATTGGATGCCAAGTGCTTTGATTTGATTTATGCTAATATTATTCATACGACAGCCCTGACTTGACTCGGCAGAAGTTTTTGGCCCTCGGAGGTTTCATCATGCAGAGCCTGAGGCGAGCTAGAGCAGAGGCGAAAGGATTCGGGTCGCTGAACATCTCGAACGTACCCAGCGCCATAGCCATAGTGTAGTGAGGCAAATTCCAGGAATGGGAAAACCGTACGGCTGATCGGAAATTTATGCGGGCGCACTCCAACTCTTTCGTCAGGCGGATTGCTGTAGACAATATATATTGATTGAAATGGAGAATGAAACTTTTTTTGCGAGTTTTTTGATCGATTTTTATTTGAGATTTGCTGTTCACAATTCACATGTTGCCATCGATTCTAATGTTTAACGATTCAAATTGATGCTGATTCGGACACAGTAAATTTTTCTTCAAAACAACTCTATATGAAATTCTTCAATAGTACTCAGCAAAACCACATATGCTATCATCGTCTTTTCATGCAAAATGAGGTTGTGCAGCTGACATGACTCTACGAGTCATTGTATTTTCGTCTTTTTTGTGCCGAACTAACACTAGACGGCTCGTGAACATCTCGAACTACTTAAACGGAACGAAAGTAAACATTTCTAATCATTCCTGGTTTTCCCACAGATTTCTAATTCAACCGCCAAAACCGCACTGGGACAAATCCGCAGGATCAAAGCAACAAACAAATTCAGTGTACAGTAGTTCCCCGGGAGTGGCGAGGAGGAAGTGCTGGGAAAAAGACGACCTGCTTTGAAGACCCAGAACAAGATCAAAGGGAAAATTTTATCTCACTTCCCTTTACGGGCCACATAAAGCAGCACCAGAACAACGCTCGCCCGGGCGTTTGCTGGCTGTGAAAATTATTCCATTTTGCTGAAAGGATGTGCGGAGCTGCTTTTGTGGAGTTCGCTTTCAATTACTGTGTAAGAGTTGAGAATTCTCATTTGGCTGCTGTTATTTTTTTTTGAAATACCGCAACTTGTGTGACTTTCGCAGAGTTTTATGGTTTTGTTTCTTTAAAAATGCGGTTCACTTTTGATTTGTAACCCCTTTTTTTGCTTTAACTCTTTGTTTTCGAGATTCATTAGTGGATCTTTTGATTGATATATGCTCTAGATTTTCATCAAAAGGGAGCTCTGATTTGTTCCTAGAGTTGGCAGACTGAATACTGCTGCAGCTCTGGGTGCGGGTATTTATGCATTCATCACGCAATGTGGCTTTCTCGATTCAGTTTGCACTTACTCATTCCAGAAGTGAGCCGTTGAAAATTATTTCTTAGGAGAGTAAAGGAAAACGCAAACAGAATTTACATTTGATAACAGGTAATGCTCATGTTAACGCCACTATCGCAAGGTGAGTTAATATATTCCCGGTCGGGCTTCTGCACCTAGACGCTGATACTCATAATTCATTCAAAGCACCTTGGGACTCCATTAGCATGTCTCGTGATTGTTGATGCGACGGCGGCCAGGGCAGAGCATGCGGAAAGGTGAAACTCCCGAAGGGGAGTTCGATGTCTTGCGTGAATTGGAGCATGCTAATCTTATCATCAACTCATTCCCTTACCTTTACGGAGGACTGCTTCTGAAAATAAAACTTATCCCCACAAGGAATACTCAATGACCTTTAGTTACGGACCGAAAAAAAAAAACGATTCAGAGTATTTATTCTTGTTCTATATCAACAGTAATTGTGATTAATTTCAACAGCGTGTTGATTGACTTCTCAACACGGACGGCTTTTGGTTATGGCTGTAAGCCATACATGTCAACAAACGACGAGTTCTACAATATGCATAATTTGTTACTAGGTTTTCTGGTTTTTATTCGCAATTAAAGTGCATCTAGTAAATCAAATTAAATTTTGATCGATACCTTTAACAGTTTTATCTCAAACTTACATACTTTAAAAAATGGTGTTTGTATTTTAGGTTGACGACTTTTGAGTTTTAACAAGGCAAGTGTTGGGAGGGTGCTTTATTATTTATTCTATTTTATATCTTTAGTCAATACCCAGTTCTTACCCAAATAGTCCCACCCTGTTTATGACCTTGCGAACAAACGTTAGGCACGTGTGTTTGTTCTGCACCCTGCTTCAAGCTCGAGATTTAAATTTCTAATTTGTGTAAACACCGGTAAAATTCGGCAAACAAATCGCACCCCCTAATTCATCCAGTCGTTCTGGCCGTGCAGTCGGATTCAATATTTTTATTTGCTTTGTCTCGTTATCACCCTTTCTACGCAACGCCATTCACTGACACCCCAGCTCCAGTTGCAGGGTCTGACACGGAGAGCTGTCGTCTATCCAACTTGAAATTTCCGCATCCTGACGTGTTTAGTCCGCTTGGCACAGAAGGGCTTCGCCGGAGTTATGTTCGATTAAAAAATAATTTCATCCGTCATTCAACACGCCATGCCACTAGTAAAAGCGCGTCGCAGCCGGCGTCTGCTGGCGTAGAAAAAAGAGATCTATTAGTGGGTGATGCGTCGCCGGTGGCAAGTTCGTTCGCTGCTCGGATTGATGGTCGACCCTGCAAGAGGGGAGAATAAAGATGATGAACGCGACCAACGAAAGCATGTTATGTTAGGGGGTGTTTTGGGGTAAGAATTATGGTAAAGCGGTTACTATTTTCAATCGTAAAAAAGGTGGTGCTGGGTTCGATCTTATCACACATAATTGCCTAATATAGATAATCACTTTGTTGGCGAGATATCATAGAAAAAGCTTCGGATCGTTATCAGCAAATTATGCCAACGCTCGAACATTCTGTGCTACACTGTGATCATGAATACAAATCAACTTGTCGCTGTGTCAGCGATGAAACCATAACTGGATGTTGGTTTCGAAATTTACTTCTCCAAACCCGGATTTTAGCTTGGCTGGTTGCGTCCAGGAAGTCAACAGGATCATAGATATTACGCTTGGAAAAGTCCGAACCGGGCTGATGAGTTGACGTTCCGGTGGGAAATGACTTTACTACGTGGACCAAGCGGAAGGTGTTATTTTTTGCAACCGGATCTAATGTTTTATTGATTTGTTTGGTAATAACTTCGGATGATTGCGTGTTTGAGGGTGAGAAAAAACGGATTTTATAATTGGGTGTTGTTCTTGCTAAGTGGGGGAAGTTTTGATCGTAAATGCTATGAGTTTTCAAGTGGATTAATAAAATTTGATGAATTAAATTTAGATAAGCTCAAATAGGGAAGAAAAAAATCGAATTGGTTTTGCTATATTGATACACATGCTGATTAGGTTAGTCAATCAATCAATTTTACTCTACTATTACCTCAATTGGGTTACATATCCGCTCTCATTCATTAAATCTCTGACTTCTTCAAATTGTTTTGAAAAAAGTAATTTCGTTCAACTATTTGGCTTGATACTTTGAATTTTGTCTGTTTTCAGCAGGTTTTTACAAAAGTTATTGGTTGAACTTCGTTATTCATGTGAATTCAATAAAGCCGCTTTTATGGGGTTATCTATACGGTTCTTTTATGCTTCTTTTTACACAGATTGTGCAATTTACGTGGTTTTTTATATGGATTTCGAAACATACTTTCCTAAATTTATCGTTCGTTATACGTTCCTAAATTTATCGTAAAAATATGCTGAAATGTGTTATAACTTTGTAAGGAAAAGTCCTGGAGATGTGTAGTCTTCAACAAAAACGTGTTTTGTATGTCCAAATGTTTCTTTAGAACAACGTTTTCTTGTAAATTGTAACTAACAAAAGCTTAGTGCAAAAAATTAACTTTTAACCCTCTAGTGCCCAATACCGCCATTTGGCGGGCTTCAGTCGAAGTTTTGAAAAGCTTCAATATGTACTTAAAAAGTGTTTATAATGATTCATAGTGATTTTACCGAAGCCCGTTTAGAAATTAACTTGGGCACTAGAGGGTTAAGTAACTTTTACAGAAAATACTATGTAACTCTGTAACCAATGAAGATAGGAATTTTGTTTGTTCAGCAAAGATTCATATTTATGCACGTTCTAAAACTTTGCCGAATTAGCCATTCCTCTATCTCTTAACACGAAAAAGTTAGTATTTTGGATATATGAAAACCTACTGTAACATATGCTCGCCGTACTCTAATATGGGTGGATTGGGAGTTTTTAGTACTTCAGCTTAACTTCAAGGAAAAGTGTTGATATCATGATTCCGCTTGCCCCCTTTTAAACCTATACGTTCTTGAAGTTACCGAAAAAATAAGCTAAAATACGATATAACTTTGTAAGGAAAAGTACTGGAGATATATGACCTTTAGCAAAAATGTGTGTTTTATGTGCCCCAACAATTCGTCTGAACAATACTTTCGTGTAAAATACAACTAACAAAAGTTAAGTACAAAAAACTAACTTTTAAGTAAGTTTCATATAATATACTTTATTACTTTGTACCGAAAGAAGATAGGTTTTTCATTTGTTCAACAAAGTTTCATATTTTTAAATCTTCTACAACTTTTCTGAACAAACTATTCGTCTATTTCTTAACACAAAAAGTTATTTTTTTTAATTTTTAGTATAGTAAACTTTTCATACTTTTTGACAATTTGCGATTATGCGGGTCATTCATACAAACAATTGTTCCGAAGAAACTTTCAAGCTAGGATGAAGGTTAAAGGCGCTATGGAATTAAGTTCCACTTTTTGCCTTATTGGACCACTGTGTGGCGTGTTGGTTGTTGACCCGCCACACACGTTGCAGCACCAGGACAATCTGGGTGGTGGCCGCACAGGCCGCGTTCCAGATGTCCGGGTCGTTGCACATCCTCCGGACTAGATTGTCCGGAGTTGTGCCAGACCCGCTCACAGCCATCATGTCGCTCCTCGCTCTTACGAAACAGGGGCATACGAAGAAGACATGCTCAGCAGTCTTCTCCTCCTTCACGCACTCGGGACACATGGGGGACCCCGCGTGTCCGAACCTGTGCAGATATTGTCTGAAACAACAATGTCCGGACAGGATTTGTGTCAGGTGGAAGTTCACTTCACCATGTCGTCTTCCGACCCAGCCGGATATCTCCGGTATAAGTCGGTGCGTCCAGCTGTCCATTCCAGACCATTCCCGCTGCCAGCGGAGCATCGAGAATGACATTCTGGTACCTCGTATGCCCCATACGATATTAATGCCGTATGCCCACCATACTTAAGTATGGACAAAACCACGCTGGCAAGAAGTCTTCGCTTGTTACCATGAACCGCTGAGCTATTGATCATCATACGAGATAGTGCTGCAATAGCCGATGAGGCCCTCCTACAGGCATATTCGACGTGACTCCCGAACGTGAGCTTGTCGTCCACCATAACCCCCAAGAGCTTCAGAGATTGCTTTCTAGGCGATGGTGCAGATTCTGTGATGGTGCTCGATTCTGGAAATAATTTTCCAGAATTTTATACAGCGACATCGGTGCATGGATACTTTTGAGCGCAAGCGCTATGGAGTCCCAACTGGCGCTATTGAACGCATTCTTCACGTCGAGCGTGGCTATTGCACAATAGCGTATTCCCCTTCTCTTGCGCTGGAGTGCTATCTCCGCCGTCTTGGTGACGGAAGAGATGGCATCCAGCGTGGACCTGCCCTTCCGGAAGCCGAACTGGTTACTTGCCACACCGTGTACACCCTCCGTGTACCTCACCAGTCTGTTGAGGATGATCCTCTCAAGCACCTTGCCCGCGGTGTCCAGCAGGCAAATTGGCCTATTTGCCGATGTGTCCCCTGGCGGTTTCCCAGGTTCCGGCAATAAGACCAGTCTCTGCCGCTTCCACCTGTCGGAAAAGAGACAGTCATCCAGGCACCTCTGCATGACTGCCCTAAACAGCCCGGGGGCCGTTTGTATCGCCAGCCTGATTGCCAGATTTGGGAAACCATCCGGTCCCGTTGCCTTGCTCAACTTTAGGAATTTGGCGATCACGATGAGTTCCTCATTTATAGCCCTTGCCTCCTCCTCGACCTCGACACGGCTATCGTCGCTCACGGGTTAGATGTTGTCTATGTCTATGTCTATGTCTGAGGTACTGGGACGTCGGACGTGAGACTCGACCGCCGGAGGCCAAGGGCTTGGCTCGTGGCGCGGAAGGAGTCGTGATACGCTCCAGCATCGCTGGTGATCGCTCTACAGACGCCAGCGCGCCTTTAGTCTTGGCCATTACGATCCTGTAGGCGTCACCCCACGGATTCGTGTTGGCACTCGCGCATAGCCTATCGAAGCAGGCCCTCTTGCTAGCCTTCATCGCACTCGTTAGCATCGATCTTGCAGAACCGAATGCTGCGCGGCGCTCTGTTCTCTCTACTTCGTTTCACACACGCTGCATCCTCCGTCTCGCACGGAGGCACACACTGCGAAGGTCGGCTATTGCGTCCGTTCACCAGTAAACCGCTGGCTTCCCATTCCTAGGTTGGCGAGTCCTAGGCGATGTCTTCCACCCGCGGACGGTCGGAGTGTTGGCTTTACCCATCGTTTGCCGCCTCTCGTTGTTGTTTACACTATAGCAGACCGGCTAGTGGTCCCTATTAGTGTAGCCATCGTCTACCCTCCAGTTATTGATCAGTCCTGGGCTGGAGAACGTCACGTCAATGATCGACTCCGCACCATTTCTGCTGTATGTATTTTTATTCCCAACTCTAGGTTGATCTAGGTTGAGCTTTGCCAAAGCCTCCAACAAGATCTGACCCCTCTGGTTCGTGGAGCGACCTCCCCACTCAACAGCCCAAGCGTTAAAGTCGCCCGCCACCACCAACGGCGTTTGGCCCGTTAGCTCCATGGATAACAGGTCGACCATCTGGGTAAACCTTTCGATAGACCAACGCGGCGAAGCATAGCAACTGCAGTCGAACACTCCGTTCACCTTGGCCACTACGTATACTTCTTCTGAGGTTGAGACAACCTCCTGAACCGGGAGCTTGCTCGTCGTACATCTGGCCGCCATACTGGACTTATCCGCAACCCAGTTACCGTTTCCGGGTGGGATGCGGTAGGGGTCCGATATGATGGCAATGTCCGACAACGAGTCAGTGGCTGCTTGGTGTAGCAGCTGCTGGGCCGCGAAGCAATGGTTCAGGTTCAGTTGCGTCACCCTCACCCGGCTGGGCACCTGGGGCCTCTCATAAAGTGTTTGGCGTCCCGTCTCCCGGAACATAACATAAACCTGGGAGACTCCCCACAGTCCTTCGCTTTATGGACTGCACCTCCGCAACGTCTGCATAACTGGCCCCTATCGGGTCCCTTGCAGGTCCTGGACTTATGTGCTCCCTCAAAGCACCGGAAGCAAATGTCCGGTTGCTGTAGTATGCTCAGAGGGCATACAGACCAGCCGACCTTCAACTTGCTTTCTTTCAGGGCCAGGTTAGCGTCCGCCGACGGTAGTCGGAAGGTAGGTACCTGGGTCCCCGCCGGACCTTTGCGGAGGCGGATCGACTTCCTAACCACCTCCACCCCGCACTTCGCTTTGAGGGCTTGTGCAATGTCGCACCCCTCGGTGATTTCATCCAGGGTTTTAAGCTGGCAGAGTCACCTCTGAGGTGAGTGTCCGCACTTGCATCTCCTTGGCTAGGACCTTTTCCGCTACCGCTTTGTATGTAGCTCCCTTGTTCTTGGCATCCTTCCGGAGTTCAAGAATCATCTCGCCAGTGCGAGATCGGCGGATACTCCGCACATTCGCCCCCAGATCCTTGAGCTGGGTTTCCCCCTCATCTTCTTCAAGACTTCTTAGTTCTGGGACCGTTTACCGAGATGTCTGGTGCGGACACGGACGGATTCGCCGTTTTCTACCTCCAGGCTTCTCCGCATCCGTCTCCGCCTTCTTCTGCGAACACCGCTGGATGCCACCTCGCGCGAAGGGATGAGGTAATCCCTTCGCACCCGTCTCTTTCGTTTTTGAAGGATTCATCTTGAAGTTAAATGGGTCCCCCTTCCAGCCGCTATCCTTGTCCATGATGGAGTAGTCGCCTATGTGGTTCCATGGTGGACTAGGCCGAAGCAGTGAGGTCATGGCTAGGGTAAGCTGTCATAGCATCTTACGGGCAACTATGACTCCACCGACCGGCGCAAGTCAGGAACAACCATCTGATCTTACTCCTGCCTGGTTCCAACCAAGCAATGAACTCGGAACGTACTGAAAGGCCTGCCAGGTTTTATGGGACGAAGACCCCTGCACCGGGTACCACCTCGCCGTTTCAAGCCGTTGTCACGCGACTTTACTAAGGGAGCTCGATGCAGGTGCCAGCCCGAAGACGTGGTACCATTACGAAATCCAACTCTTATCCATTTACTACGCTGCCGGTTGCCATAATTGGAACATTACTGGCTACAGTCCCAATGGGCGAGTTAGTGCATTTGGGTGATGGGAGCGGCTCTATTCGCTCCGTCAGAGGTGCTTCCGGGTACTTGTGGCTTTTGCGAGGAATCAATTGTCCCTGATCCGACCCTCACCACCCCTAGGCTACCTCCCGCTGCTGGTCCGGGACTGATAGGTACTGTCAGTGGTCGCACATGTATTGTGTGTCCTCGACGATCGCCACACGTCGACCCGCAGTGGCATGCAGCTCTGCCAATGAGTGTGCATCTCTAATCAGCCGACTATACAGAGAATAAACCGAAATTATTTCAATAAAATCGGGTATAAATTGTATATATGATCGCATCACTTATCAAAGTAAATCCAACTCACCTTTCCCTACTAACAAAAACAACCTTCCCAGTAGCGTAGCTAGGGGGTTGCGGTTGGTGCGGTCAGCACCAGGCCTGCCCTTCAAGGGGGCCCCAAAATCTTGCGAACACCGAACCGGTATAACTGCCCATCTGAACTTAACCTCATGTATTTGTACTCGCCATTCTGCTCTCGTGATCCACACGGACAAAGTGTGAAACCGACGTGCATTTTTACCATGATTCGTGATTCGACTGAAGCCGAAGTTGAATGTTTTACGATCGCGGAAACACGCAACGCAGGAGCGATTTTTTGCAATCCTGTAAAACAGACTAAGTAAAGCACGCACCGCACTAGAGCCGGAACAAAAATTGAGCTCTTGCTTGCTAGGTATCACGCACTTGGGCTGGGTGCTTCGGTCGATGATTCGGCACGCGAAGAATGAAGAATACCACCAGCACCACAGAGCGGATATCTCTTCGTTGGTGCTTTTCTAAAGTTACATAGAGCGCATGGTGTAGCTTCGAATCATTTTGCTTACTTTTTTGCTTCGTGGCATCTCCGTCTTCTTGTACTTTGCTTCTCTTTGCTATGTATATTACACATTACAGCTAGTGCAGAGGGTGAGCGCTGAAGACGTATGCGGGTGAGTGGGTGACTATATATTTGTGTTGTTTTTGAAATTAAATGTCGTGAATTCAATGAAATGAAATTTAATGTAATAATGCAGCAAAATAATGTTCTGTTTAATAGTTTCAAAAGAGCATGCCGTGAAAACTTTTTACCTGCAGCAGTTGCAATTACTTGGATTTGTTTGTTTCGTTTAAAAAAGCATGCGTTTCGGTAAATATTTCCTGTAAAATGACATATAAATTGCCTTATATTTTTGAGCCTTCAGCCAGAGTATACAGTTGAATAAAATCAAGACACTATTTTGATACATTCCGTCGTTTCAGGAAGCATAATCATCAATCTTAATTAAAAAAAAAACGAGTTTATATTTAAAAAAATATTACAAAATTCCTAATCAAACTTAGTAAAGTACGCACAGCATTTCAAGCAGAGCTTGATTGTAGCTCTAGCTCCATAACCCACACGCAATCGGGCTGGGTGCTTTGGTCTCCAGCTCGGTGCGCAATAAATTAAGAAAAGCATTACACAGCAAATATCTCTTTATGGATCAAAACAAAACGAAAAAGAAAAACGCTCAACGTGCCTACCGGTGGCGAACACAAGATTATCGCACTGCATTCGTAGCTTTTTTAGCTCTTGCGCCGAGTTGGTGCTTGCTACGAATGTCACATAAGATGATAATACGCTCGTGGTGCTTGGTGTCTATAATTTGGCGATGTCACCGAGCGGCTCGGAGCGGTGCTTTTACCAAGTCTAGAAAACGCTGTCTATCTGTGTTGCTGTGTGGCTAACGAAAACATGAAACAGAGCGAGGGAAATAATCTGCGTTCACGCGAGACTATATGCACTCGAAAACAGTTGGCTCAAAGTTAAAGTTGATCAAGTTTCTCTAAGTAAAATTTGATCAAGAACTATTTGAGATCAACGATAAGTAACTTGAGATTAACAAACCTTGCCCTTTTATCAATCGAACGTGAAATCACTGATTCCATTGATTTTGAATCTGTAATTTCTGATTTTGCCTATCAAACGGCTTGGAAAGTGAGTATCTAAATACCTAATTATTGATTTTGCGAATAACGGAATAAATAAGTAAAAAAATCTAAGTTTTTTGTTTGTCTCAATTCCTTTTATGGAAGAAAAAACTGCCCAGTCATTTTCATTGGGGGCCCACATTTTTGTTACCGCACCAGGCCCACCAAACCATAGCTACGCCACTGATCCTTCCTGTGGCCTTTGTGGAGAAGCAGAGGTCAACACGGTCTCCAAATAGCAAAGGTCACGCTAACATCCCTCCCCTTTTTCCATCTGATTGCAAGAACGTGGCCGGCGTCGTTATTGACTCTTCAAAGTATTGAATTAAACACTAAAAATTGTACAATAAGAATGGTCGATCACTCCCAGCCCTATTCAGTTGATTCACTGTACAATTTTACTGATTCGGACTAATCACGGAGTACAACCATTGATATGTGCAATCAGTCAAGCTAAGCTAAGCTTGACAAATCCGATACACGTCTACTATGGTTTGTTCCACTTAGCATTTGGCCGTTTCCTTTCGTGTACTGCCGTGCCTCTAGTTCACGTACCGAGAAATGTTGATTTAGTGGTGAAAATTTCGTCAGGATTAGAACACGCGTTGGAAAGTTATCCAAAATGGAACGCGGCGAGAAAAAATTGTGCACAGCTACGTTGAAAACACAACACGGTCAGGAGGAATGATCGCCAAAGCTCTCAAACTACCGAAATCGACTGTGAATAACACGCTCAAACGTTACCGGGACTTTTTGACGGTAGATCGCGCTAAACAAACCAAACGTAGAAGTGGAACATTGGACCGGGAACTACGAGCGAAGGTCATCAGGGCAGTTCGGAAGAATCCTGGGTCTCCCTTCGTGATTTGGCGAAAAGGTTCAATGCAGCACATAGTACAGTTCGTCGGATCTGTATGGATAAAGATTACGTATCATGCCTGCAAACAACCCAACAGGACGCTAAAATAAAACCTGGTAGCCAAAACCCGAGCAAGAAAGCCATACGAGCAAGTCCTGACAGAGTACAACGGCTATATTTTGATGGACGAATTTTAGGTCGGAAATTTTACCTTGCTAACCGTAAGGGATATACTCCAGGTAGGTTCAATTTTTTTTCGCGGATGAATTCGCCCGCAAGTTGATGATATGGCAAGTCATCTGTGGAAAGAAGACAGAAGTTTTCATCACTGGAGCAACTAAGAATGGACAAGTTAACAAGAAGAAGTGTCTTCAGGAGATGGTTTTGCCGTTCATCCAATCACACAAAGGACCTGTAGAGTTCTGACCCGATCTAGCTAGATACCATTACGCCCGGGATGGCCGTCCCATCGAAAGATATTTGGCAATATTCAGGCGTAAATTGAAGAAGTGTGGCAAATTAATCGAAACATCATCATGAATGGCTGATAAGAGATAAGATTTCTTTTAAATCCAGTAAATACTTCAATGTTCTAATATCACCCAATATGGGTATTTCTGAAATGATGCAAAGAAACTGGAAATCAATCCCAAATGCAACTTTGAAGTTCAAGATTGTGACTTCCGGTTGCAGGAAACAGCATAAAAGAGTCCGAGCCTATCCCCTAACCTACTGCAAGAAACACATTGACATAGGACAGGCTGTTGTATTTCTGCGTTAGTCTTGCGGTCGAATCTTATACACAACCTTTTAACCTTTTTTTTTTAAATACCGCCTATTATAATTGAGGGATTTGTTTCTTATTTCGCAACATTATACATATTTACTTTTACAGTGGTCCAATGCCGAACCTATAGTAGATGCCCAGGTTTGTCGTTTTGGGGAAGCCGTTCTTCACTCTCCTCAAAAGTTAGCAGTTCGAGCGTCTTTCTTGACAGCGCACAACCACCGGATGCGGGGCCTACCTCGGAGTCCACGGCTTCTTCCTGGTTCTTTGCTGAGTATAGTTTTGGCGGCTCTTACGTTAGGCATTCTGATTACATGCCCAGGCCACTGCAACCTGCCGTGTTTTGTCACATATATTAAAATGAAATCACGTCAGATAAGCTCAGAATATTTGTACACTTGGTACAGCACGTAATTCATGCGTCTACGCCACACTCCATCGTCTAACTGACCGCCAAGTATTGAATGCAGATCTTTTCTTTTGTTGTTTTCTTTAGAACCTTTTAAAGCCAAAATATTTGGCGGAGCAGCTGCATTTTTGAATCAATGAAAACATTTAGGAAGTTTGTCTTGTTGATTCAAAAATTCCAACTATTTTGCTTTTGAAAAGTGCTTCGCCGAGCAAAAGATCCGAAAAGCTGACGAAAAAAAAAATCTGTTTTATGAGGTTGGTTTTGGGTTTTATCAAAAACGTCGCGGAGCACTATCTGGGAACTTCTGCCGTAAAAGATAACCGGGAGGACCAGTGTTATATAAAGCGCAAGTTTTGTGCGAATCTGCAGATTATGGGACTTCAGCTGGCTACGTAATCCGTAGAAGGTCCTATTTGCAGTTGCAATGTGTCGTTTGACTTCGCGATTCACGACGTTTCACATGACACGAAAGTACCAATTCCTCAATAACCACGAAGATTCCCCCACCTCAACACCACTAGCACTCCCATGTTCTCTGCCAGCTGCCATGTATTTTTTTTTTGGCAGAGTTAATGATGAGCCCAATCTCACCGCATCTGAAGGCCTCTTCCACAGATTTATGGTTTATCCCGTTTATATCGATGTCAGTCCGCAAAGTCATGAAGCTTGCAAGATTTTGTAATGATGGTGTCGCTTCTTTCCACGTTCAATTTTCGTATGTTGAACAGAAGGTTTGAGAGCACATCCCCTTGCCTCAATCCACGTTTTCAAGCATTATCTGACAGTTCATTTCGCTTGACTGAGTCGTACACCGCTTTGTAATTCACAAACAGATGTTGAGTCTGCAGGTTGTATTCCCGGAATTTATCTAGCAACTGTCACAGGGTAAACATTCGATCCACCGTGAAGCAATGGCCTCAACCTCAAGAACAGTATACGGTAGAGCATTTTCTACGCAGAATTTAGTATCGTGATTCCTAGAGACAGTGGTAAATTGCGATTTCGCGGAAGCCGCGAATTCCGCGAAATCAAGTTTCAGTCGCGAAATTAACAAAAACCCGCGAAATACCGTGGAAACAGCAAAATTATGTGTCAATCATGAAACATTTCGATTTGTAACCTGCGAAATTCATGAAAACCAGCAACCATGGCAACGAGGTGGTCACCGTGGCTCTGTGGTTAGCGATGTCGATTGACTAGCTCTCCCACAAGGTTGTGATATCGGGTTCGATTCCCTGATCTTTTCACCTGAAAATTTTCTCAACTCAGCCCTGGGACACGGTGTATCGTTATACTTATCCCTGCGATATTGTTTTTAGGTGGCCCCTTATAAACGTATTCAAATACATATTTTCGTTCAAGATATTTCGTTTCTCTTTTCTTCTCGGTGTTCCCCTCTTGGCTAACTTCGAAAAGCTTGGACATAAACAGAATTAGAAATTTGTATCAGCAGTAATGGCTCTTCTTATGAATAGGGTAAATGAGGCCTTCTAGCCTTTATCTTCATTTCGGTTTATTAGTAAGTAGGTTGCTGTCCTTGTCATTAAACATGGCCGCGGTAAAGTTCATCAACCTCAGACCGTTATGCGCTCGAGCTTATCATAGAACTTGTCCTTGACTTCATCGGGATGATAGCAATTTTATCCTATTCATCTTCTCTGACTCTGAAAATAAATTTTCCAACCTTATTTCGTATTTTTCATAGGTGAAAATGTTCCGCATCTTTTCTTTCTATCAACTAGCAGAACATATATGAACAATATAAACCAATATTTCTGTGGTGTTTGGTTTCTAATCAATGTATGAATTGTAGTCGAATCAAGTTATGACTCAGAATGTGCAGTCGAGTTGAATATTTCAACAAACAGACTTGTGGTTAGCAGATCAGTTTAACTTTGATTCCATTGTAATTTGTACCAAGTAATATGGTACCAAATTGTGAAACAACTTAATAAAATATTAGGAACGGCCAAATAAGAAATCAATCATTCCTTGAAGGATAGTTTCTGTCTATTATGATGGTTAACAAGAATTAAAATTAACCTTTCATTTTTTCAGTCGCCTAGTTACGCTGGATTTAGATTCGAGTAGCAGCTAAGTATCTTTGAGCGTTGAAATTTTAATTAAATAATCTTGGGCGTCGTACATAAATTACGCAACGCTAAAAACCTAGATTTCAGACCCCCTCTCCCCCCCTATGCAACGATAAGTAACGTTCGATATGACTCCCTCCCCTAAAATTACGTAACGCTGGACAACCTGTCTCCCCCCTCCAAATTAGCAATTTTGAGCAAACATAACAGTTACGTAACGATCTCAACTAACCCCCCCCCCCCTCCCCCCTATGTAACAATATGTAACGCGGACTTAACCCCTCTACTCCCCTTCATGCGTTACGTTATTTGTGTACGACGCCTTATGGAACAAATGCAGACGTTTTCAATTGTAAATTTATACAGCATTCCAAAAAGTTTTTTATTTACGGCACTGCCTTAGTTTTAAAGATACATGACCTAACATATAACAGCATTTAGTACTAGCTCAACCACTTTATTCTAGTAAACATTACCAAAATTTTCGAACACAGCCTCCAGTATGTTGAACTGATTTGACTAATCCCAATAAATTACTTCCCATCGGCTAAGTGCATTTTCGGCTTTCTCTCTAGGTTGAACCATAAAACAGTACTTCAGGCACGACTTTCCCATTTCCAGCTGCAATTTAAAGAAATAACGCGGTAATCTTCTCTTCCGATAGTCTCGGTACATCACATTGCGAGTGATCACTTCGATAATAAATCGAAGGGTAACGCTAGCACACCCCGCACATGTGAAATGGTACATACAGTACAACAGTACACACCATAAATGATGAGTGGAAATAACTCCGCCCGGCAGGAAAAGGCAAAATGTGCATCAAATACGTCTTCTGTACACATATGATTTACGAGTGCACTGCCAGACAGAGCCTGCAGTTTCAGCAGAAGGCAACAAATCCTTCCCGGTAATATCCGGACCATAGAGAGCTAAACGTACGTAAACAAATGCGAGAATACGAGAGCGACCGAGCGATGGCAGCGAGGGGTGTAAAGTAATCATCACTAATCACGGCAGTAGTCCAACAAAGCGACAGTTAACTGCTGAACTACATTTTGTCTGGTTATTAGGGTGGTCCGAAAGGTGGTTTGAAAGTTATTTGACTCTGACTGTCTCTAATATAGGCAGGAACCGCTCTAATTAAAGGCAAACATTACGCATTACGATCGTACTCGTGCTGGGGTGGCGTCCCGAAAAGGATACGATGAGTGAAAAACCGGCGTCCGCGTTAAGAAGTGGGTTGACTGGCATTGGAAAAAGGGCTCCGTATACGGAATTGATTCATTCCGAAAGTGATCCGCTTTTGCTTAATTGAAATCGATTAATCAAGTCTTACTGACCGATGGTGTATCGGTAGGGGAGTGCAAGAAACATGATTCGCACTGGAGTTTCACCGGCACCGCCTAGGAATGAAGTGATGAGTTTATATTTGGATTCCGATTTTAGAATTATGTGGAAATTTCGGGTAGTGCAGTGCATTCACTGTTGTTACTGTTCTTTCGTTGCCATGTCAATATGCTGGTTTCATACATTTATGGTTTTACGATGCAACATAAAAGTATGCTATGTTATGCGTATGTGTAAGCGGTATGCTGTTCAACCGCTCGAGGAACAGGAATGTAAAGTGGCACATCTGATGCTTGTTTTATGGTATTTTTTCAAACATTTGCTAATCGCTAGAGTTGCTAGTTATCACACAACGACTACGCAAAAATGATTGATCACATGGATAATTTTTCTGTGTTTGACAGATTAGTTCAAAATTCTCCTATATAGGGGGAAAAATGAACTTAAAAAGGAAAAATGATTGTGTCATGGGAATGTTTGTGAACGTTGCATTCATGAATGAAGCTGAACGCGAAGATGTACAAACAACTTCAAGAGCACTCTTGTTTTGTAGTAGCATGAACAAACCAGTCGCTGTTTCCCGTATTGCAGGGAGGATCAGTTTCCGAACGCCGGCCATCAGCCGAATTATTTGCTCACTTGCCTCAGTTTTAAATCGTCTGCCGGGCGATTTCGAAAGACTACCGAAAGTCGGTCCATACGGAGTTTTCTGCACCGGCGAAAACAAATATTGAGAAAAGTCCAACAACCGTGGATGCAGCTATGCAGCATCTACTTTCTCAAAACCACTAGACGCCTGTTTCTCGGGTTTTGATCACTAATGCTATTTACTCTGTTCTGCCGGACGAGATAATTGATGAACAGCAGTTTGCCCACCAAAAATAGCGCATTGCTCCGTTATTTACGTTTTTCAATTGCTATTCTTTGTTGATGCTTGTCAAGCGGACACGTGACTCTCAGTGTGGTTTGCACGTGTGTCCTTTCGTAGGCGGGGGTTTTCGTGTTGGCTGACACGCTCCTTGAATTGATTGAAATTAGCGCTGGGATTGCCTTTGGTGAATTATAGCTTTCCACTTGGCTGCAGAAGATAAGAATAATATTTTGACTATTGCATGCTGTCGATGGGTGAGTTTGAAGTGCTCGAGTGAGCGAAAATGTACTGTAAATAACAGTTGGCAGTCAATTTGTGACGTAATAATAATATCACATTCTAAAAGAGGTTTGATCAAGAATGTTATAAATTTATAACTAATCAAAGATTGTGTTCTGCAGGCATGTTTTCAAGAAGTCTACGAATTATATTTTTTTCACGGTGAGAAAAGCGACACAGAGACATGGTCCTCTGTAGGTCAATTCGGACATGAAAAAAATAATAAAGATCAAACAAAATGGTAGACTCGTTAACACACAATAAATATAATTTCATATTCCAATGGGTTTCCCGAATATACTCTCTTTTTAAATAAAAAAATAAACAATTTATTCAATAATGCTCCATTGAACATAAAGTCTATTACTTTTTTGCAAATAAAAATGTTGAATGTTGAAAATCAAGTTGCTGATCCAGCTTGAGAGTTGATAAAGTAGAAGAAGGGGATCTATTGCATGTAAGGATTTCGATGATGTACTTTTCATAGCTGCACAAAACACAGGCCTATCTTTCACCGTTCTGGGCTACCAAACCAACGAGGCGTAGGTAGTTAGAGGTCTGATTATTGAAAATAGGTTCTCGCTGTTTTTTTTTTTAAATGCGTCTTTATTTTGAAAAACATAGTTGCCTATAGTTCATTCACAGCTACAAATTAACTCAATCTAACTGGCAGAGCTCAAAAACCGTTACGTACCCACCTCTTTTACCACATCACGTATAGACGCTGAGCTTTTACGCTGAGTTTTCCTCAGCATACATGTGGATCGCAGTACAAACGGCTTTGACGCTTGCTGCATCATCTTTCGCCAACTTTCTCAGCGATAGTCCTGGCGCAGTAGACTATTTGTGCACGATTTTTTTTCACGGCGTTCTGGCGAAAGTCCTCGCATTTTGAATCTAGACTAAAAAAACTGTATCCGCACGGAGATGACAGAACTAATGTAAACAAATGTGCGCAGCCAATTCGAGACACAGAGATCGACTCGAGTTAGAAAGGCGCCATTTTTCCAGTGTGTCCATATTTTCTGGTGCGGTCTATAGTAGTCAGACGCCACAATATCTGAGAAATATATAGGGTGAGGTAGGACTTCTCATTTGAGTGTTTCTACGTGAGTTTTAACGACATTGGGAGTACGAAACCGAGGGTTGTCATGCAATAGAATTATTTTTTCGTGCCTCTGCTCATACCGTGTCCATTTCCCTCGCAGTGTTCGACTTAATCACTTTAATTGAAGTGAATTCCGTTCTTCAATGATAACTTCGTTCGGTGTCAACAGCTCATTTTAAAAAACCATCGAGCTAGTCCCACTAAATATTTTGGAAGATTTTTGTTTGCTTTTGATCACTGGCGCGCCGTAGTCACTTAGGTTTGTGGAAGTGGTATTGGCGCCCTTCGTTTCATATCGTCACGATTTTTTTAACTCTATCTTTCCTGCGTGAAGTACTGTGTGGAAGCCACCCTGTCTCCGTCAGTACTTTTTTTTTCAGTTGACAATCTTCAGGTGATAATGACGCTATTAATCTTTCGCTTGAAAATCATTTTTTTCCTATTCAAGCCCTTCAGCAGTCAGAATCAAAACAAGAGCATTCGAGTTGTTATCATTTGATTCATAAAGTGCTTGAAAATGAAACAAATGTTCTTCAATTTAAAGCGACGTGTCACAGCGTCATTACAATCCGATAATTGTCAATTGGAAATCACTCTGTCAGGCTCTGGGTTGCACAGTTGTTGCGCTACTGGGTAAAAGGGTTCCGGATCATGGAAACTGCTGATTTGATGGCGAATGCAAACAGTTAGTCTAGGAGAAGAACGCGGTATGTGCAGGAGCTTGGACGGCAACCTCCTTAAGGGCGAGTAAAACACTAAAACTGCTGGAGATCTTAAGCATAAGTAGATATTTGCGGTTCGGAAGGTTATGCAGAAATGCAAATACAATGTTCTCACACATCACCGTTCATCGATTTTAAATCGGGTTACGACACAAGCGATCGAGATCAGCAAGGGCAGATTGGGCACGACTTCAGATGTTCGAAAACTAACGCGAATAGTCAAAGCGACGATGGATCGAGTGATGTGAGTAGTCTCAGTATTGGGGGCGTTCTCGAGTCCCTTCGAAACTCGAAGAGCTTCAAGGTATAGTTGTTAACACGAGTGGCACGAATGGTCAAACGGATTGGACTGGTCATTAATACATCAAAGACGAAGTACTTGAAAGGATTGAAGGGTTCATGAGAAGAAAATGCTAAACTTCCTGCTCGAGATCAAGTAGATGGCGATGGAATCGAGGAAGACGATCTAAGGACTCTACGCAAACTGCAGAGCTGGTCTGCCGTGATATAACATTATGACGTACATCCATTTGATCAGTTTTTCAATACGGCCCAAAAACGAACGGGTTACTTGTCACTTTAGTATTGAAATGATGCATACGTCATTTTGCTTTCTAGATTTTATGCAACGTACGAATAAGTAACAACTAAAAGAAAGATACCAAAAGATGGGTCTTCGAATAACGAACAAATTGGCATAAGAACCCCATATTTGAAAAAATGGCGCTTACGTCAGTCTGCGAGATTACGGCAGTGGTGAACTGGTGCATCCTTGCATAGACGTTTCTATTGGCAAAAGATGCCATTTTGGGCTATTTGTTTTATATTTTGGAACACGACTCATTTTTGAGAAGCTATTGAAAAATGCTATTTTGGGAAGGTATTGATGACTACAAATATTTTTAGGGACATAACAGTTTGTTTGATCGGAATGAAGTCTTCGGCAAAGTTGTAGATAACAATTTTGTCTTTCCGAAAAAAATATACAAATAATAATTTTTTTCGAAGCGTATATTTTTTATGGAAGGACAACATCATTATCTACAACTTTGTCAAAGACACTATGTCAATCAAACAAACTGTTTTGACTGTAATTATTTTTAATTTTCCATAGAGTACTCTATGGGAATTAAAAATATTTCTACAGCTAAAACGGTTGGTTTGATTGACATAGTGTCCTCGGCAAAATTGTAGATAACAATTTCGTCCTTTCAAAATAAAATATGCCTCTCGAAAAGAATTTTTTTTTTCAAAAAATCATTGCTTAGGTAATCTTTTGGAGTTGAGCTTGTTTAGATAATTGATTTTTAATTTTTATTTGAACTATTTTTCACGAAAATATCAATATTTTCTGAGTGTAGGTATATTTTTTTCGGAAAAAAAAAAATTGTTATCTACAACTTTGCTGAAGATGTCATGTCTGGTTTTCCCTACGCGGACCGTCGTCAAGATCGAAATTACTCTTTTCAAAGTGGCAGAACCAACCTCGGCACGTAGCTGCAGCATTTCCGATTTTTTATGACTCTAGATGCGATTTAGCTGCCGTTTTCTTTGAATGAAATGAGAAAAGCAACACTTTCCGCAAAGAACAATTTTTTAGCACAAAATCAGACTCTTTGACACACCTTCCCCTCTATATACGTGATATATTGTATGGAGCCTACCTGTCGGCGTCGGTGCTCGATTTCAAGGGTGTGTTATTATTGTAGTAACATTGTAGTTTTTATTTTTTTGAGAAAAAAATGTTTAAAGAAAATAATAATCAATGCTGGAGCTACGGCCGTTTCCCTGATAATGTGTTTTCCATGATGACGATGAGATTGTAGCAGGTCAAGCTGAGTTATAGAATCCAAATAAATTCAGAAGCTTGGGGTTTTCCGAACATGTTAAAGACAATACGAGACCGAGACGCGCCGTAAAACGTTGTAACTCTCAAGGAACTGTGAAGATAGGGCAACAAATTTTTTTAAATTTTTGCAAAAAAGTTTCTAGTACCTTGTGTTATTATTACGTGTGTGGATATCAGGCTGGGAGTGTTTGTATGTTAAACCAGAATGATACCTATTTACTGTATTACTCATTTCGATTCTAATGAATGTTATTATATTCAAGGTTTAAAAAAATACTACGTGTTTTTTGTGCTTATACAGATTTTGACCCGTTATTTTGAGAAAACAACCGGTTTATCAGTCATATTTTTTTAGATTTCTTGTTTTCACGAAAGATATTATAATCCTCTATATTGCCGACAAGGATGGCTGGAATCGGTCGGCTGGTTCCGGATATATGACCGAAGCATGTTCTGGCCATATACTTTCGGGTTATTGCACCAAAAATTCATACTAACTGTAAGTAACCCATAAAATGAAAGATCCTCGTTGATCAACTACATGCTGTTATATGTATTCATATTATTAACTCAACTACTACAGGATTTAATGTCGTGTAGACTTCTAGAGTTAGTCCAAAGACGTAAAAGGCAATTTCCTTTTTTAATTCTGATTTGTAGGTATATTCAATGAAGAAGCGGACGACAACAGATACTGAATCCTTTCACTATTGATGAATGTCAATGCACTTTCCCATTCCGCTACAAAACACTAGCTAACTTATTATCCGTAACATTCAATCAACGTCAATTTCTTGGCTATGCCATGTTTTCCATCACTATTATAGAGAGAGAAAGATCCGGAAGCTTCGTTCAGTTTAGTATAATCATAGCATATTATCCTCAATCAGCAACGTACATTTTCTTGCCCGATGAAAGAGCACTTCGGATTAGCACATATGTGATAGGTCATCGATCATTTACTTGAGACTATTTGCGGATGCAAAGCATAAGCACGAGAACTATTTTCTCCCTGCCTCGGCTAAGGATGCCTGAAGAGGGGACGGCTGCACTCCATAATATGCTGTGCTGTGCTTTGTTTTGTTTCGAAACGTTCATTCATCCGTAGTAAATGGTCATTATAGGGAAAAACTTCAATCGAAACGCGACTGCGTTCAATCCCAGCGCCCCGGGACCGATGATAACCGACTTGGCTGCAGATTTACACCCTTCAGCCAGGTTTGGTGTCGTATTTTCATCTCTAGCACTGTTGACCGATAATATTGCTAGAGTCCCCCCCCCATCAGCGATTAGGTTTCATGTGATGCACAGAAGATGTGTTTGTGTGCAACTTGGGTAGGGTCAGTCTGCCATCAAGTGATGCAGAATGCGACCGGATGGAGTGACGGCCGTCGCAGAAAAGTGCCTGCGGGTGGTGTCGTGTGATATATGCAAGAAGGGTGTGTGAAATTATTAAGTCATATGTTTTTAATACGAGTTGATGAAGGGGGTTGCGTTCAGGCGGATGTCTGAAGTCCATTGTAGTGCAGCACCGATTAAAATGCGAACTGTCGTCTGATTAACGCTGTGAATAATATTTTTAATAATAGATGTACTGACTCCTAAAGAAACAAACATCGTCGACAACTCTATTCGAATTTTGCTTCTGCACTCATCAAGTCAACATATCGGACGTTTCTGGGTAATTCACAATTCGCTTCGGTTGTCGATTACGATACGCTCCTTAAAGATCTTGCACCGTGTCTGAGCGAGCTTTAATTTTTCTGCTCATTCCTTTCCATTCGCCATTCGGTAAAGTCTCGGAGAAGTCTACAACGGATTCGTTACAGTCGCGTGTCGCTACCATACACACTCGAATATTTCTCAGCTGATGCAGAGCGCAACGGATTAGGAACCTGCTGTTTATGTTGAGTTTGCCTGAGGCGACTGCAACTGAGCAGGGTACGGACAGTAGATGGGATCTATGTAGAGTATCTGCAACACGATCGTCTCGCACGTTACATCGAAGCAACGCGCCTGGTTATCAGCACCTCTCTGTACACTGCTGGAAACGTGTTGACTGACCGACTAAAGTGGCAGCTGATGAGTGCGGGTGCTGAGTGAGGTTAATTTTCTGTCTTTCCAGTTGTTCTGGTAGACCATGTAGTGTGGCTGCAAATTAGCTGTTCCTGTCCTCTTGAGATGTGTTATGTTGCAGGGTGTTCGAAGATCAGAATTTTCAAATTGTTTGAAGATGTGCAAGATTGCAAGTGATTTTGTAAACTATTATACATAAAACGTTTCATGAATGTTAATTTATTCATCTATTCAGTAAACGTGACACAAATCCATGACGAGCATATTCTAATGATAATTGAAATCTCAGAACTTTATTTTGTTTGTAA
This sequence comes from Wyeomyia smithii, assembly GCF_029784165.1. Classification (NCBI taxonomy): domain Eukaryota; kingdom Metazoa; phylum Arthropoda; class Insecta; order Diptera; family Culicidae; genus Wyeomyia; species Wyeomyia smithii. The sequence goes on from NC_073696.1 coordinate 45,262,612, forward strand.
AGCAAAATTTTGGGCTTCAGGTGCATGCTTTCGAAATTAAAATTGAAAAAACAAAATCGATTTGTTTTGTTCTCACTCTTAGAAGTTTGTGCGAAATCAAACTACTTCTAGGTATATTTCAAATCACAAGATAGCCTCAGTTTTATATTGTTAGCTGCCAATTGATATAAACGGAATAACGATTATTACTACTCGATTATATTTGAAAATCAAATGAATAGTTAGAAAAGTACGCTCTGGACAACGGTCAACAAATTAGATACTCCCTGTACTGCCGTGTGCGACAACCATTCTACCACGGGGTGCAAATCTTTTAAGGTAGCTTGCAACTTGGCTCCGTTGCTCGTATACATGTATCGCGAACCGTCTGCGTGCAAGCGAAAAGCGTAAACAACGCCATTCGTCGCGTCGCGCATTCAGCCGAGTCGTTGTTGAGTGGTGCTGCTGCGTCTCCTGCCACGCACGACGACGACGACGCATGGTCACCGTCGCCGCCGACGTCGGTCTCTGCCGGAGCCATACATCAAAACATCAGATTTGTCCCGGGCTGCCGCATGTCTGTGGGCCCTGGCGATACAACTAGCACCACACCGACCGTCAAGCGGTTTGCAGAGTGCTCTTGCCTGGTGCAGCTCGCGTACGCCCTGGACAAATTACCGAACTGAATGAATGAGCTTCACGGCCTGTCTGTGCCTATGTGTGTGGATGCCGGAGAAGAAGCATAAAACGGAAAAAAATGGGAAAAATGCTAAAACACCGCATCAGCAGAGGGGACGATGCCGGAGAAAAATCTGAGTTTTAAACGGCAGCCGGAGAATATTGCATTTTAAATTAATCGGCGCTAGCTTTGGCAGCAGACAGTCTTCGCTCAGCCGGAGTTCGGATCGGGTTAACTTTGGTTTTGCTTCGTTATTCTCTCGCGGTTCAGCGGGAGTTTCGGCACAGTGCGCGCGCGTTTCGTCGGTTTGATTGGTTCGAACGTTGTTTGTTTTTATTGAGTTTTTCGCAGCCTCTGCCCGGGCAACTGGATACTAGGGGTGTACCCATGGTGCAAGTGATTGATCTGGTATCGGATTATACACACAAGCATGCAGACTTTGATGAAGCGGCAGCGCAATGAAATTAAGACCTCCGATACCTAATCACCTGTTCGACGGGGTTCGATATAAAACAGCGTAATATGTTAGCGATTCAGCGGGTTGCGATACGTGGTGGTTGCGGTATTATTCCAATGGGGTTGCCGAAGTTTATGGAATGCAAAAATTCAGGCATATAAATGAGATTTGAAGATTGATGTGAGCGATGAGTGCAGCTCGCTGTGGCGCGACATATGTGGAAAATAATAAGCAAATACTTTTCTACATGTTCATCGTTAACAGTGGTTCACACGACGTGCGCGCGAGTGTGAATGAAGATGTGTGAATGCAAGGATCCAATTAAATTCATTTTTGAGGACAATGACACTGAGGTTGTACGAGGGAAACCAAAGGTACCATATTATTCAAGTTTAAAATGTTCTGTTTGAAGTTTAGATCAATCAATTTTTTGCCAGAAGATGGACAAAACTAAATTCATTGATTTTATGTTATCGTTTCTATGTAAAACGTTTTCATAAGATGATTGATATTGCTAGAATTCGTTTGTTCTTCTTTATCCATTTTGTGTTCTTAATTCTCTAGATATCAACTTTGTATACTATCAGGTGTTTTTGAGTTATAGTTTATTTTGTGTTTTGATAAGAATTCTTTCGTTTCGTTTATCACTTTGTTTGTTAACTGCATTTTCGTGCTTTTCACTTTGGTTTCCAGACGAATCATTGGAACGATACAGTGATCTGTCTTATGACTATTTTTATTTCATGATTTTGATTTAAAGTTCATGGCATTTAAAACACATTTCAGATGTTTTTCTATCTTTCGTCCTGTGTTTGGAAGGGAGGACGGGATGCCGACCAAACTGCAAGGGAGGTTGCAGAGTCCGTATTCTAATGCGGCTGCTCGTGGGTTCGAATCGTTGTAGAATCAGGCCATTTGGTTATCAAATGAATTTAACGTGGGTTTATTCTTAGGCTCCGCTCCACATACCTTCTTTCATGCTGAGTTCTAGAGTCCTGATAACTTTTCAAATGCAGCCATTTTTATTTTAAATTTGATACCTTCATCGTGTTCCTTGGAAAATTTTACGTAAGAAGCAACTATCATCTGGAGGTAATATGAGCCAATCTCGAGATATAACATTTTTATGGAAATAGTTGTAAATTTCGTAATTATTTTATTCTATAATTTATAGACGTAAGACACCCAAAAAATAGTGATAGGTGAATTTTGAAGAAAATAAACCAAGGAATCCAGAAAAAATATTGTTTTTGACCGGAAGTGTTGCCAAAATGCAAATTTAATTTTATTCGATTCGTTAAGTTATGACCAGTACACCTTGTGTTTCTTGTCACTAGCTAACTATCGATATTTTTCATAGTAAAACCGTTTATTTTATACCGTGAATACGCAAATCGTGTTGCTCAAAAAACTTTATATTAGAGCAGTGTGAAGTGCTATCAATTCAGTCGTTTACTTTGCAGTTAACAAAGTTCAACTTCAATATAGCGTTTGTTTCGATCTACACTACATTATCTCAACTGATCAAGCATCACCAACGCTCTTCGTTAAGTTTTGCGCTGTGTGTCTGTCACCCGCAAAATGGAAAAAAACACTGCGGTGAATGCAAAAAAGAAATCAACGATATTGAGCCGCTCTGTTGTGGTTTCTGCGAGGCATATCTGCACATTAACCAGACCTGCTGTGGTATAAACTCGCGCGGATTGAGGGAATCTTTTGCACAAGGCAAGCTTTTGCTGTTGTGCTCAATCTGCAGAGACGAAATGAACGGCCGCTGCATTCGGTCGTACATTGAAGATACCCAGCAAGCGCCACCGTAACTGTATGACACTACAGATCTAACTGGCAAAGTTCAACAGCTATCTGACGTTGTGGAGGAGCTTGGCAAAAAAATTGAAAAACTATCGGGCGGCCAAATCCAACTCGATTGGCCAGCACCAACACCGAATACGCCAGTTTGGACTAAACGAGCTACAAAGCGCCGACGAGTTGGTGATAATGCTATCATACCAAATCCATCTGAATGTGGGACAAATGATATTGATTCAAGTGATCTTTCGGTACCATCCATTGTCCCTGTGGCTAACAAATTCTGGCTGTACCTCTCATGTCTAAATCCGCTCCTCTCGGACAGCGACGTGCAGAAAATTATTTCACGCTGTTTGAACGTTACTGCTCCTGTCGATGTGGTTCGACTTGTACCTAGAGGCAAAGATGCTGCCAGCTTGTCTTTCGTTTCATTCAAAGTTGGTTTGGATCCTGATATGAAAGTCCGAGCTCTAGATCCGTCAACATGGCCCGCAGGATTGCTCTTCAGGGAATTTGTCAAAAAACTCCGATCGCCAGGCTGTGCCTGCACTGTCGGAGAGACCATAACCGAATCAAACAAAACGTGCTGTTTAGTGGAAGGTGGAAACCTACGGGTTTCCACCAGAGGCGAGTATCTTTTGTCTCCTACTAATATAGTTTCTCCTTTGCTAAATAACTGTATGTTGCAGCGTGACCGAACTGACGCAGACGAGATTTCACTCTATTATCAGAATACCAGAGGACTGCGGACAAAAATCGACGATGTTTTCTTGACAACGCGTGAATGCTGCTATGACGTTATAATTTTTACAGAGACTGGACTTGACGAGCGAATTAATTCGTTGCAACTTTTCGGATCGACATTCGACGTATTTCGCTGCGATCGTAGTGCTCGCAATAGTGATAAAATATCCTTTGTAGGCGTACTGATTGCCGTTGCGCGAGAACATAGGAGGTTTATCGTCGAAACCGCGAACGGCCACTGTCTGGAACAAATTTGCGTTAGAGCGACTGTGCGTGGAGCAAAACTGCTAATCTGTGGTATTTACATTCCGCCTGATAAAAGTCAGTTGATTGGTACGGTTGATGCACATATTGCCTCGATCGCGGAGCCGTATGGCAAAAGCACTTCTGACGACGAAATTGTTTTGGTCTGTAGCGATTACAACCAGCCACGCATTGTGTGGAACAATAACGGTCAGCACACCAGCTCGAACGTACTTTCTGCTGCCGGTGCGGCGTTGGTCGATGGTATTGAGTTCTCAAATCTCCGGCAAGTTAACCGAGAAACAAACCATCTTGGACGTGTGCTCGATTCAGTTTTTTGCTCTGAAGATCGATGTTGTGCAGTCGATGTGTGCGTCGCGCCTTTAGTATTACCACTCGATCCTCATCACCCAGCTTTAAACATATCCGTGCCAATAGAACGAAATTCCAGTAACTCAACACAGCGCTCTAGAGTGACTGAAACAAGGCTTAACTACCGTAAAATTGATTTCGCAGCGCTGAATATATATTTGGAAAGTATCAACTGGGAAACTCTCTCCCTACAACCAGATGTTGATCAAATGGTGGCGCTGTTTAATGATGTTTTACTTCAGTGGCTCGAATCGAATCTACCATTAGTAAAAGCGCCAGTTTTTCCACCATGGACCACTTCGCGTCTGCGAGAATTAAAACGTGTACGCAATCGATGGCGACACAAATATCGTCGTACTAAAACAGTCGATGCTAAGTGTTTTTTTAAGCGATCGAGTGATGATTATCGCCGGTTGAATGCTGGCTTGTACAAATCTTACGTCATGCGAGTTCAGACAGACCTTCGAAGAAATCCCAGAAGCTTTTGGAATTTCGTTAAGCCTAAACGAAAATGTGCTACAATTCCCACAAATGTATGCCTCGATGATCTAGAATCTAAATCTGATCCTGACACGTGTGAAATGTTTGCACAGTTTTTTGCCTCTGTGTTTGCTGATAATACCGCATCCGATCTCGACGCTGAGGCTGCTGCTGAGTCTGTTCCTGTCGATTTGGTTGACCTGGATTTATTCCACATCTCTGCAGACATGATAAAAGCGGCTGCAAAAAAATTGAAACATTCGTACTCTGCTGGACCCGACGGAGTCCCGGCAGTTATAATAAGTCGTTGTGTAAACGCTTTAGCCGAACCCTTACGCCATATTTACAACAAATCTTTTGAGCAAGGAAAGTTTCCCACAGTGTGGAAACATTCATACATGTTCCCGATATTTAAAAGCGGGGATCGTCGAAACGTTAGGCACTACCGTGGCATTACTAGTCTTTCTGCTGCATCAAAACTGTTCGAAATAATCGTGAGTACGTTTATGCTCTTACGTACAAGGAGTTATATCTTTAGTGACCAACACGGTTTTATGCCTGGCCGCTCAGTAAGTACGAATTTGCTTGACTTCACTTCGACTTGTATATCGCACATGGAACAAAAAGCTCAAACCGACGTAATCTATACAGATTTGAAAGTAGCGTTTGATCGGATTGACCATAAAATATTACTTGACGAACTAATTCCATTTTTTGTCATATTGACTTACATTTTAAGTTTAGTAAAGCGTATGTGTATGTAGTTTCGCGGGAATGCGAAGATGAACGGGAATAGAAGGTGTGACTAGAATTAGAAAAAAATTTCCCTCGTCCAGACGGGACTCGAACCCGCAATCTCCGTTGTCTCTGGCAAGGTGTTTTGGCCAATTAAACTACTGGGTAAGAGTAACTCTTCCTAAGACCAATGTCGAATCACCCTCTACTATTGTGTTCCCGCATCTCAGCACGCCGCGATGAAGCTGCACACACTGCCCTGTGGAAGTTTATTTCTGTCAACTGAGAGAGTGGTCTCTTTACGTACACTATGTATAATTACTTATTATATCTACAGCGGCGCAAGCGATGAGACACGTCAGTTGGTGGCCAACTCCCATGGAAGGCGTATCACACGTAAAAAAAAAATTTTTTCTAATTCTAGTCACACCTTCTATTCCCGTTCATCTTCGCATTCCCGCGAAACTACTTACATTGCCCGCTTTACTAAACTCATAAAATATTATTAAAAAAAACCTCACGGCTTGGTGCATCGCAGAGGTTCGTTGGTTGGCTTAGTTCATACTTATGTGACAGAGTTCTACGAGTGCACATTAATTCCTGCTGTTCGTCACAGTTCTCAAATACCTCCGGCGTTCCACAAGGTAGCAACATAGGGCCGTTGCTGTTTACGCTGTTCTTCAATGACGTTTCCTTGCTGTTAGATGTTGGTTGTAAACTAGTGTACGCAGACGATCTTAAGCTGTATTTGATAATACGCTCCATCGACGACTGTTGGCGGCTACAAGGGCTTTTGGACAAGTTTGTTTATTGGAGCCACAAAAACTTGCTGACGGTCAGCATTAGTAAATGTCAAGTAATGACCTTTCATCGCAAAGTGAATCCAATATTATTCAACTATCAAATCGATAATCAAAACCTAACAAGAGTTGACCACGTTAGTGACCTTGGAGTTGTAATGGATACGAAGCTTACGTTCAATCTGCATCGTACTAATATAATCGCTAAAGCCACGAGACAACTTGGTTTCGTTTCGAAAATTGCTCGCGACTTCAAGGACCCCCATTGCATGAAGGCGTTGTATTGTGCTCTCGTTCGGCCACTCCTCGAAAATGCTAGCTTGGTTTGGTGTCCTCAACAACTAGTCTGGAATTTGCGACTTGAGCGAGTGCAGAAAAGACTCGTGCGAGTTGCGTTAAGAAATCTTCCGTGGCGTGACCCGATTAACCTACCTCCATATCCTGACCGTTGTCGTCTTCTTGGGATTGACACATTGCAACGGCGCAGAGAAGTTGAACAAGCGGTGTTCGTAGCTAAAGTTCTGAGCTCTGAAATCGATTCACCAAATATCCTTTCCAAATTGAATTTCCGGGCTTCACAGCGTCTTCTTCGCTCTACTGGGCTGCTACAACCTAGCTTTCACCGTACTAATTTCGGATTTAACGACCCGTTAGCTTGCTGTATTCGATCATTCTCCAAAGTAGAAGACCTTTTTGATTTTGGCACACCATCACACAATTTCGCAATGAGAGTTCGTCGTAGTTTTTAAGATGAATTGACAAGTGCACATTCATTAAGACTATTTTTGTCTGATGAATTTTTTACAAATAAAGAATAAAGAATAAAGAAAAAATACAAAAATAATCTATTTTTGTATTTTAAAATTAAATTTGCATTTTTCGGTCAATGCAGCTAATTTTATTTTAAATTTGATGGTTTCATCGTATTTCTCGGAAAATTTTTCTACATTGTTGAGCCTAAAATACTCCTAACGCACATTGTTTATTTTAATTAATTTTATGAATACAGATTGTAAGGATCCCGTGTTAAACCCAGAATATGCCTACAAAAACTCGGTCTTCAGCTGTTCCTCACCTCTGCTTACATCCTTTTCTCGGGCATCCTCGTTGACAGCACACATCCATCCGACACGGGTGAAAGCTGCCCTGAAGTCGTGAGGCTCTGTCCGGATCTCTGCTGAATATAATCTTTGCCGTTCGCTGAGAGCCGTAAATGCCTCCTCCACAGCTCTACAATTAACACTGTCGACGAAGCTTAGAAGCATAGAGATACCATGATGCCTGTACCGCTCCTCTTCGTCATTTGCATAGTACCATCCAAAGCTATGTTGAACAGAAAGCTTGAGAGCCCGTCCTTTGGCGTCAGATCAACGCCACCAACATGTTCAAACATTCACCTGATGTTCTGACACTAGATGTAACACCGTCAAGAATCGCACATATCAGCCTAATCAGTTTAGTTGGGAAGCCATGTTAAAGCACGATCTGCCACAGCTCGTTGCTTTTTACTGAATCGCACACTGCTTTGAAGTCTATATGCAGAATATTTGGCAGCAATTTGTGTTCTCAAAACATGTCGAGGATCTGTCTCAAAGTGAACATCTGGTCCGTTGTAGATCGCACTACTCGAAAACCGCTGGTATTCACCAACAAAGGCTTTTCGCAATGGTCTCAGTCTACGAAACAGAAATAATTCTATATGCGGACTCGACGAGGGTTATGCTTTTACACAATCGAGTCTACGTCTCTTCTTATAGATAAAAAACCTTCCAACTAGTCTGTAGGTAGTGCCTCCTCAGATTACACCCTCAGGATATTCACTAGATTACGTGCTTTACAGCCCCTTATTCCGAACTTTTGAAAGTTTGGTCGGTATGCCGTTCTTCCCAGTGGCTTTGTGATTCTTCCGCTCTCGGCAAGCTTTTTTAATTTCGTCCAAGGTTGGCCGATCCACAGCTTGCCTATCTTTCCCCAATTCTAAAACTGTTTTCATACGGATTTGATTTTATTGGAATGAACGTCTTAATTGGGCGACTAAACAACACTACATTTCAAAATAAATTTGGCATATGCAATGAAGAGAGTCTATTGGTTTTTGAAATGGTAACTGAATTTTTTCATAAAACTTAGCATCTTATGGCTCTGTTGATGATTGTGTCTCGCGACCGTGTCCTAAAACAACCTCCTCAACGGCGGTGAAGTCTCTTTTCAGAATCTCTGGCATCCCAGTATTTCTCCCATACTAACGTGTTAGAGTAGGCTAGATCTACAAAATGGAGGAGGGTCAGAAGTGCGTCTCAATCACCGCACGAGTTCCGCAAGGTCCTGAGACCGGTGTTGTGGAATGTCATGTACGACAGAGTGTTAAAGCTGGAGTTCTCTGCAGGGGTTGTGAACGTCGGCTTTGCGGACCACATAATGCTGGAGGACTACGGCGAGTCGATCAGAGAGGTCGAGTTGACAGTCGCGCAATGCATACGCGAGTTCGAGAATTGGATGCACTCTAGAAAACTGGAATTAGCGAACCATAAGATGGAGGTCACGGTTGTGAATAACCGTAAATCAGAGCGACAGGCGGTGGTCAGAAACGGAGACTGCACCATTACCTCAAAGCGATCATTGAAACTCTTAGAAGTTGGTTGACGACAAGCTTACGTTCAAGAGCTGAACGAGAGTTGGGTTGATCAAGGAAAAAAGCGGAGTCAACTATGTCTGTTTGAGGTCCTCAGCGACTATTGCAGCGCTATTTCGAATGATGTCGAATAGCTCAACGGTGTAACAACAGGTGCAGCAACCGGAAAGTTATTGCCAGCGTGGTTTCGTCCATACTTAGCTATGGTGGGCCTGTGTTGTCCAAAGCTTTAGCTACCGTGGTAAACTGGAAAGTAGCTACAGGGTCATGTGCTTGAGAGTTTCAAGTGCGTATTGTACAGTGTTGCATCGCACTTAAGGAGGATTCGATCAACGTGACAAATACGAGGTACCAGAAGGTCATTCTTGATGATCTGATGCCAGCGGGAATGGTCCAATTCCGCGAAGGGTAGATGGATGCACCGACTTATTCCGCAGGCATTCGGATGAGTTAGCGATGAAGTATAAGTGTAAAGAGGGTGCAAAGCAAAGCAAAGCCTTGGTGCTACATTCCGATTCGAAACTTGACCTTCTGTTTATTTATACCCAGACTTCACAGCCGACTGTTTTAGTGTACAGGACAATTACGGGGCTTGCGCCACGGTCCTACTGACACTAACAGTCTCTCCTGAGCCGAGACTCGAACCTACGACGACTGGTTTGTTAGGCCAGCATCGCACTTCGAGACCATCTGGAAGATGTAAAGACGTAATACTTAATCGTTGTTCCGAGAAGATAAGGACTGGAAACTGGAGGGGTTCAGTCGGTTCGGTTAAATTCAGCTCCACTCTTTGAGCTATCTTCTCAAGTTCTGTTGACAGATTTTCTTGCGACCTTGCAGAAAAAATACACTAATACCTATTACTTCTCCTGCTGTTTCACGGACTGCGTGGATGTGCTTTCTTTTGCTCGTTCAGGTGTACTCCAACTGGTTCATCGATATGTCTTTAAACATTTCGAGTATATTCTGCAGCAACTCCTTCTGCTGATCACCTCTGGACGTACTGTCGTATCGTTCTCGTCTTTCTCGAGACGGGGCTGCCGTGTTGGGTGTAGCTGATTGAATAAGTCGCTCGATCCGCTGTGTGATCCACCCCGGACATGGGAAACCGGCGTTTAATCAAGCTAGACCGACCAGACTGCACGCTAGACCGACTTCCTGAAAAAAAGGTTGATTGAACATGAGATCGACTGAAGTATAAGAAAAGTTAACTAGAAAACTCCCGTTCAGTTTAAATAAACTGGAAAGAAGACTGATCAGACTGACGAAGTGGCCGACTATACAGGATGGGATGTCGACATGATTTCACAGGAGGTCGAATTATCTGGCCAGGAGACTAACTAAGCTTCACGGGAGGTTGACAAGCATGCACTGGAGGTTAACCAGACATAAGGCAGACTAGATCAGATGGGAGATCTAATCTACAGGGTCTTCAACAAGTTTGAATTCACTTTAATAATGTGCTGAAAAAAATATAACAATACGAGACAGTCAATTTTTTATTAGAAAATGTTCATTGAAAACCTTTACTCTCTTTGTGCTGTCGGGCGACCTTGAAAAGTTTACACGAACATCGCGGAACTCCTTCATCATGCGCGGTAAACAAACAACAAATGATAGCAATTAGACACCATAAGCTTTGGTTTGCCTATATATGACGCCTTAGCTGGCACCATTACTAACACACAAAATACACATGGTGCTCACCTACACAACGATTAAAAGTTGTATTCGAACTTATTGAGCACCCTGTACATGAGATATAGCTAAACATTTTTTTGGTGCCATTGCTAGTGATGTTGGTAATGTGTCAGACGTTGGCTGACAGTGTTATCCATACAAAGAGAAAATAGTAGGGTATCCAAGACACGACCGCATGGTTGATGTAGAACTTTTATAATTTTAAGTAGAAAAAAAAAACTACTTCTATTATATGATATTGGGGGGTTAAAAAGCGCCATTGTTTCACACTGCCCTTTGCCGAAGATACGGAATTATTATACTTCTCTTGTTATTTCTTGCAGAATTTCCAGCCATTTCCGGCACTTGTACAACTGCCAATTACTTTATAACAGCCACCAGATAAACGGGTGCTCCAGAAACAACGTACCAAATGTGACGTGCCAGAATTAAAAAAAACAGCATGAGATGAACGGGACCTTGTCTTACCTTCCTTTACTGAGCTTAACCCTAGCATCTGTATGGTACTGTACTAGGAATGTTATCTTTTATATATATATATATATTAATGGGGGAGAAGCAAACATGAAAAGTTCACTCACTAGCAATATTTCATGCAAATGTGTTCTTTGATTTATCAGTTATCGTTCAACTATTTCCACTCGCGTACAAGTTTTCCATAGAAACGCTGCTGATTGTTTTTCGCTTCTAAGAGTTCCGAATACCATAGAAGGAGACTGAATGATTCAAACACGATAGTATTTATTGTATCCAAGTTCACTTGCATTCAACATTATCGCGAGAAGCTTTGAGATATTATCGCCAGTGATATAAAATTATGAATCCAAATGAACGTTAGATTGCGTTCAATTGTTTGCTTGCCGGAGCAAATAGGTATCATCAATGCTTACGGAAATTGTAGCATGGTGCATTAGCATCTGATACTTGAAATCATCAAGAATCATCGTGGTATATCACGGTGAAAGCACGACGTGGAGTAGCCGAATTACGCCTACAAGCAACCAACATTTGAAAGAATCATTGCGATCGCTTGAGTGAAATCGTTTACGATTCTTTCGGGAAACACTCGCTATATGTTGCTCGCTCCGCCTAAAGCAGGCAGAACTGAAACAAAATCATCAAAGAAAGCTACCATATATTTCTTTGCTCTAAGTTGTCTCTTGTAAGCTTGAGAATGTGTAACTTTTAATAGCGATGGTTTGCTAGGATTGAAAGCTTATAAATAGCACGTTCAGAAATGATACCCGAATGATTGTTATGCGATACGAGTTTTTCCATCCTTGGGGAGAAGTTTGGAAGATTGGGAAATTGCAAAGAAAGTGAAACATTTTCGATAGCTATACCGGCTGCAGACGAAAAATGAATACTAAGAAAAGAAGTGAAGATTCAATATACCTTTATTGCGTTATTTTCACCACTATAAGCATCATTTTGGCGAGCGGTAGAAGCATATCAACTACTTCAATTGTATAATTTTGGGTCGCTAACAAGTGCCATTGGTGTTTCATAATAGTGACACCGGCAAGCTTGTTTAATTTATTGTCATATTACAAGTAAAAATGAATTCCAGTCCAGTGCATACACAACGAATTATTAGAAGTGGCTAAACGGCTGAACCATTGTTTTTATATGGACTCATCACTGCGACCAGAAATTTTGGATTTTTTGCGATATCGCCCGGGCGTTTTCTGTCTTCAACATTACTTTTAACAGAATTATTATTATTAGAATTATATTATTATTATTAATTCGTGCTTCGTGTATGTTTTTTCACAATTCTTGTTAACACTTCTACTCCGAGCCTCGAAGCCTCCGGCCAATATTATCGCCAATTATAATTCCCTGGAGAGGTTTCAACTGAATGTCCCTCTGGTCAGTTTTATTGTAATAGGAATTTATTTTTGTCGCAAGGTATTTGTCGAGGTTTTGCAAAGCTCAACGTTGAGGAAGGGTTAGTAAGGAGCCTGTGAACAAACCAATGTTTAAGCCCGTTGATATCGAATGGCCTGAAATAACTGAGGTTCGAACCCACGACTCTGTAATCTTGCGGCTACGGAGCACCCCAAATAAAAACCATACATACACGCAAAAGTTCAAGCTTTAATCATCCAATGTGTCCTTTCGATTCACACAGAATTTGCTCTGACTTCGCACAACCAATGCGTGATACGCATAACGCAAAAGTTGTACAAGGGATACATTAACAGAGATCAAAATAAGAATATGTATCATATACACAAAAATCGTAATGTCTCGGTAAACTTCGGCTTCGGGCGAAAGATCAGTTTCGAGGCGCTCAAAAAACCGTTCTTTACTTTCGCGAGCCGGTGCGTATCAACGGCTCGTGCATCCCTAAAAATCGTCAGCAACCGAAACAGCCAATGGCGAGCCTTGTTGCCGCGGAAGTTATTGACGCTGGTGCCAGTAACGCAGAACCGAATGCATGTGAATGAAACCAGAGTCATAATTAAATGTAAAATGTTTTGGACTAACCTCATGTTTTTGTTTATTGTTAATGATTGAATGATGTTTCCAAATGACCTGATTCATGAAAGTGAATCGATCAGACAATATTTTCTTCAATGGAGTCAGTACCCAACTTATCAGTATTGATTGCTGGTTGCACTGTTTTAACGATGCCAACCTTCTGAACATCGGCTGATGCTTTAAAAGTGTAGTGGTTTGGAGCTGCGCAATACATTCAAAATACGCTAGAGCATCAAATGCGTTATGCCCAACGCACATGCGTTGTACTGGTTCCAATTTAAATCAGTAAAAGCGCTAATTTCGCTAATAAATGATCTGGTTACGCACACTCCAACTTTTGCGTGTACATTTATATTTGAAATCGCCGCCTGCTGTGCTACAACATGCTGCAGCTCTGCTTGTTGCTGGTCGATCCAGTTTTCAGTAAATCATTCTTTTGCTACAGTGATAGAAAACAATGAAGACTATATTTTTACATGTTAGCTTTTATGCGTGATTACTAAAAGTCGTACTTTCGGTGGGCAAGTCGTTGTGCACTCTAGCGAGCAGAACAACAAAACACCAAATCTCGAAAATCTGACAAGAAAAGACTTGCATATAAGCGCTCAAACCTTAACCACTTCTTCTATGATTGTATTGCTAGATTTTCGTATTGCGCCCCTAACACAAAAAAATTGAATTAAGGACGGTGAAACTATACATAAGGTCAAACAAAAGTAATTTATTCTATCCAGAAGTTTCATACAAATTCATAAATCAATCCGGAGTGACCCTCGATTTGAAATTTTACAAACCCAATTCCAGTGATCTACTGTGTCTTTCTTAACTGTTGGTTCGTCAGTTTGATTAACGCTTATTTACTGTGAGGTTATATACAATATTAAATTTAAAAATAATAATAATTTGTACGATTAGCACACGAGAATGTTGTGGGAAGTTGGCTGATTTCACTTATATATAACACTGTAAAAATACCATAAACCACTTTAATTCATCAATTCGAATGCAATTTATTTTTGCGTTGTTTTTTATCTTTTGGAAGTGTTTATCCATTGTGTCTATGAACTGTCATTTCAATATTGCAATAACCTGTACATACTCCTGCACCCTCTTGCTTACCGATGCACTAAATCAACTCTTTTTTTCTGAATGCCCACAGGTCGAACAAGGACATCATTTATCCGACTGGTGAATGCACTCAGGGTGCGCATTGAAGTGACGTTGTTTTGCGCTGGAAGTATAGGAAAAATAGCTCCACAGTATCTTGAACTGGGCACGCGCGTGCAGGCGCGAGGAAGACGATAAAAAGCATCACGCTACTTTTTTCAGCTGAGCTTATCACTTTATGTGATTTTAATGAAGTCGTCCCTACGAAGACTGTGTCTCCATTTCGGAAAAAAACCTTCCGCTAGTGATAGCATGGGAGTGCATCACGATGCACGGGTTTTTATACAGTGCGTCGTTAGTGCGTATTATTTTTTAGGTGTCCCAGTTTGCGCTGGTATGGAACGAAACAAAGTTTCATGGGGCCATTGTTGTGGTGGTTTTCAAAAGCGGTAAATGTGGAACAAAAATGCTAGTTTTATATGTTTTTATTTTCAATTTAATTAAGTTTCTCCCGGCGGCCCAAGTATGTGTTCTATTGCGCACTGAATTGTATAGCGCGGTGAAGAAAAGCCGTCCCTCCGTCGAGTACATACAGCGAGTCAGACGACGAGGCGCTGCTTTGAGTGTAATTAAAATTTTTTAATTGTGCATAATTAATAATTTCCATCAAATTTGCACCGAGACAGTGTAGAACGCGACGAAACAAGGTAGTGAACGGCGTGCAAAGTAGTCGTGAAGCTGGAATTTAGCACCCTCACGGTTTGCGCGAGGGGTTCAACTTGTGGATGAAAGGCATTAAGAATCTACAGGTAAGCGAACCACTAGAGCGTTATTGAAATAACTTTTTTTTCACTTTTTGTTTTAACATTTTAAGTGGATATAACGAATATCTAGGCTTTAAGATTAAATCCATGAAATAAGCTGATTAACTATACGAATCGATAGTAAACAAGCTAATAAAAAGCCTAGGATGAATAGTCTGCATTTGATCAGCTCCACCTTAGATCGCTACCTCACATCATTCATTGCAAATGTCAGTTCCCCCGCTGAGACGGCTCGCTGTCTTATCGACCTGCACCTCGATACCCTGGAGGGTTGATTGACATGCACAGTTGTGTTCGCTCTATAATTTTCTGTCCGGCACGCTGACATCCCATAAAGTGCATTTAATATGAAACGCATCACCACGCTAATAAATCTCATTCACGTTTTATGGAAGAGGTATGAATGCACGGATTCTTCGAAGCAGACGCAACACCGTACGCGCCGTCCAAGTATTCTGGAGCGGCTTCAATGAATTTCAATTAAAGCCACTTCTATTTCAAATCCGTTTTTGCCTAGCTAGCTTACAGCAAAAGTTCACCAGAGCTCGACCGGGCAGTCCGAAGTGATATGTTCAACAACGTTTCAATCGCTCATTTCAGCTAACTGCGGGCTATTTTCACGCTTGTCTCGGTGCTAGTAGCAAGTTACGTGCTGCCATTCAACACTTCGTATATGGTTTCTAAAATTGGCTGTCAACTATAATCGAATTATTCTATTGCACGATAGCCTGATGGGAAAATTTGCTACAGTTCCCATGCATGAGCATTTTTACCTAGTTTTAATCAGTATGAATGTAAAGATTAGAAATGTCGAGGTTCCATTGCACTAAAAACTGCGAAAGGTACTCAAACACTCCATCTGGACGTTAGGATATTCCCGCAATAGGCGGCTGGATGTCGGCCTGAGGCTAACGGCTGCTGTTTATTCATGGTTGCGAATGTCCCGGGTTCGCCTGTCAATATGTTACTCCTCAGCCTGGACGGCCTGGAAATAGCTACAAAACTCTCCAGTCTCGCAGTAGAAATCACGGGTTGTGAAAGTCAAAAGTCATCATTTTGCCACTCATATGAAACTTAGCCAGCAGCTTTAGTCATTTTACATGTCTAGTTCAGTTCGCATTCTGATTCCGCTGGGTCTCTGATGAACGGGCCGAGGTGAAATGAGCTCATTTCAGAGATGTTGATCTTTTATCTGATGGAAGTCCGGGTACAATTTCTGGCTGCCCAAAGCTATTTTTCATTCATTCAGAGCGGCCACCGTTCTATCGCCGTCGCCGCCGTAGAGACACTCACAGAAACGGTTAAAGCTGACGGGTGAGTGGAATGAAACTCGCAAACGAGATGTGATATTGGAGATGCAAATTAATCCTTTTTTTCTTGTTACTGTTGGATAAGCTGATGAGCTGAGTCGGAAAACTGTGGAGAAATGTTGTGAATGTTTGAAAAGATAAGATTACTTTTCCATTGGCGTAGAATATTACTTATGGGACCAAGACTTTGTTGTTTTTGACCTGGAATGTAACGTGAATGATGGATTTTAACGAGAAGAAGTAAAATTTTGTTTTAATTAAACAAAAACAATTAATTAGGTACTGAAAAATATAAATGATTTAGAGCAAACCAAATTGGCCAAATGATCTGAAAATACGCAAAACGTCAGACGACCATTATTGATTAGAATGAAACATGGAACAAGTATTTCATTTAACAACCTGAGTATTTTCCACGGAAGGGGGATTTTTTCAAATTCAAGAGTAATTTTTTAGAAGGGCCTATGCATTTTGGCACGATGGAGTAATGATAGACAATTTTTCTATTGAAGGTTAAATTTTTGAAAAAAATATCAACGGTTGTTCGGACAAAAATGACATTAATTTGTCGATTCTCTCAAAAAGTTTTTGGTGCGGAAAATCATCGTCCATAGCTTGACAATTTTTCACTCCGAAAGTCGGAATGGCGGAATCTTATACTTTCTACTAATTAACTACCAAATGAAGAGAAATAACACTACAACTCGGCAATTCCTGACCAATGATAGTCTGGATCATCAAGTGAGGTTACCAATATAACGAGTACCCGCGTCATAAATCTCACATGCTTCTTTGTTTTGCCGACGACATCGATATCATCGGTATCGACCGTAGTGAAGGAGGCCTTCGTACTTTTTTAGAGGGAAGCAGTGAGATTGGGACTTGTCATTAACTCTGCCAAACGAGCGTGAGAGTTCCCGTGGTGTTTGTGCTGAAATGGAGATAGATGAGGAACGATTTGAAGTGGTTGACAAATTCGTTTATCTTGGTACGCTAGTGACATGTGATAACGATATGAGCCGTGAAGTGAAACGACGAGTTGCAGTCCCGGTGGTCCTTTACGGACATGAAGCATGGACGCTGAAGGAAGCTGATCGACGAGTGCTCGGAGTTTTTGAGCGTATAGTTCTGCGGTCGATACTTGGCGGTGAATTGGAAGATGGAGTGTGGTGCAGGCGCATGAATCACGAGCTGTACCAGGTATACAAACATGCTGATATAGTGAAGGTAATACAGCGGGGCAGGCTACAGTGGGCTGGACATTTAGCCAGAATGCCTGACGAGAGAGCCGCCAAAACTATCTTCAGTAGAAAACCAGGAATTCGTTCGGCCCTAGACCGGTGAGCGGTCCGTTAGTCAAAAAAGTAAGTGAAGTAAGTACTCGCGTTCTACTCGGTGTTGGTAAACGTAATACGAAGTTTCTTCCTGTTTTTAGTGTTCTTTCGTTTCTCGATTATTTCCGGCATTGTAACGGGTTGGCCAAAACTTTCCAAAATTGTACAAGGAAATCGTTTTTGCTGTTGGAACGGTTTGCGCGAAGGAACCATTCAGCTTCGGTACTTGGTTCCATGAGACGGCGTACTCTCTTCAGTCAAAAAAACTTCATCTCCTGGAACCGAGTTGCAAGCCCGTTCGAAGTTATTTAACCATCTTTCCGCCATACATGAATCTGCACCTGCAAACATTGGAACTATACGACGAAAGTTAGAGAATAATCCCAAGCACTTGTTTAACTGCTTAACTGATTGGTCGGAAATGGCGAGCTTTGGTCTTTTCCTCCTTTCACTAACTGCAAAGCCTAGAAGCTCGATTTCGGTAAAACAGACCGTCGAAGAACACGGCCAGGTTTGTCAGTTCTTAAGACAATCGAAAATGAATACGGGGTATTGCTCAACTGAAGAATGCCCGCGGATACCAGCTCTATAATTATGCTCTAAACTTCAACTCTACCGGAATACGACAACCATCTCGGACCGAAACACCGGAATTTATGAAATTTTCGCGTAATTCTCATTGATCATTTTGAGCAGCTCGTGTTTATGGACTTATTCCAGCCTTGGATTAATCAGAAATTCGTCTAATATGTCGATTGAATAAATTTCCGGTAGAACCACTATCAATATGTGAGTTATTTGTGCAAAAGGGATGATTTTCCGGAGCCCGATATTCCGCTCTTGCAGCCACTCCATCAATTCGGCCTTGTTTAGCCGGTTGGCCATCTCGTCAAGAGGATTTAATTGAACATGTTACAATAAAACGCTGCAGTATACAGACATCAAAGTTCTTTATTAAGTCACAACGGTTGTACGCACAAAAAGCTAATCATCGTTATAGCTTGACAGTTTGGAAGTATTGCTAGCGGCATGGGAGGAATGAAAAAAAAAACGGTTCCACACTCTAAAGGAAATACAGTCGGAATAGAGCTTTCTACGCTAGATCTCACCAATACAGATTTGGTCGTGTAACCGTATAAAATCGATTTGTTTTCAACCACAAAAGATCAAAACAATGGTCGCAGTGGTCCAAATCTTACAAAAAAAAAAAAAAACACCATCAAATCAGCTGACACTTGGTATCAAAAAATATATCTCCTCTGAATTCTAGTTTATCTGTGGTACTTACATTAACAAACTTTATTTTTTAATAAAAAAACGAATGAAATTAAATTACAAATCGAATAACTAGAATAAAAGTTCAGGGTGGCAATATTTTGTTGTTGCTGTGTGTTTCAAGGTAGTGAAAAAGTGAGCAAACCACTCCAGATAGTTCATATTCATGGATCCCCAGGGCTCCAATGCGTCAAACGGTTTAAAAAATAATTGTATTTTGAGCAATTCTTGATCTTTTTAATGATATATTTTTTATAATACCGTTTTGATTCAAAAATAGAACAGTCTCAAACTTCGAACACTTCAGAATAATAACCGAATTATTATGGTAATGATAGGTAAAGCAAAGCAAAGCCTTGGTGCTACATTTCGGATTCGGAACTTGACCTTCTGTTTACTATACACAGACTTCGCAGCCAACCGTTAAGTGTACAGGACAATTACGGGGCTAGCGCTACGATCCTACTGACACTAACAGTCTCTCCCGAGACAAGACTCGAACCTACGACGGCTGGCTTGTTAGGCCAGCATCGTACCTCAAGACCAGCTGGGGAGGCTGATTGTTATAAATCGATGATAGGTATGAATGTTATAAACGATTTCGTTCCTTGGAATGTCCTGCATCCAGTGATAAATAGCTCTTTACTGTAGGACTACTTCCAGGCAATCAGCAGGCGTTGAAAAAAGTGACAGTCAGTATTCGGATTGTTTACCTATCTATCGCTTAGCGATTACGTTGAAGTGTTGAAATTGGAATCAAATCTGTGTCCTGATTTTTCGTTATTTTCATATACAAGACATGTTTAAATCTTTATAAATAGCATTCAATTGCAACAATAATAAAATAACCAACATGCTAAACCTTCGACATCGATGAGAAAACTATTTTTTCGTTGATATTTTAGTGCAAAAAGTTACAACATAGCTTAAGTTTTCGAAATATGATGCAGTACGGTACATTTATTGAATTTGTCCTTAAACCCTCTACAAACAGCACGTAGTTTTAAAGAGGAATAATAGAGCTTCCATTTGAAATAAAAAGAAAAAAAACCGCCACCTTAGATCTCGCAGCCAAGTTAGATTTTATCAGAAAAACGTGTTTTCAAGCTAGTCTTTTCGTCGATATTATTTAGCTAGGGATAAAAAAAATTGATTATTTTATCTTGACAACTGCGCCGGCATACACGTTAAGCAAATGTTTTTCTGATTTTTCAAGAAATACCTGGTTTATACTATTTCACGAGTTTTTTTATTGTAGTTTATTAATGAAAACAAAAGTTTACAAAAAAATGTAATAAGCAAATTTTTTAACTCATGGAACTCACAAAATACTGTAGAACTGTCAAAACGTATTCTTTCCGTGGCAAGCAGCTGTAATATTTATGGGTCCCTTTGATTGTTTACACATTTTCCGTTCAAAGATTTACAAATCTTAAATGCCATTGTGTTTCCTTGATTTACAATTGCCCATTCGTAAAATAAATCAAACAGTGCATCAAAAATGAATCAAACTTTCTTTTAGCAAACGTCGAAGAGGTTGCTCAAAATTTACGGAACGCTTAAATGAACTTGTTCAAAAACATGTTTTTCTGATAAAATTCAAAATGGCGGCGATATCCAAGGTGGCAGCCATTTTTCCACTTCAAATAAAAGCCCTACAATTCTTCTTCCAAACGTCGCGACGTGTTGTTTGTAGAGGGCTTAATGACAAATTCAACAGGAATGAATCAATTAAAGATCAAGAACTGCTCAAAATATAACTTTTTAAATCAATTGACCGCTTGAAGCGTTAAGAGTCCATCAACATGCCATCAATATGAACTAACGAAAATGGTTTTCTCATTTTTTCGCTACTTTTAATCACTTAGACACAAAAATTTACTTTTTGAAAGACCTTGTGTCACCAGAAGCGATGGAAAAAAACGACTATCGATTATTAATTCAGTCAAACCAAGGTTATGAAGCGTCGACAGCGTCGTCAGTATGTGAGTAAATAAGTATCGGTGTTGGTACACTCTCTTCGCCTTCCTTCTTACCTTACCAATCAGACGAGAGCCGTGGTGGCTCGTGCTGTATCAAGAAGTTGTCGTCATGTTGCTCGGTTTAAAGCTATGTTTCGCCAGTTACCCAAGCGTCTTATCACCCGCAAGTCTCCTCCGATCTGGTCGAGCCATCGCGCACGCTGCGCCTCTCTATTTCTGGTGCCAGCAGGGTTGCTGAAAAGAAGTGATTGTCGTCCGATTATTGACTTTCGCCAGGTGTTCAATGGGTTTCTCTCCAAGTAGCGCGTGCAGCTCGTGGTTCATGCGTCGTCTCCATTCTCCGTCGTCCGTCTGTATTCCACCGTAGATAGTCCGCAGCACCGGTCTCATCAGGGTTTTATACAGCGTCAATTTCATGCGTCGTCGCACTCGTTTCGATCGAAGTGTCTTCCGAAGTGAACAGTATGCACGATTTCCAGCCTGGATGCGTCTCTGGATCTCTTTGCTGGTGTGCTCATCGCCGTCAACTGAGACTTGAGTTGGGAGGCTGATGTTGTTCTCCTTGCAGTCTCTCGCTCGCATGTATTTCGTTTTCGACGCATTTATTCGCAGTCCGATTTTTCTGGCTTCGGTTTTCAGTCGGGCGTAAGTTTCCTCCACCGTCGCAAAGTTACGTGTTAAGGGCTATTCCCACTGCTTCCGTTCCGGGACTTTTCATGCATTCACACTGCTCCGTGCTTGAACCGTGCCTGCGCTGCGCTCTGGCTGAGAAATGTTGATGTGTGTATGTGAAAGAGCGTCTTTCTCTTTTTTTCATACCGCAGCACACTCCGCGCGAAATATGTCACTACAACATACACGCATCCACCCGAGTGCCTTCCGTGCACTCTCCGGCCAACACAAAGTATCGTCGGCAACGATAATTTTTCTCTCGCACTGCGGCAGCACGACGGCAACTCAACGCTGCCCCGGTCTGGGCACGGCGCGTCGGTGTGAATGCGTACATAAGAACGCATGCAATCAATCTCAAACGAGCCCGGACGACACACGGAACAGCCACGGCCCGGTCCCGGCCCGGTCCCGGAACGGAAGCAGTGGGAATAGCCCTTTATGATGTCACGTAACCTACGTAACCACGTAAGCCTAGAAGCTGAACACACCTTGTGAAAATCGTGCCTCTCGTGTCGATACCCGCCCTTAGGTTCACACCCTCAAGGGCGATTATAAATAGCAAACAGGAAAGTCCATCACCTTGTCTTAACCATCTGCGCGATTCAAAAGGGCTCGAGAGTATCCCCGAAACACGCACGTAGCACACCACTTGCGCCATGGTGGCCTTGATCAGTCGAGTCAGTTTATTCGTAAATCCGTTGTCGTGCATGATCTGCCATAGCTGTTCTCGATCAACTGTATCATAGGCCGCCGTGAAGTCGATGAAGATGTGATGTGTGGGCACGTTGTACTCGCGACATTTCTGTAAGATCTGTCGGATCGAGAAGATCTAATCAGTGGCCCGGGCTTCCATGAAACCCGCTTGGTACTGGTCCACGAACCTCCTGGTTAAAGGAGATAGACGGCGGAACAGGATATGTGAGAATATTTTGTAGGCGGCATTGATTAGCCAGATACCGCGGTAGTTGTAGATGGGACAGACGACTCTCTCCATTCACTCGCCATGCAGCTTTTCCTCCTCCAAATTCCTGGAAATGAGCCATTGCAGCGCTCTAGCCAGCGCCTCTACCCCATGTTTGAAGAACTCGCTCGGCAGTCTGTCTTTGCCTGCGGCTTTGTTGATTTCAGCTTCCCGATCTTACGAAGAACTTCATAAATATCGGGGGCTGGTACTCAGTCATCTGTCAAAAGTTTTGAGCGCAAAGTTACCACATTTAGGTAGTGCTTCGAATATCCGCACTGCGGTTGGTGCGTACGTTTGTAATGTCTGAGAAGAACCGGCCGTCGATGAAAACATGGCCAATTTGGTTTGGTTCGTTAGTCAGGTGATATCCAGGTGGTTTTTTGGATGTCCTTTCGGGGAAAGAAGGTACTTCGGACTGCCAGTCTTCGGGAAGCTGCGAAGTTGACGCATCGCTAGCCGTTGTCGTTTGTTACGGTGTGTAGCTCTATTTATCCCCTTTCTAGAACTGCTTAAATATTGTAAATCGGTTGATAAATGACTGAGTTAAACAAAAAACTATTCGATGAGGTCAAAACCATAACTTCAGATTTTGGGGGTGTTTGTAAAATTTCTAGTATGAGCGAATGTTATACTCAACAAGACCTACAACCTACACTAGGTCACTTCAGAAGTTCTAAATCGCTGTAGCACAGTGTAATAAACAGAAGGTCGAGTTCCGAATCGGAATGTAGCACCAAGGCTTTGCTTTGCTTACAAAATCAATTTAGCAACAGACTTGATTCCGGGCGGTATTTGTTTTCTTCGTTCGTACGAGGACTTATTCATTAAAATCTAAGGTAAAGGTCTAGAAAATTAACATAGCCTTTAAAATCGGACTTCAGGAAGTCGTGCCTCAAAGTCGTTAAAGTTTTACTTTTATGACCGATGAAAAATAGCATGAATTTTTCGATATCGATTTCTTATGCCAAATGTCTTAGAAATGCATAATTCGTCAAGATCTGGTGCTGGTTATCTGTGAAGCAGAGAACTGTTGATTTGTCTATATAGTGCTCATTTTTGAAATAACTAACGGTTTGCTACCTCAATTCTTCTGTGATCGAGCTGAAAGCGGAAGACATTTTTATGATCACATGTTGCTTTAAAACAATTCTTACGCAAATATTTTCTTTATTAAATTGAGAAACGCAAATATAATTAAATAATTTCCTGCTACGTCGGCAAATCGTTTCAAGTCGGGAGTTCTAACATTCACTTTTCCTGGCACATGCGGGAAACAAATCAAAAGAAGCGCCTTCTGCAATCATATACGTGTTTCTCAATTTCCATTGTCGAAACCGTGCTCGAGTCTAATTTGTTCCTATAATGATTTCGTCGAATTAAAATTAATCGACTTTCGACCCTCTCGTACGCTCGTTTCGGCTTCCCTGCATTGGCGACGTGTATAGGAAAAACCTCACCACCCTCCTGCTCTTTTTTCTTCTCTTTTATTGGATTATTTAAAAGTGATGATTATGTCATGAATTTTTCCTCGATAAAAAAAACTGCCGGGATTAACGAACGAAAGCCACTTATCGGAAAGTGACGATGGCATTTTTTTATGTTTTGGCAAAAAATGGAGGCAGCGCGTGTGTTCGCCGTACGAGCGGGAAATCTCGTTATAGAGGGTTAGATTATGCTGTCCCATAAACAGGATTGACGAATCATGAATGATTAGTGGTTCATGCTCGGAATGTCGAGAAGGGGTGGCCAAATAGGGGTAGAAAAGTAGGTGTGCTCGGTGTACCATAAGACTACGGTATGAATTTCAAGGATAATGGACGTGTGATAATAAATCAGCGATCGTAGAGCTTTGATATTTCAATAGTATTAATGATAATATTAAAAGAGTAACCAATTAAAAGCTCTTTAACCTCGCATATACGAGTATGAAGAATGCACTGCTCTTGCATTCCTTTCACGAGGTGATAAATGTGCAGCGTACACAAATGCACATTATGTCTGTTCCATTCGTCGTCGTACAAATGCAGTTGAACGCTCCGCTCCGCGTGTACCATGTACCAGTTTCTCACCTCAGCATCCTCATCGTGTGTATCGTGCATTTCTGTTTATGGCTCACGTGGCCCAATTCGGGGAGGAGGTCGTACCGTACCGGACCACAGCTCTCAGTACTAGCGCGGTGCGATCTCTCGGTGATTTACATCGCTTACCTGCCGCTGTCTTCGCATTGCTTCGATCTGGAGAATATTTATGTTCGAACCGAAAAAAAAAACAAATTCTGCCAGTCTTACTGCATTTGCTCATCCAGTAAAGCATATAGACGTACCTACTGGAAAAAGGGCGAAACGTGTTTGTTTTAACGCTTTCTTCGCCCCGATTCGGCGGCGGCGGCGGCGGCAGCGGCAGTTCGACTGCCCTAAAAGAAGAGAGTGAAGACGACGTGATTCCTTTCGAACGATCCGGAGCGATGTATTTAAATGCATTCACTTCTCGCTGTGTCGATGTACAATTTACGTGAGCTCTTTTTTTGTCGAAATCAATGTTTGTTTATTGGCTGCAGCTCGGAAGCAGGCGGCAAGTCTCGTCATCTCATGAATAATATTTTTTGCCTTTCTCCTAGAAAGGTGTAGCAATCACTGGAAAAACCAAAGGTATATAAGTGGTCCAAATGGCCGAATGTCATATACCACTCGACCCCTTTCGACGAACTGAGCATTTTCTGTATGTATGTATGTATGTGTGTATGTGTGTGTGTGTGTATGTGCAACTTTTGACGTAGGACTACGTCTAACCGCACTATATCGAGATACATTATGAGGAAACTAAAAACCAAGATGTAACGTCGGAATGAAAGATTTCAAACGGTAATTCTGATGTAAACACATGATGGATCACAATAATCAATATGTCGTTGGATTGATAAAATGATGGACAATTTTGTGATTCTTCATATATCATTGTTACTTAATTGTTAAACAGTGAAAATTGATGAAAAGTTTCAAGGTCGTATTTTTACGAACAATGTACCAATCACATGCGAGCACTCCTGGCACAGACTTCATGAGTGGACACCAACTGCTTGCTATGACAACCTCTATTCAGTGGCAAAAAAAAATTGGACAGAACCTCCCCGTCCCAACAGGTCAACTGATATTTGCTTCTATGAACCTAGACTATTTTGATGTCTTGAAAGTAAAGCTCTTTCGGAAAGTTCATACACAGGCAACAGTACTGCACCGAGCCATGTATGAGAAGACGGTCGCTCGTCGTCAGTGCAGTAGCACTCGATTGCCATTTGTGTGCAGTCAAGCCAAGTGGAAACAATGTAGCTGCTGTCGACGTACAGTGGTGCGTGTTCGCACACTATGCTGTGCGACCGGGGATAAAATAATTCTGTACGCAACAGTATATCACGATATTGGATGTTGCATCCAATATGTGATTACAACTGAACGGATTTTGACCTTGATCGAACGACGACGGTTGCCAAAGCATGTGATACAATAATTGGCATATCATTGTATATTGTACGATGAACATAAATTAGTAAAAAGTTCAGTTGAAATCCACTTCTTCTAGTTCAGTTTCGCAGCTTTCAACCAATCACGAGCTCGCTTTATATAGCTGCAACAGATGTTTTGTCATCGTTTTAAAGTGCTTATTGTGTTACTACCCCTGAACAGATTTCAAACACCGATGTCTTAATCGACAGGTAGAATATTGCGAAAGATTGTTATATAATAATTAAAATATCTCTTCAACAAAAGTTGTGTTAACATTCTACTAATCAGAAGCTTGCTACCCCGTTGCTCGTTTCCTTTTGGTTGTCGTGACGAGTAGATGGCATTTGAACTGCAACCGTAGTGATTTTCTTATACATGTTTAATGATAAAAAAATTCTTTCAAATTCCTAAAATTAGAAGTTGCATTGGGTTGCTGTCTTTTTGAATTCTACACTCTGTTTTTCTCAGATTTATTTAAATGGCCAACTATAGTCTATTTGCAAGACAACAGAAAACCAATATGCTTCGTAAAGATTTTTAAACAGATAGTTCAGATAGCTCGTTTAAGCTGTACTGATGGTTTTATTTTTCCAGTTAAATAAATTTAATTCAATATGACAATCCTAGTTGCATTACGCGGTTGTGGTATAGAGAAAACCCAAATTATATGCATCTTGACGTTAGGTTTCAAACATTCATATTCGTATTTTTCAATTACAAAAATATTACATCAGCATCTGCAAGAAAATATTACTAAACATATAAAGACAACCTGTCGCACAACACAACATATAAACACAACCGTGTAAAGATACTAAACATATGAACACAACCTGTCATTGCCAGACTTGTAATTGAACAACATTATGCAAACATCAGTTGGAGAGGTTAATGTTGTTTATCAAACCGAGCTAGGTTTATTCTTGAAGGAAACAGCCGGATGACTTTTAAATATGGCATTTTGTTGTTTGTTTTTTCATTGGTATCATAAAACTGATTAATTTTTTTCTGGTTCTGCCTAATGAATGAATGTTTCAATTGGCCAAAAATGAAAAAAATGACTGTGACATGTTACATCCTCATAAATTCCAATGTCAATTTCAAAATTTTTGTGAATATAGATTTTCTACTAAAAACTGCAACTCTTTATCGTCACTTTTCCAACGAACTTGTAAATACAGGATTTTTTATGTGACTTCTTTGCTAAGCAGTTGCATGAAACTGACAATGATACTGCTTTGAAATCGGTGAGTGAGCTGTCTTTTACAGGCGCAATTGAAGATGAAAGTAAGTTTGCTTTCTACTAAATCGTTCTTAATTAAGACCTATATAAAAAATTGCCTTTTCGCGTGTTGAAGAAATTTGACTGCATTAGGATGAAAGGTATTCATCAATGTTAAAAACAGTGTTTATTTCTTCTTAAATAGATGTCTGCAAACAAATAATCTAAATTATTTTTAAAAATAAACGCTTTTTGTATGACTTTCTGGTGGCATATGACCTTAACAATATGTGGCCACCAATGAACTAGTTTTAGGATTGTAAGTTGTTAGAGGTGTCGTTTGATGGATTAAGGCTCAATAATCTGAAAGTATTCGGAACGCAACGTCCGCATGAAGCCTTCAACGACCTAGACACTTGATATGACCCTTCCGAGTAATTAGAGGTATAGCACGGCATTGCTTTGATCATGTCTATTTTGGTTTCGGTTTCGGCAACATAATGGACAAAATGCCTTTCTCTTGGTGGTTGTTGAGTTTGAATTGTTTAAAACCAAAACAAGAAAACTATAAATTATGATTAAACATAACCGCTCGTTTTTGGCTTTTGTGTGCCGTGTCGAGAGTGAAACGTGGTCAAATCGAACAAAGTCTAAATTCTCTAAATAAAATATAAAACTATCGTAGTCCTACGTCAAACATGCGGTCGTATCTTGGATACCACCCTCGTACTATTTTTTCTCACTCACTTTTCTCAGAGACTACTGGACCGATTTTCATAAAATTAAATGCAAATGAAAGGTCTAGTTGCGCCATAGGTTGCTATTGAGTTTCATTGCAATCGGATTTTTAGTTTAGAGGTTATGTATCAAAATGTAAAAATCACGAAACATCAATATCTCAGAAACCACACAACCGATTTCAATAAAACTGGTTTCAAATGATCGGGCTGTCTCCAGAACCCTTAACTTTTAAATTTCGTTGAATGTAAATGATTGAACATATGGTTCAAAAGTTATGTAAAGAAAAGTTATCCTGAGGTTGTTTAAGCTCACTCTTTTTTCTCAGAGATGGCTGAACCGATTTTCACAAAATTAGTGTCAAATGAAAAGTCTAGTTGCCCCATAGGTTGCTATTGAATTTTACTGCAATCGGATTGTAACTTTTTCCGTTGTTCATAAAAATGTGAAATCACATAATGAAAGTAAATATATTGACTTTCTCCTAACGATCTCTGGCTAATTAAAAAGTAGAAAAGTGATCCAAATGGCCGAATGTCATATACTACTAGACTCAGTTCGACGAATTGAGCATTTTCTGCATTTATGCATGTATAGGTGTATATGTTTGTGTGTGGGTGTGTACGTGTGTATGTGCACCTTTTTTTCGCACTCACTTTTCTCAGAGATGGTCTGACCGATTCTTTCTATCTTGGTGTCAAATGAAGAGTCTATTTGCCACTTATGTTACTATTGAATTTCATTGTAATCAAACTTTTAGTTTTGGCGCTGCGAATGTGAAAAACGCTCTTAAATCTCAGAAGCTATGAACACTGTACTATTTTAATGTTTGCGGCCTTGCTCGGGATTGAAGTTGAAATTAAAAGTCATTTCTATCATTTCACTTTTCGCCTTCCTCCTAGAAAGGTATAGCAATCACTGCAAAAACTAAAGGTATAAAAGTGCTCAAAAGGGCCGAATGTCGTATACCACTCGACTTAGTTCGACGAGCTGAGCATTTTCTGAATATGTGTGTGTATGTGTGTGTGTAACGCTTTCCCAATCTTACTCGATTTTCTCAGAGATGGCTGAACCGATTTCAATGAAATTAATTGCAAATGAAAGGTCTAGTTGCCCTTTAAGATCCTATTGATTTTTATTGTAATCTGATTTCTAGTTTAGAGGTTATGTATCAAAATGTAAAAATCACGAAACATCAATATCTCAGAAACTACACAACCGATTTGAACAAAATTGGTTTCGAATGTACGGGTTATTTAAAAAAAAAACCCTAACTTTTGAATTTTATGAAGATTGAACATGTGGTTCAGAAGTTATGGAAAGAAACGTGTTCTGGAAACTATTGAATCTCACTCATGTTTCTCAGAGATGGCTGGACCGATTTTCAATAAATTAGTGTCATATGGAAGGTCTTGTTGCCCCATAAGGCCCTAATGATTTTTTTTTGCAAACGGATTATTACTTTGCCTGTTATGTTTAAAAATGAGAAATCCAGCTATGAAAAGAAACATATTCCGAAGACAACTTGGACTCACTCACTTTTCTCAGAGATGGTTGATCCGATTTCCTCAGAATTAGTATCAAATGAAAGGTCTAGCTGCCTCATAACACTCTATTGAACTTTGCTGTAATCGGACTGTAACTTCGTTTGTAATGTATCGAAATGTGAAAATCACGGAACTTCATTATCTTAGAAACTAAACAACCGATTTGAACAATATTGATTTCAGATGAACGGGCTAGTTAAGGGTTAACTGATGAATTATGATTGAACACGTGGTTTAAAAGTTTGGCTGCCTATTTTAATTTGATTGTAATCAAACTCAAGCAACCGTTATGTTTTAATTTGTAAAACATCGAAAGTCTATTATCTCAAAGCATTACAAGACTTTTTTTTTTTTTATTCTCGCTTATTTTCCGTCGGTCTAGTTCCGCCACTGTTGTGGCCAATTACCGACGCCCAGGGAGGCGACTCCACACCCAGGACCATAACTCACGACCCGTTTATTAACGGACCGGCACCAACGGCTTTACTTCCTCATGCGATGGAAGGCGTGATCCCAGAGATTTTTCGCCTCAGAAAATCTCCCGGTGTCGGCTAGGATTGAATCTAGACCAGTTGGGTTGGTTGTGAGTGGATCACGCCACCTCACAACCATCGACACCTATGTCGGCGGTGGGATTCGAACCCAGGCGTCGAGCGTGGTTGGCGGAGACGTTACCAACCACACTAGGCCCCCGCTCATTACAAGACTTATTTGAACATATCTAGTGTCATACAAATGAGTCATCGCTCAAACTTACAAATAACAAACTTCATAACAATTTGATATGCTGTTCAAAAGTTTTGGAAAGAAAAGAAATTCAAAGACTATTCAACACTATACCTGCTTTGATCAATATATATGGCCTCAACATGATTTGAAGGTGGTATCGTACTATCTGAACGTTCCCGGTATCGCTCGTGATTAAATTGTTCGAAATTAAGAGTCATTTCTTTTATTTCGCTATTTCTTGAGCACTAACATTACGTCAAATTTCATATTTTTTACTTTAATTACAACATCAATATTTTAGAACCCAAAGAGTGAATATAACTTTATTGGATTTAAGCATTCATGTAAATTTATTTTTACAAATAATAAGTTTGAATGAGAAAGGCTGAGTCTGACCGCTAGAAGGATTAATTTAGGTTTTTTATTTGCTATCAACAATGAAATTAGGCGGCGAAGCTTTCTTTTCCATTGATTCAGCATTAGGAACGAATGGTTTTCTATCTGAGGAGATTTTTTGCTATCATGAAATTGAGCCATAGCCCTCATTTGCCTGCTCTTCAACATTGATAAAATTCTATTAATTTATTTCTTCTCTATAATGCTATCTTTTAATACTCTTTTATATGCAAAGGTATTTGACTGTTCAGTATTTTCTGGATTCAGCATAAACATAACATAAAATAAAGCTCAAACATTTAACGAATTGCTAAAACAATAAAATTAAATAAATTTCTAATGAATACTTTAATTAATTCAAAGTATTATATAGATATCTTAGAATAGCGAAGTGCCAACATATTAATATGTAAAGAGTGCACCAGAAATGTTCTATTTCCACTCACGTCACACAGAAACTGCAGATGCCGGAACACCGGCCAGAGTCCAACTTAGCATACTAAGTAATGCCTAACCATAATAACAGTAGGGGATCGCACGGGGCAGCAGGGAAAGTGCTCTTTGTTTCAATCACCACCGTAAAAAGGTTCGTTCTCAGATAGTAAATGCTCGCCCGCAAGAGGCGAGGTGGTAGTGGAAGCAACGATATTAATTGAATCTCTATGAATATATTTTGATACGGTCACACTTTTCGTGGTCGTTTCATCCCTTTTGTAACGAAGTTGAAGCACCAGGCCTGACTGACTGCTAAGGCATTAATTAGTTTCACGCAGAGTCGGTCTGGCTGCGCGCGGTCTCATAATGTGGTGCCTTTTAATGAGGTGAAGGCACATACATAATCTCCGTTGTCAGCCGACGACGGGTTTCTTGGTTGGTTCGCTGCTATTACTAGGGAAAAAACAAGCGTGAGTTCCATTATCATCGTAATGAATTGTTTAAAGGTAATTTGAAAATCGGGTGTCATAAATTTCCCGCCAGTAAGAGTGACACAGTCCGGCGCTGCACAATTGAATGTAAATATTTGCTTTCGGCTTTGTGCTGTTGCATAGATGCGTTACACATTCCGAACGGTGGCCACTTTCCTCTAAGAATTAGCATCGTTATGTCAGTTTCTGGAGGGAGACATTCTCGTTTATAAGCAGCGACCGGATTATTTCTTATTGTCTCCGAACAATGAGGTGTAACCGTAATTATAAATTTATTTAACAAGAGCGTTAATGATCTGCAACACCCGTGTACTAATGACCAAATTCAATTTGTTTATGACAGTGGCTGGCCTCTCAACAAAACCGCGCTTGATGACCGTGTGAAACAACATCTGCTACCCGGGGATGTTGTTTCATTGAAAATAATAACCGATTTGGTGCATCTTTCACGATGTGATTCGCGGTTAATTGATACCGACAAGGTGTTTCGCTCTTTACAATAGTTTTCGAGCTCTAGAATAGGGTGTTGTTTTGATAGATCAAGGTCATAATTAGTACTCTAGAAGCTTAACATTGCTGTCCGACAAATTTTCGAAGCCCCAGGTAAATGGAGCTTAATAATATCGTCCAACTTTTTTAGATATTTGAAATGGTAATAGAAGATATAAAAACCAATTACGTGTACAGTGACACTTTTGTCAACCGTAGTATTCTACTTCCTATTTCTGCATTGGTTATTAAAAACTATTTCAGTACACAATATTTCGAACTAATAGTATCGATTTGAGTATAAGTAGGGTGAGCGCTCCTTAAATGAAGGAAGGGTATTGAAGGTATGAAGGGTATTTACGAAAAATCAATGATGAAAAAAAATTCTTTATTTGGTAAAAGGACTGAGAAAATCTTTTTCCAACATGGTTGTGAGAGTTTGTAGAATTTTACATGAATTTTAAGCCAAATGCCAATAAACATTAAAATAATATTATACCGTGACTATCAATGAAGAAAATTAACTACGGTTTGCAATCCCGGGAACGATTTCTCGGGAAATAGCTTTCCAATAACCTTTCGGAAACGAACTTTCCGAAAAAGTTGCAGTTTCAGTGTCTACTCAAAATTATCTTGTGTGTGGAATTTATTTGAAGCAACCTTGCAATTATTAATTATTTGAAGATTTTGTAACAGTAAAAAGCTTGAAAAACAGCACCAAGTATTTTTTATATGGATTGAAGAAAAAAATATGGCCATACTCAGGAAAAACATTTGGTGGGACTGATATGCGATTATTTTTAAGATGGGACAATTTGACCTCACATTTTTTTCTGACTTTTTTCAAATAAAACATACTTTTTTGTTTCCTTAATCGATAGTAGAGCAAGAAACAGATGGAATCTGATATTCATCTCAAAAACGATGAAAATCCATATGGGACTGGTATGCGATTATAGGCAGTGTAGTGTAAAAAACATTTGCTGAAAAAGTCCGTACCGAATACAGCAAATATTTTCCGCGTCCAATGCCTGCCTAACACTTAGTTTTCTCTTCAACAAACTAAAAGAATTGGAATTTCCACCAGTTTTCCACTAAGTGTAGCAAAAGCTGTAATCGGTGATTTGAAAGTATTCTAGAAATCGAACATCAGCGGTTATTCAGCTTTTTGAGCTTAACGGAAAATTGTCAGCGGATCTGAAGCGATTGTTTGACGATGAAGCCTTTTAATTTTCCTCTTCTGCAAAAATATGCTACAAAAATCGATCACGAATTTTTCTGTTAACTTGAATATGTTTTGTATTTCATTTGTTTTTCATGCGAATTGAGAATGAAATTTAAACAATTTTTGTTTCCTTTTACTGATCAACTTCATTAAAAATCTCATTTTGCTAAAAAAATTGTCTGTTCCCGGTTCCCGGGAATTCCCGGAAAATGCGATTTCTTATACCCGTTTCCCGGGAAATCGATTTTAGGTTTCGAATTTTAGGTTTTATATTTTTCTACTACAACAGAGAAGCTATCTGCGGACATAAATGTGTTCCCATATTCAATATACTTGAGAAAAATATGACTACTTTTACACAGAGCGGTTGCGAGTGGGAATAGTATGCGATAATTTTGTTACTATATGGCCTAAATAATCGCATATCCGTCTTTACCTTAATTTTTATTGCAATTTACACAAAAAATGAAATGTTTTATTTAAAGAAGTTATGATTGAGGTCTATTTTATTATATAATGTCGAAAAAAATATGCCAGTCTAAACAGGTGAAATTCCCAAAACATACCTTCAAGCACTGTATTCACAACTCAATTGTGCAGTAAAGGTACCCAATGTCACCACTATAGGAATAAAGCATTATTAAAAATTTCTATTTTCAACAAAATGTTACTATTATATAGTTACCTTTTTTCGAACCAAATTTCTATTTTTAACAACGGCTTTTACCCGGGCACCTTTTCAGACTTTATTGCTTCAAAAAACAAGAATAACGTCAACTTAGACAGCTGAAACTTATGGAAAGCTCCTTACTAGTGGAAATAAACCATTTTCCATCATTAGTCTGTTTGTAGAAACAAGGGGGGTCGAAGGGAGGGGGGGCTTCGAAATATTTTACCACGTAAGTGCTCGGCAGAGTACCCGGGTACCCACAAAATGAAATGCTTCTTGCTTTCCCATGTCTTAACCGATTTTCGATCTTGGCCTATCAAAAGATTGGAAAATCTGTCTACTTTCAGAATCTGGGATCGACATGAACCTGTACCACATCTGGTTCCTGTAAAACCGGATCTACGGGAGCATGTTCCGGTGAGACAAATTAGTACAATTGTCAATAAAACCGAACAACATTGGTATCAAAATTCTTGAAAGCACTCCAGGAAGTGATCTACATCCATTTCGAGTCCAACTGGTGAGTTGTCCTCGAAATGGTCGTACCGGAGCAGGTTCCCGTGGGGCCCTATATGGCCCCACCAACATGAGTGGATAGAAACACTAGCAATATGCATATCAAAATTCTTGAAATTACTCCAGGAATCGATTTACATTCTGAACTGAAAAAGCTCCGAATGAGTTTTTGAAGTAGCCTCCTTCTGGAGACAAGTTGACAGATGATCTCGAAAAAGATTCCTGGAATGATTTCAGGAATTTTGCTATACATATTGCTGGGGTTTCTATCCAATCATGTTGGTGGCCATTTAGGGCCCCACGGGAATCTACTCCGGTATGACCATTTCGAGGACAACTCATCAGTTGGAATCTAAATAGATGTAAATCGATTCCTTGAGTGATTTCAAGAATTTAGATATGCATATTGCTAGGGTTTCTATCCACTCATGTTGGTGGCCATATAGGGCCCCACGGGAATCTGCTCCAGAGTAGTCATTTCAAGGATAACTTGGCAAATGGACTCAGAATTTATAAAAGTCAACTTCTGGAGTGATTTCATAGATTCCGATACCAATATTGTTTGGTTTTATTGCCAATTGTTAAAATTTGCCTCGGATCTTGAACCTGGCCCCGGAGATCCGGATTAGCAGGAACCATATGGAGACCAATGGCTCTTTAGGTCCCGTATACTAAAAATAGACAAATTTTCCAATCTTTTGACGGGTCAAGATTGAAAATCGGTCAAGGTTTAAAGAAGTAAGAAGCATTTCATTTTGGTGGGTACCCGGGTACCCTGCCGAGTACTTACGTGTGTTAAAATTGCCGAGTACATAACGGTTAAGCAGACAATGTGTGCAGCAGGGAAAGCGAAAAATAAGCGAACTGGAAATATGATACAGATTTGGAAAAATATACCGCATCCCAACGGGATCGCTTATTTTTCGCTTGCCCTGCTGCACACATTGCCTGCTTAATAAACTATATAGTTACTATTTAAAAAAAAAAGGCAATTGAATTTTAGATCTATTACTCTATGTACTGTCTTCCAGATGGTTTCGAGGTACGATGGTGGCCTAATAAGCCAGGCGTCGTAGGTTCGAGTCTCGGCTCGGGAGAGACTGTTAGTGTCAGTAGGAACGTAGCGCTAGCCCCGCAATTGTCCTGTACACTGAAACAGTCGGCTGCGAAATCTGTGTATAAATAAACAGAAGGTCAAGTTCCGAATCGGAATGTAGCACCAAGGCTTTACTTAGCTTTTACTGTATCGTCAAATGTGTATTTAGATAGATTATACTTGATTTTGACTGTTTTCTCCAATTGTAATGGCTGAATGCGCCACTTTGACTCATTTGCCCAACAGGCACTTTTTGAAGTTATCACAAAATTGCAATACTAGCTTCAAACTATATTATTGTATATCCTGGATAAAGATTAAGTTATATTTTTGAACAATGTTTGTATGGAATTCAATCAAAAGCGCTAATAAAACAACACAATAATTGATTAATACGAAAGCTTCAATATAACAGAAGATAATAAGAATACTTCGCTTCTATTCAGTAATGCATTAACTGCCGGTAACCGCATATCAGTCCCATCTGTAATTTTGTCAATTTTGAGTTAGCATCGTATTTTGGCTTAGCTTTGAGTATATTTTTTTTTAAGATGTACCGATAAAAAATAGTGGTTTGTTCAACAAAAGTGGAAATCAATACCAAGTCGAACTGTCACATTAGGCAAAGTAACCGCAAGTCAGTCCCAGAAGAAAAATAACTTAAATAACGTAAATCGTGATGCTCGAACCTCAAATGGATTTGGATCATCTTGACATTTGCTGTCGGATGAACCAACTGCAGTCCCGGCTTCAGTTTCTTTATACGAGTCCTCACCGGATAAGCTTTCATCGGTTCCGTACATCATGAGATTTTCCAACGTCGACATTTCTTAAAAGGTTCTCATGGACACACACTTCCTAACAGCGAAGGATTGACAGTTTTCCACGGCAACGAATAACAACACGTCAACACGCACTATAGTTTCAACATGGCAATGTGACTGACTTGCGGTTACTTTTCTCTTCGGTGTAGAATATAACGGCAAGTCAGTCACACTCAAGGTTTTTATCATAAAATCAATTATATCAATGGTTTTTACAACGTAATTTGTGCAGGCTAGTATGCAAACTATTTTCTAGCAAGAATATTGTCAAAATAATTCATCTTAAATAAGTGATAACTGAGCGTGAATGAAATATCTTTCGAAGCTGTTTTCTCGTTTTAACATTTTTACAGATGGGGCTGACTTGCGGTTACCGGCAGTTAAGGTAAAACAAGTGTCTGGAGTCAAGTTTCGGCCTCTGCGAGCCTCTGAGTCAAGATATACACATATTGGGTAGTATTCGCCTATTCTAGACTGCTTTCCACACACCGGAAGTCGCCATATTAAAAAATGGCGCCCGAATCCAATTCTTGGCTTCTAGGCATCA
The DNA here is from genome assembly GCF_029784165.1 of Wyeomyia smithii. Taxonomy (NCBI): domain Eukaryota; kingdom Metazoa; phylum Arthropoda; class Insecta; order Diptera; family Culicidae; genus Wyeomyia; species Wyeomyia smithii. The sequence goes on from NC_073696.1 coordinate 45,299,623, forward strand.
TCCCGGCAGTATCTGGTCAATTTGGGCTGAAGCTCGCCATCTTGGATTTCATTGCATTAGGAGTCAATGCATACCGAATGTAACTGTCGCAGTGAAGCTTGGTCATTACCTATATATATATAAGAAACGATTACTGGAAGAATATTGTTACTATACCCAGTTCTTTTGATTAAGCTGTGAAATTTTGATTTTTTGCAGTTTTCTGGGATCACCTATAAAATTCACCTATCAACCTATCAACTTCAAATCATCAATCATATATTTTTTTCAACTCTGCAGTAGGTATAATTTGAATAATTTCTAAAAATAAATACTTGTCTAGCTGACTCGGTCGATTTCGTCCATTTTTTTGTCATTTGATTAATTTTGAACATTGAAGGTATGGGAAGAAGCATTTACCTTGCCATTTTCTTGTTCATGAGACATTTATTTGATATGACACTCACCTTGCGATTTTTTTTATAGTCATTGCAAATGCATGCCGAATCGGACGTTTAAATTTAGCTGGTAAATCGTTCGGAAATGATTGGTTTTATCGGAATGAGTATAACCTCGTTCTTGAATTTTTCTTGAAGTAGGTATTGTTGCTCGTAATACATTGGTTTTTAGATGCTTCACGTTTAATTTTGTTTTATTACATAATTTAGGTCAGTTGAGGTTATTTTCCATGATCTCATCTAACATCTATGAAATATTTCTCTGCAAATAAAATGATGGGTCTCAAAAGCTTTTCGGCCTCTGAGCATCAACCCGGCTATGGAAATACGAGTATTATTTGATAATTTTAGGTTGTTTTACAGAAACTGGAATTGGTCATCTTGTATTTCAAAATGGCGTCTGGAGTTCATTTTCGGCATCATTTTGTTTCTGAATATACGCACATTTGGAGTATCCGGTCATTATAGGCTGTTTTCCAGAAGCCACTAGTTTGGGACTGAGGTTGTCTACATGTTGGCGCAGCACTTTTGTGTCGATCGATTCTAAACTAATTCCTAAATACTATGACCGCTACATCTTGAGAAGTGATGAAATATGGAAAATCGGCTCTGCAGCACTCTTTTTTTTTGCTTTATGCGCTGGTACCGAGTTCTGCTGGAACGTCCAATTATCATCGCTGAAGTGCTGCTGTGTCCAGAGAAGTACTATTACTTATAATATGTCACGACGATATACTCTTTTATTTATTTTAACTCCTTGTTCAACGAAAACCATCACCTTACCATTGCGATGGTGCAAATTTCACCCCAAACCATAACAGACCGTGGGTTTTGGTGGTCAACAACAAGCTAACCAACGTCGTTCAACAAGCTGACCAACTCCTGTCATTCTAATAATAATTATGTTTGTTCAACAGTGAACAGCTTTTCGTTTGTGAAAACAAATTTTTTGCATCTATTACGACATTTTTTAAAGCGTACTTTTTTGTTTTCTTCCGTGAGAGTAATTGGCATTTTCGTAACTTGTAGGCCTTAAATCCAACCACTCGCGGTTGGAAGACATCGCACTTTGATGCCGATGTATTTACGAAAGTAATAAGGTGGGATCTCGAAGAGGGGAGGGCTCCCTAGAGTGCGGACCAACTTATCGCTACACTATCGCGGGCGTGCGACGCCGCCATGCCTAGGTCTTGTCAGCCTAGACGTGAGAAACGCATTCAATAGCGCCAGCCGGAACTCTATATCCTACGCGCTACGGAGTCTCGAAGTGCCGGGGCCACTGTACAAGATTCTGGAAAGCTACTTTCAGAATCGAGTGCTGTTCTACAACACACATGAGGGTCAATGCGCTCCAATTAACGCAGGGGTACCGCAAGGTTCCATCCTGGGTCCGGTACTGTGGAATGTCATGTCAGGTGTGCTAAAGCTGAAGTTCTCACCGGTAGGGGTGATTGTGGGCTTCGCGGACGATATAACTCTAGAGGTCTACGGCGAGTCTGTCAGCAAAGTCAAGTTATAAGCCGCGCTATCCATACGCGTAGTTGAGGATTGGATGCACTTCAGGAAACTTGAGTTAGCGCATCACAAGACAGAGGTCATTGGGTGAACTACCGCAAATCGAAACAAAAGGCGACGATTAGTGCCGGTGGATGCACTATCATCTCAAAGCGATCCTTGAAGCTCTTGGGGGTGATGGTCGACGACAAGCTCAGGTTTAGGAGCCACGTCGAATACGCCTGCAAGAAAACTTCCACGACTATAGCGGCATTATCGCGCACGATGTCGAATAGCTCGGCGTAAGCTGCTAGCTAGCGTGGCAACGTCCATAATCAGGTATGGCGGACCCGAAAGCGTTGGGTATTTCCAGTAACGGGAAAGCAACAACCAGCCCATGAGCCTGAGGGTCGCATGCGCGTATCGAACCGTGTCATACGAGGCAATATGCGTCGACGTGCATGATGCCTATAAGCATCATTGTCAAAGAGGATGCAGAGTGCTTTGACCAACGTAACACGAGAGGTATACGAACCACCAAAAGGTCAACTTCGATGGCCAGGTGGCAGCGGGAATGGTCCAATTCTACAAAAGGTAGATGGACGCACCGATTCACCCCGAAGATAGCCGGATGGATCGAGAGGCATCAATCGACCGAACAGCCATCTAGTTCAATACCAGTGAAGGCTAACCTTGCCTTCACGTAAGCAGCAAAGTCAATACATGAACAAGCGGTGCATTATCATCTACTCTCCTTTTTGGCGATTTTTCGGGTTGCAGAAGTATTGACAATGCGTTTTCTTCCTCCTTCTGGACGATCAGTCTCATTATCAAGCTCTTTAGTACACACACAACAATTACAAATCAAGAACGTTTGACATTTGCACAGGAGAGCATGAAAGTTTGTATACATTTATTTATGTTGCACCTGTAGAAAGCAATTCGTAGTTATAAATGATTCTGGTAATAATCGCCTAAATACGACCGTCGGAGTTCCTAAAGGCAGTAACTTGGGACCTCTACTTTTTTATTTATGTCAATGACCTGCCAAAAATTGGACTGCATGGTCACCAATCACATGCTCTTTTGGAAGTCGCCTGAACATGGTTTGGCACCCCTTTCCACCTTCTAAGGGAGCGAGGGGTGTCATCATTAAAACATTTCTTGTACTCTTATATGACAAATTTGGCTTCATTTGCTTGAATAGTGTGAGAATTATGCAGAAATTTTTAATTCAGTTGTATGGCAGCCTTTCTCCAAAGAGGATGTAGTGTGTGGTGTGGACAACCATAGAAACATTTCTTGCTCCCAAAAACATTTACATGCCAAAATTGATGCCATTTGCTTGATTAGTCCATGAGTTAAGCTGAAATTTGTGTACCATTTGTAAAGAAACCCACCCTTTCAGTAGGATACCGATCGGTTCAGTAATTTCCTAGTCTTCAGATTCAGATTTCAGATTCAGATCAGGTTTACAGAGAGACAGACAAAGCTCTGTTTTTATATGCTTCCTGTTGTCCAGTTACGATATTTGTTTGCAATAAAAAATGAAAGTCTAATCGGTATTAGTCATTGTTCATGACAAACCTGTATTTTCCCTTAAAACACACCAGCAAGGCTAATTGATCAAGATCTCAATTTGTTCCTCTGCGAAGGCAATTCCGTTTTGTACATATTCCTCAAATTAGAATACCGGGAAGACGATTATTGATTGGTCTTTCGACTCGCCATCAGTCAATTTGCGTGACGATCCCAATTGAAGCTGAGGCTGCTAAGCTGGTGAGCCGAGCGAGTGTCACCCCTGCCTGCCAGTCTACCAGTACGAGAGATGCTGGCGAGAGCTGATGACGAATGCTGTAGGCGCCGATACTGTGTTTGCTGATTGCAGCTCAATTATAATATTTTGACATGATCGGATTAACGAAGCGCATTTGAATCGATGGGGGACAACTTGATGAATTGCTTGTTTGATTTGAGCGCGCGACGGGATATGCTGGCAGAGTGCATTCGAAAGGGATCCAATTGCTTTGGTTTAGTTGGAATGGAATATATGTATTTATTTTGTTCATGTTTGCGTATGTAAAACAGCTATGAATTCAATTTCTAGTACCTAGTTAATACAAAATACAAAAAGACGCTTTTCGCGCCCAGTTAATCGAAACATTCGACCGAAAATAACGCATTCCAAAATGTGTTGGTAATGCGCGGGGTTAACCGGGGATCACGCTCAATGCGGTGCATAGATTAGCATCAGTAAACCCGCATATGCAGGTATTCTGTATCAGTGGTCACCGTTTCGCGTTCACCCTGAGACCTCAGGCTGCTGCGTCGACCAAACGGGGTAGTGACGTTCTGTTTCGTTCTGCTAGGCCTCCACCCGTGGTTAACGAAGCGAGCCTTAAATAGGCATATTCGATCATTAATATACTTTTCGGTAACTTTGTTGCAAATGGATTGGCTCGACAACTTACACTTCTGTGTAAGTCGCATCGAGAGTCCCCGGAGAAGAATGCATCATGCAAATCGTTGGCATAATTCGATCCCTTTCTTCCTCTCCTTCACCGTGCTGAAGCCGATGTCCTTTCCTCACGTGGGTAGATAAAGCTGGGTATAAGAATAATATCCAACTAGGTTTATATTGTTTTGAAAGATAGCACTAATGATGGGTGCCAACCAAAATAGCATTCAGTGGCTTTGAGGTTTACGAAAGAGAAAATTCCTTCGAGAATTGTGCAATAGAATGCAGTGGTAATGACACCTTTAGTTCATAGGAACATCTGTGTGCCAGATCAAAAATGGTTGATTAAAATGGTTGTTCACGCCGTAATTGAGCCAGATGTGTAAGACACATATTAAATTTTATCCGTAACGTTGCATGCAAACCGTTCAAATTAACTTGCTTTTGAAAAAGCAAAATCTCACGAAACAGAATTATTTTTCAACCATTAAAATAGTAGTTTTATTTAGAATTTCTTATTTCCAAACACTGCCTGCTCTGCTCGTTTCCTATTTTTAGTATTACGTCAATCTCGGTCATTTCCATCGAAATCGCATGACCTATACCGGGGATGCGAAGGCAACTCTAGCCCCTGTCAAACCAATTTACGGAAGATATCTGGCCCAGTAGCGAAGGGGGAACGGTACTGGGCTGTCGATATCGCAGTTTATCTCGTTGCGTTTCTGCTGCTTGCTGTGAGTTGTCGTGAGCTTGTTGGCCAGATGGACGATGGGTGATAAGGAAAATCACCCCGGTTGGAATCGTTCGTGTGCAGGCAGCCACGGTGAACTGGCGGAGCTTACTATCGTGTTCAACAACTTTGAGTGATGATTGCCTATATGAGAGCAAAAGGAGATAATTAGAATAATGATAAATGAGAGGAGATTTACTATGCAGTTTGCTGTGAGCTTCAGCTGGAAAAACGGAAGGGTGGAAGCATACCAATCACTGCGATTGGAGGTTGATATCGGCGGGAACTGAGCATGATGTTTGTGCGTGATTTCGGATAATAATCAGTCTTTCTGCTGGAATTGCCTATTCGCTGGGGCTCGAGTTGATGTCATAATTTGAAAAATATGAAAGCCGATTAAAAATCGTTATGCAGTAACTGTTAGGCGCACACTGAAAAGCATAACAATTTAACCTTCCTGACTGTTTGATTTTCCAAACCATCAACAACGAGAAGAAATAGATCAATCTTGCCATGACTCATAATAGCGATGATAATCTCTACTTAATGGATTCAATTACGATGAAATTAGATATCTCTCTCTCTCTTATACTTTGTATGAGAAAGGGGAAGAAAAATCCAAGGCACTCCTGTTGATGATTACAACAACGATAAGAGCGATAGTTAAGACGGTGTTGACGATGCTGTCGATTATTGCAGTCAAGAAATACCATTACTTTGCAATGTCAGCGAACAAATTGGAATCGGTTAACATATCCTGCCTCGGTGGCGGTGTCCAGTTGGGTTGCAAATAAATATCTGCTCACTGGATTTCGATACGCGATCCGGTTTTCGCGCATTTAACAACAAGTGCGGTAACAAGCAATTACAGCTGTTAGCGCGGCTATAAATTATAGGACAAACTGGGCTCCTATTTGCTGTGCGATTGTGTCCTTGCTGGTTAGCGATCGAGTTAATCAAAGTTTGCGCATTTTCACACACGGTTCCAGCAGCGTAAAGTGAAATGATTTACAAATGCTTATGACAGGGAACCATGCTTTTCGTGATCGACTGGTTCGGTGAAACGAAGCGAACAAAGTGATTACACGTAGCTGGGTACCGCAGCGCACGCTTCGAGAGCCGCTGGCTGGACTGATTTTGGTTGCCTGATCTTTGTGACCACCAACCGGGGCATCGCGCCGATTGGTTTCGCCGCAGGATCATTGGCAGTTGGCGTCGCAGTTGCTCTGAACCCTTCGGTAATTAAGGTTGTTATTCGCGAGTAGCCGCGTTCAAGTGCCGCGGCTCCTGCGAATGGTTTTCTGCCCCTGGGCAACTGGATGGCTTAAAATTAATGGCTTCGCGCTAAGTGGCAGCTAATTTATTGCGGTTTGCCGGCACTGACCCACTTCAGGTGATAAATGGAGTTTTTGTCGGTCAAGATTTGTCGTGATAATGCGCAAGTACGGTTTGGAATTGTTTTTGGGTCTTACGGTTGTGCGAAAGTATCACTATGGGTTTACAGGGAAAGGATTTCGAGCTAACACGATTTAATGATGGGTTTGTGAACATTACTAAACTACGTAAATGCTTTATAAAACGAAAAGTAGCTCCAAAACGGTCTTTTCGGATCTTCTTCTTATTAGAATTCTGGATAGACAATTCTTTTGCCTAAAACTCTGCTGAACAAATCAAAACAAGCACTCTTAATAGGCTGACTAGGCGTCTCGTTTTTTATCATTTTGTACCGGTTTTTGGATACTTCTTTAAAATATTTCGAAGCTTTGCATTAAAAATTGTTAAATTGGGAAATAAGTGTTCAAGCTGCAACCAATTTGTTAATATTACTGAGTAAATTTTATTCCTTCCTGGCAGTACCGCGCCACAGGAAAGGACCTTTTCAATCGCGAACGGTAAGTGGCCTGCAAAACTACAAATTACACGACTTTATCGTCAAAAAACATACTTTACTACATCGTTACGGTGCTTATCACTCCAGGCACCCCTATGGATTTATAAAAAAAGCTTTTTTTACAGAATAAATATGCATTTCTTTTTATGGAATAGATATGTATCTAAGAAATCAGGAACGAGAGCAGTGAAACCTAGCAGTGAAAAAACGCATCTAAACTCAAAATTCGATTACACTTATACCATTTTCAGCTCTGGTGTTGGTGGCAGCCCAATGGAATCTATACAGGAAGATGGTTCGAAGCAATAGAGTTTAAATACATACGGAGAATGATTTGAATTTTGGGTTTGAAGCAGAGTTTGTTAGCAGTGATGACGTAGAACATAGAAAATATTGTGGAAAAATAATGTTCAGTAGGTTTTGTCAATGTTTTCCACAAATTGTGGAAAATTTTTGGTTGAAAATGCCGTGCTCTTCCATGAAGTAATGCGGAGCACCATTTCAAATGCCATTCGCTCGTTGACGGAGATCTACCTCACAACTCAAAAGCATGTTTTTTTTCCCTTTTTCCGCTACTTATACAGACAAATGTCTTTTTCTTCCTCACCTGTATTTAACTCATTGGGTTTAAAGGACTTTATATGTTGACATTGATGACGATTTATATGTTAACTTCGATTTATATGTTAACTTCGAAACAGGGATACCAGATGTACAGTTTTGTCTGCAACACGCAGGTTTTCTTCAGATTCCATTTGCAGATTTTTATTGATTCGCTGATATTTGCAGGTTTTTCACAGTTTCTGCAGATTTTTGTCAGAGTCTCTTTATATTTTTTCAGACTTTCTCAAAATGAGTACAGATTTTTGTAGACTTTTGCCTGCGCCAGGACATTTTTTCAATCGCGGATATATCATATTTCAAGCTGATTTTTTTGGTTTTTCGAGCAGTTGCGGACATTTTGCGAAAACATCTGGTATCTCTGCTCTGGAAACAATATTTCAACAGCTTCAAAGCAAAGCCTTGGTGCTACATTCCGATTCGGAACTTGACCTTCTGTTTACTATACACAGACTTCGCAGCCAACCGATAAGTGTACAGGACAATTGCGGGGCTAGCGCTACGATCCTACTGACACTAACAGTCTCTCCCGAGTCAAGACTCGAACCTACGACGACTGGCTTGTTAGGCCAGCATCGTTCCTCGAGACCAGCTGAGGATCAACAGCATCATTGAACCCTTTTCCAAGACTGTACATTTTGATTTTAAAACTAGACAAAAATATTGCTGAATTTTCGAAGAATCTTCCTGATTGTGGTTCTGTCTAGGTTTAATTTTGATAAATTTAGGATCACCCTTTGGTTGGTCATTGAAAAAGAAAAAATGGACATTATTTTGTATGTTTAAACTATTGGCTGCGTCGTGTTCGAACATTGTTATAACCTAAATTATACTATTTCATACAACGTTCAAAAATATCATGTGTACTGTAAAATCAATATAGAATGGAACACCAATAAACGGATGCGAAACTATGGGTACTGCTTTACTAAAGCTTTTTGTTTGAAGATGCATGTCTGTTCTGTAATCCTTTTCAAAAGTTGGATCTTTTTTTCATAATAATTAGGCCTACACACCCACAAAGTTTAAATGGATTCTGAGAGGGTGGCAGTCCCTTAGTCAAGTTGACACGAAATCCTTCTATAGAAATACTATTTCAAATTTTTACCTGTTCTCACCTTGGAGAGAAAATCGGATACAACGCTGTCGGAGTGTCAAAGAGAACCAGAATGAGCTGTAATCGACTTTAAATTTGAACCAGGTGACCATTCTTTAAGTCAAAAGTGTTATCACAACTGAAGAGCAGTGCGCAGTGGAAAGATATTCAAAGCTAAACAAATATTTAGGTTTGTTCGTGACTACGAAGCTCAAAGTGATTTCGAAGGCTTTTCAATGGCATATAGATTGTCAAAATGTGCGTGGTGACAAAAGCAAAAATATTTTCTCCTTTTATTCTCCTATGCAAAAGTAGAAATAAATATCACCAACTTTGTAGTCTCGGATTTTTAGATATAATGAACCTCATAATGAAATTGTGTGCATCGACTATCAATATTACGCTTTTGGATTTACGGCTCGGGCGACCTCATTCCAAATTGAAAGCATCTCATAACTAGCTTTCGTTAATCTAACATAATTAAATTTTTCTTAACCGTGGACTTACGCGGAAAATACTCATTATGATAAAACCCATGCATGTAAGGAAATTAAAAATATTTTCTTAAACATAGGGGAACTGCTCCATTATTAATCTCAGCCCATATATTAATCTCATACAACATGAAAACACAATGGAAAACAGAAAAAAACGCATATTTTCTAACTAAACCAATCTGCTAATTCATGGAATGGATTCTTCTTAGTTCACTTTAGATTTCTATAGTCGGGCATCTGCACTCGAAAACCCATTTAATTCAATAACCTACCTCAAAAAAACAAAACACGCGTATTGTTCTATACAGCTACAACGGAACTCGTTAAGCAGCCAACCTAACCAAAGTAGCGGACCACTTTTTATTTTAATCAATCAACAAAATCACTCACTACACTAAGTATACCTCAATCTTTGAAATGTTTACCTCAAATTTCCAAAAACAAGCTTGAATTAGCGGAAATATATGAGATAAATTTCTACAATTCTTAAATTTCAACTAGGGAAAAATTTCTAGAAATTTTTATACAATTTTAAATTGTAAACAAACTGCACGCACACGAAAGTATACAACCGATCTGGCTTTGTAAACGATTTGTTGTTGTTGCTGTTGGTTTACTCGCTGTAGTGCGCACGCCTTGTTTATTAAAAATTTAACTCTCAGTAGCTCTGCATAAGAGCGCTAGCATGTAGTAATTAAGTCTTCATTGTATAACCGATAACTGCAACGAAAGGACGGTTGACTCTTACTGGAAACTGGAAGCTGGCACGACCCACGCCGGCAGAGCAACAACCGATTCTAGCGCAGCAAGGTAGAGCAGAGGACTCATTCGATCACAGCGTTACACAGCAGACGAATCAGATTGTAAGAAATCATTGTAAGGAAGGAGGTGTCACAGTCGTTATTGTTGGAGGCTGAGTTCATCTCTGCATCTCCACGACTGCGACGGAGAGGTAGGGTTTAGTCACCGTGGTAAGTGAAGTGAATGAAGCCTACTTAGATTTGCAACACGCCTATATAAAAGCAACGAGTGAGCAATCTCTGGCTAAACGGTCAGACCGAGACCGAGTTTATTTTTAAATCTCTACGACTGCGGTGAAAAGAGAGGGTAATTGACAAAATTAAACGATGTTGCGTGCGAAGCTAGCGCATTACAAAAACGAACGAATGATTCAAACCGCGATCCTCTGCGAATGATGCGCGCAAAAATCATCTATCACCCGTAGCATCTAAGTATCTATATGAATTTCTATTAGCAATCCTAAACACATTCAAAAAAGCAAACGCACTTAAGTAAACGCGGTTCTTTGAAAGGTATACATCGCGTATTCATTAGATTATTCATGATATTTATTGAACGAACGAAACCTATCGCGGTTTGCAACGTGTTTAGACAGAACCAACGAATGAGCAGTCTCCGGTTAAACGGTCACCGTGAGACATGAATAAATATATTGATACACCTCGCATAGTCAATTTGTTCCAATTGAAGTTGCATTTTTACTTAAAAACAACAGCGAGAACTTAGTTGGGCACCTAATAAATTAATGTGGGTAGAAAATTGCTTGGCTTTTAGCTTTCGATAGAACATTAAATTCAAATTTTTCAAAACTTTGAGACCTCAATTTATTCTTGAAAAAAATTCAATCAACATGTGCTCCGAAAAAAGTTTCTATCAACATAATACGATTCAGATTCGACAGAACATAACTATGTTATTTTTTGTTTATGAATATGTTGAATATTCCAGAGTAATTAACACTCGAAAGTTCATCATAACTAAATACTTCTTAAAATAAACCTTCATAAATGTGTTAGCAAAACTGGTTTAGGAATGATCCTTAAAAAAATAAAAATGAGAAAACTCATACCAATGACTTCCGCTTAGGTTACCAACTCCAATGACTTGAATTGAGTTCATCATTTCCATAAACAATTTTCTTATTTCTAGTCTGTAGTAATTATCTGTACCTAACTCAATATTTTCATTACTGCTCTCAGGCTATGCTGAACTTTTCCAAGCTCTATTTTAATATAATGTTATTCTCAAACTCCACAATATTTAGCGCATATGTCATCAAAATTACATTACCATTCCGGCAACTGCCTCTCGTTGGAAAACTCTCCCGTGCATAATACACACCATGTTCATTTGCCGTTTTTCCCACCGTCGTCGCAATCTTATCAAACAGCGCACTGTACCCAGGCTTCCAGTGTTCAACTGGAAATCTAATCGAGACAATTTATGCGCATTTTAACAAATTGCTGACACTATCTCGTCACCATATCTTAAAGTCATTGAGAATCAGTTACAAGATATGCTGTGTACATCCGTCCAATTGTGAAAACGCAAGACCCAAGATGTAAGTTAGACACGGTAGCAACAGCACTACGAAGTTGCTACCACAGGCCGCATAGACATTAACGCGGCTTGCGTCTTGATTGCTGTAATTAGGTGCGTTTCTCGTTCGTTGAGGTTTTGATTTAAATGCTCACCGTGTGATTAGTTGCGCTGGATGATATCGTACATAATCTGCTTACGGATGGCATGGATTGACTCGCCCGGTGTGTACGAGATTACGGAGGTGGCATTTAGTGTCAATTACGGGTCGTCGATTTAGTCCTGCTTAGTAATTTCGATAAGTACTTTTGATGGATAGTTTCATGTAGGTAGAGAGTCTTGTGTTCCGTAAAAACATTTCCTATCTACGAATACAATCTACTCAAAAAGCTATCTTTTTGAAAGACAAAAAGATATGTGAAAAGCAGTGCAAAAATAACTAACTCTTCAACTGTTTATTATAACCAGATGCAAAGTGTTGAAAATTTCGTTTTTTGCTTTCTCCTTGCAACGTTCGGAAAACTAGCGAAGCCAAGATGTTATATAGGGAAAACGGCATACAGGTTGTGAATCCTTCGCTGAATGCTCTCGCGCACAAGAATACGCGACAAAACAAGCAAGGAGCCAAAAGAAGTCACTCGAGCGTACAGGCAGCGAGGCAATTAATTGCTGCGGAAGTTGGCACTTCGAAATGCCATCGTGCTCTCCGTCGCGTCGTCGGCCGTTCGTTCGTTTGGCGTTTCTTCGCTGAATGCGGTGCGGAATAAAGTGGGTACTTAGCGGCGAATAACTGGGTAAAGAAGGCACTTGTGAGTGACGGTTTTCTTTTGTTTGGTGTGGAAATTGTGAAGGCAGGAATCATGTGCCGGGATCGAAAGTATGCAACTTAGTGCGTTGATTGGGGTGTTTGAAGTATGCGTATTGAGAAGAGGTTTTTCATTGCGTCAAATTGCGCGAACGAACAACGGAATGGGACTAGTGGCGCGAAAAAATTGTTTATTCAGGATTGGAAACAAGTAACACAATAATAATTTAATCTTATTGATTGTTGTTCTCAAAGATTTCAAACTTTTATTTAGAGAAAGCTTCATCGCTTTTTAATGATCTTCAGTAACTTTCATTCCTAATATTTTTGTAGCACAATTCATAATCGATATAACAAACACACCCAACTACTAAACATCAAGTCACAAGATACATGTTATACCTTGTCGGTATTTAGGAGTACGAATAACTCCTTCAACATAGCATGTAAAATTGATTATCAGCTGCAGCAATCTACACCTGCAACAGGCTGCATACCTTACATTCATACCCTGATTAAATACGCCAAGCAAATAAACTCGATTCCGCATCCTTTGGAGAACATGTAATGCATGCCACGTTTGCCACAATTCCCCACATCTCCTTCTCGTACGTACAAATATACGTACATAAATTCCTTCATTATTACTCCCGAAGCCGATTGTCACATTTCACGCTTAACATTCTCGAACGTCCGTCGAAATGCCATACGGGTATGCAGTTGTCAGCCTGTCGAAACCACGCTAAATTTCGACGTCTCACTCGAGCAAGCCAACTGGCGACGGCTTCGACGACGGACGTCAAGATTCGGAAAGGTTCGGTTTTTGACACACTGCGAACTGCAGGCACCCCTGGCAGAAATCTGATACAAAACAAGCCGTTTTCGTCGCGCACCGTGTCACATCAACGCAACGTCACTTTTATAGTGAGGAGTGATTGTAAACGTCGAAAATCCGGGTCAGTGAGTCAGTTGGTAATGATAGGCTGCTCAGTTTCATCTGCCAGCGGTTTCATTTAATCTTCATGAAAAATTTGACCAATAGCGGGAGTAGAGTGGCATGCAAAACCATGATTGAAAGATACGACTTTTCGAAACTTCTCGATGGTAGAAAATTTATTAAGCTTTTCCAATGGTCATGACTATTTGAATCTGAGATTGTTCCACTGACTTGAGTCATGTCATAAGAATAAAAATGGTACTGCGTTTATGACAACCTTATCCATAATCCACAATTCGTTATTCATTTTGTACTGCACCAATGCACTTCCAAGAATAAGGCGCTAAAAATGCAAATCAGGGAAACCGATTCTTTCATTGCTTTTCTGGCCCTTACAGCGCGCAGGTGATTGACATCGAAATTATAAGCTTGTCTGTCTGTAGTGTAAATAATAAATTCACGCCATTTATCTGCAATTATGGTATAGCTAACACGCATAACAAACGTTCACTTAGGGGTACAGACTTTCGGACAGTTTCCTTCTCGTTTGGGCGAGCACAGGTTTGTCCGTGTTGATGTTATGACAAATGGGCCAAGCCCCGAAACCTTTGTGGAGATTTCACTGAACAATTCCCTTTGTTGCTAGTCGCTCGGCAACAATAGTCTGATCGTCTGATGCTTAACGCGCGCGCACAATCGCAAGGCCGCGTCAATCGCTCAAATGAGCCACCATAATCGTTGATTTAATTGAAAAGATTGGCATTCTTTGAGTGTGCGCGAAATGGCACAAGGGTGCATTTTGGTGCCATTCCGGTTGGAGACCGATTTGCCAATGTATTGTGCAAAAATAAATAAATAAAATAAAAATAAAAATCATGACTGTCCTCAGCATCCACTTTTGGCGGCACAATGCGTTAAATAATTTTATTGAGGATACTTTACGTTTACGATCACGAATTTCGGACACAGCAACGAAAAGTTCGGGTCTACGGTTTGCCGCCGTTCAATCGTCGCTGGGCAACGAACCTGATGAAGACCCCCGATAAGCTACTTGGCCTTTGAATTATGCAATCTACCGATAATGCCACAAGTGTTAAACGAGTGTTGTTCTTCGCAGTGTTTCAGTATTAACCGAAAAAAAAAACACGAAATATTTCAATCTAAAATATTGGTTTCGTTGCGCATGAGACAGCGTACAAACAGCGAGATGCCCCTTGAATTGACTTTTGGTAATTTTTTCGACTTAAATCGGTGATCGATAATTGTTATGGCGCGACACGAGTTACAGGCAAACATTCAGCTTGAAGAAAAAAGCAAGAGAGTGGTTTCCAAGACACGACCGCAATACGTTTAAAACAAAATGGTTCCTCATTATTTTAAAATCAATAGCACAAAATTGCGCTTTAAGTAACAAATCTGTTACTTAAAAAGCATAAAATTCTCCCCCAGTAAAGTAACAACACATACTGTCATTTATTTTGCACGGGTAACTTATTCTTGTTAAACGGTTTTTGTCTTTGCTAATGGGTGTGCACGCTTGCTTAAATCAACACCTGCGGCATTACTGACGGTTTTTGTCTTTGATAATTAATGTACACGCCTGCTTATAGCGACACTTACGGCATTATTGTCTACTAGGAAATTTTTTAAAATAATCGTTACTTTTCTGGTTGATGAAATCGTCATCGAGTGGCACGTCTGTTTGTCTATGGTATAACTGTCATTAGTCACATAGGGTAAGGACCCCATAATTCGCCCACCCACTAATCACCAAGGGTTTACAGAGTTTGTTGTTGAATTATGCCAAATAATAGTTTATTTACAATCTCACCAATTTTTTTATGTTTAAACGCGGTTCTAAGAGTTGACACTATATTGCGAACAATAAAAAAAAATTGGGTACTCGAATAAAGCGGGCGAATTATGGGGTCGTTACCCTATAAAAGTTAGTATGCAACATTCTAGCCTTCATTGATCATCCGATCATTATAGTAAAAGGATGCTTTACTGGAAACCGAATCGACCAGTAGCAAGCAGACTTGCCAGTGCCACAGCGCAGCAGACGATGATTTATTGTTTGTATGGTTTTTGCTGCAAATATCGACACGCATCGACCGACAAAGCGGAAGATTCTTTCTAGAGCAGCAGAAAGCGGGTGGTGGCAAAGATTAGTCGCTTATAAAAGCGCATACCATCGAATTGAATTTCTCATTCATTTTGAAGCAGCAGGATGCGGGTGGTGGCAAATATCCAACTGAACATCTCTATAGAAAAAGTTTTGAAAAAGTGATTTTTCCCATATAAAATCGTATGGAACTTTTAAAAATCGGGCACAAATCAGGCGTTTCACCGATCGATCTGAAAAGTTACACAGTTGTTATAGGACCCATAAGGAATACGAAAAGTGCATGGGAGCGAAAAAATAACACCATCGCTTTTTTCCCATATAACCGTGTCCCAGTCTAATAACTACTCAACGTCAGTCACACGGTCTTGCATTGGATAGATACCACGTTTTGCTTTTTTAACATTGAAAACAATGTTGCTGTGATATTGTCATGTGTAGCTAGAATAATAAAAACCCTCAAAAAAAGTTCAGAGCGAAAATGTCAAATTTTGACAGAGAGTAGTACATATTGTCATCTTCAATGTGTAAAAAATTTAAATTAAAAAGAAATAGACTTTTTGAGATATTTATTATTTTGTAACAATTTGGAAAATTTGGCACAGGAAAAATTGTGAAAAGTTTCAGCGAAATCGGAAATGATCGATCAGCATCGATTTGTGAAATTGCGTGGATTGCCTCACCATGAAGTTAGACTGAGTTGATGTCTCGAAGGTAAAGGTTTTTCGAAAAGTTTAAAACGGCCCTTTTTCTTGAACAATTTCTAAACCTCAGGGCTAGTAGCGGTCAACGATGTCCAAATAGTGATTTTAGTGTCTGAGTTGATAGAAAAAATGTGACCAAAAATCGGGAGAAAAAGAGACCAAATAGTGACTAAAGGTTGGTAAAAAACAGGAGGGTTGTGTGCAAAGCCACGACCGCAAGGTTGAAGTAGAATACTTTTACAAGAAAGATAACCCGGCTGCTTGCGAGTCAGTCATTTTTTCTAGTAAATAAACGTTAACTAATCAGATTAATCGAATTTTGCGCTTCAACAAGGATTGACCATTTTCAATAATATAGTAAGTTGCTTGTCATGGTTGGGGATTAACAATTTTTGAATTTTGAGATGAATTTTTTTCTGATGTCGTGCTCATGACTGAAGGAAAAGATAATTCAGTACGTTCTGAGATACGGAAATTAAGTAAAATTTATAACTTTTACAAATTCAAAAATGTAAATTAGCTCAAGAGAAAATATTAACGCTTTAATCATCAGGTTTTTAATTCATCCTGGAAAGGACAATTTGTTGTTCAATTTAGTATCGGATAAGATGCCGATTACATCTTTGCGTTATCACTGACAATGCAAACAAAGTATTCGTTGTGAAACTAGACGGCTCACGTGTTGTCAAAATGAGTCAACTTTTCATTGAATGCATTTACTAGTGCCCACTATCGCACAGAGACAGCATTTCACTAAAGTGTCTCACTGCATCAGCCGCTATTGATGCTGAGATCCGCTGCAACTAGTGCGCTAACCATAGCCATGCCACAGTTGTGGCTGCTATACGCTGCCATTGGTATCCGCTGTCCCTGCATCAGCTGGCCCAGCTGCTGTAGTTGCTGGAATCCGCTATCCATTACCACGCCACAGCTGTGGCCGCTTTCCGCTATCGCTGATATCCACTACACTGCAAGTGCTGCTGTTAAAGGAGGACGACTGCTGTTGTCGCTGTCTAGAACTATTATGATCGGCTTCGGCTGAAACAAGCTCTTATATAGGCCAAATAGCATGTTTTAAATAGCAAGGTATATGATTCTGTCGACCGTGCTTGGGAAGCAAGCATATAACGACCAATCAGAAGTCGAATTTTTCGTTTTGACAAGGCTTGACTATTTTCAATAGTACAATAGTGTGAATAATAAAATTACAATTATCTTCTTTTGGAAATAATCTTAGAAGATTTTCCAATCTATTGCTACAAGAACGAAGGAAATCCATCGAATACTAACCGATTTATTAGCATTTGAAATTGGACATATTTTTCACTTTTTTCGGATTTAGATTTTCATTTCACATCCCTATGTAGCCGAACTTCCTGAGAGAAGTATTCTACTTCAAAAATCAATCAAGCCGCTTTTAAACCACGTGGTCATGTTTTGATCAATATTTTTACCTTTACCTTTCGTTGTCTTTTGGTCAAACTCCCGTCCTCTTTAGTTTTAATCATATGGTCGTTTTCATTTCGCCAAAAATGTACTTTTTTCAATATAGCACGTACAAGAAACTATTTTGTTTGTACTCAACATTTCGATGAAAAATAAAACTGTTCAGGATTACTATTGGAACTATCTGATACTATTAGTATACTATCTGATTAAATATAATAAATACATGTTTTATCCGAAGTGGAGTTGATCAAAAGATTGCGTAAAGAGGACAAAATGTTTGTGACAGAATCGATGGCAGTGAAACTCTGTTGGCTGATTTTTCAGCTAATGATTCATTGCTTAAGCGTGAGTTTATGATTTTGTCTCAAGTGTATGTTAAGTAGGCCGGTAGAAATTTCACTGAAGAAATATGAGTGCGTGAGAAAAGTTGAAGAGAGAGTATAGGAGAGAACAGCTGAAAAATGAAGTGTTTTCCGGCTATTAGCGATACCGCTTACCGTGCATCGCACGTGCTGTACCAATAAATCATTGCGTAGTTCAGTCAATGGTCAATTTGAGAATAATACTGGTTGGACTCGATTATCCGGAGTATCGAAAAAAAAATTCACTCCGATTAATCGAATGTTCCGGATAATCGAATCACTAAAAAATTATTCAGTTTTGCAATCATTTTTTTTTGTTATTTTATAGATCATTATTATTTGTTTTTTAGATTTTTACCTTCGAGACATCAAATTAGCCTAATTTTAGGGAAGCAAATAGAGATGGGCGATACTGACAAAAGTATCGATACTTTGATATCACGATACTTCAATAACCTTCGATATCAGGAAACGGTCCATAGGTTGAAGGAGTATCGATACTCAATACTCGGATAGTATCGGTATGAGACCTAAATTTTTTTATAAAAAATGCAAATATCTGCGGTTCAGCAAAAATCTGCTAACAAGCAATAAAAATCATTCCGCGTCGAACACTCGACAGAAACGGACGTGCAAAGTGGTCGTTCTATTACAATCCGGTCCGTGTGTACGAATAGCCAAACAAAAGAGTGTATTATTCGCGCTAAAGGCCAACTAGATTGTGAGTTGTGTCGCTACGTTCTGTACCCGGCTTGCAACTTTGGCTGTATTGGTGCAAATACCAGCTGCAGTTTTGATGTTTAAACGCGGTTCTTTTTTTGACAGTTAGTAGATCTTTCGAGTTCAAGGCCATCAGTTGACAGTCGAGTCGTGTCGCTGTGCTGAGTGATCTCACACCCGGCTCACTGCTGGTGGCTGTATTGGTGCTGCTGGCTGCTTTGGGTGCAGCTTCGAACGATCGGACAACCACTGCTGGAAGGAAGAAGTAAAGAGGTACGTGTTCTTGTCGGCGCTAGTGCGCTAGTGCGCTAAATTTAGCGCGATGGATATAGATCCCTCGCCTCCCGTGCCACCATCCCCGAACCCCCCTGACCCTGACCCCTCTGTTACCCCCTCCTCTGTTCATTCTCCAGTCCCCCCTCGCCCCAGGCTTTACCCGGACGGATCTCAACAGGGCAGCTATACTGTTTATTTTCGTCCAAAGGCAGGAGTGAATTCAAAGCGATTAAACATACTGCAAATTTCTAAAGACCTGACGAAGGGGTACAAGGCCGTGACCGAAATTTCCAAGGTCCGACCTAACAAGCTCCGTGTCGTGGTCAGTGATCTGGAACAGGCCAATGCTATCGCTTGCTCTGAGCTCTTCACACGCGAGTATCGCGTGTACATACCCGCACGAGACGTGGAGATCGACGGTGTCATAACCGATTCGAGTCTGTCCGTTGAGTGTATTTTGCAAAGTGCTAAAGGGTGCTTCAAGAATAGCACATGTCCCGATGTGAAGGTGCTCGACTGCAAGCAATTGCGGTCTGCATCTCTCGTCGGCGGCACAAAAGTGTACACTCCGTCAAACTCGTTTCGCGTTACGTTTGCCGGATCTGCACTCCCTAGCCACGTCTCGATCGACCGGGTTCGTCTGCCTGTGCGATTGTATGTACCCCGTGTTATGAACTGCACAAATTGCAAGCAGTTAGGCCACACAGCCGCCTACTGCTGGCATAAGGCACGATGTAGCAAGTGTGAGAAGACTCATGCGGAAGATTCTTGCAGTGTTAATGCTGAAAAATGTATTCACTGTGGGGAAAACCAGCATGAGCTCTCCACATGCCCGGTGTACATGCAGCGCAGAGATAAAATCAAGCGGTCACTTAAGGAGCGTTCAAAGCGTTCTTATGCTGAGATGCTGAAGAAGACCGTGACCACTTCTACCATAACATCGAACCCCTTTGATCTGTTGTCCTCTGATGAAACCGATGCTGACGATTCATCAGCGGGAACATCTTATGCCAACCCTGGGGAGTCTAGGAAGAGGAAAAATGTTTCTTCTCCTAAACTTCCCCGTAAAGGTCCTAAGATTTCCCAAAGTGTAATGAAAAGTACGAACAAACCAAACAGTGCTGCGGAAAAACCGAAGCAAACTCCTCCTGGGCTTGCAAATTTAAAGTCCCAGAAGGAGTTCCCAGCACTGCCAGGAACATCTCAAACCCCAGTTGTTCCTTTCACACATCCAGTTGATGAAACAAACTCTGGATTAGTGAAATTTTCTGACATTGTGGACTGGATTTTTGAAACTTTCAATGTACCCGATCCAATTAAATTTTTTCTTACAGCATTTCTCCCAACAGTTAGATCATTTTTGAAGCAGTAAGTAGTAATCATTTTTGGGCAGTCAGCCCAATGGCCCTTCCTTGCAGCGATTGTATCCTTCGATGCCTAATCCAACTGCGTATATGACGGATTCTATCTCTGTCTTACAGTGGAATTGTAGAAGTATTTTACCAAAAATTGATTCGTTTAAAGTTTTGATAAATAAAAACAAATGCGATGCATTTTCCCTTTGTGAAACTTGGCTTACTTCAAATATTGATCTCAACTTCCATGATTTTAATATTATTCGCCTTGATCGAGACACCTCATATGGAGGAGTACTTTTAGGGATTAAAAAGTGCTATTCTTCCTATCGTATTAACCTCCCCTCGATTCCAGGCATCGAAGTTGTCGCATGTCAAATGACAATACATGGTAAAGAGCTTTGTATTGCCTCAATATATATTCCTCCCAGAGCACAGGTTGGGCAACGGCTGCTCTTTGATTTAATAGAACTTCTTCCCTCGCCACGTTTGATTTTGGGGGACTTCAACTCTCATGGCGTGGCTTGGGGTTCCTCTTACAATGATAACCGCTCCTCTTTAATCTATAACCTTTGCGATGACTTCGACATGACTATTTTAAACAACGGTGAAATGACACGTATCCCGAAAACTCCAGCGCGCCGAAGCCCTTTAGATCTATCCTTATGTTCGACGTCGCTACGGTTGGATTGCACATGGAAGGTAATCCTCGATCCTCACGGTAGCGACCATCTGCCAATTCTTATTTCAATTACTAACGGGTCAACTCGCATGCGACCAATTGACATTCCGTATGACCTCACACGAAATGTCGATTGGAAGTTATACGAGGGAATGATTTCAAAAGCGGTCGAGTCGATTCAACATCATCCACCACTTGAAGAATACAACCTCCTCGCGGGCTCGATTCTCGATGCCGCGTTGCAAGCCCAAACAAAGAAATATCCCGGCGTAACGATAAAAGAACGGCCTCCCACTCCGTGGTGGGACCAATAGTGCTCCGATGTCTACACGCAAAGATCCGACGCGTTTTTGGCCTTCCAGAAGGGAGGTATACCTGGCGACTATTTACGGTATTCGGAGCTTAATACCAAGCTTAAAAGTTTGGCTAAAGCGAAGAAACGCGGATATTGGCGTCGGTTCGTGAACGAGACGTCGAGGGAGACATCGATGAGCACTCTTTGGAACACAGCCCGAAGAATGCGGAATCGCGTAACGGTCAACGAAAGCGAGGAGTCTTCAAGTCGGTGGATATTTGATTTTGCCAGGAAAGTATGTCCGGACTCTGTTCCTGAGCAAAACATTGTTCGCGATGCGTCTCCGGGCCACGACGCGATAGAATCACCTTTTACGATGGCAGAATTTTCAGTTGCCCTCCTGTCCTGTAACAATAACGCGCCTGGGTTAGATAGAATCAAATTTAACTTGTTGAAGAATCTACCCGGCAATGCCAAGAGGCGCTTGTTGAACTTGTTCAATAAGTTCCTGGAGCAAAACATTGTACCGCAGGATTGGAGGCAAGTGAAGGTGATCGCCATCCTAAAACCAGGGAAACCAGCTTCTGATCACAACTCTTATAGGCCGATTGCAATGCTATCCTGTATCCGGAAATTGATGGAAAAAATGATACTCCGTCGTTTAAACCATTGGGTCGAATCAAATGGTCTACTATCAGATACTCAATTTGGCTTCCGCCGTGCCAAAGGGACGAATGATTGTCTTGCGTTGCTTTCAACAGATATTCAGCTGGCGTATGCTCGCAAAGAACAAATGGCGTCTGCGTTCTTGGACATTAAGGGGGCTTTTGATTCCGTTTCTATTGACATTCTTTCGGGTAAACTTCACCGACAAGGATTTTCTCCAATTTTGAACAATTTTTTGCACAATTTGTTGTCCGAAAAGCACATGCATTTTACGCACGGCGATTTGGCAACTTTTCGCATTAGCTACATGGGTCTTCCCCAGGGCTCATGTTTAAGCCCCCTTCTTTACAACTTTTATGTAAATGACATCGACGAATGTCTGTCAAATTCATGCACGATAAGACAACTTGCAGACGACAGTGTAATCTCTGTTACAGGAGCCAAAGTTGCCGATTTGCAAGGACCATTGCAAGATACCTTGGACAATTTGTCTGCTTGGGCTTTACAGCTAGGTATCGAATTCTCTCCGGAGAAGACTGAGATAGTAGTTTTTTCTAGGAAGCATGAACCTGCTCAGCTTCAAACACAATTAATAGGTAAAACGATTTCTCAGGTTTTGGTACACAAATATCTTGGTGTCTGGTTCGATTCGAAAGGCACCTGGGGTTGTCACGTGCGGTATCTGATGAAAAAATGTCAACAAAGAGTGAATTTTCTTCGTACAATAACCGAACAATGGTGGGGAGCCCACCCTGGAGACCTTATGAGGCTTTACCAAACAACGATACTGTCTGTTATTGAGTACGGGTGTTTCTGCTTCCGCTCCGCAGCAAACACACATTTGATCAAACTGGAGCGAATACAGTATCGTTGTTTGCGTATCGCCTTGGGTTGCATGCAATCGACCCATACGATGAGTTTGGAGGTCTTAGCTGGAGTACTACCATTGAAAAACCGCTTCTGGAGCCTGTCTTCTCGTATTCTAATCAAATGTGAGGTCTTGAACCATCCTGTGATTGAAAATTTTGAAAGGTTAATCGAACTTAATTCTCAAACCCGTTTTATGACATTGTATTTCAATCACATGTCCCAAAATATTAACCATTCTTCGAATATTCCAAATCGTGTCGACTTATCAAATACTTCTGATTCTACTGTGTTTTTCGATACATCCATGATAGAAGAAACTCGTGGAATCCCGGATCATTTACGCGTGCAGCAGATCCCCAAAAATTTTTCCAATAAATATCGAAACATCAACTGCGACAATATGTACTACACTGACGGATCACTTCTTGATGGGTCCACTGGCTTCGGTATCTTCAATAACAATTTAACCGTCTCCCATAAGCTCGATAATCCTGCTTCTGTTTACGTCGCAGAATTAGCTGCTATCAGTACACCCTAGGGATTATCGAAAAAATGCCCACGGCCCATTATTTCATCTTTACGGACAGTCTCAGCTCCATTGAGGCTCTCCGATCGATGAAAGATGTTAAGCACTCTTCGTATTTCCTGGGGAAAATACGGGAACATCTGAGTGCTTTATCCGAAAAATCTACTCAGATTACCTTAGCGTGGGTCCCTTCTCACTGCTCGATACCGGGTAATGAGGAAGCGGACTCTTTGGCTAAGGTGGGCGCAACAAACGGTGATATTTATGAAAGACTAATTGCTTTTAATGAACTTTTCGCACTTGTACGTCAGAATACGATCATCAGTTGGCAAAATGCTTGGACCAGAGATGAATTGGGAAGGTGGTTACATTCCATAATCCCCAAGGTGTCGACGAACCCGTGGTTCAAGGGGTTGGATGTAGGTCGGGATTTCATTTGCGTGATGTCCCGGCTTATGTCCAATCACTATAGATTTGACGCGCATCTCCGTCGTGTTGGGCTCGGAGAGAGTGGTGTCTGTGCCTGTGGTGAAGGTTATCACGACATAGAGCACGTTGTTTGGTCATGCCCTGTACACCGTGATGCCAGGTCTAAATTATTAGCTTCCCTGCAGGCCGAAAGTAGGCAGCTGGCTGTTCCTGTTCGTGATGTCTTGGCGAGCCGCGACCTATCCTACTTGTCCCTTATATACGTTTTCCTGAAATCCATCCACGCCGCAGTTTAGTCCTATCCCCTTCCACCTACATCCAACCAAACGACAAGAACACGTTGAGACCCCGGATCCGGAAACAGCAATCAGACCCGCACGATACTCTCAAGGCCCGAGGGAAACAACCCAATATGCCAGTCCGTAATATCTTGGCCCAGCAGCGGAACAAATTTAATATGCTGCTTACCTATGGCAATGAAATCCATCAAACAGCAAACCTGTGCTTTTAATGCAAAATATTCTAGCTTTAAGTTAGATTTAGTTTCACAGCTCGTAGTCGGCAGCGAGGATAAAAAATTTGCTTTTAGTTATTAAGATACTTTAGAAAGTAAGCTACTAGATATAATTGGCGCCGTTAAACATTGAATTGTATTTGGGCCGTGTCAAATAAACTATAGATGAAGAAAAAAAAAGCTCTAAAAATCTGCGTTTTGGAGATAAACCTGCACCTCTGGTATCCCTGGAGTGAGGCAGTTGATGGTAAAAATTAAATCTAACGATACTGCAGGTATCGTTTAGAAAGTATCGATACCAATACTCATTTCTCGCGGTGAGTATCGATGCCAAAATACTTGATACTGCGACCCCTAGTATCGATACCATTGTTATCGATGTTAGAGTATCGCTCATCCCTAGAAGCAAATATAAATTGACCTGTTGGGACGGGGACACTTTGTCCATTTCTTCGTGATATTGATACAGAGAATATCAATGAAATGCTTGCATGTGAATGGTTCATTGTTCCAGGAAATTTGTCCTTGGAACTTTTAATCAACTTTTACCTCATAGCAATGAAATAATAATAATAAATAGCGAGTTACAAAATTGTCCAACATTTTATCTATCCAATCCCTATGCAAAATTTCAGCTTATTTGTGCAGCAGCCTCTTTCCCAGACCTTTGTATGGTCACAAAATTCCATTCCCATAGATAGACAGACATTCAATGCATAGTCCGCAATAATACATTTTGCCGACATTCCTTCGCTCGAACAAAGTACTATTACTACACACCTTGTTTCCCATGGGAATCGACGACGGCAGCGATTAAGAAGAATTTGTTTGATAAAATCAATCTAGCAACAGACTTGATTCCGGGTAATTTTCTCCTCACGTACGCTTACGAGGACTTTTGTATAACAGGTTTCTGGTAAAGATCTAATAGATCAACTCAGCCTTTGCAATCAAACTTTGGGAATTCTTGCTTTAACCCTATCCCCGCGGAGAGAAACCCGTTTTTGCTTCGAAAAATGACATTCAAACTCTTATAACTCAGCAACCGCATGCATAATTGGCACAAACTATATTGCATGTTAAGATCAATCTGTTTTCTAACTGCCTTAAAAATTTTTTGGGATTATCTCCTGAACCGGGTGTCTGTGGACGATGAATGACAAAAAAATTGTATGATATTCTTACGATTTATTTCACTAATTATTTCTAATTAGAAAACAGTTCAGATATAGTTGAAAGTAAACAATTATTCTAATTTTGGTTTAACTAAATTAAAAATTAAAAGCAGAGCATGAAAAAAAAAAATAAAAAATTTGAAAGTAAGATGAATTCGCAAAGAAAGGAATTGAACGAAATGTCGAGCTTAAACGAGCAAAAAACATGCATAAAAAATTGGAGATCAACGTCTTTCACTAATATTTGCATCATTTTAACTGCTCAATAAAACACTGAAATTTCCTTGTAGCCGTTCGACAACAAAAAGTATCCATCACAAGAGGCACGAAGTCAATATTATTTTATTCACAGTTTCGAATTTGCCTGAATCAATTAAAAGTAAAGCGTCGCATTCAAAAATGTTCGACCCTTTCTACATCCGTTAGCGCAGCTTCAAGCAAGATACTCACTCCAGTCAGAAAGCATTAAATCGAATGATTTATGGATGGCAATAGAATTAGTTTCTTTAATGGCATAATTGGGAAACCGCAAATGGCACTTACAAGTCACGCGTTTTGCATTTTAGAGATCTCTCTTCGGCTCGGCTCGGTACAAATTAATCGCTAATCCATGTGTCGTCAGTTGTATCGTCGTTCACAAGGGTGAAATTTGGCAAACACTGCCCGAGGCATTAATTTATTCACTATCGGGAAGTGTTTCTTAGAAAAATAGAATTGAGACGTTTATTGAGCCTGGCATTTGTCATGCTCGTGACTCTGGCTGCTATCTGCCAATTAGTACGAGAACCCGTATTAAGTCATCGCTAGATGGGATAATATTTTAATAGAATAATTGCTGCCGGTTTGTTAGACTACTCATGCATATGTTTTTAATCTCGCAGGCTTGCCAATAATTTACTGCCTATAAATATGGTCACTAGACTGGGCCACGGTTATATGGGAAAAAAGCCTTGGTGTTATTTTTTCGCTCCCATGCACTTTTCGTGTTCCTTATGGGTCCTATAACATCTGTGTAATATTTCAGATCGATCGGTGAAACGCCCGATTTTTAAAGTTTCCATACGATTTTATATGGGAAAAACCACTTTTTCAAAACTTTTTCTATAAAGATGTCCAGTTGGCTCCTAAAAATATATCAATACATAATATTTATAGGAAATTTTCCTGGAAAAAAACTCTTCTGAAGACCGCAAGGCGCTACCTTTCTTGTGAAAAAAGATATTCTCCCCAGACTGTTTGAATATCTGACGAACGGCTCACCATAAAATCGTATGGAAACTTTAAAAATCGGGCGCAAATCGGGCGTTTCACCGATCGATCTGAAAAGTTACACAGTTGTTATGGGACCCATAAGGTGCATGGGAGCTAACATTTATTTTTTGTCCCACCCTAATGGTCACACAAAAGTTCCCAGGATAAAATCATTTAAAAAATCCCAGCAAATCCCTTGTGATTTTTAGTTTGTCTCACACCCGTCTTCAGACATAGTTTTAGTTTCACTCATAACCTTATTTATACTGCTCCACACATTAATCTATTTTTAGAGCTCGTATATCATATTTTTCGGCTACATTTCTTCGCCAAACCATGCACGCTGTGCTACGAAGAAACTGACTAATCCTTGAAAGGAGAAAAATGGGAGTATTGAGTCAACCGCTAATGTGACATGTTATACGATACATCGTTGTTAGTGTCCTCTCTTGTTCCATGATGCTTTTTATGCGTACAAATCGATTCCATACAAACCGGTACGTGGCCCGCTTTAGCACAGCTTCGGCTGCATGTATGTTCAAGCGCGCGCGGCATCAGCAACAATTTAACGGCGGCAGCTTTCAATGAGGCGTTGATTTCCTTGGTTTCTACTACATGCGCGACCATGGTGGTTATGCTGTCGACCATAATCGTGGAGACGTTATGGCAGGCCCACCAACGGCAACGGCAGTAGATCGGGGTTGGTGATAATAAAGTTGACAGCGGCGTATAGGTCGGAGCATGGTGCGAGCTGTGCCGAGAGTATCATGAACTGCGAGCTGTCTGCAGCCAGTGTTTGATGAGATTGATTGAGATATAAGTTACGGTTTCGACGCACCGCATCAGGGGCAAGTGTGAACGACAGAGATGTTCTGCTGAACGCAACCAATCTACACCGTTGATTAACCTCCATTTACGAAGGCTCTATCTTTGCCTATTAATTGTGTTCCTTTCCTACATCAGCAGAGTTTTTCCCATCTATGATGGATGGGAAACTATGTTTTGCTGTAATAATTAAACATTTTTTATTTTTTTTTCCCTAGCCTCGTCTCAGAGTTTTAACTCAGTTTCCCGATTTTTGGTTTCATTCTCATTTCGAAGCCAAATCGGTTGTTTTAAATTACGTTTTATTTACTTTAATTCCTCATCTTATTAATTGAATATACAAAACTGATAGTTATATTTTTCCGCATAACAGATATGATGTATTTTTGAATTATAATACAATCAATATTGTTAAAACAACATTCACGCATTCTCTCAGCAACAAATTACAAACAGCCAAGCAGCTGTTAACCGGTTCGAAAGTCCTGTCAAGTGTTGTCACGCCGCAGAAGAGCGATAACAGCATAGGTCACAGTTGAAGTGTTAACCAATCAGCAGCAGCTTTGATAGTTTTCACAGCTGAAGATCGCATGTCTTTTGAACTGTTGCTATTTCTTGGCTTCCGTTTGTCGAATCCGCGCCGCCCCCGTACACAAACGGTTAGTATCCATGAGTATAGAATCTTAAATCGTCTTCCTGGACACTAATGCCTATGTGATGTATATTTATGAAGCGCGCGGCACGGTCTCTAGCTCGCCGAAGCCGCGGAGTTCAGTTCCAAAAACGTAAACAATTGTCGAGTTTATTTATGCTATTCATAGTCAAAAACGAGCGACTGAAGGCGACCGGTCCTACGTGCTGTGGATGTGCCACCACATGTTTCGGGGTTTGGATCGCTACAGAGCAGCATCAGCCTCCGGACCACACGCGACAGGACAGGGTCGGTCGCGGCAAGCAGTTTATGAAATGTCTAGTCTACTTTTCATACTTTCTGTCCTGTTCGCGCGGGTGCTAGGGTGGATTGAGTGATTGAGTTGAGAATTCAACAGTTCATTGCCTTCGGTGTCAAGTGCAGACACTAACTGACAATATGAGTAAACGTTTAGCAGAGATTACAGATCGGATAGGAAGGAAGCAATAACCACCCTAATGGATGTTGTTTAGATGATGGTTGCACAACCGTTTTGCGACGGATACAAGAAGGTTAAACCTAGAGGTTTAGTAACGCCAGGAGTATGTTGCAAATTGCCTACCGTTTAAATAATATTAATGTTATTGATTTCTCCGTATGCTTGTGAAGTAGTTTATGACGTTTGTTGTGCAACTGTAAAATTTAAATTGGAAACTGTGAAATTTAAATTGGACTTACTCTTCACTGCTAGCGAATTTCATCACACAATCTCTACAACTATAAATTGTTGATGGCTAGATTTTATCAATGATTTGTTGGGCATTTGGTTATTTGAATGAAGATTCCATTATGTTGTTTTATCAGAAAATTTAATTACATGAAGTATTGCAGTGGCTTTTGTTATCAATAATGTATTTGAACTCGCCATAACAAATTAAAAATTCATTTATTTTATTTTAATTATGCGCGAATCTGTCAACATTCGAAACGACAAAAATATTTACCAGGTTTTGAATCACGTGGTTCGTGAATAATCAGAAACATTGTTCATTATGTAATATAATCTATTTCTAGAGGCTTGCGGTGATTGTTAGGGTTGTTCAGCAGGTCATTAAAAATCTTGAAATTTTATTAGTTTAAAGTTATTTCGTGTCTGCAAACGATTGTGTGACAAATTGCAATTTAAATTTCTTTTTTGTCAAGTAAAAATTCGTGCATTGAAATCAATCATTCAAGGTTTGTGTTCGAAATTTCAGAGCTCAAACTAGAAAAAGAAATATTATAGCTTTTCAACCGTTCCTGTGATTTCTAGTGCCCTTAGCATGCTCGGTAGCGTATAAAGTCTTTGAAGACTGAAATGAAGTTTTCCCGTAAGCAAACGTGCGAAGCGAAGTGCGAACTCGACGAGCAATTACTCTGAGGCTTTTTGACACAATTTTATATTCGCTACTGGCACCAAAATTCACAGGAATGGTTAAAAAGCTAAAATCTATATTTTTTTTCTAGTTTGAGCTCTAAAGCAAAACTTGTGTTGACCAGTGTTATCATGTTGTAATGAACATCATACTACATGGCATCTGCAACGGATTTCAATCACAGTTTAAATTTGATAAAACTGTTCACCTTGCATAGCGATGTTTGTTTGTTTTAAATTTAAATCACTCTCACAGTTTCGCGAGACACAAAGTCATTTTATTTCGCATTGAGAATGTATGAAAAATAGTAGGAGGTCGTATCCAAGACACGACCGCATAACTGACGTAGAATATGCACACTACTCGACAAATAATTTTGTTGATAAAAGCTGTAATTAAATGGATTTCGGCTGAACTGAGCAGCTTAATAAGCTGTTATATAACACAATTGTTCGTCGGATTGGTATTACCAAATGCTTTGTTGTGAGTGTTTCAATGATGAATCATAAAGTCTACTGAAGTCTACATAAAGTTACTTGATTTGAACAAATAATATTTGTTCAAATCAAGTAACTCTTAATTCAATAGCCCACATGGATTTTGATTTGTGCAATTGGAAATTATTGAACATTGCAACTTATGCAAATGTCTCAACAGCCCAATTTGCGAACAAACAAACGAATAAACATTTTTATATTATTGATACGCTTTTTGGTTGGCAATCTATAAAAATTATGTTTCATTCTATTTGCATCCAGCCACGTTCGCACGAGAAGTTGATAAACTCATTCAATGCTCTAGTAACGTTCCCCACCAATTCAAACACTACAGCAAGGTACATTGCAGTCGCCAGATCGATAGGTACTTCAGTACTAACCCGCATAATTTACGTTAGCAGGCTTAGGAGTGACTGGGCGTCTTCTTCTACTTTTACCACCCAGGTGGTAGAACGTAAAAACGACGAACACGGAAAAAAATTTAAACTGGAACCGATTTTCAAAAACACTAAAGTCTGTTTTGACGCGAGGGGTATGTAGCGCGTAAAAAAATCCGCACAAATTCTGAAATCAACGTAAAAAAGTTTTATTTGCTAAACGTTTCCAATCACTTCTGCTAAATTGTTTCGAAAAATAATCAATAGTAGCGTTTTTTTCGCACGCGAAACGGTCTAAATATCAAGGAAAAATATAAAAAGGTCAGGCCAAATCAGTGAATATTCGGTAACTGGATAAGGTAACCTCATTGGACACTCTAAATAAGCGTTATGAACACGGAAATCCAATGAAAAAATGAAAAATTCGCGTTAAAAAAACGCGTAAATTCCAAAATTTGCGTAAACGTTCTGCGCAAAATGATGATGTGATGGAATAAACCCGTACGATTGTCTAAAATACCTACGAAGAGGACTAACGTGACAAGTGGGCGGGGTCATGCACACGGTATTATTGGAGAAATTAAAAAAGAGGTTGGGCTACGCTGCGCGGTTTTATTAAGGTATAAAGACAAACAATGCACGCGAAATGCATTAGTTTTCGGTAAACTGTTCAATCTTCAACAAACTCGTCATTATAAATAATAGCAACGAGGACACAAGCAGGCCACGGACAAGCGACAGAGTAGCAAAGTTTAGCCTGTACTTTTTATGTTGCAATGATAGATAGGGTCCGAAGCTGAAAAAATTAAAACAATTTCGATCGTTGGTTTAGCCGTCTATGGTTAAATAATTAACACTAAAAACAAAAGCCTGATCTCAAAGTTCTTATCACTCTTAGCAATTTTCTGGTGAGTGACAGAAATATAATAACTACTGCAATTGAATAATTGCGGCAAGTCTGCTTGCTATTGGTCGATACGGTAAATCATACTTTTGCTCCAATGAACGGATGATCAATGAAGGTTTAACTGGTATACTTACGGTTGGCGTGTTGCTGTGCACTCGAGCGAACACAGCAACAACAAATCGTTTACAGATTCAAATAGTTGGTATACCTTAGTGTCAGCTGTGGTGGGGAAGTGCTTGGATTGCATCATTGCGGGCACGCAATTGGTTGAACTATAAATAACCCTCCGCCTTTAAACACGCTTCAGTTGAACCTCTAAAAAGTTTCAATAAATACTTAAAAATGTTAATAAAGATTCATAGTAATTTCATCGAGGTCCGTCTGGAAAACAAATTGGGCACTAGAGGGTTAAATCGGCTATGAATGTTAATCTCATTAGGCCATTACAAATATTATTTTCATTTTATGTCACCCTCCCCTTCAAAAACTTTGAATATTGGAAGGGGAAGAAAAAAAAAGTCCAAACCGTTTTGTTCATTTCATTGGTTTTCCAACAGCATAAATGCTTAATTTAGCAACAAACAAGTCAGGTGACAGCGAGAGTGTCGTCGAAAGGCAAGCGAAATAAATACTAATAATAATAAAGTGTTATTTTTCAACATTTTTTGAGTGCAAGTTACAAACGTCATAACTTGCACACAAACTTTGATCAAAGATATTTTTTTTTTTCGTCTCGGTGTTATTTATTTTTTGCCACCCCTTTTGCTAACTTTGATAACCTTGGACATAAAAAGAATTCGAAATTTGTATCAGCCTTACTAAGAAGTTATGTTTCAAGAACTGTTTTCATAAGCTAGAGAAATTTGTTCTCTATCCAACGAGTGCAATGACTAAAATCTGGTCAGTGGTATAAAATTTAGGGCAATTCAAATCTTTCGTTCTATCTTTTCACTCTATTTTCGGCATAAAGGAATGGCACCCTATGTGCGTGATATATTCTACGTTTAAGTGAGAGGTATTCTATGTCAATAAATCCTTAACATTGCTTCGCGATGTTTATTTCAAGTCTATGTGGTAAGTGGTCCGGCTTTTTTTTTCAAGTCATATCATTCTCCCAGTTTTGCGAGACGTAAAGACAATTTATTTTGTATATATTGAGAGTTTACTGAAAATGAATCTTATTTCGTGTTGGCAACCAGTAGACTCGGAAAAAAAAGGCAGCTGTCAGCCACGCAACAGAAGAACACGTTGTATCGTGTCAATGGGAAACATACTACCGTTCCAAGCATAACTGTTCCAGCGTTCAAAAGGTTTGCGTATATGCTTGGATATGCTTGGAACGGCAGGTGAGGAAGAAAGACATTTGTCTGTATAAGTAGCAAAACAAATATGCAAACACGAGCTTTTGGGTTGTGACGTAGATCTCCGTCAACGTTCATATGCCATTTGAAATAGTATTTAGTATTGCCTAAGGCTTAATTTCAACCAATTTTCACATTTTATTTGATTAGTTATTTAATATAACTTCAAAATGCGAGTAGTTCTGTAGTATTTTTCCTGCAAAAGAGCGAAAAATTTGAAGTTAAATTGAAAACTTACGTGGAAAACTATGAAAAATTAGATTTGAACTCAAATAACTCAACTTGTTTTGGTAAAATGAGTACAGATCCGTAACAATTTTGAAAGCTCTATCTTTCCCCTTCCTAAAACAATCAAAACATTGTAAATTGTTTGAAAAAAGACGGGGTAAAAAGGTATCTTGACAATAGCCTCAAATTTTGGGGGTGTTTAAAAATTTTCTAGAATGATCAAATGTTATCTTGTTGAGTAGACTTAAACAAAAAACAAACAAAAAAGTCCAGTCACACAGGAAAATCTCAATATTTCAAAGAATAAGAAACAAATCTGAATCTGGCTTTCATAGCTTTATTTAGTAACTCATAAAGATACTTCACAGACGATATCTCGGAATTACACCACCTTTCACTGATCGAATCAGCTTCAGACGTCTCGGAAAGTTGTCGCAAGCGGCGCGCACGTGCTCCATCGGCATCTCGTCCCAGATTTTCGTGATAACTCGCTTGAATTGCTTCAAATTTGTTATTTTATAGTCGTTCAGCTTTGACATCATGTATCCCCACACGAAATAATCCAGTGGATTCAGATCCGGAGACGACGGAGGCCATTCATTCTTCGAAATGAAATCGGTCAAATTTTCCTCACACCACGCCTGAACAACCTTTGCAGTGTGGGATGGGGCGCCATCTTGCTGGAAGCAGTAGTAATCGTCTTCAAAAAAATAGTTCAGCTTGAGCAGTTGCGTAGCGTGACTTTGTGGCACCCGGGGCGGAAAATTTAGGTGTCGCCCCTTTCCCATGGGTGTGAGAGCTCTACCCAGTTTTAAACAATTGGTTGAGATTATACTCTTAGGAGCAAATTTATATAATTTTCGAGGGTTGTTACCGCGACCTCTACCTAATTGATAGTTAATCTCACGTATATCACCCTTTTGAAGGTGAAAATTTGCTTCATGGGTGTCACCCCCTGGAGGGTGACACCCGGGGCGAACCGCCCCCGACGCCCCCACCACGCTACGCCAGTGAGCTTGAGGCAGAACATTTTCATTTAAAACCGTGTCCAGGTAGTACGCTGCGTTGATTTTGACCCCTTTATCAATAAAAATAAGACACAGTTTACCTTTCTTGCAAATGGCTCCCCAAACCATCACTGACGTCTTATTTTGGAACCGGGAAACGGTAAGCTTGTCCGAAGGGGCTTGCTGGAGCCTCACACTCCAAACTCGATCATTTTGGCAATCGACTGTTTGCTCCAAAACGAACAGCTTCTCGTCCGAAAAAAGCAAAAAGCAAAGTTAACCCTTTCATTTGACATATAGATGACACCAGAGAGATGCAACGTGTAGGCTACAGGTGTCCCCAAAAAAGTGTGACCGGACTTTTTTGTCACCGTGTATATCAGGTCACTTCAGAAGTCCTTGCATTTTGTTTTCTTTTGCAGCACAGTTTTTCCGATCCTCCCCTACCTTCGTGGCGAATCGTTATTGAGGTTTGTAGGAAATTCTACACTGCCGAAACTGAAACACTTTTGCTTTCAAAATGGTTCACTGCACACTTTTTGCTTAAATGTGTGTGCAGTTTCGTTAAAGCTGTACATGCGCTTGCAAAAGTCTCCTTGTTTCGACACCATTTTGAACGACCGTTTTTTTTCTGAGCGTGTCTGTTGTGGTTGAGTCTTTCAAAAAAAATTCATAATTTAAGCTGTCACCCGTTTTTAGTTTGATTGGTAAAATTTTTAAGTTTAGGCTCTACTTGAGTAAATAGTGAATCATTTTAGGCAAGATATGTAGCATTTTTTTCAGGTTTTTTGCCTGTTTTGAAGCCGCACTTGAAAAAAATTGAAAAAATATCGAAAAGTAATCGCTATCAAGATTGCATGTTAGGAGCACTTGAAGCGCAATCTATCTGCGGATAGCAATACATTAGAGCTGCTCAACAAAAGATTGCGAATTGCACTTTTCTCAAAGTCAATGTTTTGCAGATTTAAATTTGTGTGCGACTCAATAATGCACAACTACCCATGCGAATATATAAAAATTTGAATATTTTATGACACAAACCACGCACACGTGTGCTAGGTCCTAACAAAATTCCCATTGTTTGTTGTTTAAGTGGGCTCCAAAAATGCAATTATAATAACTTTTGTATTACGATCAAGGAAACCACACACATTTGTGCGCAGCCTCGACAGCCTTTATATGGTATGTTGGTTCAAATCGGAACCACCTCGTTTAGTTCAATATTTTTCATTTTCAATTGTGCGTGGCCTCATAAAAGTTCCATTGTCTGTCGGTTTAAATCGGTTTTAACGTGTAATAAAGTTCATGTTTACAATTATTTAACAATACATATCGACATTTATCTCACTTAACAACTATTCAACATATGTTCAATAAATTACCGAATTTTTTCCTGAACATGTTTCGTTTATTCCACCTTTCTTCTCTTACTTCTCTTTCAAATGTGAACAACCCTGCTTCATGAGCCCTCATATTAAAGGAGATCGCTTTAGAGACCAACCACAATGCAGCTTTTAACTGTTTTGACTTACTTGAATTTTTAAGTTGGAGAACGTGTTCAATATCTACAATCTCTATTTTAAATCTCGCACGAACGATGTGTCTGCACCAATCCCAAACTGTTTTTGCTTGATTACAACGTTTAATTCGATGGTCATTCGAGTCCGTCAAGCTACATTTTTCGCAAGAAGTTGAACTGACATGCCCGATACCATAGGCTTCCAGCTTTTCTTTGTTTGGAATTAAATCATTTACAAAGGCAAACAGATTTGCCCTGTCTTGAAAATTTATAAAATGTGAGTTTATATTTTCCCAAATATTCTCCCATTGGAGATCCATTTTTGTTTCAATTTTGGGGACATGACCATGTTTTTCCACAAAATAACCATACAGAAGCTTAGTTGAATTTAATGTATAGTTCTCGTGCAAATGGAATCCTTCTGCTAACCATTCTCTAGCACTTCTGGTTAATTTCTGTGTAAAATTACAGTCTATCAAATATGTCTCATCAACTATGTTGCCATCAGGATCGAGGTTGTAGAAAATGTTTTTCAAAAAAAGAGCTTTCGATTTTGCCTCTGGGTCTACTAACTTGAGTCCACCTTTAAAATAATCTAGGTATAGTTGCTTTCTATCGGTTTTGAAAATAAATCCCTTCCAAATAAATTTTGCGCAAGCTGCTTTTATCTGGCCCAAGTGTGCATTCGATGGTGGCAGAACTTGCGCTATATACCATACTTTCGATAAAATGTATACATTTAAAATAATACAACGTTCAACAATGTTCAACGGTCTAACATTCTGCTGTAGCATTGTAGCTTTGAGATTAGAGATAAGCCTATTATAATTGGTATTCACCATTGAACTCCAACTTGCTGGTATTGAATCAGGAAATTAAACTACTAAAATAAAACACACAGAATGGTGCGTGGCCCCTTGTTGGTTTGAACCGGACCAATTTTGAATAAGCTAGTTGTGTTTCTCCAAACATCCGGCTGAACAGAGAAAAAACCGAAAGTTTAATTAGGGTATATTAAATTAGTTTATTTTCAGCCTATTTGCCTATTTTGTTTTCTATTCCTTGTTTCTTTTCTGCACTCTTTTTGCTCAAAAACATTCAATTATTCTAGGCTTCATGCTTGGATTTTTCAATTTAAAAACAAGGAAACTAATTGTTTTATGTTTCAAAGCTATTCAATTTCAATTTCCATTCTGATTTTTGTGAGCATGCAGGAATTGTACACAGCTGTGGCCATGGAAGCCAAAAGGTTACCTTGCAACTGGCCAGATTACTGGCCATTTTCCAACTTTCAAGAAATAAAATTTTCAACTATCGTAGAACAAAATAAATTTGAAAAGTCTGCCCTCAAATTACTGAAAAAAGGCATAATCTGCATCAGAACGCAGACATATTAAAACATAAATACAGCATTCACGTGCTGCAAATGGATAATTCTGGAGTATTTCGTGACAAGGTCGTATGTCTGAACGTAAACAAAACGAGTGAGAGATGATTTGTGCTTGTGAAGTACAAGCGATATCACTTTCACTCGTTTTGTTTACGTTTAGACATACGACCTTATCACAAAGTACTCCCGAATTATTCCTAATTGTGTATGGTTTTGTTAAATTATCTAACACATTGGTGGTCTTAATAATAATATAGATACTGGCATTCATTTAATTTTTATCTAAAGAGAAGAGTATCTTGCACTAATCTAAAATTACATGAAAACTGGTTATGTTTCCTAATTATTTGGGCTCCCAAAGCGATTCTTGCCGTTTGGTAAAAACCATTACATTTTTGCATACTGTGGCTAGTTTTGGGCATGAGACTGCCCAGAAATTTCGCGTGCTTTATTTGTAAAATATGATTGTTGCATTATATAGGGTATCGAACGTCTTCGTCAGTGGTTTTCTTCGGCAGGTTTTCT
The DNA here is from genome assembly GCF_029784165.1 of Wyeomyia smithii. Classification (NCBI taxonomy): domain Eukaryota; kingdom Metazoa; phylum Arthropoda; class Insecta; order Diptera; family Culicidae; genus Wyeomyia; species Wyeomyia smithii. Next base: position 45,337,010 of record NC_073696.1, read on the forward strand.
GCAGCAATCTTATGCAAAAGGGGGCCGAAGAAAACCACTGACGAAGACATTCGATACCCTATGTAAAGGCTGCATGAAGAAAATAACCTATTTTTTCGGTAGTCTTATGGTGGCCGGGTGCTTGGAGATGTTATGAAAGATGTCTATGAAAGTTGTTTTTTTTTTGCACTGTAAAAAAACCTCTCAAACAGCACAAAATTATGTTTAAATCTCAATAAACTTTCTACGGATAGCAAGAGAAATGCCTTCTCTTCATAGATAAAAAAATATGGGGTCATCTCGTCCATGTCATACTACCGAGGGGGGTAAATTTTTCTCGACGATTAGTTTCTGTAGCATTTTGAAGAACTTCCGGAGTGACAACACCGCTTGCGTCGATTCTAGCCTTAAAACGGAAACGTTGACGATGAAAAATCAGCTGTCAATGCGAACCATACTGCCTCGTCTTTGGTGACCCATACTACCCCAATCATTAATTTAGTTTGCGATTGTTTTATTCATGTTTATTTTACGTTTATTTATGCTAAAAAGCATATTATTTAGTGGATCATGAGCGCAGAATGAATGTAATGAAGGTTTACTTCAAATTATATAGCGTACGACGAGAGAAAATGTTTATTTCGATAGAGTTAATCGCCTTAGTAAACCTAGCGAATAAATAATTTATTTATTAAAAATAATCAATATGCAAATATGAACTATATACACGGGACACATAGTCAAAATACGCTATGCATCATGCAAAATTGGGGTCATCATAGAAAAAGTCATTTCACGCTCAAGAACGGCACTTACCCATCTTGCCCCACCTTACCCTATAGTTTATTCTGAAACAAACAAAAAACCAGAATGTTTCATCCAGATCGGGTAACTTCGATACAACCTTCACATACTGATTCTAGCACAATTGAAATACAAATATTAATGCTAATACTGTCTACTTTTCATCTGGTTTGTGTTCTACCTTAAACGATGGAGAAGTTGCCGTAGAGTCGCGATTTTGAGACCACACTTATAAATTTTAAGCTCTATTATTTAGCACTTAAAAGCCTCTCTTAGTTGAAGATATCTATCAGGCAATTCTATTCAAAATATTTTACCCACAACCTTCCGTAACTGTTGTTTTCCTCTTTATCGTTTAATTAAATCCACCCTCTTCGTTAAATTCCATTTCAGAGTCCATGGACAACTGTCGGTTTTAATCGTCCCCAAGCTGGGCCTTCTTCCAACGCTTCAAACTTCGGGCGGGAATGGACCGCAAGAATGGAACAAAGATGCGACCTCCGCTGGCAGCAGCAGCAACAGCATCGTCAACAACGCGCCGAAAACTGCCCGTCAAAACAAACGTCTCGTGCGTGATCCAACCGCCAGCGTCCGGCCTAAACGAGACAGAAATGTAAGCGTACAAAACACACTCACATACTGATTAAAAAAGCGTCTCACAGACGAAAACGTAGAGAATTAGTTCCAGCTACTCCTGCTTTAAATCTCGAGACCCCGTCTGTGTAGCGTTTTACTGTAGATGTTTCGACTTTAAGCATGCATACAACATAGAAGAGAGTGTGGAGGAAAATTGAAATTTTAAGCTTACGTAGCTAAAGTCACTTTAAAACATCGCAGCTGCAGTGTTGGTTGCATAACACGTAGGCTTAAATTTCATTTAATCGTAACCTCTCCATTTTCGTCGCCACTGATAGAGCTTTCATAGCACAGTGCTTACCAGTGGCGAAGAAGTAGTTCAAAAGCTTTAGAAGCATGGGGGCACCTTAGAGCGCTCAGTAGATGTAGCGACTATCGGAACAAGTCACGGACACTAATTTTTCCTGTTTCTCTACCGTCTCGGCATCGTTTGCCGTTGTCGCTTGCAACGGACGGTGCATTTTCGTTTTCAGGAGCAAAGGCATGTGCACGCCCAGGGCGGAAAACACGATGCAGCCCACATTCGTGAGTATTCCAGAGCGTGAACACTGCTGGAAGGGATGGTATTCAACAGCGATGAGAAAGTTTGCTCGAAATAGGAAAAATCTTTTTATTGAATGAAACAACTTAATTAAAAAAGTTTCAACTTATTATAAAATTATTAATTTATGTGATAGAAAGCTAACAATGCTCGCTTGGTGAATACCAATCCTTAAGTAACATTCACGAAGAACGCGTTTAATTAATATAAATTCTCGCAGGCCTCCGTGCATCGTCCCCGCCAGATTGGTACGGTAGCAGCCATTCGGCGGACCGGATCACAGTCAAAGGCGTATTCAATACATCACCAACAGCAACAGCAAAAATATGCCGGTACCGTGCACTGTCGTCCTGATGGTGCAACTTCCAGCGTCCTCGGAACCGGAAAGATTGACTCTCTGAATGAGAACAATGCTGGAATATTTAATCAACCGGCTGCTGCAGTGCTGCCACTGCCTGTCCAAATACCTGATCCATATGCTAATTCAACACCACTATATGGACGTCACCAGCTGTTGACTCACAAACTGCAGGTACAATCCCAACATCACCAGCAACAGCAGAATCTTGATACGTCCCTGTCACAAAAGGCTGATTATCTACAACAAAACATTTCAAAGCAGAGCACGAATCAAAGGTATTCGCTAGCAGGGACGAATCAAAGTAAAGTCAGTGCAGCGACTAGTCGCCTGCCAAAACAGCAGTTCTGCAAAATGTCGCCTAAATTGCTAAACGAAATTTACGAAAAGCACTTGTTGAGTCAGACGGTGTTTGATGGGTTCGAAACGGCGAACAAGCAGCTTCCAATGTTAGACGGAACTAACAGAGAAATCCGTCGAGTAGTCATGACGAAACCATCGGGATCGATGGGCCATCAGCAGCAACAGCAACAGCAAAATCAGTCCAATAAATTGTCCAGAGGAGACAACAGCGACAATTTATACGAATTGATTCCAAGCAATTATCATATCTACGAAAAAATCGATTCCAGCGCCAAGCGAGCCTCCAGGGTGGAACAGTACGTAAGACCGCCGCCTCCACTCCAGCCTCGTCCAAAGTCACTCCCAGTGGAAACCAACCTATTTGCGATTTCCAGCCAGCTAAAGCCTTCGACAATTCAAAATGTCCCTGCAAATTATAAGCGAAACATGAGCCTCGTTTCGCCCTACAGACTGTCTAGCTTGGACACTCTGCGGACCACGAAAAGCCCTACCGACTCCGGTGCCAATGGTGGCGGGCTTTCCCCGATTGCGGAAAAACCCACCGGTGCCAGCGGATCGGCCATTCCCGTCTATGGTGGTGGCCTCAGTGCCAACGGTGGACCTGCTGCTCATAAATTACTCATTACTGCGGACAAGATCAACATCGCCCTGGAGACAGCGAAAGCACTGGCGACGGCAGCATACATCGAAAGGTGAGTTCAGTTATTGCGTTTATTGCTTTTGTCATTTGGATTGAGTTGTGGGTCCGAATGTTCGAAGTTAGTTCAACGAATGTAATATGGTTCATCCCATACGAAGTGACCACGAAAAAGCATGAACTTGGCATCGACCATCACGGATTTGGCTCAAAGTTGGGGAAATTATTCATCTAGGTTCACTGTAAAAAAATCCCAATTTTGGTGTCGCTTGGAATACGCCCCGCTCTGTGGGACCCCACTCTTTGTTGCAAAGACAGGCATTTTTTGTTCAAAAACTCTTATTCCCTTTTCTTGCAATTTATAGACTTAAGACGTAAGCAGAATACTGATAGATGATTTTCAAAGAAAAAAAACCAACGAATTCAGAAAAAATATAATTTCTGACCTGAAGTGTTACCAGATAGATTATTTTTGTATTTGAAAACTAAATTTACATTTTTCGGCAAATTTTATTTTACATTACACGCAAAACTTTTCCTTATTACTTAAGAAGCAATAGCGCAAAATTGCCTTTTGGGTAACAAACCTATTACTTAAAAGGCAATAAAATTCTTCCCCAGTCGAGTAACAACACATACTGTCATATATTTAGCACGTGTTACGGGAGAACGATTATCTAATAATGGTCGTTTCAACCACATGCAAATTTTTTTCTATCGCAAAATGCTCCCTTTCCATCTCAAGTAAAAAAAAAAAACACACACCGTCGCATATGTTGCACATGTTAGGCCTCTGCCAGGCTGAATGCCAACGCGAGCGATCGGGCGAGATTCTTGCCGTCGGTAAATAAACAGCCGTAAGTAAAACTGTTCATAGACCTTCGGCAGAAATCTCGTCCCATCGCTCGTGTTGGCGTTCAACCTGGCAGAGGCCTTTCAAGTTTCTTCTATCTCCAATTCATCCGGTGTGCGTGTATTAGTTCGCTCGTTGTATGCATACGGAGTAGCGAAAAAATATGACAAGAGCTGCCAAGCAGCATTTTCCCCGTCATAGAGTGAGCAAACGTTGATGATTTTAAAGACTTGAAATGCGCCTTAAAATGACATCACGATCTGTAAACTGCGTTAGAGAAAAACATTCGCTTTCTTGCAAGCTATCTACAGCACATAATCGTTGGTTCATGGAAACTTATTTGGACCTGTTTGAAAATACAAAACTTGTGCCCATCCAGAACAATATTCGCAACTTCGGCAACTCTGGTCAGACAGTATTACATATTTCCATTTCAAGTAAACACTGGGGGACGAAACGGAAGTGTTTCTAATTAGACAATTGAGGTTGACGGTATAGATTCTGATTATGAATGGATGAAAGGGACAAAAATAAACCAGATTTTTGCATCAATACAAATGTAGCGAGTGAAGTCTTGCTAACACATGCAGTGCGGTGCTTGGCTGTATGTTCTCCTGCAGAAACACATACAAGCGTGTGGCCGTCATAATTTTTGTTACTTTTTAGTTGTTACTAATTGTGTATAATGCGTAGTCATAAGACACAATTAGTAATAAAAAATTGCCCTAAAGTAATAAAATGTTCCCCGTTTGCGTTGGGTGTAGATAATTTCATCGTGATTCTCGGAAAATTTCACGTAAGAAACAACTATCACCCTGAGGTAATATGAGCCAATCTCAAGATATACCATTTAATAGATGAAGAAAAAAAAAAAGATATACCATTTTCACGAAACCAGTTTTGAATTTGTCCATTTTATATCAAAAAATCATATATTTTGGAAAATGTTTAAACAACAAAACATTATTTAAAAAAAAAATCGGTTATTAAGCATTCCAAAAATATCTTCCCTTTCTCACAGCAGTGTTGCCAGAATATTTTCCCCGTTCAGTTGATTCAATCAACGATTTTTAAGCTATATTGAAAACGTATTATTTGCGTTGGGGTGCTACTTCTTAAAGCAAAAGGATCAAAAACCTACGGTTAAACTTAAAACGTTTTCAGAAATATCTCTTTGGATGAGTTTGCTGAGAAATATAATAGTACTGTATGATTTTTTATACTCAAAAGTTTTGAATCAAATTGATCAATAAACTTATGCCCACTTTCGTGAGGCGGCTGGAGTCACCAAAGGTTTTTTCGCAAGCGCCATGGGGAATAGAGGCATGCACGTGTGCATGTGTAAGAAAACTTCGTACTACGTGGGATAAGAGGAGCGAGGAGAGAAAAGATAGAGCTAGCTGACAATTTATCATATCGAGAGCGTGAGATACGTTCCTACTGTTTTTCTTCAATTTTGGAAAGTAGCATCAGTATTGAACCAAATATTGTGGAGCAAAGTTCACGGTTTTGAGAGTTCGCTTACTGCATACTGCACTTTCTTCAAGTATCGATTCCATCCTTATGAGAACGAATTCTTCCTCAACAACGGGCTCCACGTTCAAGCTAATGAAAACACGCAACAATAAATAAAAAAGTAAGCAAATTGTTGTTAGTTATGTTGTTGTTTTTTATTTACTTTTCATATTTGTTCATTCCATTATGACGAGAATATTGAAATAAAATAATTTTTCATATTATCGTAAAATAAAACAATATAAAACTAAATAGGTACGAAAGTGTAATGAAGAGAGAAAAAGAAATAAAGAGAGATAAACCAATAACTTTTAATGGAAAAAAATTAATTGTTGGGAAATAATTGAGAGAAAAAATGCCAACACTGCTGTGAAAAGAAAAAAATATTTTTGGATTCCTTGATAGGTAGAACAATTCTCAAAATCATTTGTTGGTTTGTTCTTTGGGTTAGAAAGTTAACAGAAATTTGCCAATAATTATGATTGCTTGATATAAACTGGAGAAATTCAAAACTTGTTTGGTAAAAATGGTATATCTCGAGATTGACTCATATTACCTCGGGGTGACAATTGTTTCCTACGTGAAATTTTCCAACGAACACGATGAAATTATCAAATTTGAAATAAAAATGACTTCATTTGCCGAAAAATGTAAATTTAGCTTTCAAATACAAAAATAATTATCTGGCAACGCTTCCGGTCAAAAATTATATCCTTTTCTGGATTCCCTAGTTTATTTTCTTTAACAACCATCTATCAGTATTTTGCGGACATCTTACGTATGAATTGTAAAATAAAGAATAAATAGATTTTGAACAAAAAATGCCTGACTTTGCAACAAAAAGGGGGGGGGGGGAGGTATCCCACACAGCGAAGGGCATTCCAATCGATCCCAAAATTGGAATTTTTCACAGTGAATCTGGATGAATAATTCCCCCAGCTTTGAGCCAAATCCGTGATGTCCGATGCCAAGTGGTATGGACACTTCGTATGTTGTTTCTGATTTTGATAACGCCACGCCTTCGTAGGTGATTGTGTACATTGTGGTATACAATCTTTTTTTTCCTTAGAACTATAGCCAAGGTGGACTACGCTACAACTCCACTGACATTAACAGTTTTTTTCAAGCTGGAGTTTGAATATACGATTACTGGCTTGATAGACCAGCATCTTATCTCAAGACCAGTGAGGATGACAGTGTTGGGCCCAGTATTAGTTCATACTTATTGATCAGCATAAAAATTGGCTCTGTCGTTGCTCATACGCCGAACACTAGCTGGAAATACATACAGCTGTCACATAGTTTATATTTCCAAGGTCAGACTTCTTTGGAGAAATAAAGAGTTCGCTTTTAGTAGTGAAACCTCCCGAATAGAGATATTAAATCACTTAGTAATTGTAGCACTTGACGACAAAAGCAAAAAAGTAAGTTATTACAAAAACATTCCAGTGCTTGCACAGACGTGTCGCTCCTTCCTACAGCCATTCACCGCATAAAGTCATCCAAACAGTTCATCCACACGTTCGAACGTTATCGGCAAAAGGTGGGAAATTTTTTTTGGGATGGGAAAAGATTTCAACAGATGGGAAAAGATGGGAAAATTTCAACAGAAAACATGGAACCGCTGGCATAACGCACGTAAAAGCAACATGAGCATCAGCAAATATTGTGTATTCTTCTCTACCAGTTCGTCTATTCGTCTGAACACGTTCGCCAGTGTAGAAAAAGTGAAAAGAAAAAACCAGCAGGACAAACCCGATATCCGATATATAATCTCGAATGAGATAGGGCGTCAACTATTTTTTACTGGATATGAGCTCGAATGTCAACAAATAACAAAATCGGAATAATAATTTGTACTTGTCATACAGAATTTATTAAAATTATTGCATATTCAGGCGCCTCTACAGCCCGCAGTAACCACTTAGTTTCTGTAAAAAAACTGATTAAATAACACTTGAAATGTGAGCTTTTACTCAATGTTCTACAGTAATTTCGATTAGTCTACAAAGTATTTTTCCCAAATTCACCTGTTAAGTATTTGCAATTCACGAAAAATTTCGTGAGCGAGATAGGCGTCGTACACAAATTACGTAACGCGTGAAGGGGGGGGGGGGAGGGGGTTGAGTCTGCGTTACTTATTGTTACGTAGGGGGAGGGGGGTAGTAGAGACAGTTACGTAACTGTGATGGTTGCTCGAAATTGAAATTTTCGGTGGGGGGTCTGGCAGATCTGCGTTACGTAATTTTAGGGGGGGGGGGGAGTCATGCCGAACGTTACCTATTGTTACATAGGGGTGGGAGGGGGTCTGAAATCTAGGTTTTTAGCGTTATGTAATTTGTGTACGACGCCATAGGGTTAAACAAAAAGAAGAAATGGGAAACTACAATTTCCAATGGTATGTATGTGAAAAGAATTAAAGAGCGACGGAACAAAGAGTTTCTGTCGATTAGGGACCATCCACATACCACGTGGACAGATTTTTAACGATTTTGACCCCCCTCCCCCTCCGTGGACAACTGTCCATATAAATTCTAAAAAAATTGTATGGACCGTGGACATAAGCCAACCCCCCCCCCCCCCCAAAAGCTGTCCACGTGGTATGTGGATGGCCCCTTATGATGTTCTTGGATAACAAGAATCTGTCGTCCACCATTAACGAGGATGCATTTGTTCAAGTTTGTCAAGGAGGAAGCCCACAACTTGATCAAGCCGCAGAAAATTCAGCTAAATGGGTTGATTTTGTGTACAGGAATCATGTTTGCCCCCGAGCAAGAGCTAACATCGACGACTCAAGAGTATTCTGGAAGTCAAGCACCAGAAACTGGATCTTCTGCAATTATTTGCAATGAAAAAAAAAACCGATTACAGTATACCTTAGGGCGGCAATGACTTGCATGAGAAAAAATTGTTCTTCGAATTTCGCTTAAGGGGTTATATACCTTTTTAGTTTTCAAAAAACCGAAATTTTTTTTATTGTATTATCTTCAAATACAACATCTTGAGAACATTTTCACAAATTTTCATAAAGATCTGAGCAATAGGAAGAAAGTTTGAGCGATTTGCAACGCGCCTCGCCACGGCCGCATAAGCTAAACTTGAAACTTTACACGCGATTATCTCGGAATAGTGTTTTCCGAAAAATGACTTTGCCGTGATCCTGATTGCGGGAAAACTACTGAACCGATTTCCTTCATCTTTTTTTTTAAATTTTCGTTATTAAAATCGCCGGTCCTTGAACGATCGCTTTTTGAAACATACAGTTACATTTTGCCGCAAAAAAATTTTTAATGCAATTTTTAGCACTTAAAACGTGCATTTTTTGGGAAAGACGTTCCCGTTTGCACTGAAAACGAAATACTCATAAAAGCGATCGTTCAAGGACCCGGCACACTCCTAAACTAATGAAATAATATGAGTTTTTGATTTCGGTTGACCCGCTGAGTCTCTATCAGGATCACCGCAAGCCTCTGCAAAAAAAGCGTTTCGGGGAAACGGCCATTACTCCAGTAATAATTGGTATACCTCAAAATCAAACGTATTTTGTTGTTGTTGATAAACTGTACTTTCAGAAAAATACCCCTTTGATGCAATGAATATGGTGCTATGCACTTCAAAATAGATTCAAACTTCCCTAATTTTTCTCGACCAAAAAGGTATATAACCCCTTAAAAGTAGTGTTCAAAGATTTCGTCAACTCGAAAAATAAAATAAACATATAAAAAACCTATATATAGCCTCATAGCCTAGAAATTTTCGCTGAAACCGTCCCACTGGTGACATGAGGTTTTAAAAAACGGATATTTTTGTATCAAAATGATTCAAAGCGGTGGGAAAATGAGAACACCACTTTTATTTGATTACTTTTATATTGATTAGCCCGTCGGGCACCGAGGGGCCAAACGTTTTTAGAAAAGTTGTATTTTGAACAATTACTGATCTTTTTATTGATTTATTTCTCTTGAATTAGTCATTAAAACTCCTACAACCAGCACGTAATTGCAAAGAAGAATGATAGAGATTTCATTTGTAGTAGATATAATTTGGCCGCCATCTTGGATCTCACCGCCATGTTGAATTTTATTTGAAAAGCATGTTTTTCAGCAAATTTGTAACCACCTATTTTAAATTTGACATCACTGTTGGAAAGCTGAGAAAAAATGCTTTAAGATACATTCAGAAAATCAGATCCCTTTTCAAAATCGTGCTTCAAGCAGTTCAACATATGACGCGCGGCCAATATCAAAGCAACTCAATATCAACTTTAAATTCGGTGGTTGCGAACTTGCTAAAAACACGTTTTTCTGATAAAATCTAAGATTGCGGTGAGATCTAAGATGGCAGTCAGATTATTTCTACTTTAAATAAAAGCACTATCATTCTTCTTTATAGCGACGTGCTGGTTGTAGGGGGCTCATAGACAAATTCAAGATAAATAAATCAATGAAAAGATCAAGAATTACTCAAAATACAACTTTTCTAAAAACTGTTTGATCTCTTGGCGCCCAAGGGGTCCATCAATATGAACTAATCAAAGTAGTTTTCTCATTTTTTCACTGCTTCCAATCATTTGGATACAAACGCAACGATTTGCAAAGCCTGCGACCAAATACATCAATCACAGCAACCAACATGCTTGTCCTTACCTCACAGGTCAAATCGGTTTTTAAAGACCTCATGTTTTAGCGTTTTAGCGACTCCTGTGCAAAATTTCAGCTAAATTGAACTTTTAACGTTCCCACGTACCTCGAAGCGGTCGGAGTTTCACGAAAAATACCGATGAAAAAAAGCACAGGTAGTAGTTTATGTAATTGTCGATTTCAGAATTTTTATTATGCAAAATGTTTTCGAAATGTTTGAAAATCTCGAAAAAAAGTCTTCCTTTCGAAAAAATTGATTTTCTGAGACTTTGAAAATTTTAGAGCTTGGCGCCAATGCAATAGAATATGTATATACGAAAAATATGACCTTCGAATTACGCTTAGAGCAGGGCTCAAATGTTTCATATCCTCGAGAAAAGAGTTTCCATTCAAAATATCAACTCAATCGGACCTCGGAAACACGTCCCTCAAAACGGTTAAAGTTTCACTTTTTCGACTAATGAAGAAAAGCACAGATAGAGTAGTACATGAAATTGTCGATATCGAAATTTTTTTTGATACCACATGTCTTAGAAAAGCGTAAAACATTGAGATCATTGAGATCTTTTCGAAAAGAAATCGAATCGGTTCGGGATAGTACCAGATTTCGACTTTTAATATATTTCTAAAGCTGAAAGTCCATTCTTTGACCAAGCACCAAATATATTTCATTTGTTGAGAAATGAAATTTTGACAAAATTTTGGTCAAAGATAATTGTTTGTCAAATGTTTGTATTTGGCAAATTTATTACCTTAAGAAAATATTTGACAGAAAGCTTTTTAGTCTAACACTATTTTAAACTTTTTTAGTCGTTGTTTAGATAATTTCGGGGTTTGAAAGTTCGGTTATTGATTTCTCGGTTGATTAATTGGCGCGTTAAAACTATAGTAGTTTTACTAGTCTGGCGGAGTGGATTCGGGAACTGACCATTACACTGACGGTCAATTTTTTTTTTCGGAAAAACGTCAAATATTTTACCATTGGTCAAAGAGTGTACTGCAGCCACAGACACTTCCACAAACTTTCCGACTCCGTCCTTTCTCCTTCTTTTTGCTTGAGAACGCACACACGCTTTCGAGATACTCTTTATTCTGCAAGCACTCGTCTGAGCAGCAGCTAACGTGCACTGGCACGCAAAAAAACTTTTGTCTTCCTACTAAGCGACCGTAAAAGGGTCCGCGATTTTTTACTTGCGAGTAGGAGTACTCGGGAATGCATGACAAAATGTGCTTGAAAACGAGAATGCTTTCTTCATCTACCCCAGCGGTTCTCAACCTGGGGTACGCGTACCCCCGGGGGTACTCGAAAGCCTTCAGGGGGTACGCGAAAGAAAAATCAGTAATGGCGGACAAAGCAATTTTTCTTTGTAATACTTCATTTGTTGTTCAATCGTGCTCTCAAAATATGACTGTAAAAATCGAACAAACTATAGTTCAATATGAAACCTGAAATAGAAAACCACCACATAGCCTACCACTACCCTCTCGCACTCTGAGAAAACATTCCAATCCAGGGGGTACAATCGATATTAAAAATGTCGCCAAGGGGTACGCGGACAAAAAAAGGTTGAGAACCGCTGATCTACCCGGTTTTGCTTCGTGCACCTACAGCCGAGAGTGGATTTGAGAATCTGTGAAGTATCACATACTGGAACATGAAGGGTATCGGACTGCTTCTACATGTTTTATGCAGGAGTCTAAGGCCGATGTCGTAGTGGACGCGAATAGCGGCGCGAGGCGATTTGCCTTGTCGTGTCTAAATGTACAGCTCTATTTACAGCTGTACATTGACCTGCGGCCTCGCCTCGCGCCGCTAGATACGTGCACTATAACATCGGCCCAATGCAACACCAGCTGAAGAAAACCGCTGCCGAAGTAGTCCGACATTCTATTCGAGAGAGATATTTTTTCGTCCCTCTGCAATCATCGTAAACATCTTGAAACAATTGGTCATGCTCCCGAGTAGGGGAGTAGATGCGAGTAGGAAAGTAGACGCGAGTTTATGCATATGATTTCAAGAGCGAATGCGAGCAAGGAAGAAAGCGAAAAAGAACGAGAAATAGCTTGAATTAAGAAGAGTTCAGTGTGTTACATCGGTAGCAACGAGAATATCACTTGAGGTCTCACATGCCATTTATGAGCGATACTAACAACAATAGCGTCAAGCTAAGAAATATTCAAAGTCCAAGAAAAATAACATCAGATCTCGACGTTTCATGCATTTCTAAAACATTTGGTGTCAAATTTTTTTTTTTTGGAATTCGATAATTTTATGTACTGTGCTGTGCTTTTCTCCATAAGTCGAAGAAGTGACACTTTTGACCGCTTCAAGGCACGAGTTCCCAAGGTCCGATTGAGCTGAAATTGTAAATGGAGGCATTTTTCGAGAAGACAAAAATTTTGAGCCATGCCTCTGAGCGAAATTCGAAAAGTTGATTTTCATTACCACCCCAGTGTATATTTCAGATTTTCTTTGGATCGATGCAAGCTAGTTGAAGATTATTTAAATATTCATCGTCACCAAACCCTAAACTAACCTTTAGGACTATTAAATCTTCTACCGTTGGAAAACAGCCATTCAGAAAAAGGTCGCAAAAACTGCCTAAGCGTCAAGCAGTTTTGACAGATTGTCATATAATTAAAGAAAGATCAAATAAAACCCATCTATTTCAGTTTGTATGTCCAAATGTTCTGCAACAAAACCGAAAATAGTTGTGGAATTGTCATTTATTAAATCAATTCCGTAGCTCAACCTAGATAGATCATTCTGCCGATATTTACAACCGAACACACACATAATATTGTCCAAATATCCTCGAGCATTTACATCCAAAGTTCTAAACTTTCTCTCACTTCTCTCCTTTATTAACCATTAAAATGAAATATCACTTAATTTCGTTATAAATTTTCTCGTTTTCCAGTTGCCATGTTACATACGAAAGGCTAATAAATTCTCAGTTCCCCACTTTCCACGCTCGCCTAGCAGTTAAAATCTAGCGCGCTTACTCGAAACAACTGAATCTGAGTTCCCATTGTCTCAGCTGCCTTCCTGTTTACGAAGTACTCCCCGGAGCCGGAGAGAAAATTTCCTCAGGAAACCGGCAGTAAATCGAAAAGTAAAGAAACCCATGCACACCGTAAAACCGTAAAGCCAGTGCGTAAGCGATTTTCTCCGGCACTTTATCATCCTTCGTCGACAAGCTTCGAACCGTTTGATTCGGCTCGCGCTGAACATCCTCCGATTCATTTATAAACACAGTCTCGAAGCCGTCGTCAGTGTCATTTCAAACCCAGCATTCCCCTTCCTAGAAAACAATTTTACGAAACATGCCACCACAGTGAGCTCTCTGCTGGATGCCGCGGTAAGCCATTGAAAAGATCAAAGGTATTAAATTAACACAATTAAAATCAAATTTATTGCCTACTAATGCGTAGCCATAATGAGGCGTTTCCTACGACACCACGGGAGCCGGTAGAGAGCGCTACTTTTCTTCTCCTATGCTAGGGACACACAATAGGTTTTCTCGTAACAATGCACCCAGACCGACGCACAAGGCGGAAAAAGGGTAGCGGAAAAACTAATCCTTTCGGCCAGCTCCGCTTTGCGGTACTTTACTTGCCTGCTTGACAATGGTGTAGAATTTCCCAGCGGGAATCGTTTTTCATACCAGAGATGCGTTATGAGAACATCGCAGCTAGGCAAAATAAGATGCGTTGGTTCTTGGAAAGCAAAGATGTAAAGCAAACATTTACCAACCGTTTCTAATGACTGGTCAAATATTTCAGAGAACGCAGTTGTTAGTTGAGATATCGCCAGAAGAGTTTGCGAAGCACATTTGCTTGAGCATAAACACTTTTCATGTTCCATGACACAACAAAGCATCACATTGCAAACATTGCGTTAAAATTTCTAACATAAATAAATAATATAGTTAATTGAGTGGCGCAACCTTTCTTACGTACATCTTCTAAACATCCCGAACACGTGAAAGCCATCGTTGTGAAAATAGCTCTAATGTCTTGTCTACTTATCCAACAAGTAGAACTTTATTAAGTAAGTGCTAATAACTGGAAAACAAAGAAATGGGAATCATAAATCATATGCTTTTTAATTTCACGGCGGCGTCCTCCAACTCATAAGGGAATAACGCACCATTCACCGCAGTAATGGCAAGCACTTGCAGCAGCCGGCAGCCCGGAAAGTGAGTGTTTTTACGGTCGTTTCTTTTCGCTGAAGCGCCGTGCGTTTTTTTTGCTGTCGTGCCTCCCGGGATGCGCCGGCAAAATTTATATATGTTATATCCCGACGCGCATCTCATAAGGCAGACACAATTAACAACATTTATCATTTCGTGCCAGGGTTGTTTGTTTCCCATTTCACACTTGACTTAATTCAACACGAATTAATATCATCTGTGCCGTACATATAAAAATGGTCGGTTTTTCGGATCGCGTGGTTCCTAATACTCTTGGCGATCGATGAGTTTTCCTGCGCTTTCGAGAGCGTCTACCAGGACAAACCGCAGCACACACAAAAAATAGTGTATTCCTGCTGGAAGTCAAAAGAGCAGACAATAAATTTACTAGCATTTTGTTGTGACATTCATAGAATATTTTAACGACGACATTCCGGCAAAGTTTGAAAACAAACCGACACTGACGATGGATCCGCCGCCGCCGCGTTACGAATCGCGGTGCTTGACAAAATAGCAGCAGCGAAGCGCACCACGTGAACTGGAGGGAGCTGGACAAGTGTAGGCAGACAGGCAGGCAGGCATTTCGAAATTGCTGTTTTACATCTCATTCCATAAGTGGAATGATTTCATATTCTTGGCTGGTTGGTTTTGCATGGTCGTTTTGCATGGAACAATTTAACTTTTTATTTTGCGATTTTTTTTTGTATGAATTTTGGGTAACTGAATCGGGAATATTATTGCCTTTATCACCGAGATAAAGCTGAATTTTTAAAGCTAAATAATTTAATGGTTTAAAGCGACTAAATAAAATTTGCTATTTAGTTCTATGTCAGTTACCTTACCTAGAAAAAAAATGGAACACAAGTGACGAAAAAGCGGGAAAATCCAATATCACTCGCTTCTATACTAGCGGCGCTATACAAACAATGTATAACCCTTCTTGAATGCAACACCCGAAAAATAAATATAATTTGATGTAACCTTACTAAAAAAACTGGAAATATAAATTTTCAGTAGCCAGAAATTTAAAACTCATATTGAAGATCTAGTTTTTGTATTGTTAAATTTAATATCAGGACCAGATCAACAGATCCAAAATATAGCAATTTTAAGGGTGCTAAAAATCTAAAAAAAAGGAAAAGTGTTGAGCGGAAAAAAATAAAGCTGAACGAAAAAGGTGTTAACATTTTCATTTTTCATCACAACCACAAATTGTATATCAATGTATGAAAATTTGCGCATATTATTATGAGCAGAAATTCATTCCTAATTGTATATTATGGTAGAGTCTAACTAATTAACGATTGTAGGTTTAGAATTCTCACTTTTCGTTCAATCGGATGTTATCGTATCCCTTATTGCGTATATCGCCTACAAAATAAAGCACATATACAGTCCCTCTACAATTATGGGTCAGTCAACGTGTTGTCTGAATGTTCAAAAATGGATATAAGATCGGAAAAATTATCAACTACGAATGTTTTACTATCTATCTCTGTGTTCTGATGTGTACTTTCGATCAACAATTAGTTTCACTGCAGTTGATACGTGTAAAATGGTTGGAAAGAAAAATATCACTCACATAGCAAAAGACACAATTATGGGTCACCTTTGGCATTCAAAATCATTTAGTCTATAAAATCGTCAAAATACATAACGCAAAATATTTTATTGTTAAAAAAGCTTGATAACAAGTTATTTTATTCAGTCTTGATGCATCATGCAAAATGTAATAAAAATTGCCAAAATATGGACTGACCCACAATTGTGCACATTACTACAATTATGGGTCACTTCACTTCTTGCACCTATTGTTTTTAGTGACATTTTCAACTTTATATCATTTTAATCGTATAAATGAGGTTATAAGTGAATTAAAAAAAAATACCGCTGCTAATGAAAATTATTTTGTTTCGTGAGAATAGACGTATTTGCGTAAAAGTGACCCAGAATTGTAGCTGAGCCATAACTGTGGAGGCACTGTACTCCAAAATAGTACACGTATACTGTTTTTGCGCATCGAATGCGAGTTTGCATGATATATATGAGTGCGGGTATTTCAATCAAGACGTCAATACACATGTGAAAATGTTGACTTGGAAGACACTGCTAGTGGTCAATAATATGATACGTTATGATTAACCAAATAACAAATGGCAACTAAAAATTTGGATTTTTTTTGAGGTTTTCTAACCTCACCGCAAACATGCTCAGAGAGAAATGAGAGTATGTATTAGGGTAGTGCTCAAAAGTTTCGTCTTCTCAAAGAAAGCTTCCATGCAAAATTTCAGTTGCATGGAAAAAATGAGCAAAGTATAGTATTGTTCAAAAATGTGTCGCGATTTTTCTATCACATTGGAGTTTTAATTTTTCGAAAGTACAACTATTTATCATAGAAAAAATATTAACGAGCACGAGCAATTTAAGTCTAGTACTCCTACTCGCAAGCAGTGTACTCTTTTATAGTTACTGAGTAGCAATACAAGAGTTTTTGCGTGCCGGTGCGCGCTAGCTGCTACTCAGGGGAGTGCATGAAGAATAAAGAGTAACTTGAAAGCGTGTGTGCGAAAGACTTGAGAGGCGTACTGCGTAGCATATGTCTCGTTTTCAAGCAGAAAGGAGGAGAAAGGTTATAATTCTCGCTCGTTGTGCAGTTCTTTCCTCATTTTTATATCAATTCTACTTCAGTTTTCGCGACAAAGATGACGGAATAGATCTCACGCTCCAGGTTTGCCTAGAAATTGATGAGCAGCTGGTCGACTAGGCCACCACATTTATATTCAGCCGCTTCATTTCCTCCAACGATCGCTTCGAGTATTAGGCCGGTGCCAGATCCGGCTAGAACACCACGTCTTCGTGTTTATTGTTTTTCTTGATGATGTAGAGGAACTGCTCCATTATTCATCTCATTAAGCCGATATTCACGAAGAATGCACGGATTAAACAACAAATTTTCATGAAATCATTGAACAAATAAACAAAATACTCTTATCGTTCAGTATTGTATATTTAGTAAACTTAGCTAGATTTATCCTGAATTTTGTAAAACAAACCATTTTGCACAACGCTTCCATATCCATCTCAAAACTTAAATCACTGCTCAATTATTCATCTCACGACGCCCCCATATTCATCACACTGCAGTGCACTGTTAATCATGAATGAATCACATTATCATGAATGAACGTAGCCGCAGCCCGTCGCAGTAGGTTACCTAGATATCCGCTGTAGTTGTTTACGTGCAAATATGGTAACCTAGGTAACCACAGCAGTGCTGTCCATTTATGTCAATTATGTCGGAATAATTCAACATTTTCAGTATGATTTGTTCGTATTAACAGAAACCGATTTGGGAACTTTTGATTTTCTTCAAGGCAGTAAAAACAGATGAAAATACATACAGTTGAAATTTAGGAATTGAAGAAATTCATCTCATATATTTCTGCTAATTCAAACTGTTTTTTGGAAATTTGAGGTGAACATTTCAAAGATTAAAGTATTCTTAGTGTAGTGAGTGTTTTTTTTTTATTCTCGCTTATTTTCCGTCGGTCTAGTTCCGCCACTGTTGTGGCCAATCACCGACGCCCAGGGAGGCGACCCCACACCCAGGACCCTAACTCACGACCCGTTTATCAACGGACCGGCGCCAACGGCTTTACTTCCTCATGCGATGGAAGGCGTGATCCCAGAGATTTTTCGCCTCAGAAAATCTCCCGGTGTCGGCTAGGATTGAATCTAGACCAGCTTGGGTTGGTTGTGAGTGGATCACGCCACCTCACAACCATCGACACCTATGTCGGCGGTGGGATTCCCAGGCGTCGAGCGTGGTTGGCGGAGACGTTACCAACCACACTAGGCCCCCGCTATAGTGAGTGATTTGGTTGAGTGATTTAAATAAAAAATGGTCCGCTAGTGATGAGAAAAACTTTTGTTGGCTGCTGAACGAGTCCCGTTGTATCCGTACAGAAAATTACGCGAGAACTTCACTTCGGAGCTCTCTTCCTTCGTGGGGGAAGTAAAATACGAATTGCCCTGCCAGTCGTTGCCATCCAGGATGAGATCCCAAGTAACAAAACTGGTTTTATCAAAGTTTTATAGCGCTGCTTTGGTTGTATTAAGGGCTTTAAAACTTTGATAAAACCAATATTTTTACTAGGGATAGGTCTCGCCAACCATCACCACCGTCACGTCGCGAATCGCCGGGAAAATCGATTTGGCCACTGCCGCTGCGTCATTGCTTGCTGCACCAAAACTAGCGGACAGGACTGCCGCTTTCCATGAATATATGACGCCAGGTATATTTTCACTGTTTGACAGGGTCACCGACTTCCCGGCCAAGCACACCCAGCGATGCAGCCACTTTTCCCTCGGTCTCGCTCTTCAGCCTTCTTTGGAGCTTCTTGTCGCTTAGGGCCGTCGGCCGTCCGGAACCGGGGTTGTTGCCCAAAGGACCAAGATGGTGTAGATACCAGAAAGGGGCGTATCCGGCGTCCACAAAGTGCTCCACAATGTCTGGTGTACGGTTTTTTGAACACGCACACTTCTGGACTGTTTTCGCCATCACGGTTAAAATTCGACTGATAGAGATGTCAAATTTTTCCTGCTGACCTAGGGTTACTAAGATTGATGCTGCATGGATAGTTTCGTCAGTGCGTGTGAAGGAAAACCCATGGAAAACCGGCAATTTTAATCTATTTTCTTAATGCAAACGTTAGAAAGAAAAACTAAAATAAAGTAGGTTTTTTTTCTCACAAATTTTTATACAAGCCGAGATACTAAAAATCCTCTTTCAAAGTTTAGGATTGTTTAGGGTTACAAACGGAATTTTCAATCAATTTTCAATTTCTCTATATAACGATGACCCGAGTTGGCATCCATCCATTTTAGGCCGTGTGCCAGAAACAGAAAGTCATCATTAGAGATTTCAAAATAATACCATTTTGGAGTCACTGGCGTAGAGTAAGTGGAAGGCGGGCGGGGGCGGTCCGCCCCGGGTGTCACCCTCACGGGAGTGACACCAATGAGGAAAATTTTCATACGTGTCAGAAGGGTGACATCCGTGAGATTAATTATCATTATGGTGGAAGCCGAAGTGAAACCCTTGAAAATTATTTAAATTTGCCCCTAGAAGTATGTTCACAACCAATTTTCCAAAAATGGGTAGATTTAGTGCAATTGAAAACGAACGTGTTAACTCTCATAATTTTCGATAACAAGATGGTTTTACTGTAATCTGGTTGGGGAGACACCCAGGCGGAAAGGGGTGACCAGGGTGGGGAAATGTACTCGTACGCTACAGTATTCACACGACAGTAGCAAGGTTTTTGTAATTACCACTGTGGAATGAAACATTACGCGACAGTAGCCGCTACCGAAGTTGCATACGATCTGCTTTATCTCTTGCTTAATGTCACGGATTCAATATGAACAACAATTCTCTCGCTCACTTCTCTTTATACTGTTGTCATTGTACAAACAATCTCTGGCTCGTGTGTTATTGACTGTAGCTGTCTGTGCTATTTATTGCATTTATTACGAATTGAAGTGGAATCAATTTACTTAGCATCGATTTTTATTTGGGTCCGAGGACGTTAATTAAATTTGTAAGATTCATGCTTTTATTGTCCTGCTTTTGCTTAAATATGCTAAATTTGGATAAGACTTTCGCTACAGCGAACTATTTTCGAATAAAAAAGTTTAGAAGTTGGATTTCAAATCTTCTGGTATTCACGATTGATGATATTTTTCGGCAGTACATGAATAGAAATTATTTATTTTCCATCTTATTGCTGTACTAAACTGTCGCATGATTGCTAATTATTGTCATTCGCACAATGCTAAAGTCGAGATATCGAAGCGGCCGGAGATCGGCACAAAAGAGAATCGTTAACCATCCGTGTTGGTTTCTAGTCAAACGCTTCTCTCAAATAGAGAAGCGTACAGTTGAACGCTGCTGTCGCAGTCTGCAAGAGAGGCAACAATTCTTTTCGATACGGTGTCATGCAAAAATGTCAACTGTTCGACACACGGGGGGTGACACCCAAATTCTCCACCCCGGGTGTCACCCGGTCACGCTACGCCACTGTCTGGAGTTGATTTCTGATTTCTTAGCTTCATCCACAAACAATATCGCACGCTTGCCTGGGGGATAATGCGGTCTCGATCAATTAGAATAGTTGAGGGACATTCCGAGTTGTGCTCTCGTCGTGTTCGGTCGCAATTTCATTTCGATCTCGATAGTGCCGACCAGTTAATCGCCTTCAAGGTCACCGTGCATTGTATTGCGTGTGCACTGCTGCTCGTTGCCGTCGTCTATTGAAGACAAAGGAACGCATCATCGCCTATTGCTACCGTACGCCACAGACTGTACGTTGTGTCGCTACTGCGAGAGATCCAGTACCCGGCGTACTGCTGTTTGGCTGCACTGGTGCTGCTGTGTGGCTGGAGCGGCTGCAGCTTTTGCTAGCGGACTCTTGTGTGAAGGACCGGAGATTGGCATCGCCCGTGCGCTGATTGCGGTGGAGAGCGGCTGCAGAAGATAAGTAGTTTTTTTTTCTCTTGGTTTTTTCTACAATATTATTTGTTGATTGGCATTTTGCGTGTGTGGCTTACGCGTCCAACATGGACGACGAACGCGGGGATGAAAACCCGCTCGTTCTACCGCCTAGCCCTCCCAGATACAAAGTTCCAAGGGTTGAGAATGGAACCCCGCAGGAAGCTACCCATCGGCTTAAGCAGTATCCGGAGGGCAAAGTTGGTATTGGGGCTGTATTTTTCCGGCCGAAAGTGAAAGCATTGAACACAATGCAAATATGTAATGATCTGGCACGGTTTACAGCCGTAACTGAAATTACCAAAGTACGCCCGAATAAGCTGCGTGTTTTGGTGTCCGACCTCAAGCAAGCAAACGAGATTGCTGCTTGTGAGCTCTTCACGCGGGAGTACCACGTGTACATTCCAGCTCGCGTAGTTGAGATTGACGGTGTGGTCAGCGAATCGAGTCTGACTGTCGAGGACCTGTTGAAGGCTGGAAAAGACCTTTTCAAGAATTCTAGCCTTGAACCTGCCAAGATACTTGAATGTAAGCAATTACATTCAGTATCGCTCGAAAAGGGTGTAAAAACTTACACCCCTTCAGACTCTTTTCGCGTGACTTTCGCCGGGTCTGCTCTGCCGAGCTATGTGCTCGTGGACAAGGTGCGGCTGCCCGTGCGCTTGTTTGTACCGCGGGTAATGAATTGCCTCAAGTGCAAACAGTTGGGCCATACGGCCTCCCACTGTGGCAATAAAGCACGTTGTGGCAAGTGCGGAGAGCAACATGCGGATGACGCCTGTAATAAGGGTGCTGAAAAATGCCTTTATTGTGGGCAGACTCCGCATGAGCTGTCTGCATGTCCCGCGTACAAACAGCGCCAAGACAAGATCAAGCGGTCTCTGAAAGAGCGCTCTAAGCGCACTTTCGCAGAAATGCTCAAAGAGGCCGCTGCCACCAAACTGGTTTCCCCGAATCTCTTCGAGGTCTTGCCATCCGATGAGTCTGATTCTGAAGATTCAGTTGGGGAATCTTCTTTTGTTGAACCCAGGAAATCTAGGAAGAGGAAAAACCTTTCTTCTCCTAGGCTTCCTAGGAAAGGACAGAGAAGGTCTCCATCTGAAGTGACTGATACTAAGAAACAAAAAAGTGCTGTAGAAAATCCGAAGCAAAGTCCTCCGGGATTGGCAAAACTGAATTCAAGTAAGGAGTTTCCGGCACTTCCAGGAACATCAAAAACCCAACTGTTCCTTCTTTTTCGTCCAAGATTCAGCCAGAATCTGGACTGCTGAAGTTTTCAGATATTGTGGACTGGATTTTTGAAAATTTCAACATAACTGATCCTCTTAAAAGTCTTCTGCCTGCATTTATACCAACAGTTAAAACGTTTTTGAAGCAGTTGACTGCTAAATGGCCCCTCCTTGCAGCGATCGTATCCTTCGATGGCTAATTCATCGGCTAAGATGAAGGATTCTATCTCTATTTTACAGTGGAATTGTGGAAGTATCATCCCCAAAATTGATTTATTTAAAGTTTTGATTAATAAGCATAAATGCGATGCATTTTCTCTCTGTGAAACTTGGCTCACTTCAAATGTAGATCTTAGCTTCCATGATTTCAATATAATTCGCCTCGACCGAGACACCCCTTACGGAGGAGTACTTCTAGGGATTAAGAAGTGCTATTCCTTCTATCGTATTAACCTTCCCACGGTCCCAGGCGTCGAAGCTGTCGCATGTCAAATGACAATACAAGGTAAAGAGCTTTGTATTGCCTTAATATATATTCCTCCCAGAGCACAGGTTGGGCAACGGCTGCTTTTTGATTTAATAGAACTTCTTCCCTCGCCACATTTGATTTTGGGAGATTTTGACTCTCACGGCGTGGCTTGGGGTTCCCCTTCTAATGATAACCGTTCCTCTTTGATCTATAACCTCTGCGACGACTTCGACATGACAATATTAAACAACGGGGATATGACACGCGTTCCGAAACCTCCAGCGCGCCCCAGTGCTTTAGATTTAACTTTATGTTCAACATCGCTACGGTTGGATTGCATATGGAAGGTAGTCCTTGATCCCCACGGTGGCGATCATTTGCCTATTCTAATTTCAATTGATAATGGTTCAACTCGCACGCGATCAGTTGATATTCCGTATGACCTCACACGGAATATCGATTGGAAATTATACGAGGAAATGATATCAGAAGCTGTCGAGTCGATTCAACATCACCCACCACTTGAAGAATACAACCTCCTCGCGGGCTTGATTCTCGACGCCGCGTTGCAAGCCCAAACGAAGAAATATCCCGGCGTGACGATCAAAGAACGGCCTCCCACTCCGTGGTGGGACAAAGAGTGCTCCGATGTCTACGCGGAAAAATCCGACGCGTTTAAGGCCTTCTTTTGGGTGAAAGGTCAACCCGACGACTTTAAGCGGTATTTGGAGCTTGAGACCAAGTTTAAAAGCTTGGTCCGAGTAAAGAAACGTGGATATTGGCGCCGGTTCGTAAACGAAACGTCGAGGGAGATATCGATGAGCACTCTTTTAAACACAGCCCGAAGAATGCGGAATCGCGTAACGGTCAACGAAAGCGAGGAGACTTCAAGTCGGTGGATATTTGATTTTGCCAGGAAAGTATGTCCGGACTCTGTTCCTGCGCAAAACTTTGTTCGCGATACGTCTCCGGGCCACGATGCGATAGAATCACCTTTTACGATGGCAGAATTTTCAGTTGCCCTCCTGTCCTGTAACAATAACGCGCCTGGGTTAGATAGAATCAAATTCAACTTGTTGAAGAATCTACCCGGCAATGCCAAAAGGCGCTTGTTGAACTTGTTCAATAAGTTCCTGGAGCAAAACATTGTACCGCAGGATTGGAGGCAAGTGAAGGTGATCGCCATCCAAAAACCAGGGAAACCAGCTTCTAATCACAACTCTTATAGGCCGATTGCAATGCTATCCTGTATCCGGAAATTGATGGAGAAAATGATACTCCGTCGTTTAGACCATTGGGTCGAATCAAACGGTCTACTATCAGATACTCAATTTGGCTTCCGCCGTGCCAAAGGAACGAATGACTGTCTTGCGTTGCTTTCTACAGATATTCAGCTGGCCTATGCTCGCAAAGAACAAATGGAATCTGTGTTCTTGCATTAAGGGGGCTTTTGATTCCGTTTCTATTGACATTCTTTCGGGCAAACTTCACCGACAAGGATTTTCACCAGTTTTGAACAATTTTTTGCATTATTTGTTGTCCGAAAAGCATATGCATTTTACGCATGGCGATTTGGCAACTTTTCGTATTAGCTACATGGGTCTTCCCAGGGCTCATGCTTAAGCCCCCTTCTTTACAATTTCTATGTGAATGACATTGACGCATTTCTGGCAAATTTATGCACGATAAGACAACTTGCAGACGACAGCGTGGTCTCTGTTACAGGAGCCAAAGCTGCCGATTTGCAAGGACCATTGCAAGGTACCTTGGACAATTTGTCTGCTTGGGCTTTACAACTAGGTATCGAATTCTCTCCGGAGAAGATCGAGACAGTAGTTTTTTCTAGGAAGCGTGAGCCTGCTCAGCTCCACTTACAGTTAATGGGTGAAACGATTTCTCAGGTTTTGGTAACTAAATATCTTGGTGTCTGGTTCGTTTCCAAAGGCACCTGGGGATGTCACGTTCGGTATTTGATGAAAAAATGTCAACAAAGAGTGAATTTTCTCCGGACAATGACTGGATCATGGTGGGGCGCCCACCCAGGAGACCTCATAAGGCTTTACCAAACAACGATATTGTCGGTGCTTGAGTACGGGTGTTTCTGCTTCCGCTTCGCTGCAAACACCCATTTAATCAAGCTGGAACGATTGCATTATCGTTGTTTGCGTATTGCCTTAGGTTGCATGCATTCGACCCATACGATGAGTTTGGAAGTTTTGGCGGGCGTTCTCCCATTAAAAGACCGCTTTTGGGATCTGACTACTCGTATTCTCATCAAATGTGAGGTTTTGAACCCCTTGGTAATTGAAAATTCCGATAGGTTAGTTGAACTTAATTCTCAAACCCGTTTCATGACTGTGTATTTCAATCACATGTCTCAAAGTATAAATCCTTACTCATGCACCTCCAATCGTGTCAACTTGTTAGATACTTCTGTTTCTACTGTGTTTTTCGATACATCCATGATGGAAGAAACTCGTGGAATCCCGGATCATTTACGCGTGCAGCAGATCCCTAAAATATTTTATAACAAATTTAAAAACATCAACTGCGACAATGCGTTTTATACTGATGGATCACTTCTCAACGGGTCCACTGGCTTCGGTATCTTCAACAATAATTTTACCGCCTCCTACAAGCTCGATAATCCTGCTTCTGTTTACGTCGCAGAATTGGCTGCAATTCAGTATACCTTAGGGATTATTGAAACAATGCCCACGGACCATTACTTCATCTTTACGGACAGTCTCAGTTCTATTGAGGCTCTCCGATCGATGAAGGATGTAAGGCACTCTCCGTATTTCCTGGGGAAAATACGGGAACATCTGAGTGCTTTATCCGAAAAATCTTCTCAGATTACCTTAGTGTGGGTCCCCTCTCATTGTTCCATTCCGGGCAATGAGAAAGCGGACACTTTGGCTAAGGTGGGCGCAACAAACGGTGATATTTATAACAGACCAATTGCCTACAATGAATTTTTAAAATTTTCACGTCAGAGTACACTTGTCAACTGGCAGGCCTCGTGGGATAAGGGAGAACTGGGGAGATGGCTACACAGCATCATCCCCAAGGTTTCCACCAAACCTTGGTTTCGGGGGTTGGATGTAGGACGAGATTTCATTCGCATGATGTCTCGGATTATGTCCAACCACTACGGGCTAGATGCACATCTCTTGCGTATTGGGCTGGCGAGCAGTAATCATTGCGTTTGTGGATTGGGGTATCAAGACATTGAACACGTGGTTTGGGTGTGTGCTGAATTCTGCAGCGCCAGATCTCTACTTTTGGATACCCTCAGGGCCCGAGGAATACAGCCCTATGTGCCAGTTCGTGATATTCTCGCTCAGCGAAACTTGCCATACATGCTACATGTTTATAGCTACTTGAAGAGCATCAAGGTGCCAATTTAACAGCGAAACAAAAAAAAAAACCATGTTAGTTTTAGTATTAGATTTAGTTTCAGCTCGTAGTCGGCAGCGAGGGTAAATAATTTGCCTTTAGATTATAAGATATTCTAGACCATAAGGCATTAGATTTAATTGGCTCCGTAAGACATTAATTTGTATTGTGCCGTGTCAAATAAATGTTGTGTGAACAAAAAAAAATAGTTGAGGGAATTCGTTAACGATATTGTTTTCGGCACATTTTGCATGTTGTAGGATAAGTATAACGATACACCGTGTCCCAATGCTGAGTCGAAAAAATTCCCAGCTCGAAAAGATCCTCGACCTGAGCGGGAATCGAACCCGATATCACAACTGTGTGGGAGAGCTAGCCGTCCGACATCGCTAACCACAGAACCATGGGGACTACAAAGCTTCATCTATGTCCTAGAATCAGAGCTGCGAAATTTCGAAACTACAAAATGAATATCACACAACAGCAATATCATTCTCTCAGATTGAGACTGATATTGAGTGCCACCCGTGTCAATTCTCATTGAGTATCATGTCACTGAAAAAAATGATATTGTCTAGAAACATGTTGAATATTTTTGATCTGAGCCAATCATAATGTATAAAGCCGATCAAGTAAATGAGTATCTACTTTCTCAAACACATAAACATCGCAGCGCGTGCAAAATCAACTGTCAATCGATTGAACCTAAAAATAATTTCGTTTCCAGCTCGTTCGTGCTGACTTCGATATTCAATTCCAACTGATATTCGGTTCCTGACAGTGAAAATTCACAGCTCTGCCTAGAATTACTCATATTGGATGGAATTTGACCAGTTTACTTCCTTCTTCAGAAACCGAAAGTCGTCATCTTAATTTGTACTGTATGCCACCAACCAGAAGTCGCCATTTTAGATTTCAAAGCATCAGGTCGCATTCGGGACTCTGTGCGTTATCCCGTTCCTGAAAACTCTTATTGGATAGTTTTGGTTACATCATTGTAAAAAAAATCGGAATTCGCCATCGTGTATTCAAAAACGGCGTCTTCCTGTTCAAACAAAAATTGATAATTTGTGACATATATCTTTGTGATATATCTTTCCCAAATTAGAAATCAAAAGGGGTTTTTTTTTAGTCTCACCACAAATATCACAAACAGTTTAATGAATAACAATTTGCATCTTCGTCAATAATGCAGTCGGGTCTTAGATAGAACTCTTTACACTGAAAACAATTCTAACGCACGTACCAAATGCTGCTTACACACGAATGCCAATAAACGAACCCAATAATTTTATCATATCGAGCCATATCGACATTTAAAAGAATCCACGGTATTTTGACGTGTCTAGGCATTGTAATCTAAATGTAAGAAGTTTTTTATAGTGTACGGGAATGCTCAAACAGTATAACATCAATTGAGGCCACAAATTTTTATCAAAGAAGCTAGTTTTGAACAGTCTTCGGGTTACGTTTCTTTCCACAACTTTTGAACCACATATCAAATTGTTATGTGATTTTCACATTTTGGTATATAATGGACAAAGTTACAGTCTGATTACAGTGATATAATTGGATAACTTATATGATATATGATATATGATATATGATATTATATTATATATGATGTATGGGGTAACTTTCATTTGAGACTAATTTTGTAAAATTCGGTCCAACTATCTCTTAGAGAAATAAATGAGTTTAAGCAGTCTTTAGAATATGTTTCTTTGCAAAACGTGATACCACATTTTCATACATAACGGACAATGTTACATTCCGATTACAATAAAACTCATTAGGATTTTATGGGGCTACTAGACCCGTTCTTAGACCCTACTTAGACCCCGAAAAGCCCGTTCATTAAACACCAGTTTTTTTTTAAATCGGTCGTGTTGTTTCTGAGATAATGATATTTCGTGTGTTACACATTTTTTGAAACAAAAACATAAGCTGTGTGAAATTTTCACAAATTTCATAGGAGTGTGAGTTTTTCCTACAAATCATCATTCTAAAAAATAATTTCGATACCAACGCTTCAAATATATTAGCCGCCGATGAGTAAACCAGAGCGTTATAACACGAATGTCATTCTGAATAGACCAGACAGTTTTCCTTATTTAAAACCGCAACAGAGCCAGAATAGCTCTCAAACTGCCCGTCACAAGCAAATCACCGCTGACGTTTGTTTTATTTCGTGTTCATTTTCCCACCTACAATGTCTCAAACGATGACGCTGCTGCTCAGCTTAAGTCAACCTAATAAATAGCGTAAATGTTTCCCATAATCAACTGACAATTGATTTCGATTTGTTACCAGCCGCGCGAAGACATCCATTCGAGAGCTGCCACCCACCCACCGGCACCGCCCCCACCCATGCGTGTGCTTTGTTTGTTTGGTTGCACTCACACACAACTCACATACCAGGAGTTATAGGTATAGAAAACCAAAAGATACAAGCATTTAGTGTGTCTGTCTACAACTTACAACTGACGCACGGCATCGGAGTGTCAGGGCATCAAGTGCCACCGCACGGTGCGTTCGCCGTCTCGTATCAAACTAACAAGGTTCTAATTTCGGAGTGAAATTAGTTACGCCAACAAAGCATCAAAACATACTAAACACAAACGACATGCCACAATAAATTTACACACTCTTCGGGATTTCGGATTCAATTAGACGTTTCCGCTCCCGCACTAGTGATGACGACAACGACGACGACGACGACAACGACGGCATTTATCGACGCCGGGTCGGTACAGGAGGGCACAGATGCGGGGTGTTGGCACGTCTGCCCGAATGCCTGCGGTGAAAGTTTTGATTCTGTATCTCAACTCTCAACTTGTCCGATTGCTACTTAAAATATTAGTCTGTATTTCGGAGTGATACCAAACTATGCAGCGTAGGAGCGATCCGGGGAAAATCGTTTTTCCATCCGCTTGAAGGTAGGGTTGCCGTTATACTAGTTCAAATTCGAATCTGTGACGAAACAGAGTTCTAGTCCTAAAAAGTACTCAACATGAACATTTGATAAATTTACATATCTTTTTTCCGACAACAATTTATACTGAACATGGCAACCCTGCAACACAGACGCAGCTCGCACGAGGTGGGATGCTGAACCGACTCCTGTGGCATTACAGTCAAAGGGAAGACAAACAACTTTTAAGTTTCGAAGGAATTTGGGGTGACATTGTGTCTGTTTCATCCATATCGCTGAGCTGAGTTTTAATACTTTCCACAGGTTTTGCTCAGTGACATCCTTCAGAAGACTTCGAAGAAAGACTGTGTTTTTTTAACTATGATTAAAATTGTTTTTCGTGGAGAGGAAATGTTTTCTCTATTTTGTCAGAATAAGTTCTATGATGCATAAAGTAAGCCAAGGTTGCTATAAATAGCAACTAAAAAATTGTTTCTTTGTACCTACATTCAATGTTACTAGAAAGGCACAGGGTTATATCAAAACCCGAATTATTTTATAACATGTTTTATCTTCGTATTAAAATGCAAAATAAAATAAAGAACAAATAAAATACAAACTCTTACCAAGATGCAATATACCTGAGTTCAGAAGCGGAAAAGAACATCATTCGAACTCGAGCTCAAAGGTTGTGCAACAATGTTTGTAAATAGAACGGTTCCTCCTGTGAAATTTGAAACCGAAAAATTAATTTGTGCTCAAACCCAAACCTGACATGAGCAAACATGACTTAAAGCCCCACAGAAATAAAACAACGAACATAAACATCCATAATTTGATCCGATCACGGTAATTTATACCGAAGCCAAGTGTTTTTATTTGTCTTTTTCGCTCCGTTTAATTCCTGCTTGGCAAAGCGGGGGTTGAAAAAATAACTTGCTCCAGCGCAAACCCTTTTACATGACCAATAAATTTCACCTAACCTCGTCACACTTGGCATTTCTTTTACTCGGGTGCGAAGAAACATGTTTGACAGCCGTCGCACGGGTGAAAAGTGATACGTGTTGTGTGTGCCCTCTTCCCGAACTGCCGTTCCGCCATAACCTATTGCCACCGGACGGCGATGAATTATCGTCACACATTCGGAAGAACATTGATCAAAAGGCTCGCCTCCCCCCGGAACATATAAAAGTGTCGGCCGTCACAGAGGCGTCGATTGCGTTGTGTTTTCGATTCTATTGCCACTGGGCGACAAACGCGCATCAAACTCTTTTCCGCTTGGTTCGGTACTCATCTTTTTCGGGGCACTCATGTTCTGTACGATTGAAGCGTTCGAAAGGTTAGAGGAAGAAAAAACACATAAATTTATATTATCGCCGCTCGTGCCGATTCGTTCCGGGTGCTGGTGATGGCGGCGTTGAAAGTTTTTGGTTTGATTTTTCCCGAGATTTACGATTGACAGTTGCTAGCGTTTGATTGCAGATGATTTTTTTCGGGAAAAGCGCTGTAGTTTTCCCTTGCTTGCTGCCAGTCGATGATGTGTGGTGATGGAAACTCGGCTAGAAGCGTTCCTCCGGACCTACCTGTTCCATTTGTTATGAGCAGTTGGGTTTTTTTCTACTCGCAATATTTGGTGGTAAACTTTCCAATCTCCAGTTGCTAGTAAGTGGAAAAACGTGTTTGAGGGCGATTTTTCCAACACGCTTTATTGCTGTCGTCGCTGGTTAGCATGCACTTAGCGTTCTATTTTACGTTTCGATGTTGTTTCGATTGCATCCAGAAGCAATTGTGGTTTGTGGTTGTTTCTATACCCGATCCCGCTGTGCATGTGTCGCAACCACGTGAGAGAGCACCGCAGTCAAGGAATAATGGTAGCACTTTTGGAACGTGAAGCAATAATATTCTGAAAATCGTTAATGGTCTATGAAGAGCGTACTTAAGCCTAGTCTGTAAAAATAGCTAAGAATCGTAGGTTCATTTTTCAAAGGACTCGATTTCCTAAATTGGGGTGATGTACAATGGAGAAATCATGATTAAACTGAAATGCTTTGAATGACACAACATTAGCTCTGACAGAAGTTAATAATTTGTAGCTATTTTTAAAAGAGTGTTATTGAGTACCGTCATTGAAACTTTGGATTTTTCAGCATAAATGCAGTCTGGTTTGAGCATAAAAATTAATTTCGTTAAAAAATATACTTTCTGAGAGAATTTTCCAACTCACAATGATTCTGACTCATGAAAAGTTAATAGATTTTTTTTTCAAAGAAACAATACCAGATTTCGACGATTCATGCATTTTCAAAACATCATCAAAGCATCAAAGGAAAATATTATCAAAAATTTCAAGCCTCTTTTTCATTAGTAAAAAGTGAATCTTTGACCGCACGGCTTCCGGAAGTTTTATTGCAAAGAAATAGTTAATCTTATAGATCTTTGCCAGAGACTTGTAATACATATGCCTCCGTATGCGCGGAGAAAATAACGACTGCCCGGAATAAAGTATGTTGCTAAATTGGTTTTATTAAAGAAGTTCTACTTAAGGGGTTATATACCTTTTTGCTCCAAAAAAAAAGACCAAAGTTTGGATTTTTTTAAAGCGTGTAGCACCTTTTCTACTGCATACAAGTAGTAATTTTCTGAAAGTTCAGTTATTCAGCAACAATAAAACACGTTTGTTCATAAGAAATACCAATTATTTGGCGAGTTATGGCCGTTTCCCCGATACGCTTTTTTTGGCAGAGGTTTGCGGTGTTTACGCTAGCGACCCAGCAGATCAACTGAAATCAAAAAACTCATATTTTCTCATTAGTTTAGAAGTGTACCGGGTATCTGAACGATCGTTTTCATGTTTTTTTTGTTTTCAGTGCAAACGGGAACGTTTTTCCAAAAAAAAAAGACATTTAACATTACATTAAATTTTTTTCGGCAAAGTTAAGCTTCGTGGATCAAAAATCGATCGTCCAACGACCGGGGATTTCAATAACGAACATTTAAAAAAAGATGAAGAAAATACAGTGCTTTTTCGCTTTTATCAACAGTCGTTTTTATCACTACTCGCCAAATTCACGCTAGATTTTCTCACTGTTTTTTTTTCGTTTTTATCACGCTTTTTAAAGAAAAACTTTAAATCAAGAATAATGTACTTCCATTTGTAGAAAATGTATTCGAAACATCATTTCACTTGTGCCTTGTGCCCTTGCATGTAAATAGTTTTATGAACTCAATTTATTTGATCAATTTTCTGAGGCAACTAAGTGTCATATCTGTTACAAATAGTTTGTGTCATAGTTTTGAGAAAAATGAACCGCGAAATACGTATTTCATTGACTTTGTAGCAAAAATTACGTATTGTTCGAGCAGTTGAGAAAAAAGATCTGTTAACAACTCAAATAGCCCTACAGTTTAGTCCTCATAGAGCGTGAATTTAAATTTTATAAAATCTAGCGGTTCCACAATTTCACATAGACAAGCATTAGACTCTGCTAGCTATGCTAAAAAATGGGCAGTACAAATCATATTGATATTGCATGTATAATAGCCGTGAGAAAGTTCGCGAGAATGCAATGGAGAAAACTATCATAAACTAACCTTTTCTTGTTTATTCATTTGTATCTTGAGCTTATATTCCATTCAATCATGAAAGTGCATCATTTTACTCGAAATATCATAAATTTCAATTGAATCCAACACAAAAAATTTAATTTTTATTATTTCGCTAAATTCACGGTTTCGCCAAATTCACGGTAAAATTTTTTTGATCGTGATAAAATCGAAAAAGCACTGTAAGTTCAGTAGGTTCGCCGCAATCGTTAATACGGTAAAGTCATTTTTGAGAAACACCATTCCGAGATAAACGCGCATAAAGTTTCAAGTCTAGCTTATGCGGCCGTGGCGAGGCGCGCTACAAACCTTTTAAACCTGTTTTGTTGGAGCCTTGTAGAAAAAAAACGGAGCCGTTGAGAGCAAAAGTGGTACATGTGCCATTAAGTAAATTTTTTAGGAAACGCAATAAACGAAAACACTCACATAGTAAATTATTTTCAACAATTTTTTCCAACATAACTGCACTAAATCATTGGTGGAAGGTTTCAAAAGACGGTACATGAAAGCATAACGAGTTTTGGTTGAGAAACTTACACAAACTTCAATGGAAAATCATGTACCACTTTTGTTCTATGGGAAAAATAATGACAACCAGAAAACGTTGAGAGCAAAAGTGGTACATGTCCAGTGTGAGCATGAGTGTTGCATTATAGCTCTCTAATCTTGGGACATAGAACATTCATGTCTTTAGCAGTTGTTCAAGTGATTGAGTATTATAGAATGATGATCTGTTTGTTAAGGAATTCTGTCTCTTCGGCGCTAGTGTATATGTATTTAGTAACAGCATACGAGTTGATACCGAAATTGGTAACATGGTTTCTGTTACAAAATAGTCACGGGTACACTAGCACCACGTAGTGAGAAAATTCCAATGCAGACGGATTTTCATCTGAAAGTACTCAGTTACTTGACCAACTTTGCTGAAGACATGATTGTTTTATATCCTAAGATCCTCGACTTACAATTCATCTAACATGCATAGACTGGACATGTACCACTTTTGCTCTTAACGAAATGGTGATTATGTTATTTACCAATAATTGTGTTGGATATAACTTTGGATTAGGTTATCAGATCTCGGGTTTTCTGGGTTATTCTAGTACATTATTGCGTTCTTTATCAATTTATGCAAAATACACAAAAAGTGTAAAAATGGCACATGTATCACTTTTGTTCTCAACGGCTCAACTATTTTCTCCGATTTTTCCCTCTGTCTTCTTTTAGTTTTTAAATTTTTGGTCTTGTCTTTATCACCTATCAAGAAAGTAAAACTTTAACGCACCTCTTTTTTGTTGTTGTTTATGCCTACTTATTTCGCAGCCGTGCGGTAGTTGTTGTTTCTCCTACGGGAAACAGGGTGTCTAGTACCAGCACTTTATTCCAGCGAAGGAGTTTCGGGAAAATTTGCTATTTCAGACTATATAGGTTGGATTTCAGACTATGTTACGGAAAGTTGCATCGCATGTCGGGTTGGGTAGATTATCAGCTAGTCCTGGTTCTGAAAAAGAGGCTGCTGTACAACTGAGCTGGAATTTGGCATGGGAACTGTTTTCGAAAAGACAGAACTTTTAAGACCTAGCGCTAAACGAGATTCCAAAAGTCGATTTCCATTGGTACTCTTCTGTTCATGTCCTACGATGACCAACAATTCGAATGTTGTTCTAGAATCAACAATTGACAACGATTTATTTAAACAGCACGTGCGTTGCCCAGTAAAAGGTATCACTAATGATAGCAGGAAACCACTCCATTTGCTATGATATTTGCTCTTTTTCTTTTTAAATATTCTCCCGCACTCACATCTTTACCAGAACAAAATCCCGTGTTAAAAATGAATGACGTAAAAGCGCGCCAACGCACTGTTTTCCTAATCCTGTTTTGCTACATCACAGACATTGATTCAATTCGCTTCTCTTCTTATATATCTATCAATCATATAACGTTTGCATTAAAAAACATTGATGATACGAAACTTCCAATGCATACTGGGCCAGGAATGGAATCTAGCGGAACGAAATTATTAGCTTTCTCAGGGTTTGACCAATTGGTCTCCAATCTTCTACAAAGTTTCTTGGTATAGTTAGGGCTTCATTTTGGATGTTTGAATCAGTTCGGAATTTAGCCGCGAAGGTGGCGTTGCGATGCCTTCTTCTTTCCCTTACAGGCTAGAGCTTTGCAGTTTTCGACAAAGTTGTAGATCTCTAAATTATATGAAACTTTACAGAATGTACAAAATTTCTAACTCTTCAAGTTTCAGGGATCTACGAGTTTTTATAAAAATTTTCTGAATTTCACGTTTTATTGTGATAATTTTATGAGTTCTCGAATTATTTTTTCTCGATAGAATATGAATAAATACGTCATTTTTTCAGAAGAGTACAGAAGTTTTTGAAGTACTTAAGTGAAAATATTACACAAAATTTGAAAAAAGTACATAATTTTGTGAATTAGATATCTCAGTGGTTAGCAAGTATTAGCATGATATTTTCTAAATATTGTCCATCAAAAAATCTTTATTTTCGGAAATTTTAAAAAATATGCTTTTATGTGATTTTGTGATATTTCAGTTTGAATATAATCATAGCTTTCATGTAAAAATACAATTGCTATATATCTATTTCATGGAATACACGGTCCAGTACTCTGATACTCTATCCAACCTGTTTGCAGTCTTTAGCAAAGTTTCTCAGTGTAACAAGAACTTAAACTTGACGTCCAGTTTAGTTCACGATTTGGCCGCAGAGATGGCGCTTCGACACCAATTTTTTATTTTACACCCTAGAGCTCTGCAGTTTTCGACAAAGTTTAAGATCAGAAAATTTCATGTAACTTGGTAGAAGAAACAAATTTTCTGTCTTCAAAGAATTTTTTTGGAAAATTACGAGTTTTTGATGAATTTGTTTGAGTTTTATTGCCTTTCTCCTAGAAAGGTATAGCAATCACTTGCAAAACCGAAAGTATAAAAGTGCTCCAAAGGGCCGAATGGCATATATCACTCGAGCAGCTCGACGAGCTGAGCATTTTCTGTATGTATGTGTGTGTGTGTATGTGTGTGTGTGTTTATGTGTGTGTGTATGTGCAGATTTATATTCTCACTCACTTTTCTCAGAGATGGCTGGACCGATTTTCATGAAATTAATTGAAAATGATAGGTCTTGTTGTCCCATAAGACCCTATTAAATTTTATTGTAATCGGATTTTTGGTTTAGGGGTTATATATCAAAATGTAAAAATCATGAAACATCATTATCTCAGAAACTACACAACCGATTTGAACAAAATTGGTCTCAAATGAACGGGCTATCTAAAAAACCCTTAACTTTTGAATTTCATAAAGATTGAACTCGTGGTTCAAAAGTAATGAAAAGAAACGTGTTCTGAAGACTGTTTAATCTCACTCATGTTTCTCAGAGATGGCTGGACCGATTTTCATGAAATCAGTGTCAAATGGAAGGTCTAGTTGCCCCATAAGACCCTATTGATTTGTTTTGCAATAGGACTATTACTTTGCCTGTTATGTTTAAAAATGTGAAATCCAGCTATGAAAAGGAACTTATTCCGAAGACTACTTGGACTCACTCACTTTTCTCAGAGATGGCTGACCCGATTTTCACAAAATTAGTGTCAACTAATAAGTCTAGCTGCCTCGGAACACCCTATTAAATTTTACTGTAATTGGACAGCAACTTCGTTTGTAAAGTACCGAAATGTGAAAATGACGAAACTTTATTATCTCAGTAACCACACAACCGATTTGATCAATATTATTATGAGATGAGCGGGCTTGTTAAGGGTTAACTAATGAATTATGATTGAACACGTGGTTTCAAAGTTTGGCTGCCCTATACGTTCCCATTTCATTTTATTTCATTTCATTATAATCGAACTAAGCAACCGTTTTGTATTAAATTGTTAATAAAACAACGAAAGTCTATTATCTCAGAGATTACATGACTTATTTGAACATCACTAGTGTCATACGAACGAGTCATCTCTTAAGCTTACAAATAACAAACTTCATAACAATTTGATATGTGGCTCAAAAGTTATGGAAAGAAAAGAAATTCAAAGACTATTTAAAACTATACCTGCTTTGATCGATATATGTGGCCTCAACAAAAATTAAATGCGGTATCGTACTATTTGAACGTTCCAAATTCATTGTTACCTTGCGATGTGTTTAAAGTCTGAAAATGCACGACGAATCGGCCATAGGATATGATCAAAGCCAAATAACAAATCGTTTGAAATGATTGGTTTTGTCGAATTGACTACATCCTCGGCTTTTGCACATCACCTTAATTCTGAATATATTAGTATTAGGTGGTATTTTGTCATTTCTAGCAAATTTTCTGGCGTCAATCTGACCCCGGAAATACTGGTTGTTTTCCATAAACTAAAAGTAGTCGTCTTTAAATTCGAAATGGTGTTCAGGGTCAATGTTTGGTTTCTATGCATCATTTCGATTACGGAAATATCCAGATTGAGTATTATTTGGTCAAACATATTTGTTACCACTAAAAACATTCACCTGCCAAATATGGTTCCATATAGTTGATTATTTCACGAGATGTGCAGAAATTTGTGCAGAAACATGTGCTTCCAGAAGAGGGAGGGGCGTCGAACCATTATGGACATATTTTTTACCCTTTAAAACATCCACATGCCAAAATCGGTTTCATTTTCTTGGTTTGTTCTTGAGTTGTGCAGAAATTTATGTTTCATTTGTATTGGACCCCTCCTTTCCAGAAGAGGGAGAGGTCTCAAACTATCATAGGAACCTTTATCGAGACCAAAAACCCCTACATACAAATTTTCACGTCGATTGGTTCGGTAGTTTTCGAGCCTATATGGATCAAACAGACAGACCGGATTTTATATGTATAGATTACAACATCAATATTTTAGAACCTAAAGAGTGAATATACATTTATTGGATTGAAGCGTTCATGTAAATCTATTTTCACAAATAATAAGATTGAATGAGAAAGGCTGGGTCTGACCGCTAGGTGGATTAATTTAGGTTTTTTGTGATAGTTTTGTGATTCGATGACAGATTCCTAGCACAGACGACATGAATAAACACCAAACATTCCCTGTGATATTCTCAGTATCAATATCAAAAAAAAAAAAATGACAGAGTCTCCCCGTCCCAATAGGTCAATTTATGTTTGCTTTTATGAACCTAGACTAATTTGATGTCTCGAAGGTGAAGGCGTTCCTAAGAGTTCAAAACAACCACTTTTCTTGAACAATTTCTAAACCTGCTGTTAGAGCGTAATAGAAACTGGTGTCTTGAAAGAAAACATGCTGGTAAAAGCAACAGTACCGTAGAGTATGTGTGAAGCAGAGCGCCGCTAGTTTCTCGTCGTCTATCATTGCAGTGGGCACGAATTCTATTCGCGTGCAATCAAAACTGCAATGCTGCTACTGATGGTGATTGAAAGTGAATATGATATGATTACCATAAAAACCATAAATTACTCATGAATATGATTACCATAAAAACCATAAATTACTCAACAAGAATTGAGAAGTTTTGTAACGGTTATAAGTTATTTTAATTTTTTTTTTTCATCTTCGATATTCACTAAATAATCGTGACCGATAATATCGAACGAGTAAGTTACTAAAAATACTGATTAATAGAAGAGTAAGAGCAGGCGAGTGCTTTTGAATTTTGTGTCCATTCACTAAGATTTATTTTAAACTTATAAATAAAATAATATACTTATATCAACTGTCTTGCAAAGCAAAAAAAAAATTAATCTTTTTTAACTTTAACTTCGTTGTAATTGTTAAATGTTATAACATCACCAAGTGTAAATTAAGTTCTGTCGAGTGTAATTAAATATATTTTGGAAAAAATGAAGGGGACGCTGAGAGTTATAACACGTAAATCACTGAACAAACGAATTTATTGTGTCTGTAATTACAGTAATTACAGTATCTAGTCCCTTGTCATCACATCATACAACCCTAGGGCTGTATACCTTGTAGTATTTTTCAAATTTTTTTGTAATATTTTTACTTAAGTACTTCAAAAACTTCTGTTCTCGGTAAAAAACGACGTAATTATTCGATTTTTATCGAGAAAAAATTTGTAAAAAATTAATTCGAGTGAACTCATAAAATTATCACAACAAAACGTGAAATTCGGACAAATTTTATAAAAACTCGTAGATCTCTGAAACTTGAAGAGTTAGAAATCCTGTATATTCTGAAAAGTTTCATAGAATTTAGAGATCTACAACTTTGTCGAAAACCGCAAAGCTCTAGCGTATAAGGCAAAGAAGTTGGCATCACAACGCCACTTTCGCGGCTAAATTCTGAACTAATTCAAACATCCAAGATAAAATCCTAATTATACCAAGAAACTTTGTGGAAGATCGGAAACCGATTGGTCAAACCCTGAGAGCGCTGATAATTTCGGCCGACGACCCTGAGCGATAAGAAGCTCCGAAGGAAGAGGAAGACTGAGAGAAAAGTGGCTGAATCGCTGAGTGCGCTTGGTCGGGAGGTTGGTGAACCTGCCCAACAGTGAAAATGTACCTGGCGCCATACATTTATGCCAGGAAGCGGCAGTCCCGTCCGCTCGTCTCGGAGCAGCAGGTAATGACGCAGCGGCAGAGGGTAAATAAGATGGTTAAGTCGATTTCCCGGCGAATTGCGACGTGGCGGTGGTGAAGGCAAACGAAACCCATCTCAGCCTGAATGGCAACG
The DNA here is from genome assembly GCF_029784165.1 of Wyeomyia smithii. Classification (NCBI taxonomy): domain Eukaryota; kingdom Metazoa; phylum Arthropoda; class Insecta; order Diptera; family Culicidae; genus Wyeomyia; species Wyeomyia smithii. Next base: position 45,376,425 of record NC_073696.1, read on the forward strand.
ACTGGCAGGGCACATCGTATTTTACTTTCCCCACGAAGGAAGTGAGCTCCGAGGTGTAGTTAATTTCACACACCAACTTCCTCAAAAAGGTGCTACTGTGGCTGGCAATCAGCGAGAAGGGGATGTCAAAGCAGCTCTTCTTTTGCTCTGAATTGGCCATGAACGGGAAATTTATGGCACGAGAAAATTTCTGGCCGGATCTGGCGTCAGCCCACTTCTCTTAGTGATCTTTGGCGGAGATGGAGCGGAGGAATATCGATGTGGTGCCGAGTCGGCGAACCCGCCCAATGTCATCTAGCTGCGTCCTATCGAGAATTTCAGGCGAGCCTGTAGCGTAAGATCTACTCCAACAATTTTGTCGCGAAAACTGAGGAGTTATTGATAAATAAAATGAATATAGACTGTTCCAGAAATTATAAGCACACTTCCGAAATAATAAAAAAGTATTTTTGTATTGAACTTTAATGGTTTTATTTGGCACACTGTATCATTGTTTGTGTCTTACACAAAATTGCACTTTTGTTTGATGAAAATATTTAATCATAAGTGAGACTTCTCACTTTTCCCCGAACATGACTCATAAGCTTCTGCACAGTTGCAATTCCCACCATTTTCACCACTTTTGGCCAATCTTTTTTTAAATTTTTCGATGCTTTTAGCTGGTTTTATATATTTTCGAAGCTTTGCTTTGGTCAAAGCCCAAAACGTTTCGATAGGCCGTGCATCCGGGCAATTTGGCGGATTCATATCTTTTGGCACGAAACCGACGTTTTGGCTTTTGTACCAACCTAGTGTGTCTTTGGCGTAATGACATGATGCCAAGTCAGGCCAAAATACGACGGGTCCATTATGCTGCTTGATCATCGGCAATAAACGCTTCTGGAGGCATTCCTTGATGTATTTCTGGGCGTTCATTGTTTCCGATGTGTCGTACGGGCTAGATATTTTGCCGCACTCGCAAATTGCCTGCCACACCATCACCTTCTTTCAGTGAAAATGGCTTTCTTCGTTTCGGGGATATCCTTATTCTTGCACACTGTGAAATATTGTGGCCCAGGAAGGTTTTTATAGTCCAATTTCACATATTTTTCATCGGCCATGATGATGCACCCAGAACTTTTGCAAAATACTGAATCATACAGTTTCCGGGCTCTTGGTTTGACAGAAGCGGCTTGATTTGGATTCCTTTTAGATTTTTTCTGCTTTCGGTACGTCTTGAGTCCAAGTCGCTCATTAGCACGCATCACATTAGACGTTGAGGTCCCAATTTTTCTCGCCACATCCCGAACGGAAGCCGATGGTTTCTGCTTGTAGGCATCCCTGATTTTTTTGTCGATAGCAGTACCTACAGGGCCTGATTTTCGACCACTCCTCGGTGCATCTTCAAAACTACACTGTTCTCCATATTTTTTAATAGTTGTCCGTACCGCTCCGACGCTCACATTCTCTTCCTTGGCAAATTTCGCAATGACATTCCACTAACAGTGCACCATTTGTGCACAATACTTTTCCTCTTCTCTGGAGTAAGACCACGCATTTTGAAAAGTATTGAGAAACTAAACCGTTTTTTGATGTTATGACGTACAGAAATGTGTAAACGAAAAGACGCCAGTAGAATTCAAAACATTTCAATCGATTCAAAATGACCGTTAACATTAGGTGTGCTCATAATTTCTGGAACAGACTATAAAGAACTTAAAAACATGTCTACACGCATGTTTTCGACCGCCATGGTCGATTAACTGCTAGAAGATCGCTTGCAAAAAAAAGGAAAAAGTTCATTTATAATGCAAACGTTAGAGAGGTGAGAATGGCTGAAACCATACGTTTCATGACTTCGGAATGAAGATTATTTATTGCCTAACAACATTGCTAACGGACACTAATGTGTCAGAATGTTCCTAAAAATGATATATATTTTCCAAGTTAAGTACATCGAATTAAAAACTGGAAATCATGTTTTCTTTTCTGCTAGCGCACATTACGTTTAATGTATGGGAGTTCGGGGTAGAGCGGGATAGAGCTTTGACAAGCGAGTGGTGATAGGTTCGAATCTGGTCTAAAGCTTCGATAATATGTTATATGTTGTTAGAGTGACAGGATATGGATATGATAGGGTCGATATGGAAGGAAGTAGGTTACTAAGTCTGAAAGAGAAGAAAAAAAGCACTGTAACACGGAGCAGGTTACTACTCTCAATAAGTAGCACTGCAAAAGGGTAAAAAATAAGAAGTGTGCGAACAGAAAAAACGTACGGAAACTACTGGTCGCAGTGAGGTCCATACAGAAAAAAATGGGAGTTCAGGAAAAAAATCAAAACAGCCATTCTAGTAACCGAGAAACCTTAGTAGATGAGCAGTTCCACAAAAAATGTCCTAGTTTTGATATTTTTTTGATTGTCATTTTTGATTCAGCTGAAACTTTGCATAGACGTTCCTACGGACAAATGATGCCATTTTGTGCTATTGGTTTAATTTTTTGGAACACGACTCAAGCTTTTTAAAAAATGATATTTTGAGAAGGTATCGTAGATTACAAATATTTATAGGGCCAAAAAGGTTTGTTTGATCGGTATAACGTCTTTAGCAAAGTTGTAGATAACAATTGTCTTTTATAAAAAACATACACTGTTTGAAGAAAATGTATTTTTTTAAAGTTAAAAGGAAAATTATAAATAACTTATCTAAAAGAGTTCATTTTTTTAAAACTTAATTGTTTTATAAAAACTATAAAATATTACCTGAACAATGAAACCATTCCGATCATAGAGAAATCAGGGAAGTTAGTTATTGAGTTGCTATATAAAACGCAGATATTTTTTCTAGCGATGTTGAGAAGCGTACAACCATGAAAATTGACAATTTTCAAAAGGAAAATGCATTTTTTTCGTCATGTTACCTCTTTAGTACTTATTGTGACCATGCGTTTTGAAGTACTCTTAGTGAAGAATAATAACACAAATTTTTAGAAAAATCCAGGACTCAGGAGCTATTGCACTTTTTGTGATTTGGACATATCAACTTCAAGGGCCGTTTTAACTGACATAACCTCAATGAAAAAAATTGAAATTTAGCAAAACTTCCTACCTTTAATAGACAGCCAAACGTTGAAAATTTCAGCACAATCTAAGAACATCAAAACAACGTCCCTCAGAAAGGTGGTTGTGCCTCTCGCGAACTGGTTATTAAGTTTTTGATAGCAACTTTCGACCATTTTTGATATTCAATTTCCTAGAATTCTTCTGTTTTCCTGAGATCTTGTTGAACTGAAATTGAAGTAATATTTTCTACTCTCTGTTTTAAATGGTTTCTGTCAGTTTGCCTCTCGGAGCGTTTTCATGTATTTTGAGTTGAATATGGTGTATTAGTTATTTTCTCATCTTTTCCAGCTTGTAGAATTACTTTTGCTGTTCTTTTGCTGACATTTTTTATGTTTAATTACCAAAACGACGATTTTCAGTCCAAGTGGAATGTGGATGTTCCTTACCGTAAATACGTTTCATGACCTTTACTTTTTCTAGTTCCAGAATATACTGAGCCTATGAACTATGAATTGACGATCGGTATTCCCCCGAATATCCAAAGAATAAATGTAAATTACACTTTCCGGCTCTAATTCCCAATATCATCTGAATCATTGCGAAAATAGCGCTAAACTGTATCTAATCATTTATTTGTTATATTCACCAACAGGCAGGCAGGTGACCAAATGGTGTAACTCAAAGCTAACAATTAAAATATCTTCAGAGAGTCAATACAATATTACATATTACAAACAATATAACATTTGAACTAGTCAGATCTTGAAAAAAATAAACGATATCGCCGACGAAGAAGCGTTCGAGGTAAATTAAAGTCAAATAGAGCAGATACTCTGTTGAACAACCGTTGGAGATCAACCATTGCGCCAAAAATGCTGTAGTTAGTTCGTTGAGCAGGCAGTCGTAGCATCGAATTGTTTCGCAGAGCACGAGGTCGCACGTTTATATTTACTTGTTCCAAAAGAGCGGGACAGTCTATGCGGCCTTGTAAAAGGTCAGTGGTGAACAATGCCCTGGCTGTTTCTCTACGGACAGACAGAAGCTCCAAACGAATTAATAAGCAGCGCCTTCATAGCTTGGTAGACGGAAGCGATCCGTCCATGGCAGTTTACGAAGAGCGAATCTGAACTGTTTCTATTCTTTCCACGTTGAACTGATTCTATTCTTTCCACGCCATTGTTGTAATGAGGAGTCCAGACAACCGAGCAGTACTCCAGTATAGAGCGAGATAAAGCGCAATACAATGATTTAAGGCAGTAGATATTCGTAAAGTCTTTAGCGATCCTGAAGATGAATCCCAGAGCTCTAGAGGCTTTGTCGACAGTGAATGAAATGTGAGGCTTGAAAGTGAGCTGGGAATCCAAAATTACCCCCAAGTCTTTAACTTGGTTTACGCGCTCGATCTCAGTTCCTAGCAAAGCGTATTTGTAGTGTATAGTCTTTTTTTTTTCGCAAAAATGATATAATCGAGCACTTGGATGGATTAACGTCCATACGGTTCAGATGGCACCAATCGGCAAAAACATCTAGCTGACGTTGAAGAAAGTGACAGTCTTCAATTGTGTGAACTTGAAGAAAGAGTTTGAGGTCATCCGCGTAAGACAACCGTGGTCCTTTAATGACTAGGTTCACGTCATTAAAATAGAGCAGGAAGATTAGCGGTCCTAAGTGACTTCCCTGCGGTATTCCAGACGTAGCGTCAAAATAAGAGGATTGGCAATCCCTAATAGCAACGGTTAGACGGCGACCGGTAAGGTACGATTGAAACCATAGTAAAAGATTCCCGTTGATTCCAAGATTGTCAAGTTTTGCAACGGCTATGCGATGATTCAGTTTATCGAAGGCAGCTGTCAAGTCAGTGTAAATAACATCCGTCTGAGCACGTTCCGCCATACTGTCACTGATGTACGAAGTGAGGCAAAGTAAATTGGTGGCGGTGGAGCGACCGGCTGTGAATCCATGTTGGTCAGTGCTTATGAAAGCTTTGCAGTGAGCGAGCAAAGGCTCCATGATAACAAGCTCGAACAGTTTGGCAACAGCACAGAGCGATGTGATGCCACGATAATTGCTCACATCGTTTTTGTTTCCCTTCTTGTGTACTGGAAACATGTACGCCGATTTCCAGCAGGACGGGAAGACGCCGAAAGCGACAGGTAGCTGGAAAACATGCAGAAGCGGAGATATTAGGTTATCAATCTGCGTTTTGAGAAACGTCGACGGAATCCCGTCAGGACCTGGGCTTAATGAAGCTTTGAGTTTGCAGCAGGCTCTAGAGATCATTGTCGCGTCCAAATGAAAAGTGTTCAAAGTTTGACCGGACCGTGGGGTATTACTGGCGGCACGTTCGACGTGATGATCGCTCAGTGTCTCGTCAGTGAACACGCTGGCAAATTTTTCGGAGAAAAGCTGACAGATGTCCTGCGGGGTGGTTGCTTCCTTACCGTTGAATGTCATAGAAGAGGGTATACCACCTTCATGTCGTTGTTGATTGACGAACCGCCAAAACTGCTTGGGACGAGCCTTGAGCTTTCTCTGTAAATCTTGATGATATCGGAGAAAGCATCGTTTCGCAACACTTTTGTAGATGTGGTTGATTCTCACGTAATGACGTTTTAGGGACAGTGTACGGTGCTTAGTAAATTTTTTCAAGGCAGCTCTCTTCTGGGATTTCAACTGCCGAAGTTCTCTTGTTTGCCACGGCTGTCGGGGAGCAGGATGCTGGCACTTCTTTGGGACGTATCGATCGATGGCGTAGGCCAATACATTGGAGAAAGTTTGAGCGGCGACATCGGCATCGACGGAGTCAAAAATAGAGTTCCAGTCGAGCTCGGAGAAAAACTCAGCGATTTTCTGGTGATCAGCCTTGCGGAAGTCGTAAGATGTATCTCCGTCTCTAAATTGACCAAAATAGGAACGCGTGGTTTAATAACGGTTCGAAATGCCCATTTTCTGTATAATTCTTCGATTGTTTTAGTAACATGGAGTAATATCCCCAAATTGATGAACTCCCGATATTTCAAAAGTGTTATTTTGATTGATGACTTTTTACGATAAATAAACGAAAGTTTTCATTTTATTTAAATATTCGGAAACATTCCTAAACGATTTGTATTAGTTGTTTTGGTAATTTTTAATTTCTTCATAATATTGAAAAGGAGGAATTGTGAACTGTGAATTCATCAAAATAAACTGACTACATTTTTTCTAGAGTGTTTGAAATGACTATGCTTAAATTATTCGAAATCAGAGAGTAGATGTTGATAATTCTATTGTCGAATTAAATATTCTACCACCACAATTCGTAGCTGCCAAACCGATTCAAGAGGAAACTCTACATATCTAAAGAACACCCAACGAATCTACCTGTCTGCTACACGGATATACACAGACTCCACACATCCACTAGTGCCGTAGCACTTGTTCTCCAGTAGCACGTGTTTTTGTTTTGATTCCGTTCCTACTCTCGGCGCTGAAGGAGTTTTCGAATTTCGAACATTCTATCGTGCGCTCTCCATGAGAGCGAAAGAAAAGGTGCAACATTTTTCCGGAGAATATCGTGTGTCGCGTGACGATAGTCAGTTGTCGGAGAGCGGCACTGTCGTTCGTCCAATTGTCTGTTTTTGTTTTCCTCTCTCCCTTTCAGTTCGATTTCTAGGGAAATATTTTCATTCCGTTACATTGCCTTCGAATGCGGCAATCGTTTTCGACCATCGGTGTTTGGTCAACTTATGGCTTGCAATGTGTACTACGACGACAAAAGGGCTCTTGAGCTGTTGTCGTTTCTCGTCGTTCGGAAGAAATTGTTGTGCTAGTATTGTGACGGCGACGACGACGATGATAGTACCTACGGTTTCGGAAAAGCAAGGTGGGCGGTGAGAGCATCCGGAAATCGGTCGCTTCCCTTCGCAGTTACGTCAAGAAGGATGTGTGCAACGCGACTTTTATTTTATCTTTTTGGCCCCGGAACGGAAGCAGTGGGAATAGCCCTTAAGAGCTACTGCGTGACGGGTTGACTGATTGTCACCGGTTTTGAAGCAACTGCCGCGTTAGCGGAAAGGTGTGTGCAGGATTGGGTGGAGTTTTTTTCCGAACGAATGTTGGTTTATGTCTCAGAAAGTAATAATAGGTATATTTGTTACGCACTTGTGAGCGAAAATAAAAAAATGTTACATGAAATTTAGTTGAATTCATTTGTTATAATAATGTGAATGAACCAGGATTTTATAAAAAATTGTAACGAAAAAATAAATACAAAACGGTCAAACATGGAAAATAAATACAAAACGGTCAAACTTTTTTTTGCATTTAAAGTTTTCGAAAACATGTTCGTAACTCTTTAAAATTGTTACCAAACGTACCAAATTTAGAAACCATATGCAATCAGTAGCCATAGTCGGCACGTTCATCATCAATCACCAAGCAGACGATCATTTTCCAGACAACAGCCGAACCGCGCCACAGTCACTTGACGTCGCGCATCACTCGGAACGCTATGCAACATTTTCCCCGTAACTACCGCTCTCGGGACCGGGGGCGCAAAGCTGGTGCTGCCAACCCAACAACCATCGCAGTAAGTTAGCGGTGAACAAAGTGGAGCTACCGGAGACCACCCGTCAGTCCACCCGAAAAGTGGGTGGCAGACGTGTCGCATGCGAGATCTTCTTAGCTCCGGAGGTTTTCCCGAGCGGGTGGTAGCAGTCCGAGATTCAGTCGCATTCGGGACGTGGTCGAAATTCGATGTGTTTTCCTCTGTCTGAGTGCGTTGTTATCCGGCCGAGTGACTGAGTGTTGATTTAAAAGGGGGCCTTTGCGAAAGTGATTTTTTGTCTTTACTCCACTGCATCGGAATTCGGATACCACCGAGAGCTTCGGAAGGATTACGGTGGAAGTGTGTTTGCGGTGCTTCTCAGTGGAACGGAGCAATCAGGAAGAAGAAAAAAACTAATTCGCCGTGGACGGATCACTGGCTAACTGCTGGTCTGGCGTGGAACTAGTCAAGTTGTGCCCATTAGTGGGAGATTTCCGCACATAACTGTTCAAATGGTCAGATAGCCGGTAGTGCTCCAGTTGGGATGATTGTTATTCTTCCGTTAGACTCTCAATTAAAATCGTTTTCAATTGTTGGCTGATAGAAGAAGAAAAACTTGTGGAAAAAGAGCTTTCCACGAGAACTGCTCTGTCGTAAGCGGACAGCATCAGCAGACCAACCCATTCCGGTGACAAAGTTGAGAGATGAGGATTTCAAGTAAGACGTGATTTTTGGCCGTTATTTGCCTGTTTCTGGACATTCTTCTGGTCTGGTGTGGAGTTGATTCTACCTAAGGCTGCACCCGCTTGGGGGCGTTGAAAGGGCTGCGGTACGGAACAATAAAAAATACCGATACAGCAGCTATCCGTGCGGTACAGACAGGATCCTGAAGAGGCATAAGAAAATAGTATTATCGATTTTCAGCCCTCAAGAAATATATAAACGGTCTGTGTGGCTCGGGATGTGTATTATTGAATTTCCACGATTATGTTTTTTTTCTGCATACGGAGTTTGTTCAAACTAAAATTGGTTCAGAGCGTAGGCACCAAAATAACGCTCGATCCTTCGTTTCGCTTGAGCGATATAGATATTGCGCAGAATTGATGAAACCTGAACCCGTGTGACGTGTCAGTGCCAAAGGCAGAGTGTCTGTGTGTAGTGAGCGATTGAACAGAAGTATGTGAAATTACTGGCGTTCGTCGGGAGATTTAAAATATTAATTCCGTATCAACGTGATTGAAATATGTACGTATTCATGGAATAGGGCCGCCCGGTGTGTGGGTATGGAAAAGCACCAACGGCTGGCTCGTTAATGACGCTGGTAATGAAAATTTTACTGATCGTGACGACGACGATGATGATGATGCTGCTGAAACTGCTGTATGAAGTGAATGCTAGGATTAGTGAAGTTGTTTAACCATAGCCGTAGGTTGTAGCAGCGAGTGACGAGGAATCAATCAGACATTCGTAGACAGAAAGGTAGGTGTAACGATGAAATTTAGCTAGTGTTGGTTGTTCTTTATGTGGAAAATTAATTACGAATTGGTGGGAAAATTTTCTCACAGTTGAGTTTTTTTTATTGAATCTCGAATGATTGTTATCTATTTGATATATCAAATTTGACAACAAAATCAAGTATATCTAGCGTCACGAGCTTGGTGAAATTGTAATAATTTCAAGCTTTAGCTGTATTCCATGATTGACAATATCTTACTCTTCGCTGTCAAAAGCTTTTACATAACATATTCATTATAGCCTAAATATGGCACTATATAGACTTGATATGCGAGTATTATTTTCTGATTTATTTTTGATGAAAATGATGAAAAACCGAAAATCGATTTAATTCTGAAAATTATTGAATTAAATTCCAAAAATTATAGAACTTAAGTCTAAACCTTAAACAATTATTTTTATTTCTATTTATTAGTAATTCCGATCCAACTAAGCATACAAAAAAATGATTATCAATCAGCATACACGTTCAACTGTCTTTAACCCTAGAAAGATAGTCTGCGTCAATTTGACTCCTCTGTGGGAGCTCCGTAGCCGCAAGGTTACAGAGTCCGCTTTGGTAAGCGGGTGGTCGTGGGTTCGAATCTTAGTAAAATCAGGCCATTTGGTTGTCAAAGGACTTTAAGCATGGGTTTATTCTCAGGCTCCCCACCACGTACCCTTCCTTCAATCTGGATTCTACAGTACCCCTGTTGACTCTCCTCCTAACAAAAATAAGTCCCTATTATAATAAAACTGGTGTGAGTAACATATGAAAGTTCTCTCCAGGGAATTGTAACTAGGCGATATTGTTAGGATTAGACAGAGGCTCGGTATAGTAGCGCAGTAAGCTTGAAACGGAAAGGTAATTACACACAAGCACTGATGTGAATGATAAGCGTATCACTTACTTCAATAGTGTTACTGCTAATAATATGAAGTGCGGAGTACAGAAAACACCTGAGCAATATCACAATAGATCTAAGCTCTGGTCGCAGTGATGAGTCCATACAGGAAAAAAAATTTGACTCCTCGCTTTCACTAACATTGCCCTCTTGTTTTTTAACCAGTGCGAATCCGTTCCTGTTTTACAAAAAAACTTAATTCTGGTATTTGTTTTGTATCGATATGTCAACACCGTAATGATCACCCATTATTAAATTTTAAACAAAAACTTGCATTCTTAACAGTCATGCATCAATTTAACGCCAAAATAAGATTATCTTTCCAGGGTTAAGCTTGTTTACCTGTTTGACTGAGGGGCCAAACATCATCAGTTGACTGCTTCGAAAATGATCTAACTGTGCGGAGGAGTACTATCAGAAAAGTTTTGTTGGATTATTGGTATATTGACGGTTTCCAAAAGACCAGTCCACAATGTCAGAAAATTTCACAAATCCATAATTATTAATTGGAGGTTGTAAAACTACTACTTCGATGTATATTTCCAATGAACTTAAATAATTTGCATCATTTGTAATTGTATACGAGCACGATATGAATACCCATAATGATTTTTGATTTACGTTACAAACAGTATTATGTGATTGTATTGAGATTATTCAAAATTGAAGATGCATCGGTAGTATACAAGAAACGAAAAAAGTTGTCCTAAGTGTGATTCTTTTGGAACACCGGATATTTCTTGAAAGTTTTGAAACTTTTCGCTTTTACATCAAGTTATTTATCGGCGGGCGGAGTCTCAGCTCAACGCTAATTTTCAGACCTGAAAATCGACATTGGTATGTCAGTTTTATCCAAAATTTTGTTCAAATCAAAATAATGAGCTACATGAATTCATTTATTTATTGCGGTCATTTAAGGTTGTTTACCCTACGAAAAAGCTGATTCATGGCAGATTTTAAACTCTGTTCAGTTAAAAATATTATTGTTGATGATGGATTCGAGAACTTTTGGAGTGCACGAGATTCTACGCTATCTAACATTACGTTAAAATTAAAAAATGAACTTTCTCGGAAGGCGATAGAAAAAACTAAGACAGAAAATTTGGTTTGGAAAATTTTCCATGGAAGGTAATTATATTAACAAACAGACAAAAAAAGTTTACGTCTTTGCGAGCGGTCTTCCGGCACATAACCGGAACATTGTGTTTAGGAATGGTTTAGGAATGGTTTTGAGTTATTTCTGCGTTTTATTCATCAATTCCTCCTTAGTTTTCGCGCCAAATTTGTAGGAGTAGATTTTACATTCAGGATTGTCCAGAATTCTCGATGGAACGTAGCCGGTGGATGTTGGGCGGGTTCACCGACTTGGGTATTACATCAATATTCAGCCGCTTCATCTTTTCCAACGATCGCTTCAAGTAGTGGACCGACGTAAGATCTGACCAGAATATCGCTTTATCGCCCGGCAGGCACTTCTTACTAAGAAATTCTCCGTTCACGGCTTCGACTTCCCCTCCTCGCTGATTGTCAGCCACAGCGGCATCTTCTCAAGAAACTTGGTGTGTGAAATGACTCGGACCTCGGAACTCACTTACTTCGTGGGGAAAGTAAAGTACGAAGTGCCCTGCCAGTCGCTGCCATTCAGAGTGAGATAGGTCTCGTCGTCCTTCACCACTGCCACGTCGCGATTCGCGGGAAAATTGACTTTGCCATCTTACTCAGCCGCTGCCGCTGCGTCATTGCCTGCAGCTCCGAGACCAGTGAACGGGACTGTCGGTTGCTGCTGACATGTATGCCCATGTTCGCCAGGACTTATGCACTGTTTGGCCAGTTGTACCGACCGACCAAGCGCACGCAGCTACTTTTTCCTCCTACTTCCTCTTTAGCATCTTTTGGAGCTTCTTATCGCTCAGGATCGTCGGCTGACCGGAACCGGGCATTCTTTCGATGCTCTGTTGCTGTCCAGTAGTGCCAAGATGTTGTAGATGCCGGAACGAGCGTATACGGCTTCCACAAAGTACCGCACGATGTCCGTTTTCGACGCGGCGGGGTACCGTTCTTTGAACGCGCACAATCTTGAACGGAGTTCGACTGATAGAACTTTCAATTTTTTTCTGCTGACTTATGGGTTACTATGATTGATCCTCCATGAGTAGTTTCGTCAGTGCGTGTGAAGGTAAATCCATGAAAAAATCGGCAATTTTTGTCCATTCCGGCAAACGTTAGTTATCAAATTTCTATCAGACTCGTAAATCGGTATGATTCAGTTTTTGCACTAAGTCGAAATTTTAATAATGGTTTTGTGTTTTGTGTTTTGTCTACAGGAATAGTAAATGATTGTTTTCTGTTTAAAATACTACACTTTCGGAGCCAAAGTTGTTTTTTGGGAAGCCAACCATTAGTGTGAGTCTGAAAATCAAAAAATCTGCTATTGGTGCCACGTTGAGATTGGATACCCACACCTACGACTACGTCTTTGATTTCTATACTGGTATGCATTCTGTAAAAATGAAAATGAAACGTCAGATTTCAAACGATAATAACAGCATAACCACATGATGGATAACAATAACCAATATGTTGGTGAATAGATAAAATGTTGAACAATTTTGTAATACACTAGTTATAATTATTTTTTCATTGCAAAGCGGTAAAAGTCGATAAAAAGTGTGAAGGACAAATTTACGCGAACAGTGAACCAATCACATGCGAGAATAAACACCAACCATTCTCTGTCATATTCTCTGCATCAATATCCAACAAAAAAAAAAAAACAGAGTCTCCCCGTCCCAATAGGTCAATTTACTTCCAATTTAGTTTGCTTCCATGAACCTTGACTAATTTGATGTCTCGAAGGTAAAGGTTTTTCGAAAAGTTTGAAACAACCCCTTCCCTAGAACAATTTCTAAACCTGCTGTTAGAGCTTAATAGAAACAGATGTCTTGAAAGAAAACACGCTGGTGTAATCAACAGTACCGTAGAGTATATGTGGAGCATAGCGCCGGTGGTTTCTCGTCGTCTATCATTGCAGCGGGCACGACTTCTTTTCGCGTGCAATCAAAACTGAAATGCTGCTACTGATGGTGATTGAAAGCTTTTCTCATGAATATGATTACCACAAAAAACATAAATTACTCCACAAGAATTGAACATGTTTGCGACGGTTATAAGTTATTTTTATTTATTCTTTTTCTTCTAATATTCACCAAATAATAATAACCGACATAATATCGAAGTTCCTAAAAATACTAATTTATAGAAGAGTAAGAGCCGGCGAGTGATTATAAATTTTTTGTTCATTTACTAAAATCTATTCAGAATCTTTTTTTTTACATTTCAACATTGTTAGATATTTTTTATCTTTAATTTTACGAATAAAATAGTATCATTATATTAGATGTCTTCATTATACAGTGAATGTAATTGTTGGCAAATGTAACAAACTTGTGAAGCAAAGAATTAATTTCCAGCTTTTTACAGAGGAAAGATGACAGCTTATGGTGTGATAGCTCTGAAAGACCTACTCAGACTTTTAGCGAGCAACTGTTTTGATTATTGATTGAAGTAATATCGATACAAAAGTTTTTAGTATTTAAAGCATTGTAGCTCTAAAACTTAAAAAACTGAAAAAAATGTGTTCATTTTTTATGTTGATTGTTTCAATGGATTTTTATACATGCGATTATTATCTTCAAAAATTATAAAGAAAGTTCGAGTTACGGCAGATAAGGTGAATAAATGTTAGTGCTCTTATATGAAAGCGATAAATAGCCATAAACGTTAGTATTTATTATCACTCTCTTTCACCTCGTTTTTTCATTATTGGTGAGAAAAAGAAAGTCAAGTCATCCATCAGTCGCAGTGAAAAGGTGTCGTACACAATATACGTAACGCTAAAAATCTAGACTTCAGACCCTCTGCCCCCCCTATGTAACAATAAGTAACGTTCGATATGCCGACAAAGTTGTAGACGTCTCCGGCAAAGTTGTAGATAATAATTTTGTCTTTCCTAAAAATATATACACTCTAAAAAAAATTATTCATTTTTTTTAAATTAAAGGTGAAAGATAAATTTAAAATTAATTATCTAAAAAAGCTCATTTTTCAAAAATCTGATTTTTTTTCCACAAAAACTACAAAAGATTACCTAAACAATGAAACCGGTCCGATCCTGGAGAAATCAGGAAAAAAAAGTATGATTTAAAAAAAAATAAAAAAAAATTCTATGTTTTTTCAATGGGTATATTTTTTTCTGGAATGATAAAATTATTATCTACAACTTTGGCGAAGACTCTTTGCCAATCAAACATACCATTTTGGTTGTAGAAATATTTTTAATTTTCAATAGAGCTCTTTTACACTGAAAACGGTTTGTTTGATTGGCATAGTGTCTTGAGCAAAGTTGTACATAATAATTTTGTATTTCCATAAAAAATATATCCTGTGAAAACAATTTTTTTTTTCAAAAATTATTATCTACAACTTTGCCGAAGACATCACAGCGATCTAGCAAACCGTTTTGGCTCTTACAATATTTGTAATCATCAATACCTTCCTAAAATAGCATTTTCAATGGCTTCTCAAAAATGAGTCGTGTTCTAAAAAATTAAACTAATAGCACAAAATAGCATCTTTTTCATATAAAAATGTCTATGCAATGTTTCAGCCAAATAAATCAAAAATAGCAATTTTAAAAAAATATTAAAAATGGGACATTGTTTGTGGAACTGCTCAGTTATGTAACTGTTTCAACTGCCCCCCTCCCCCCTATGTAACTATATGTAACACAGACTCGACCCGCTTTCCCATTCACCACGCCAAACGACTTGTTTGATTTTCACCGTTTGAAATTTTCTTAAAAATCGTTACGCTGAGGTTGGTTGTGTGAACTGTAATTTTGTGAATTTCGTTCGATTATGGATGGGAAAATACTATCCCGAAGCAAACCGATTCCAGAAAGTCCGCTCTTGGACTTATTTTGACATTTTATTCCGACAACGCTTGCTGTTTGATTTTCATTTTCGCTTAACAAAATGATGGTGAACTTTCATTTGGTTGAATTTTCATCGTTACAAGGAGATAAGGTGTGTATTTCCACCTACATCAATTTAAATAATTTACTCTTTGGCAATCAGATGAATGTTTGAATTACTCAGATGTTTCAATAACCCTCTAGTGTCCAAGTTAATTTCTAGACGGGTTTCGGTAAAATCACTACGAATCATTATGAACAATTTTTAAGTATTTATTGAAGCTTTTCAGAGGTTTGACTGAAGCCCGCCAAATGGCGGCATTGGGCACTAGACAGTTAATTTATGGTCCGCCTGATTTTCAGGAAGAAACAAAGGCTTTCGAAAACTCTAGTTTGAGCTTTTATGATGTTACAAAAAAATTGTTTTCAGTGACGAAGAATAATTTGAAAATGGAATTCAACAGGAATATTGGAGCGAAACCTCTATTTTTGTAGTGAAGTTAAATGAAAATTCTACTGAGACGTTCAATACAAAATTTATTAATTTTCTTCAAAATGACTGAGTGTACTAAGCTGAATACATACGAAAAGTTTCATTCGAATCGGAGCAACTCGAAATTGAACGATAAGTTATTTGATATGGAAACTATCTTATTGAATCATTTGAGAATTTTGTCTGTTAATGGATAATAGAGGATACAGTTTGTCATGAAATCTTTCACCAGCAGGAGAAATTTTTCCTACGACTAGCAAAGTATCGCAATTCGATATAGGTATTTACGCACCTTTCTCGAAACAAATTATTGTTTGCGTTTCCTCTCCTTAGAAAGTGTTATTTAACACGACACAATGACATATTATTGTTTACCAGTAATATACTCATAAATTATTAATTGGTTTTCACTACGAGTAAGAACCACTTTAGAAGGGTGGAAACAATTCAATTCCATTCAAGCGGCACTAAGCAAAGCATAACCCCCATCTAGGCACGAATTGTGGCCTTGCTCTCGATCTGAATCTTTTCTCCCCGTATATGGTATACGCAACAAGAGATCCCACCGACATGCCATTCCAACGTTCAGATTAGCGGCAGATTTCTGAAGCGTGCACACGAAGCCAGTCTCTTGTTGATTTTATAATATTGCACACAAAACAATGAGATTTCTGCATCCTGGCTAATTCTGATGGTGGCAGACGTATCCATTCGAGGGACCCTCATGCATCATCCGTACGTACGCACAATGCCAAACAGCCGGAGCAACAGAGCGATAGACTCGTTTTGCGAATTATGATGTCGCAGCTTAGGCTTTTTGCGATTACTTTAGCCGAGGCGGTGACACTGCTCGGAACGGATGCCAATTTTGCCTTCATTCACGCCTATCCTTGTTGTTATTGTGGGCACAGCCAGCGAGAGCAGGGAATTGCTTCTGCCGGTTAGCTGGATGGTATAACAATAATAATAAGCTGCTCTCGAAAATATCGATTTTAATTTATGAGAGAGGCTTTCCGGGTTTCTGTGAAGTTGGAGTTGCCGCCGGGCTGCTTATGCGCCAGGCCGCAAATTGCTGGTAAGTATCGTGGCGGTCGGGCGGTGCGACCGAGATAGCATCGGAACCAGCTGCATTGTGATATATGAGGGCATTATTTTTGTCGCCTGAAGGCTAATTATGGTCGGGATTGAGAATGCTATAATACGGGTGGTGGTTTTATTATGTTGATTTGCACCAATAGACGCAACGCACATCTAACCGATCTCCAAGACGATAGTCTGTACAGCCACGCACCGGCTAGATTCCATTCGAGAGTATTACAACATCTGAATGCATGTGCGACAAAATCGTAGGGAAATCGTTAAGACACCGGTGTCATTTTGTGTAGGGTACTCAAATCAAAATGATTGAAAACTTCTTTTCATCTTTTAATCTAATTCATTTAATCTCACCCACTCGAATCCGCCTTAAAACATTTCTCAAACGTTCACCCACCACAAAATCGTTTTATTACAATTTTTTTATAGCCTTCCTAAACACGGCGACGACATGCTGCCGTTTCCTCTCTAAGCTAGTCTCAAATCCAGGTCTAACATCCTCTTGCGACACTACCCTACTCTCCTTTGCAGGCAGCTGTAACTTTTGACAGTGGAAGCAAACGGCACATACCTAGGCCCAGCCGGTAGTAAAAATTTTCCGGAGAACACCTTCCGATTTTTTCCCAACCGTCATCCCATGCTCACTTAGGGAAACCCTTCATATTTTAATAAACATAATAAAAGGGCAAAGTAATTATTTACCATTATGAGTACGGTTCGTTCGCTCAGGGGACGACTCTACAGGAGCTTTACGTCAAAAAGCGGCAACTTTTAGTTCCCCTCGTTAACGCCAAGAAATTTCTCAACGCTCAAGAAGTGAAAGCTGTGTGGCTTCTTTCTGCTCCGTGTACGACATGGGAAATGTTCTACGCCTTCCCATCCGCCAGCAGGACAAAAACACGGTGGCACGAGTGAAACGTGTTCAAGATTTTGAAAGTTCGCACTCCAACCGACAGGAGAGGATCGGATTTTCCCCTTAATTAAAATGCTAACCTTCTGTTTGGAGCCCGCTTTACTCCTCATCACAACAGGAAAAAGGGTCATTTTCCCGGAAAGTCACTAATAACACAATGTGATGCCCATTGGGATAAGCAGCAGGATGCTACTTTTCAACTCAAAACTGTTTCATGTTTTTGCTGTCATTTCGATGCTTTGCGGGACACAATAAATGGTACCCATCGTTTATCGTTTGCTAGGGGCTAGGAGGAGATATGGGAGGTGGAATCTAGTTATCTTAGCGCTACCGTAAGGCACGCTCACAGAAGGGTTTAAGTTATAAAGTTTTATTATCCGATAGTCCAGCTGATAAAGTTTCATGGCAGTCGATGGGTGCTGGAAAGAAACACACAGCGAGCAAGAAAGTGAGCCGTAGCGCGGCTTTCCGAATAACTAGCTCTGACCTGACCCTTTTACGAGGGCATTATGCGTTATGAATTGATTAAACTGCTGGATCAATTATGAAGCCATTTCTGGATTATAGGATTTTCATGGGGAAAGTTTCCGGACGATTAGGGGAGCCACACGCAGAGTCACGATAGATGTTTATTTCTGCGTATTGTCGTTAAGATTTGGCTTTGATATCCAGATGACTTTTTTGTTGCTTCAGAAGCAACATGGTTTTATATGTGACTATAAAAATAGATAATGGTAGGGGAATTGTGGGTAAAATGAACAGTGGTGGTAAAATGGACACTCGTTTAATTTTCGACGTTTACGTTGAAAAATAGTACAAACTTCTTTGGCACCTTATCTTAGAGGCACTAGAAGTTATTTGAGACAAAGTATGCGACATGATACAGTCAAACAGTCAAAATAATAAACAAAAACAAAAAACACGTTTAGATTCGTGGTGGTGATGTTATTTTTGGCTTACAAAAAATAAGGTTTTTTCTAGTGTAAAACAGTATTTTATAACGATTTTTCTGCAAATATCTGTACTCAGACTACTAACCAGCAGAAATCATCAAAGGTTAATAATTGTTAAAATGATTTCCTCGATTTATTTAGGTATTTTCAATAATATGTATGTGCGGGTAAAGTGAACAGTCCATGGTGATGGGGAAAAAATTGTGTTAATTTCCATTGAAAAATCTAGATGCTTCGTGTTTATATCAAAAAAACGCAAATGTAAACTCGGACCGATGAACAGATGACCGCGGCTAAAGGCACCGTTGAATGCGGAATGTCCGTAAAAAAAGCTTCCGCCATTTCTCAGTTTCTTGCGGATAAGGTCATATATTGTTATTAATTCTACGAAAAACGGTGAGAATTGAACTGCTGGTGAATGCATAAGTGTATCACGGGCTATGGAACAACATTTTACTATCTGTGAAGGGATAATTAATGTTCACGCCTAAGGTGTTCATATTACCACCTCCATATGTTCATTTTACCCACACGTGTCCGTTTTACCCCCAAAAAACTGCTTTCGAAAATGCTCATGAAAACTTCGAAAAATACTATATTCGAGTACTTCTTCTTATTTTTTGTATTAATCATTAGTGGCTCAGTTAATGTGCGCTATCGACTCAAAGTTGTAGTGTTAAACTGTGGAGGAAATTGGGAAATGGCTTAGGGTGTCCATTTTATCACCCTTTCCCCTATAAGTAGATCGTAAAATCACAAGAAAGAAAATAAACAATATTAGGTATTTGCATCAGATTGAATGCATCTGTATAGTTTCTTGTGGCTTTGTTAAAGACTGTTTCTATATCATAACTCAAACTTTTCTACAGAATTATCTGTAGAATATCATCGAATACTCTTGCGTAAATGTTGCTGTAAATAAGAGTATATTTAAATATTTAATGGTTTAATGATAAAAAATACGTTAAAATAAAAGGTCCACACTGACCGTTTCAGAAAGATTACTGGCCGCGGTGCATCACGGAAAAGTATGAATAAATTTGATAAAATGAAAAGGATTATAGAAAAGAATTGGTACAAAATGATGAAAACTATGAAATACCGGTTAAAAATAATAAAGATAATTGCGATAAAATTTAAAAAGTGGGTAGAGTATCTAAGGGTAATCTAATTTGAAAAAATGCAACAACAAGCTGTCTAAATTAATCATATAATAAATAATTTTACATAAGCTACAATGGATTAATCTTCCAGAACCGGTTTCTTGCGGGGTAAGATTTTTCTCATCCATCGTTAGTCGCGTAGTGCCACTGCACAGTGGTTCAATAAGGCAAAAAATAGCACTTAATTCCATAGCGCCTTTTACCTGCATCCTAGCTTAATAGTGTCTTCGGAACAAATGTTTTTATTTATGAGTGACACGCATAATTGCAAATTATCAAAAAATATGTAAAGTTTACTAAACTGAAAATAATAAAAAATAACTTTTTGTCTTAAGAGATAGAAGAAGAGTTTATTCAGCAAAGTTGTAGAATATTCAAAAATATGAAACTTTGTTGAACAAATGAAAATCCAATCTTTTTTTGGTACAAAGTTGTAAAGTATATTACATGGATCTTACTTGAAAGTTAGTTTTTTATACCTAACTTTTGTTAGTTGCATTTTACACGAAAGTGTTATTCGTAGGAATTGTTAGGGCACATAAAACACACATTTTTGCCACAGGCCATATATTTCCAGGACTTTTTCCTACAAAGTTATATCATATTCAAGCAAATTTTCTCGATAACTTCAAGAACGTACATAGAGGTTAAAAAGGGGCAAATGGAATCATGATGTCAATACTTTTTCACGAAGTTAAGCTGAAGTACTATAAACTCCTTTATGTTTCATTTGTCCCAATCTACCCATATTAGAGTACGGCGAGCATATGTTACAGTAGGTTTTCATATATCAAAAATACTAGTTAGTTAACTTTTTTGTGTTGAGAGATAGAGGAATGGTTTGTTCGGTAAAGTTTTAGAACGTGTAAAAATATGAAACTTTACTGAACAAACAAAATTCCTATCTTTATTGGGTACAGAGTTACAGAGTATTTTCTCAAAAAGTTACTTAAAAGTTAATTTTTTGCACTTAACTTTTGTTAGTTTTTGTTGAAGGTCACAAATCTCCAGGACTTATCCTTATAAAGATATAGCATGTTTTAGCTTATTGTTTCGATAATTTCAAGAACGTATAAAGTAAAAAGGGGCAAGCCGGCATCAATAAATTACGTAACGCTCATAGGGGGAGGGGGTATCTTTGAGCGTTACGATTTGTTACATAGGGTAGGGGGGGGAGGTAAGATCAGCGTTACAAAACAAAAAATCTCTGGAGAGACCCTTTAAAAACTAGCATTTTTATCAAGCAAATTCTACGACAGCGTTACGTATTTTCTATAGAGGAGTAGGCGTTTGCGTTACGTTTCGTTACACATGGGTCGGGGGGGAGTGGGTCCGAAAATTGAATTTTTTGCGTTACGTAATTTATGGATGTCGTCCAAGTGGAATCATGATGTCACTACTTTTTCTCGAAGTTCAGCTCGAGTGCTCAGAACTGTTATAAGTTCCATCCGTCCCAATCCACCCAATCTTTATACTATAAGTTGTTTAAGTTATCGAAAAAATAAGCTAAAACATGCTATAACTTCGTAAGGAAAAGCCCTGGAGATGTGTGGTTTTCAACAAAAACGTGTGCTTTGTATACTCAAATGGTTCTTTAGAACAACGTTTTCTTGTAAAATGTAACTAACAAAAGTAAAGTACAAAAGACTAACTTTAAAGTAACTTTTATAGAATATACTCTGTAACTCTGTACCCAATGAAGATAGGAATTATGTTTGTTCAGCAAAGTTTCATATTTTTACACGTTCTAAAACTTTGCCGAATAAACCATTCGTCTATCTCTTAACACAAAAAAGTTAGTATTTTTGATATATGAAAACCTACTGTAACATATGCTCGCCGTATTTTTATATGGGTGGATTGGGACAAATGGAACCTAAAGGAGTTTAAAGTACTTCAGCTTAACTTCAAGGAAAAGTATTGACATCATGATTCCACTTGCCCCTTTTTAACCTATGCGTTATTGAAGTTATCGAAAAAAATAGCTAAAATATGATAAAACTTTGTAGGTAAAAGCCCTGGAAATATATGACCTTTGGCAAAAATGTGTGTGTTTGTGTGCCCTAACAATTCCTCCAAACAACACTTTCGTGTAAAATTCAACTAGCAAAAGTTAAGTACAAAAAACTAACTTTTAAGTAAGTTCCATGTAATATACTTTATAACTTTGTACCGAAAAAAATAGGATTTTTGCTTGTTCGACAAAGTCTCATAATTTTGAATCTTCCACAATATTGCTGGATAAACTATTCTTCTAACTCTCAACACAAATAGTTATTTTTTTATTTTTAGTTTAGTAAACTTCTCATATTTTTTGACAATTTGCTATTAGGCGGGTCATACATACAAGCAATTGTTCCGAAGACACTATTAAGCTAGGACGAAGTTGAAAGGCGCTATGGAATTAAGCTCCACTTCTCGCCTTATTGGACCACTGGGCACTGTACAGTATACAAACAGAATTTACAAAATTACAGTTCTCACAACAAAACTCAAGTAACAATTTCTGAAAATTTGAAACGGTCAAAATCAAACGAACACGTTTTCACTGCGACTGACAGATGGGTTGATTTTGACGGATGTAGAGAGAATAAATATTTCATGATAGTGAAATATTTCCTTGTCATGGTAACCTTGTCACTTATGGCGGCTGTTTTTCACTTATATGTAAAAGCGCTGAAAAATATTATGTTTTTATCAAACAACCGTTTTTCTTATGTTTAACCTTTTTTCTAAAAAATATTTCTTTGTGACGATTCTTTCACCTTTACTATGTAAGATTAAGACCACTGCGACCACTGTTTTGATCTTTTTGTCTAGGTCCTCGTGGCAGACATATCACTTGAGAAATATTTTTAAAAAAGCTTGAAAAGAAGACCCCCTTGATGTTTTGTTTATGTGGATTTCGCATTGTTGTTTCAATCGCTATTTCAATTTAAAAACTCGTTCTCAAGAAGTGTATTCAACATAGAGTAACAAAATGTTTGAATTTAAAGAAAAAATACTGTATGCTGACCAAAATGATAAACATGTTAAAATATATGAACTGCGCTTTTCCCGTTCAAGTAAATTAAGCTTAATTTTTCATAAAACCTTATCACTATTGTATCCCAAAATATCCGCCAGCTTCTTTCATAATCTCATTATTTATTCTTCCGGAAACCAAACCATTCAATCCCGATTATCCGATCCGATCTGATACTTTCCGACTTACCACAGATTTTGTATTGTTTCCGCTGGGGGTTCCCCATTACCGCTAACATGTCAGCACTACCAACAGTGTTTTCACTGCCTCTATAGGACAGCGACTTTCCACCGAAAGGGCAATAGATGACATAGAGAGTGCCATCACGACGACGCGGTGCAGCATGTTGGGCGGACAGGGTAGGGTGCCGCTAAGCAACTTTTGGTGGCGCATAATAAATGAATAGAATTATTTTTCGTCATTTGGTACCGCGAAAAACAGCGTGCCGTGTCGTGTCGCTTGTGAACCGACGCAGTGGGTGCCGGAGGGGGAGAACGTCGTCTAGTCGTCGTCGTTGTGCGAAGGAAATGGAGTTAGCCAAGCGAAACCGCAACCCGACGGCAATCGAGCCGAGCGTCGATGGTGGCGCGCGGTAGGTTTTCACGCCCGACAGTAGCTGCCGGCAATTGTGGCGGAGGTTACAGTGCGGTGAAAATTACATTTACATAGAAAATCAGGACATTTTCGGGAAGCGACGTCTTCCTGAATCCGCCACCGACTTGTACGATAATCGCGTGTTGTACAGGCCGGTGTAGGCAAAATATTTATTTTATGTGAATCTGGAGAGTTGAAAATATGCTTTGAATATAAATGCTTTGTTGGCTTCCGCTGTGGAAAGCTCCGTTACTCAACCAGTTGTTTACTGCTGCGGAGCACGTGGCAAATCCTTGCACTGATGTCGGATTTGAGGGAGCAGTATAGCCTAGCGACAGTACTGTCTATGCTTTCGTAACATTTTCTGGAAATGGTTTAAGCTTAGGGTCCAACAAACAAGTATCGCTCTACTGGGCAGTTCTCTAGTGGGAAGGAAACCTCCAAAATGAGGCTTTTTTATTATTTCCATTAAACAAGATACATCCGCTTTCCGGATGGAAATGAAAATGTTGCGTTTGAAATTTATGCCATCCGGTTGGCTGCTTCAGGGGATTGCCAGCATGCTGGTTGGTTTTGTGGCGAAGGTAGAGCTCTCGCTATATTATTATGCTTTCACCAGTGTGTTCGTATGTGTGTGTGTGTGTGTGTGTGTGTGTGTGTGAGGGTGTGCTATTCAGTGCAAAATTGCGTCTGGTACGATTTGGGTTTACCTGCATGTCTGTCGATCTCGGCATATCTGATACAGTGCCACAAAAGTGGTGGAGAAAATTAAACATAAATAATTCCACTTTCGAGTCGCCTCAGGACGGAAACTGGTTTAGGATAATTTGAAACGCGATTGGAACGTTTCACTAGCAGCGTTTAATGGTCTATTGCATAACATTTATAAACATTCATTCAGAAGTCAATCGTGCGTCATATTGTGGAGAATTACGTTACAAGTTAAGTTCAATAGTAGATAGATGAAAGTCTAAGTAAAGCTTTTCAACTGTACTTCCAAAAGCAACTTTCAATAATGATAAAAGAATTTTGACAAAAAAAAACAAAGCTTTAACAGAACCTGATTTTTAACCAGATTCTCATTGTGTAGAATTCTTAAAAATCTACGATCACTGTGTAAAAAACATAGAAATTGTCTGGTAGCAGAACGTTTTAGAAATTTTTTGTCGTAGAATACGTCTTACTTCAGACGATAACTGGTAACAGGTAACTTTGTTACCACTGAACGAATTTTAGTGATCGATATCTCGTTGGAAAGATAATAAATTTCTCTAGTTTATGAAAAAAAATTTTAAAATATTTTTCCATAGTAAAGAGGTTGAAATTCATAGTAAATTCAACCAGTCGCGTGCCCGCAATGATGCAATCCTTGCCTTTTCCCAGCACAGCCGAAACTAAAGTATACAAATGATTTGACTTTGTATCCGATTTTTTGTTGTTGCTTGTTCGCTCAAGTGCACAACGACACGTCCATCGGAAGTATAACTGTCATTAGTTACATCGGCGGTTCCATGCAATACAGGCACAGCTCAAAAATCATAGTTTCGAGAAAAACGCATTTGAAAATAATCGTCGGAAATTAATTTTTTATTTTTCAACACAATTTTCAATCCTCATTCAACAATTTTGGGTTTATTTTGCACATATTATGAGCACGTTATATAAGTTAAAACTTTTTTTTTTACTTACTTTTTACTCTGGGGAGTTTTTTAAGCGGTTGGTTACACCGCGTACAAAAAAAAGGGTAATTTGAAAAAATCGCGTAAAAAACTATATTCAATAAAGAGATCCGATAAAAAACAATAGGTACGTAGGTAAATATAAACTTGAAAAATGCTAAAAAAATGGTAACAAATTACACAAAATGAATTTATAGTGGTTCTAAAATGAAAATTTTTTGAAGAACAAGACAATAACTTATTTATAATGATTTTGCCATATTTTTAAGCTTTCGTTCCTTGATCGGAAGTTAATCGCAACGACCCTGGCTCGTATCGTTATACATTTGTTATTGTATTTTTACTCCTTTTTCCCGAAACAACGGAAATTGCCTATTCTTTGATAATAACAGCAAATATATTAAAAATATGCATTATTTAGATTGATAATACAAAAGTCTTCATTGTTCATCCGATCACTATAGCAAAAAATGATTTACTGAAAGCCGGATCGATCAGTAGCAAGCGGATTTGCCGCAGCGCAGCATGCGACGATTTTATGCTTGCATGGTTTTGCTGCAAAGCAATATTTTTTAGCGCATCAGAAATATTCAATTGAAGTAGTTATTATACTTCTGCCCCTATCAAGAACGTTGCTGATATTGATAAAAATTTTGAAATCTCGCTTTTATTTTTAGTGTTAATTTTTTGACCGCAGACAACAAACGCAACGACCGAAAATGTTTTAATTTCTCCTCCATTTTCTCGTATTTATCTCTATGCTGGAGCAATTCTCGCTGAAACTAGGGCACTGGCTGCACAAGGTCTTTCGAATTTGATATAAATGCACATGGTTAATTGTTAGAAATAGAGATAACTGATAATGCCTTTTTTTAGTTGAATTTTTTGACCCTTCGGACACCAGGGGTGAAATAGTCTCTCAAAAATACAACTTTTAGTAATAAAATGCTTAACAAAATCAAAACATGAAGAATTGCTGAAATTTCGACTTTTATAGAAACTATTTCGACCTTTGATAACCAAGGGGTCAACAAACTCGATCAAACAGAAATGGCAATATCAATTTATCTCTATTCATATCAAATTCGAAGGACCTTGTGCACCTTGTGGCCTGGTTTCAGTGAGAATTGCTCACTGTGTTTATATTGTGACAAACCAATGGCATTTTTTAAACTTTTCCATCAAACGATTTTTTAATAATCTTGCTGTTTATATTGTGTTACACATACTAAATGACTCAGTAACAACAATAAACAAATTAGCCCTACGTCAATAACACGCTCGATAATTACCTACCAGCTATTAAATTCTTAGTTCTAATTACTTGAATGTTGGAAAAGTTTGCAATATAAATCTCTGGGCGTTCGTTCACCGAGAGAAAACCCAGTGTGATAAAATCATCTTATACGCGCTCAAAATCCAGTTCAGTCTGATTTAGACGTCCACACTGAATAAGGTGTCGAATAGATTTATTACCAATTCGACTCACTAACAATTCATGCTACTGTGGCCACGACAGCGCAAGTTAAAATCTCACTCCGTGGCCATTATCGTCCGGCATAGATCGCATATATTATCCCGCCAGACTAGACCACATCGACCGGTCGGTTTGCCTCACCCATCGCACTTGTCATTGGGTGTTATTCTGTAAAACCTTCACTCTTGTTTATGTGTTCTCTCATTTTTATTCGCACTATTTGCATGCTGTGGAGATATTTCAGCAGTTTTTTTTACCATCCTGTCGAATAATGTTCGAAGGAAGCAGGGCGAAAAAAGCGAAATTCTCGCATATTTCACCATCAACCACATTCCACTTCGCTGGGCGTGCAATAATGTGGGAACCGCTCGAGAGTGAGAGAGAGAGAGAAAAAGAGGACTATCTATTATTATTTAAGCTGCTTTTCTACCAACTAAAACCTGCATTATTGAGGTATGACTTGCCGGTGCAGTGCCGAAATAAAAAACGAAATATAAAGGCAAATACCGCACTGTCCGGCCATTTGGAAGCTGCACAATTTCCCATTTTGTTGTACCGGTTTTAATCACACGGGAGCAGGAGTAGGAGCAATCCACAACAGTAAAAACAACAGCAATTCTGACAATAGGTTGTTTTATGAGATAACGTTAAACGAAACAAAAGTGGACTTAGCTTACGCTCTGCCGCATCGCACAGTATCAGCGTATATAAAGAGCGATCGGCAGGAAATTGCATTTTTGAATCGCATTGAATCGATATAAACTTGCGAGCTATTGAGTTTAATTGTGAATAACTGGCTGTGGGAAATATGCGGAAAATTGGCGGTTTAGAGCTTTTATTTCACGTTACCAATATGACATCTTTCGTGTGTGCTATTTTGATACACTGAACAGGAAAATTTCAATTGCAGTAGTAAAAATCAATTTCCATTCAAGACAATGAACAGCAACGTCAGTAGATGATTAAGAATTCCATCGAAACAATGTAGATGCTATAGATTTCCTGTTTCACCATGTTATTCCCAGTAAGCTGCACTGCGTTCCATGTAAACAAATATCGTTCGCAGTCAGCATTCCGCTCGGCACCAAGACCCCTCTCTGCGCAGTGTACGGTCAGAACATATGTTACACAAATTATTATTGCTGATTTTAAACCTCCCAAACCCAATATGCTGTCAGAGCTTTTGCAAAACAACTCGGGCAAGCATAAGCTTTCCTCCCACCGGATCACCTCCGTAGGGCTTTGCTCTCGCTCGGAAGTACAGCAGCAGAGGACAAAACATATAATAAGAGAAGATGCCTTTCCCCATGATCCTTTGACACGGTAATGTAAGAGGTACCGCCCCGAGTACCAACCAATAGGGAAATAGCTGAGCCAGAGCAGCGAATATGCACAACCATGAGAGTGGAAGCATATTATAGAGGCATTTAAAAGGATAATAGGATTCTATTATGTTTAAGGTTATTGTGTATTATCATTTGAATTTTTCTTTGACCGGATACGGGCATATTCGTGCACCAGCCAACATCTCTACGCTTATCGCCCATCCAGGAATGTCGACTTTCACTGGGTTTGGGGTTTGGGTTTCCTCAATGGAAAAAAGTCGGCACAAAATATGCTGAGGTTACATTCTTTTTATCTTCATCTTAAAATTCGTTCGATGCACGCGCTTCTTTCCCTGAGCCGGCAGATGATTCGGCTTACCATGTGTGCTTTACGACTTTTACTGCCTTTTTGGTGATCGGTTTTTGTTAGAACGAAGTTTTATTGGAGAATAATACGCTTTTGTCAATTCTCATAAAATGCTTACCTCTCGGGATCGGTTTCATGCAATTATAGTAGATTTTTGTTTTGATGTTACGAACGTGCCTTGCAAATATGCTTCGTTTAAGTGATAAATGCCTCCGTACGAACCTGCTGAAAATTGATGGTCATTCATTTTTTCAACCACTCTACAAGCGGCAAACGGAAAACAAATGTTTCGTGTAAGCTGTACTTGCTGTGTGTATCTTTTTCTTTTCCGTTCTGCGATTACTGGCTGGCTAGCTGCTATGTAGTGTAAACATTGTTCGCATATTGCCTTGCATACACAACTCGCTCGTAAGATTGCCTGTTACGGTTCATTCTCGCACAGGTCTTCCCCATGTGATCCCTGTTGGCGCTAAGAAGGGTGCTTGTTTGTTAGAGCGAAATAATCCGCTTGCTCGTGAATGGTGCGTGCAAATGAGGCCGACGCCGCCACCGATCGTCCAAACATAGCAACATGATGCCAACATCGACACATGGTGGGACTATTCTTGGCCGCGGGATCAAAGCGCAGTGTCATACCGTAGTTTTAGTCGTCATCATCACACAAAAGAAACGCTACTAAGTAGCACTAGTGGGGATGGTGAACCTCGTTATGAATCAACACTAATTTTTAGGAAGCCAAATGCTGGTGGGAGGTCTGGGTAAAATAGACAATTACATATATCCTACATTATGTCATTTGCGGAGAAATGTGATCATTTCAATATTATCGTTGTAAGACTCAAGAGTTTTGAGATTTCAATAGTTCAGAATTTACTATCCCGCCCCATCCTCCTTCACATACTTGAGGTGCTGTCCTGAAGGACAGTAATTAAATTAACTTTTAATTACCATGATAAATAACGCTATTTGTGTGATTTATACCAGCTAAGTAGCACACGAAACACCCTATTACCGTCAACTATTTCGCTGCTTTATAATCAGCTATTTGGATATATTTTCAGCAAGCAGTTGAATAAAAAAAAGACTTTCAACTACGAATATAATTCAATCGTTGAATTCTTCTTGAAAAATCATGAATTTTGACGCATTCAAAGGTTTTTAAACAGTGGATTTTTTTTGATAAAAAATGAGTTGACCAACAGCATTTTTTCATTACTGTTCCTAAATCTGCCATCTGACATTGGTACAATTCCGGCGGAATTATACTCTCTAGCATTTCAAAGTTCTATCAAATTAATAATCAACAAAGCTAGATAAAAACATAAAATTAAAAACACACAATTTTTATTTTTTGAAGACCGTTGTTGATTTCGTGGCCATAAACTGGCCACCGGTGTATAAAATAGAAAGATTCAATGACACAATTTACATTCTTCAATATTCAATATACGAGTATATCAATATAAACAAATTCTTCAACCAAAGTGTCTCCGTTCATAACCACCTCCTGTAAAATTACCACGCTCTCTACCAGCCACCATGTACTTCGTTTTGGACGTGTTTATGGTGAGTTCAATTCTCGCAACTTCTTTTCTTAGAGCCGTAAATGTCTTATCTGGTTGACACCGATGATTTTGATGTCATCCGCAAAGCCTAGATGTGTGATCAGTGTCGCTTCTTTACACATCTGCACACTTTTCGAGACGATATCGAACTAATTTGAAAATTTGCTAAAGACCATACAACGTCGCAAACGCGTCCAAGATTTCACTCGTTTTCCTGACGCTCGATGTGAAACCGCCGAGAGTCGCACGACTAAGCTTAATCAGTTTTGAAAACCATGTTCAAGTGTAATCTGTCTCGACCCGTTGCGTTTCACTAAATCGTACGCCGCCTTGAAATCTGTAAATAAATAATGTGTTTGCAAAATGTGCTCTCGAAACTTTTCGAAGATCTGTCTCAAAGTGAACGTCTGATCCGTTGTATACTTTGCGCTCGAAAATTGTACTGGTATTCACAATGGCCTCAGTCTATTGAACAGGATGAGGGGGAGAATTTTATGTGTGGACTTAAGAAGGTTTTTGCCCCGATAGTTGCTACAGTCGAGTCTGTGTTCTTTCTTATCGATAAGGTAAATGAGTTCTTTCATCCAGTCCGTTGATGTTTTTTCTTCAGATCATATCCTCAGGATAATCTGCAGAAGCTCCCCGTGTCGAGCGTGGTGAAGCAATTCTCTGCCTCCGGGAGGACGCGACCTTAGTGTTCACGTTTCTTACGGCGGTGAAACCTTTTTTCAGCTCTAACACATCTGACGCGTCACACTACTTCCTTTGTGTTAGCGCAGGCTCGGTTCATTTCCTCCATCACTTTTGGATACTCAGCCGCCTACTGCGCCGTATAAAACCCCATCGAACCACTCACTGCCATACCTATCACCTCTTGCGCTTACTGACCGCGATGTAGATGTGCTTTCACTGCTTGTTCAAGTCCACTTCAACAGATTCATCGATCCAACTCTGCATTAACACCATCCGCTGATAAACTCTGAATGTTCAGTTGTATCTTACTCTTCGAAAACGATTTACGCTGGACACCTGGGGGCGAATCTTGCCTACCACGAGATAATGAACTGGATCGACGCATGTTTTCCATTACATTTTTATTTTCATTCGTGATATTCAAAATTCGCTTGTTCAAAGCAGTGGTGGCGAACCAGCCTGTAGCTGAAGCCACCTTAAAAAGCAATAGAAAAAATGTTCAAAGAAGTATTTGCAGCAGCATTTTATTCATACTTTGCGGAGAATATTATATATCTCCCTGGATTTTTCAGTTTTTCCTTTGATACTTCAAAACAGATCGATATTTATAAAAATACTCCACGTATTTAAAGCATTTTTTTAACTTTTTGAATTATATTGATGGATTTATCGGCTTAATCAGTCCGTGTATACTAGCAAAAACGATTTGTTTTTTCTTATTCCGACAGTTTCGGTGACGAATAAGAAAAAACAAATCGTTTTTGCTAGTACATACGGACTGATTAAGCCGATAAACCCATCGAACTAACCGTTTCAGTCGTCATATAAACAAATTTTTGAATTATAAAATAATAAAAAAAACATAGACACAGGTGTTGATTTATTTCACTTAAGAACCATCCATAGACCAAAGAGTTATAGTTATTTTTTTTGCAACTGTTTACTAGAGATGGTCGGGTTTGATGTTTTTCAAACCCGTACCCGACCCGAACCCGAATTTTTTTTTCGGTCAAAACCCGAACCCGACCCGAACCCGAAACTTTTTTATTCGTTCAAACCCGAACCCGACCCGAACCCGAAAATTTTATTTCATTGAAACCCGAACCCGACCCGAACCCGAAATTGTGAAACCCGAACCCGAGATTTCATAGATTTTATAATCGGGTTTCGGGTTTTAATACCCAAACCCGACCTGAACCCGACATTTTCAAACCCGAACCCGACCCGAACCCGAAAATATTTCTTTCACAAAACCCGAACCCGACCCGTACCCGACACTTTCAAAAATTTTTCAAACCCGAACCCGACCCGAACCCGTCGGGTACGGGTCGGGTTCGGGTTTCGGGTTTGAAAACCCGAAACCCGACCATCTCTACTGTTTACCTCCTTTTAAACTCAGTGGCAACAAAGAGTTTTTTCTGTAACTAGTTACTAATTGATTAGACACATTGTTGAAAAAATAGTCGCGGGGGTCGCCAGAAATTAACCAGATTTATTAACTGCCTGCTGGTAACAGGGGAAGTTACAAAATCCTACGGATATAATTCATTGAGTAGAAGTAGTTAGGGAATTGTTGAAGTATCCTACTTTTAGTAATTTCGCTATTCTTCAACAGATTTGTTTGCTTACGATCTGCTTTCAATCTTCTCGATTAAGACTCTAGGGGTAGATAGATTTTAATTTTATAGTAGAAATTTAATCAGCAACTTTTCACGTTCTTTACCCTTTGGTAAGTATTTGCTAATAATTTTAAGCCTCAACTAGTCGTAGATGTAGCTATAAGAGTACTCATTATTACACGTGTTTGTAGAGTTAACTAATTAGGATTGGACTCACCGTATGCTGATTTTAGCGTTGATGCAGATCGACTAGGTGGGTTAAATATTATCAATTAGCTAGGTTAAGTATTAGATTCAAACAATCGATAATTTTAAGTAGTAAATTTAAGTTATGCACTAATTTAATGATAAGTATAGAGTAGGTAGACTGCATGTTAGACTTCTTCTTTTCCTTTAATTTTCGCAAGTCAGAAGCGATGACAGATTCCGGTGGTAATGCAGGCTGTTTGGCATGTATGACAGACGTCATGAGTATCGATAAAGATGTTCGGTGATTTGGGGATTGCCGAAGTCGACGGGCGTGCTTACACACATGATAGGCTCTGTGACAACTGAATTCATCAACTTTACAGCATAGGCGTAGCCAGGGGGGGCAGGGGGGCCGTTGGCCCCCCTAATCGCTGGCATTGGTGCAGAATTTTTTTTTTCAATAACTCTAATAACGTTTGCGCTAAAAAAAATGGACAAAAACTGCCAATTTTTCATGGGCTTACCTTTACACACACTGACGAAATTACGCATGCAGCATTAATCATATTAACCGATGAGTCATCAGAAAAAATTTTATTTGCCCGTTCAAATAACGGTACCCACGTCGCGTCGTCGATGTCAAAGCTGCTCTTCTTTTGCTCCGGACTGGCCGAGAACGGGGGAATTTATAGTACGAAGTACCTGCCGGAAGTAGCGTCGTTCACCAAAAAATAAGGCCGAAGACACGGTGTTTTGGCCGGATCTGAAGTCGGCTCACTATTCGAGGCGATCATTTGAGGAGATGGAACGGCTAAATGTCGATGTGGTTCCCAAGTTGGTGAACCCGCCCAACGTCCCCAAGTTGCGTTTCGTCGAAGATTTCTGGCGAGCCTGAAGCGTAAGATCTACTCCAACAATTTTGTCGCGAAATTTGAGGAGGAATTGATAAATAAAATGAAAAAAGAATTTAAAAACATGCCTACACGCATGTTTTCATCCGCCATGGTGAACGTTCCGGTTAACTGCCGAAATTCCGTAAGCAAGATCGTAGATTTTTTCAGCACGTAAGCTAGCATAATTACTTTCCATAGGCAATTAGTCAAACCTTAGTCTTAGTTATTTTTTTACCACCATCCGAAAAAAATCAATTTTTTTAACGTTAGCACAAAACGACATTTTTAGCCCATTGCAACAGCATGAGAGCAGACGGTAAGAACTTGGAAGACCGGGATCTTATAGACTTGCTTGCTGAAGCCCATTTCGTTCTTACCTGCGACTGAGAAAGCAAATAAAATTGAACTTGCTTCACCATGTAAAACAAGCACGATTGAGCTCTCGTTTAGCACATTACGTCGGGTGAAAACCTGGCTGAGGTCAACAATGGTTGAGTGCTCTCTGCTTGCTGAGTGTTCATCGGCAGATGGTTAACAACAATCGTGGAAAATTTACTGAATTAGCGCTGGAGCGATTAGCGGAGGATAAAAGGAAGATGTTTTCTAGTTAACGACGTTGTTATTGTTATCTTTCAACGGTAGATTTAGTGTTAATTAAATTACAGTTTAGTTTAATCTACTGTTAGTCTAGTCTAGTCTAGTCTACACTAGCACAGCAAGTACTTGAAAGGATCCTGGAAAATGATATCCACCATTTTTTCAAAAAATGATTTCCATACATTCTTCTTGTCAACGGCCAGGCCTACTGTGTAGCGCAATATAATACAATGTAATCTAAGACCGGGAACAATCCGTACCAACCGATCCGTATGTAAGAAGTAATATAATTCGTTGGGAGTGAAAAAGCTAAGAAATTACACTCCTTTGTTGACCAATCTCCTGGGATGGAACATACGTATTTCCTCCTTATGTTCGGGTTTCAAAACCAACGATATAGCGCCTTTACACGCTTCAACTGTTACGGTTGGAATCTGAGTACTAACTCTAGTCCTAGCATTTTAAGCTTATGGTTATAGCGCCATTACTCGCTCTTTCGAAGGAATATTGATTAGTAAATAAGATTTAAGTTGATGTTTCTTGTTAGTTTAGCTTAGCTTAGCTTAGGTAGACTGCCCGTAGTTGCACTCCGTGATTGATCGAACTAAGGAAATTGCAAAATGAACCAGATTTATGGTGCTTGGGACTAGCATTACATACTCATCGTGCAATTTTCACTGGTTCACAATACTTCTACCACTGACCAATAACGACGCCGGCCACGACCAAAAGGCGGTACTACTTGGGAAGGAAAGGGATGGTGATACTCGTTTTGTTTAGAGACCGCGGGTACCACTGCATCTCTACGAGTATCACAGGATATGAATTGTTTTAATAAGGTACAGCTCTGGTAACTTTATGATAACTGATGCATATTACGCGAAATACAAATTTGAAAATTCAGAAGCCTATTGCGCGATCAAAACCGTTATTTGTTTTAGTAAGATGGGGTGAGACAAATTCAGGATTTGCCATGGTAGGCAATGTGGAACGAGAACGTATGCTGAATCTGAATCCGTTGTTTGAATATATGTACTAGCAAACCGACGAATTTTTATCGAGTTAGTTTGATTTGTACTTTTCATAAGTTCTACAAACCACGCGATACAGATCTGCAGAAATCCACCTGCCGTACTGCATTAATATTAAACATAATTACAGAGAAATACTAAGCTAGAAAAAGAACGCTCTCACCATCTACAATTCGATCCAGATCCTATTCAGTCAATCCTTATTTTGTGTCCTTAATCGATCTTACTCATCTGTCGAGTATCACTCAGCTTGAATAAATTGAAGAGAAAAATTCATAGGACATTCGTTGGCTCCTGTAGCGAAAACTTCTCCTTATGGCGGTTTCAATTACTTCCTAAGTTTTGAGAGGCATTTTAATCCGCTTGATCTTTATACACTTTGACTAATACTGCGACCTGCGTGTTGACTAATATCGGCTGTTTCTTCAAATACGGAAGGCGGTTTTCGGTGAAAACTAACTTTATATAACACTATTTCAACCAAAAACAATAAATTAAACATATTTAACGAGAAAATTGTGACGCAGTAGAAAAATTGTGCCCGTCCGCGTTCGTGCTTTACTTCGATCTCCACAGTTTAGTTTAATTTATTGTTAGTAAAAAAATTAAATTTTTTACTTCTAAAATTTTGAAGAACTTGCCCCCCCCCCCCTTATTCGAAATTCTGGCTACGCCCATGCTTTACAGTTAGTTACAATAACGGGTGTCCATTTAAAAATAAGAATGGTTTAAATATTTTTCTCCAAGAACATAATTGTTGCTTAGAGCTCGACAGTTCGAGTTATTTGAGCTTTAGATGTATTTTCGGCTGAGCAGTCTTAAAAAAGTAGAACGACTTTCGTCCATCAGATTATATGAATGCAGCCGCTTGCTTCAGACTTTGAAAAGTTTAGTCGGTAAGCTGTCCTTTCCAGCAGTTTCAGGTTCTGCAGCGCTCTGCAAGCTTTTCCACAGGATCAGCAGCTTACCCATCCTCCCCAATTTCTCTCCTGTTCCCCTCGGCGACTCTCCTACCTTTCTCGTCATTCAACACTACCTCAAAGTCATTAAGTTATTATCAATAGTTACCGAGTTGGGTCGAATAACACACAAACATTAGTTCTAAAGAAGAAAATACAGTGTAAATATTTCACAAATTGGAATATTTTAAAACCAGCTGCTTTCAGAAAATTTCTGCAGTGCATTAGAATTAAAAAAAAACCTAAATTAAATTGTTATACTAAATATTACTACACATAAACTTATTACACACATAACTTATTATTTAAAAATGAATTTAAAAGATAGTTTCCCAGGGGATGAAGCAAATACGATCATTGAATCAAACCTCGACGTGGTTTTCACAAATATTGTTAATGTTATCACTGGAGTCTGGCTTATATCTTTTCGACCCCAAACCATTTTTTAAGCTGTCTAGGATAGAAACAATTTATGAATTTTTGATAGAATCGAACGCCCAGAGACAATGAAGATAACAATGATGCAGATTTCATTCTAGAACAGCAAATATGTTGTCAGTTCATTGCAATACTATTGATATAATTCCTCATAATTCAAGCTTAAATACCACAATGGCTTCGTTTTCGAAAATCACAAAATCTAGAAAAGAACATAATGATTGTAGATTAGCATCGCATATTTCCAACGAATTGCAGCAAAGCTCTACAAACTTGCTCCCAAGAAATTATAGTTCAGAAATATACAGAAACGCGTCAAATTCTTTGTTGCCGTATATAAACTACTTGAATCATACGTGTGATTATTTCAAGAAATCAACAAAAATCTTGATAAAATCTGTGAGGATCAAGTGCCAAAGATTTCATTGAAATTCATATAACTGCTATTGAAAGTTGTCAATTTAATTATATTCCAAATGTATGATAAAAAAATGAAGGTGTTTCGCAAGACTTTAGGATTTTGGCTTTTTAAAGTGTATTCGAGGACGTTACCTTTTTTCAAGGCCAAGGTTGTGTGGTAAAATCCAAAACAATTTCAGAACTTAATAAAACTTGCTGCGACAACAAGAAGTGGGATAACATGGATATTTTGTTTGCACTGACTTTTAAATTAGAAAGCAATATTTATAATACACAAAAGCGTAGTGTATCAGGTAAGTAAGAAGCGCACTCAAATAAGCATTCCGATTCCCTCTGAAATATATTGAAAAATTTTAGTAAAGAGCTATTAAAAACAAAAGGTTCATTAATTTACACCAGTTAGGACGCACTACACAGAGTATGAAATACAGCACAGATGTCTTTCACTCTTAACTTTCTTTTGAGAAATAAATAGCGGTTGAAAAAGAGAGAGAGAGAGAAAAAGAGAGAAAAGTAGGTAGAAAAAAAAATAGAAAGAGAAATGATCCAAAATATAAAATATCTTATGTTTAAACATTCTGATTTAAATATTCTAACATTCAAGCAACTGATAAGAAACTCGCTCAGTATGATTTTTAAAGAGCTTTGGAGCTTCCATTTGCACTTGTATACACCAAAATCGGATAATGCGTTCTGTAAGACAGGTGGGATTTTTTCTTGTTTTTCTTTGTTCGATTTTGATATACCACACAGATAAACAACATATTTACACCTACACACGTACATACACACATGCACATATATACAGCCAGTGTTCATTTAGTTGAACTGAGTCGATTGGTATACAACACTTGGCCCTCAACATATTCGTTTGGTGTTTAAAGTTAAATATTCTATGTGAAAAAATACTCTTCGTTTAATATCTCGAAATCTAAGCCACTAATCAAAAATCCACTCGGTAGCATTCTGGGAGACCACAGTAGCTTTCGTTTGCATATAAGATCATCAAAATCGGATATTGCGTTCTATAAGAAAGGTGCGTTAGTATTTTGCGGCACATACATACAGACAACATACATACACACACACACACACATACACACATACACACGAACAGACATTGCTCAGTTCGTCGAGCTGAGTCGAATGGTATATTCGGTTCGGTCCTCCGGGCCTTGGATCTATTTTGCGTTTTTCGACCCATTTTATAACCTTTGTTTAGTATAACAAAGGTAAAAATGAAATATTAGAATTTTCAAAAGCGTTGTACATTCTCTGTTTTGCATTGTAATTTTATTTTAGGCTAACTCAGTTCAAATCGGTTTTGCTATGAAATTTATAGTTTTTGATCTATTTATGTTCAATTTTTTTTCTAGTGACATAAATAGAATGAAATAATTTTTTACCGGGGAAACAGGAAATAGTTGTGGTCAATAGGTCCTTAACCCTCTAGTGCCTAAGTTCATTTTCAGACGGACTTCAAAAAAATCACTATGGATCTATTTGAACATTTTTTTAGTATTGATTGAAGCTTTTTAGATGTGTGACTGAGGACCGTCTAGAGGCGGCACTGGGCACTAGAGGATTAAACCTGGAAATGAAACGAGAAAAACTATTTCAGCGGTGGGAATTACAACAGAAAAACAAGCAAAGTTGTTAGTAAAAGAGTTTCAAGCTATGCACAAGAATTTTCCAAGTCTATCAGTTAAGAACACGGATGTTTTTGTTGAAAATTTTAAATCCTCGGGTAACATTGAAACTGATGAGATAATGGTTTTGTTTGACGTGACGGCTTTATTCCCTAGTGTTCCAGTGAATGAAATCTTGAATCGTTCAGAGGATTGGGTAATTTTCCAATATGCTGATAGCATTTGGAAAATGCAAGTCGATAGTTTCTTGAAGCTAACTCGCCTTTGTATGAAAGAGAAATATTTCAGGAGCACCAATGGGTAATCCCTCTTCGCTCTTTTTGTATGAGTTGTTCATGGCAAACATAGAAAACAAATTGGAAACAAATAACCTCTTTCCAATTCAGTGGTGGAGATAAGTAGATGATATTTTTTGTATTCTGAAAAAGGCGGAACTTTAAACTTTTTTCATATCTTTTAATAAATCCACAAAGACATAAAATTTACAATTGAAAAAGGGCAAAACAACAGTCTATCTTTTCTCGACATTGTTGTTGTCTTAGAAATTGAAATGTTCAGGAAGCCCACGAATACAAAACGGGTAACTGCTTCTAGTCATGCCTGTTAATAATTTATGGAAATTGGACGTATCTGAAAGTTTGGAAATTGAACGAGTACACAAGGTGTCACTTAAACTTAGAAAAAAAAATCCCATTCAGATATTTCCTGTAGTTTAATTGGCAAACACCATGCTGGAGACATCGGAGATCGCGGGCACATTTCCCGTTTTGATGAGGAAAATTCTTAGTCTCAGTTATAACTACAGTTCACGTTCATCAGCAAAATGAGCGGAGTCTTGGTGAAAAGACAGTTTTTTCCTCACCATATGTGGCCATTTCACCCTGATTTCGACGTCCAGTCGATTTAATAATGCACAACAACATTGTTCAAGGTAGTTGATAAATATTATGCTTTGCATAGCGGATACATATTTCATCCATTGTAACAAATCGTCGCAAAAATCCTTTCAATTGCATGTAATTACTTAATGCCAGATTGTCCGAAAGTTTGACAATGTTTATGAAACTTTACACCCACACGCTCATTTTATTTTATTCTAAACTGAGTATAATATCGTTCTGTTTTGGTAAAAGCGAACGTACTCTAAATAGAGTATTCGTGCGATTACTCACTTGTGAGTAACTGAATAAATTTTACCCTGTCGCCATACATCAATGAAACTAAGTAAAATTATTATTCTCATCTCTTAGCTTACGGGACGATTACACATCCACAGCCATTCCAGTTTGTTGCATTCTTTCGGGTTCAAAAAACACAACTTAATATTACCAATTTACAAAATACAAGTTTGAATAATTCTAAATTTTAAACACAATTAAATAAATCATCGCAACTCGTTGTTCTGGCATTTTATCACTTTCTGCTATTTCTTGCCGATTAGGCGTCGTACACAAATTACGTAAAGCTAAAAATGTAATTTCAGAACCCCTCCCACTCATATGTAACAATAAGTAACGTTCGATAAGGCTCTCCCCCTAAACTTACGTAACGCTAAACAACCTGACCCCCTTCCAAATTTTCAATTTTGAGCAAAAGTCACAGTTACGTAAGTGTCTCAACGCTACGTTGAAAAATATCAGCGATCAATGGAGTAATAAAAATCGCAAAATAAATAATTTGGATAATAGGATTACAGCTTAGCTTAGCTTACATCTGACTGTACGTATCAATGGTTGCTATTCCATGATGGGTCCGAGCCACTCAAGATGCATAATGAATCAACTGAAAGAACGACTGCGAGCGGTAGTTCCTTCTCACTGTGCATCATTCAATGGCCCGATATTTTATAGACCAATAACAGCGCCGGCCACGTCAGGTGGGGATATCGTCGGTTTCGTGCAACACCGGCACAACTTTAAAGTTTTCTATTTTTAAGTCAAACGATGTCAAATATGGTAAAAATTTACAAAAAAAAAACTGAGTTGTAAGCTTATGTGTCTTTGGAATTCAAATCTACAACATGCTCCAAAGATCGTAAATAAGAGGTTTTAACTTGCTCATAGTTTTCTAACAGACGATAAAGGTAATTTCAAACGCCAACTTTCCAATCTATTCTCTCTTGGAACTATGAATTTCGAGTTGTGCCAGTGCCGCACGAAACCTACAATAAGGAAGGAATGTTAGAATGTAGTCTTTGCTTTGTTAGAGACCGAGTATACCTCTGCATCCCTACAAAGACCACGGAAGGGAGTTTTTGTTAGTGGGGTGGGTTTTTGATCAGGATTCACTTTGACATGTGATATGACCATGATTTAATTGGATTAATGTAACAATATAGATATGATCATATACATATAATGTGAGATTAATAAAGATGAATTCTAAAATACAATAGGAAGTACTATGGCATGTAAACAAGATCTCGGTTGACTGACTTCCATAACTAAAATATTTGAATTTTCAACACAGAAAACGCAAGAGAAATAGTAAATAGTAAAAATGTCATGTTGTGCTAAAATAAAATAGATGGACTTATATTAGACTAATTCACGACATTTCAATAGTAGTTATTGTGCTGCTTTCGGCAGCTAAAAATATTAATTGAAATAAGTTATTACAACAACATTGCAGCGCAACGTATAAAGTCATCCAAACGGTATAGATATGATCATGTAAGTATAATGTTAATAATGTTAGATTAATAAAAATGAATTATAAAATACTACAAAAGGCATGTGAAGAAGATCTCGGTTGACTGCCTTCCATAGCAGAAATTTTCCATTTTTTTCAACATGGAAAACGCAAAAACTAATAAAAACGTATTCGAAAAACATATAAAAAAAGTCCGTTATATTGCATTCCCAAAAAAATAATGAACTTTTTGAAACTACTTCATGACATATCAATTGTTGTTGTTGTGCTCCTTTCAACGGCTGAAAACATGAATTGAAATAAGTAATTACAAAAACATTGCGGCGCTTGCACAGGCGTGGCGTTTTTTTGTTTTTGTTTTTGTTCATCATATTTCATTACACTCGTAGTTAACATTTTTTTATCATAAAAGTTAAAAAGACAGTTTTCATAACAACCATCGTTTGTTTACTAAATTAGTGATGATTTTACGAACACATTATACAGTATAAAACTCTTGATGTTGATGACGGTTAGATGACACAATATTGAAAAGTACATGACTAGCATAGAAAGAGAATATTCAAGATTAGATACATATTTCAATGTTATCACCAAAATCTACGGTTTGGATTATTATACAATCTCATTATGTTTTCATATCCAATTGATATAAGTGAAATATGTCGAATTTTAGATTATAGAAATATAGATTAAATGCTTTGTGACTTCACAAGCAACGTACAAAGTTCATCGCTAAAACCACCATCTTACCAAATAAAGTGACATTATCATTATCTATTAGTACCGTTGACAGGTTTCGTGAAAAAAGAAATAAATTCAGCAAACAACAGAAGGGATTACCGCGTGCTACGCTAACATGAGCAGCTTGTACCAAAACCTCTTGATAACTTTCACCACTCAGCAGCAGAAGCATTCTCGGTAGAAGCGTTCCCACGGACCCTTCGCCCCATAATCTGACTTTATCTCGAAAATTGAGATTCAACCAAAAATTATCTCTTTTTCATTCAAATAATGTATTCAAGATTAGCCAAATTTATTGGTGCTCGCCCACACATTCGCTGCTGACAGCAAAGTCAAGATGTTGTGCTGCTCTCTGAAGCGAACGAAACTGCTTAGGCACGACGACAGTGGCAAGTTTCTTCGGTGCTGCTATTAGTTTGGAAATTCCGGCTTTAGAACCACCACAAGCAGCACAGTAGGCAGGGCATCGTGATATGTCACTTGGCATATAGGGCGAGCTGATCGCACAAAAGGCCAAAAGCTCATTCCTTGACACAACACTTTACAACCACTGTCGAAAAAGGCTGCTTATCGACTCGGAAAGGATTTCCGCTTGATTCCTGCCTGCTCAGCCCATCGCTCTCGTTTTATTTCCCGTCGCGTTGTTGCTGCTTTGTGACGAACCACCCGGAACGGGGATTTTTTTCCAACCAGTTGAGAAAATTTGAATATTTTTCGCATTACTTTCGGCATAAAACGATTATGTGTATATAGTGAGAATATGTTATTCTTTGCTGCTCGCTCGCGGAAAGCAGTCTGTTGCTTCTGCAGTAACTTTTTTTCTCTCGTCTTTTCAATACTATTGTCAGTCAGGGTGTATATATATGTAGTGCTGCTAGTGGGTGGCATCGCCTGACTTACCCCAATCAAACGCCATGCGACATTTTCACCCTCGAGTGGTCTTTTGGCAGCTAGCACAGGCAGTGCATTTGAAGGAAAGTTAGGTACTTAATTCTTCAGCGACGACAATGGTGAAATGGTGGGAAAAAATGCGGATTACGGAAAATTCAGCAAAAACTTTTGAGATATTTGAAATAACATCTAAACCCACTTTTCACTGTGTGCTGCATAGAAGCACAACGAATTGTTGATATAGAAAAAAATATGAGAATTTTTACGCATCTGTTGTACAACTATGAACGAATCAAAGTAGAATCAAAGCAGTGAGTGGTGGCGCCTCGATTGACCATTATGTCCGTTCGTTTGTATCCTTGCGGTGCTAGCAGCAACTGTAAAGCTTATTATGCTACCGCTATCAGACTGACCGTAAATTCGCAAATCGTTGCGTATCCGATCAATTTATATCCCAGAACATACACGACCACACACACACAGCGACACGCTTCGATTGTTTGCCCGTTTGTTTGTTCGCAGTTGGTCACCTCAGCGCGCTGAGTGCAGCTAAACTGAGACCTCCTCGCTGGAGGACTGGTTGTCAGTAATAAAAATTTATCATTTCGATGGAAATAAATGTTGGATTAAGCTCAGCCATTTAGTTTTCCCATGGCTTCGGTCATCGGTAAACATGCTGGCTGGACAGCGCTTTGCGTAATAAAATCACAAGGATTGGCCACCAGGGGCTTCGAATGCTTCACTATCGGAACGGATTGATGATCTTTTGTTTCCGGAAGGTTTGGATATGCACGAAACACATTCACGAGCTTCAGGAAGCAATCAACAAACATTCTGATCGTACTTCGATTTGTGTCAGATATGAAGCGTTGACGTGACTACACCTTGTAGTTACCCAGTTCATACTCTGCTTGATTTTCAACTAGGAATAAAACTTTATAAGATAAAATGTTTAAATTTATAATCGATTATTTTCTTCTAATCTGTTTAAAGTTTTCTCTCAGATTGATGATGTGTACGAGCATTGTTAAGTTATTATAATATTGTTATAATACTGAATACTGAGTATTCCAAGTTGTTCTTCAATGTCCGCAATGATTCAATTGGGAGCAAAAAAGTTCGGTTCTGTCCGTCACTGCTATGATCGTTACAACTCTTTTTGCGCAAATATTCTACACTGCTGCAGTTAAAATAAACAAAGTCGGAAAGCTCTTTCATGTTTAACGTAATTAATTATATCGGGTAGCAATCATTATTAGTCAGATTATGTTTAAAGTGTAATGTAAATTACACTGGATTGAGTAAGTATTTTTCATCCTATTTTGTACATGTGAATAAATATTTTTCAATTAAAGGTAATTATAGTTGATGAACCTTTCATCACTTGAAATATATGGGTTCTCTCGAGTCAACATATCATTCACGAACATGAAAACATTTGTTCTCTTTTACTTCTGGATACCCAGAACCTACAAGAATAGAAACAGCACCAACCATCGGTAGCAGGTGCTGTAGAAAATTGGATTCAAAACAAGAAGGTTCTTACGTTCGCTCCGATGGGCAGAGAGGAGTTTCCTGGTCGGTTGTTATATTATTACGAACAGAGAACGCAATCAGGATAAAAAATGAAGAAAATGTCACTTCACACACAACACCCCGTACCCCTATCCGTATCCGCGTCATGAAGCAGCACACAATACATACACCAGTTTTGAGGATTTCCTTCCTTTACTTTTGGGTTGTCATTTAAGACTTGACAGCGAAAGGAAACAGTGCGAATATGGGAAAGGTTTGGAAATAAAGAGTTTATAACAGTACAAGTGAAAGATTATTTCCTCCGGTCGAGTTACAGAACAGAAGGAGACAAAAAAAAATTTGTAGCAGCAACGAAAACAGGATAAAAGCCGGATGGGACCAGTTTATTTGTCGAGCTGTATGTGTGTGCATGATAGAGGTGCGCT
The DNA here is from genome assembly GCF_029784165.1 of Wyeomyia smithii. Taxonomy (NCBI): domain Eukaryota; kingdom Metazoa; phylum Arthropoda; class Insecta; order Diptera; family Culicidae; genus Wyeomyia; species Wyeomyia smithii. The sequence goes on from NC_073696.1 coordinate 45,420,749, forward strand.
GTTCTGTTTGGTAATCCCCTGTTTTTATACGACAATAAACGTATCGAAAAAGTCCCATTTGCAACAGTTTTTTTACCACCGTTGACTTCAGCCATTTCGCACTAACCGTTTATTGACAACGAGATGAAATAAAAAAGAGGGAAATGGGTTCCCTCATTCCTACAGTGTTTGTATAAGTAATCATCTTATGATAAATGACGTTTGTATTTTTTTTTTGTAGTTAGCATATGATCATACAAATTGGATCAGTGCGAGCAAACAAATTTTATTTTATAGATGTATAATCATCTATAAATTGTGCTTGAAACAGAAAATGTAATTAATTTTCTTTAGTAGATAAAATATCGTTTACCACAGAGCGAACAGCCTCGTTTCGCCTTCGTTCAAAAACTAATAACACTTTTCCTTCGTGTTGGGGTGCCTATCGGCTCATCAATCAAACATTTAAAAATCAATTTAATGTACTCTATCATCGGCATTGATGAACTCTAGTGTATGTGTAAACACTCATCAACCTGTCTTCCCCCCGTCGATGTAGAATGAAAAAACCCATTCATCAATTGGCACCTCTTTTAAGCTGAAAAATTAGTATCGGAGCGACAGCAAACTTAACGTTATGACATATAGCTTCCCATTTCATCGCAGCTCGCGGACGTATTTTCCGAAACGAAAGTGAAAATGAGCGGCGCTTTGAACTGCCGCTGCCGCTCCCTCTAACCTCCCGCGATTGTCGGTCGCAAGTCAGTCTAAATTTAATCAATTTTATGATTGGCCATAAAATTAATTATGTTTGAAGAAAAGAGACAGCTCACCCTTTTTAGTCCACTTTCGCGGGAAGCAAATGCACGTTTTTCACGACTCCTCTGGAGCACTTTCACTTGCGTCGAAAAAAAGGCGACTATTAAAAATAATGAAACACTTGTAGTTACGCGCTGGGCGGGTGAGGTTGAACTGACATTGTTGCTTCGAGAATGGCTGCAATGAACGATGACGAGAAAAAGTAGATCATTTGTAGTAATTTCTCATGTTGGCGATGGTTGATTTTTGCGCTGTTTGGTTCACGGTTTCCCGGCAGATGCATTAGTTTTCTGTGGGTGTTCGTGATCCGAGTTCATTGTGCTGCTCGTGCCTAGTTTTTGCCTCGCCCCAGTGGTGTTCGTGCTTCAGCTTGGCACGCTCCACAGTGATAAATTAGAGTGATGTTGCTGTCAGTTCTAGTTAGGATAAACTACACTCTTTGCTAGTCACCTGCTGGAGTGAATAATCTTTCGATGTTGTGGATTTAAAATTGGAATAAACGGATTCGTTAATGAAAAAATGATAAACTTATCCCTTAACACTCATGATATCATTTATCACTTATCTTTTATCACTTATTCCTTATCACTTAACACTTATCACTTATTCACTTTTTTCAAATCATTTTTTGTAACTCATCCGACAATTATAGTCTTAATGAATGGAATTTGAAAACTATCTAAACCAGATGTGAATCAGTTTAAATAGTCTAGCTGCGAGCAAGTCCCGCTTGTAGAGAATAGATGTAGTATCAAAATCAAAAAATTGACCCGTTTTGTTGAAGGTGCATATAGTTCTGGTGATCGGTTCAAAATACCTGAGCACAAAACAATGAAATGGTGTTATCAACATTTCGTCCAGTGACCTGCGTTGGATTCTTCCAGGAGCATTTAAGGAAAACTTTCTTAAAAGAGCCGAGAATGACTTTAGCTGCAACCATTGCTTGTTGAATTCTTACTATTTTTTCAAGGGAAACAATTCTCAAAAGATTGAAACGGAGTTCATACGGTGATGGCTTCAGTCTGTCCGTCCAAGGAAATCTACGGAGTGCGAATCAAACAAAACGCTTCTGTAGCCTTTCTATCCTGTCAATCCAAGTCGTTCTATATGGCGCCCATACCGCAGCAGACGATTCCACTATGGATTTTACTAATGCAAAGTACAGTTTTAAAATCTTTTGATGCTTTCATCAGAAATCCCACTTTACGACTGGCACGAAAGTCAACTTTCGTCCAGCAATACACCAAAGTCATTGATTTCGTTGACATGAGCTAGAGGTGTACGTCCAATTGTATAGGTAGCCTTTATAGGATTAGTACCACAATAAAACAAAATAACAGCACATTTATTGACGCTGATGCTTATTAAGTTTTAGATTGGCATCCAAGACGAGTTACGACATCATTGAGATATAATACAAAGAGAAGTGGCCCTAGGTTACCCCCTTGGGGAACACCGAATGTGTTGGATCCAAGATTTACGCTCAGACTTCTGTCACCAAGGTATGATTGCAACCATTTAACCAGGCCTTCGGAGACACCAATTCTTGATAGTTTCGAAAGCAGCTTTCAAATCCGCATATACAGTGAAAGACAAAATCCGAGACGAAGCAAAGCAAGTTAGTTGGCAGGGGGTTATTAAGGATTGGTTCAAACATTTTCGAGCGGCGCTCAGTAATGTGATGTCATGATAGTTGGTAACAACCTGTCTATTTCCTTTTTCAAATACCGGAGAAATATGCGAGTTTTCCCAAAGAACTTGCATTGTTTATAAGGAAAAGTTAAATATGTTTGCCAGTGGTTTTGTAAGCTCATTTATGCATCTTTTGAGGATGATAGTAGGTATACCGTTTCGCCACCTTTAGTAGCAATTCCCCGGTAATCTCAGGAACATCAGCCGAGACAATGTTCATTGGGGCATCGAAAGCAGCGAGTACAGCTGCTTCAATAGTGGCCATGGTTGTATTGAAAACACTAAAAAAGTGATCAGCAAACAATTTGCATTTCGCTTGTGGCTCAATAGTTGAATTATCACCTAAATAAACTTTCCCTGGGATTTCATCATTATTTTTTTGCTTCGTTATAACAATTTCTAGTTCTAAGAAGTTATAATTGCCAAAATTTTCAGGTTTTAGTGACGTTGACCAGCATTGAGTTCGCGCCCAAGTAAACATAAGGTGGAGTTTCCCCTCGGGGGATTGTATGGCACAATTTCAGTTAACCATTGTAGAAGAACCTCCACAAACTTCAACACGACATCATCGATACCAGCACTGACAACTACTTATCACTTACCACTTACCACATATCACTTATCACTCGTAACTTATCACTTATCACTTACCGCTTACACCTTATCACTTTTCACTGGACACTTAACACATATCATTATTATTATTATTATTACTATTATTATTATTACTATTATTATTATTTTATTACTTGTTTTATTACCTATCACTTACCACTTATGATTTAACACTAGTCACTAACCACTTATCACATATTGATTATCACTCACCACTTGTCACTTGACATTAATGACATTACTTATCACTTGTCACTAGTCACTAGACTTATAATTTATTATTTATTATTTATCATTTATCATTAATCATTTATCACTATCACTTGTCACTTATCACGTAATACTTATCACTAATCAATTATCACTTATTTTTTATCTCTTATTGCTTATCACTTATCATTGAACACTTATCACTTATCATTTATCAGTTATCAGTTATCACTTATCACTTACCACTTATCTTGTCTTGTCTTGTCACTTTTCACTTAGCACTTATCATTCAACACTTATCACTCATCAATTATCACTCAACACTTCTGACATATTGCTAATCACTTGTCGCTTGTTGCTGATCACTTATCACTTATCACTTATCATTTGTTACTTACCACTCATCAATTATCACTTACCACTTGACATTTATGAAATATCACTTATCACTTGTCATTCAACACTTATCATTTATAACTTATTAATTATAACTCAACACTTATGACTTATTGCTAACCACTTGTCAGTTGTCACTTGTCGCTTATCATATATCACTTATCATTTCTCACCTATCACTTGTAACTTATAGTTTATCACTTAATACTTATCGCTTATCGCTTTTCACTAATTACTTGTTATTTATCACTTATCACTTATCATTTATTACTTATCACTTATCAATTATCACTCACCACTTATCACTTAACACTTAAAACATATTACTTATCATTTGTCACTTGTCGCTAGTTACTAGTCACTTGCTACTTGTCACTAGGCGCAAGACACTTGTTACTAGTCACTTATCATTTATTACGAATTACTTTTTCATCTATCATTTATTACTTATCGCTTATCACTTATCACTATCACTTATCTCTTATCACTAATCACTTATCATTTATCACTTATCATTTATTACTTATCATATATCACTTATCATTTATCACTAATCATTTATCACTTATCATTTATTACTTATCATCTATCACTTATCATTTATCACTTATCACTTATCAGTAAACACTTATCACTTATCACTAAACACTCATCACTTATCACTTATCACCTTTCACTTTCCACTTATCGCTTTTCACTTATCACTCAGCAATTATCACTTATAATTTATCACTTATCACCTATCACTTTTCACTAGTCACTAGTCACTTCTCACTAGTCACTTGTCACTTATCACTTATCAAGGATCACATCATTTATCATTTAAACCTTATCGCTAATAACTTAGCACTATCACTTATTACTAATCACTAATCACTTATAATTCATCACTTGTCACTTATCACTTATCACTTGTCATTTATCATTTATCACTTACCAGTAAACACTTATCTTTCATTACTCATCACTTTTCACTTCCCACTTATCGCTTATCACTTATTCGTTATCACTTTTTACTTATCGCTTATAACTCATCACTTATCACTCATCACTCATCACTCATCACTCATCACTTATCATTTATCACTTATCAGCTATCAGTTATCAATTATCGATTATCAGTTCTAACTTATCATTTATCACTTCTTACCTCTGAGGCTTCGTACATAAATTACGTAACGCTGAAATTCTAGATTTCAGACCCCCTCCCTCTCCTATGCAACGATAGGCAACGTTCGACATGACCCCCCCCCCCTAAAATTACGTAACGCTGATAAGCCTCCGAAATTTTCAGTTTCGAACAATCCTTACAGTTATGTAACTGTCTCTACTACCCCCTACCCTCCCCCTACGTAACAATAAGTAACGCAGAAACAACCCCCCTCCCTCCTTCATGCGTTACGTAATTTGTGTACGACGCCTGACCTTCAGCTTTTAACTTCTATATAATCCGTCAAATATTAATTTGTATTGTGCCTTGACAAAACACGTTTTGTGGAGAAAAATTGTTACTTCTATCTTATCACTTCTAATTTCTAATTTCTTACTTTTACTTCTAGCATATCTTTTAACACTTATCACTTATCACTTATTACGTTTCATTTATCACTCATCACTCATCACTCATCACTCATCACTCATGATTTTTCGCTCATCACTTGTCACTTGCTACTTATTATTTAATATTAATCACTAAACACTTATCATTTGTCATCACTTATCACTTATCACTTATCACTTAACACCTATCACTTATCACTTGTCCCTTTTCACATAGCACTTTAGAAAAATCATTTATTTTTAAAATTGTTATTAAGATAGAAAATCTGAAGATACAAAAGTTTGAAGATATAAAAATTTGAGTATTCGGTAGTTTTCAAGACTGAAAAATAAATTTGATTGATTAGAGAACTTGCAGATGTTATAATTAGAACATTTGGATTTTTTCACGATGATTTGAAGATTCAAATATTTAAAGTTTAAAAGTTTTGAGATTAAAAAAATTTAGATTTTCTTTTCCTTTTCTTATTGAATCATTCTGAGATTCGAAAAAGTTGTGTGCATAAAGATTCGAAAATTTGAAATTGTGAAGAATTTGAAATTTTATGATTTGCCGTCTAGAAGTTTTCATATTTTTATTCAGATTTGAAGATTCGTAAATTGGCAAATTTGTAGATTATATAAGATTTGAAAAGTTTGCGATTATTTAAAATTTGGAGGTTTAAACATTCGAATATTAGGTTTCAGGGCTAGAAGATGTAATGATTTTAGGATTCCAAAATTTGAATTTGAAAGTGAAGAATTTAATGTTTACAGATTTGAAGCTTAAATAATTCAAAGTTTTTCGAAATTTAAGGATATTAAAAATTTGAAAATTTGGAGAATTCTAACAGATTATGATTGGAAGATCCGTGTACAGAATTATTTGAAGGTTTGAGGTTTTTGTGACTTGAAGAATCGCAAATTTAAAAGTTTGATTAAAAGTTTGAAGGTTTGAGGTTTTTGTGACTTGAAGAATCGCAAATTTAAAAGTTTGATGATTAGATAAAAATTTGAGGACTTTTATACTGAAAGATTTGAAGATTTAGGGATTTCAAAATTTGAGCATGATTTCATGAATTGAGTGTCCGCGAATAGTAAATCCTTATTTTGAGGAGTTGAAGATTTGAAAATATAAGGACTTGCTAATTTGAATGTTTAAAAATTTTAAGCTTTGTAGGTTCGAAGATTTGGTGATTCAAATGTTTAAAAATTTGGAGATTTTAGGATTTGTGGGTGTTGAGAATTAAAGATTTTAAGTTGTGTTTGTTCAAGGATTTGAGGTTTTGAAAATTTGGACATTGAAAAATTGTACGAGTTGAAAATTTTAAGATTATAATTTAAAGGTGATTCAAAATGTGAAAGAGATTTTTGAAAATTCGAAGGTTTGAAGATTTAATTTTTTTAAGATATAAGGAATTGAGGTTTTAAGATTTGGAACCTCGAGGATTGTGGGATTTGATGAATGGTAGAATAAGAATTGAGCATTCGATTACATTGGTCAAAAGGCGTGGCCCTGAAGCTAAAACTAGAAAAAAGGGAAGATTATAGGTTTTTAGCCTCTCCTGTGAATTTTGGAATGGTTGAAAAGCTATAATTTTTTCAAGACAGCTGTTTCGAGCTTCAGGGTAGCACTTTTTTCGCTTTTGGCGACCAGTGTTATTGAAAGATAAAAATGTTTGAAAATTTTTAAAAATTGAGATTTGAAGATTCAAGAATTCGAAAATTTTATGATATCAAGATGAGCAGGGTCGATCGTTTTGAAATTTCAATTTTTGAAGATTTGAAGCATTGAAGATGTTGAGATGTGGAGAATTTTTGATTAAGAATTGAAAGTTTGAAAACTTTAGTTTGAAAATTTATAGTTTGTAAGATTTTGTTTGAAGTTTGAGTTTGAGTTTGAAGATATAGAGATTTGAGATTCAAAGATTCAAAGATTCAAAGACTCAAAGATTCAAAGATTCAAAGATTCAAAGATTCAATGATTCGAAGATTCAAAGATTCAAAGATTCAAAGATTCAAAGATTCAAAGACTCAAAGATTCAAAGATTCAAAGATTCGAAGATTCAAAGATTCAAAGATTCAAAGATTCAAAGATTCAACGATTCAAAGATTCAAGTTTAAAAAATTCTGATTAGTGCAATTAAAATTTGAGGAGTTTAAGTTTTGGATTCCGTTAGATAATTTAGAATTTGAAAGTTTGAAGACATGCAAATTCAAAATTTAACTTTTAACTGAAAATTTTTCAAACAATATCTCCGAATGTAAATTTTTGGATACGAAACAATGTTTTAATGATTCCCATTCCAGTTCGAATCTGTTAAATAAAGACAGTTTGAATTGCTGTTTTTTGCGGTCCATGAAATCCATATTAAACATTCAAATTAATTAAAATTTAAAACAAAACATAAATTAAGTTCGCGCAGATTTTCACCAAAGTTAAATTATGCTAAAACTACCAAGATCTGACTTTTTTCTTTGCTGCTCCACTATGTTGCAGTATTGTGACAGCATCTGACCTCCGCCAAAATCCATTCGGACGTGCCAAGCAGCTAAAACATGAGCAAATTCCGCATAACGAAGTTTAATCTTTCAGCAAACACTGATCCTGTAAATCGGGACAAGCGAAGCCCGCGAGCAATGACAGTTTAATTATAAAACTTTTTCCTTCCAAACAAGCTAACACAACAGCCAATCTCGACTTCCGACCGCGGCGATATAGCAGCAGCGTTGCCACCTAAAACAGAAGTGTGACATCGAAACAAGCAGAGAAGTAAAAAACTGGAAGAAACAGTAATAAAGCGAACCGCGGGAAACAGGAAACCAACAAACCGTCAAATGTATTTTTCATCATTTTCGCCTCTCTGAACAGAGCCAGCTGGAATTGGCGCGGCGGCAACCAACGGGCATAGCAACCAGGAAAATACCCCAAGGATCAAGTCAAGGGTGCCACTCGGGACAATAGACCATTTTTGGTCTGGACCATTGCCGGATGCGAGTGAAATTCCGCAAAATAGCAAAGAAAGCCGAACTTTTTCCTGGCGCAAATTCAAACTTTTTGGCAAGATGCCGCATGGCCGTTTGTGTGTGAGGGATAACAAGATGGATTGGTTAGCCGATGCTTTTTGTTTAATTTTGTGCTTTCACGACCCCCTGCTTGAGCTACTGGGCGACAAACGTGGCAGATAGGCCGGGCATGATACTTTTGTGAAGCCGTCAGTCGCGGAAATACACAATGGAAAAGTGTCTCGTCACCCGAAAGAACTTCTGACAAAAACATAATGTCTTATCATCTTTGCTTGCCCAGGTTTATGAAGGAGAAGGACTTAGGGGGTAGAGGGCAGTCTGTGTTGGCGCATCGCGATCTCATTCGATTTTGCAGAGCATATCTTGCCGTGTTGGTGGTCGGATGGTGTAACGAGCAGAACTTGGCGGTTGATTCGCAGTGAACGAAAAAGTTTGTAAAGCTCTTAACGCCACCCTGCTGAAGAAGCTCTCCGCTGTTGAAGTTCTGCAGGAGTGCTGCTGATGATACTATGACATACAGGCAAGTTAGAGGAGGAGAAGAAGAACAAGAAAATAACAAGTTCACAGGCAGCATCGTGCGGTTGTCATTTTTTCGAACTTTTCTTTTTGAGCTTTCTGTGGAAAAACTTTCCGAGTGGAACAACACAGTGTGTACTCTTCAAACTGAATTATGTACTTTGTTGGCGCTAAGCGTGCCCGCGTTTATATTTGCGGCAGTCGATTATCGCAATGAACATGATTGCAATTGTCATTATTGCTCTAGGATTTGCACTAATCTACAATTAAGTTTTTATAACGCTCAATGTGCTACAGGAAACAAGAGAAATATTGCAGCATCCACAACTGCAATTAAATCGATTCCATCTACCTTCCCATCCGTGACTCAAGCTGACCAAAACTGGTACAAACCCTCCTGTGGTCTGTATCAATTTTCATTAAGCTACTAGTGTTGAGTCGAGTAAAGCGAAAAAAAGGCTAATTGATTTATTTCCATATATGCTCCACTCCGTTCTGGCTTTCCTGTTCTGTTTCGTATGCAAAGCAACACCAACAAAACAATATTTCCAGCGTGAACATTAAATAACAATTTCGGAATTTTTCCCATTCATTTTCCGACTCACTCGATCACTTCTGTTTTTTTCACTGTGTATATGTTTGTGTGTGTATGTCTATATCTCTCTATCGCTCTCTACCTTTACAGGGCTGCACAACGCCTAGCTTCGGGCAGTGCGATCCAACACCACCAGCAGCAGCAGCAACAGCAACAGCATCAACAAAGCCAACATTCGAGCACAAACATGAGTGGATCCGTCAACATTGGAGGCGTGGGTGCGGTGGCTGAAGTCAGTGGCTTCTGTGGTGCAATTCATCGGACGCCACCACCCGTGCCTGCCGGATTGTCTCGAAGGATGGCAAACCGGGAAGTGGTCGGACTAGGCAAGGTAAGACTGCACTGAGCGGCGCGGAAGGGGTTTACTCTACATTTTTCTCGATTTATTTTCCAATTCTGTGACAAAGTGTGATGTGACTGAGACTCTGAATGGAGTATTTTTCCCTCCGACCGGGTAGGAATGTATTGCTGCTTTCAAATTCACAAGTCCTTTTTGCCCACAAGCAGGGATACCGAAGCGGAGTGGAGCTCGGGCTTGATTGCCATAATACGTGCAATTGCTTCCAATGCCAGTAGCGTATTTATTCTTCTTGAGCAATGGCATCTGATGGCAGAACGCCACTCTGGAGTTTCACTTTGCAACATATACAGCTGGAGATCTTTTTTTTCTGCTGCGTCTCTTCATCCCGCGTCCACTAAGTTTACTTTTGCTACTTCTGCGACCCCTAATAAGGTTTCAATTGCACAAAAAAAAAGCGCTTCTCTGTCCACAGAGTGACGGCTGTGAACAAAAAGTATGACATGTTGCCTGCATACAAAATAATGCGCAGTGCAACCATGTACAGCTGCACTGAAGCGGGCCTGTCAGACTTCGGGTCAAACTGTCCAGGGATATTTGCGATGTGCCGTTCTGTTTTAAGCCGTAAACAATGTTGGACATCCCAACAAGAAGTTGTTCATAGTTGGTGGCATGTCTGAAAAATAATTGATTGCACCGAGAGATTGAACAAAATTCTCTCAGGAAGTATTCATCAAATCGGTAGTACTTGTTTTTGATGAATGGAACTATTTCGTTCAAAGAACTTTTGATCTCTATGAAAATGACGGAAACATTTTCATACAAAAAGAAACTGCTCCAGAAGACCTGTACCAATGACAAAAATAAAATTTCGCCCACAGTGCGTTGAATTTAGGGTAAGACAGGACAAGAATCGAAACTACACGATTTCGTCGAAAAAACATGTTGATGTAACAAGGAAAGTTGCTCCTTACCTTCAGAGCTTCTAAATGCATGAAGGTCTTATGTGATTCACTAAATCACAGAACTGTCCCAAACGTCAACGTACTTATCCGGTACCAGAAACCGTTGATCTCTTTGTAAAAGTTGTACATTGTAACAAAAACTGCGGTTTCTATGTTTTGCAAAAACATAAAAAAAGCAAACATGACCTAAGCGCAACTATAGCAAAGAAAAAGAATTTTTTTCATGCATTCTTTTATGTATTCTTTTCATTATTTTTTTATATATTTATTTACCAGAGTAACAAACTAGTTTTAAATTCTTCATGATGCATGTTTTAATATCTTAACAATTAAAATACAAACTTAAGGTTAAAGTTTCTTTTTCCCTTACGTTTTGATTATTGTTCCTCATTCACGATTCGTCTTTACTGAGTGCATCTTCGCCGTTTCTTAGTTCTGGTCGAGCAGCTTTCAAAAAGTTTCTGCGGACGCCCACGAGAAGAAATGTTGTTGTATTCTTAAATATTATTCTCATCGAATCGAGGAAGAGCAAGCGATGACTACAACCAAATTTCATGCTTCTTCCTGAAATACTACTTTGTTCTATTGGATTTCTTTCACTTCGAGTTAACAGAAAACTAAATGCAAATTTTCATAAACCTACTCAACTGTGTCTTCTGGTAGAGACAATGTATCAAAATATACATGATGTTCTTTTGCTTACATTGCAGTTAACCTACTTCTCAAAAACCTGTCGGTTCAAGAGCGATCGGCATTGACCTACGAAAAATAAAAAATCTCGCAGAGTTGCAGGAAGTTGCAGCTAATTCTTATATATTTTGTAGGGGATACTTCAAGTAAACTTCTGATATATGTTTTAGAGAGGTACTCGGTGAAACTTTTTTTAAAGCGCTAGCGAAAGTTTGAGTTCGCGTTTTGTCAAGGATTAATACTTTCACCAATTCATCATACCGGCTACTCATACACGCAATCAAAACTAAGTCTCTCTATCAGTGAAATAAATTGCACTAACCTTGGTTGTTATTTTCCATTTTATTTTATTGGAATACACGAAGCAACAACGCTTGCTATGCTTGCAATAGTATTTGTGATGCTTTCCAAAGCTCACCAATATTTGTTCACAACTCATGAGGTATCTGTGAACACTTCGGGGTACATGGTGCCAGGGCTCTACATTTTCGAAACAAAACAATAAAACTAAATATTTTGCGCTGTCATTTCGAATCGAACAGTTCCATTTTCACTTGATTCTTTCCGCTACTGTCATCGAATCACTTATTTCTCTCTTTTCCGTCTGTTGTTCATAGGATCATTTCAAATGAAACTGATGACTATTTCAATTGACGGAGAGAGTGACGGAGAGAGAGACTCTTTTCTTTCCTTCAACGTCTCAATTGAAATTAGCACCGCATCGCGTCGATAGATGATAGTTTTCTAATACCGCTAGCCGCAGTTAGAACGGCAATGGCGTCCAATAAATACGCGACGCACGCTCCGATCAAATTTCAGAATTTTTTCACACTGTTGATCACTGGTGCTGCGTTACCACTTCGGGTTGTGAAGCTGAAGTTGCCGTCCGCCGTTTCATACCGTCACGGTTTTCTCTTTCCAATAAATGCGTAAAGTACTGTATGGAAGTCTCCAGTCTCCGTCAGCGCTCTTGTCATTTTTAATTGAGAATCTTCATGTGAGAGAAACGGTAATAATCTCCGCTTTTAATTGAAAGGCATTTGTATCAATTTCAAGCCCTTCAGTTGTCGAAATCAAAGCAAAAGCTTTCGTGTGGTTTTCATGTGACTCACGATGTACTCGAAAATGATACAAAAGCTTTTCAATTGAATGCGACGGATCAAAGCGTCACTATAATCTGATAATAGTTGTCAATTGAAAAAGTTTTTGTCAGGCTCTGCTTGGGGCATCCAAATAAATAAAAAAAGATGATGATTGATACTCCAGAATGAAAATAAAGACATATTCAGACAAATATAGCCTTGAGAGAAGGATAATGCAATATACAGAAAACAGTGCTGCTTTCTTACTCTCAAATAGGCGTGTTTTTGCCATCGACGTGACTCCACTTGTTGCAGAATAATGGCTGAACAATGCCCATCATTTACCAATTGGGTTCTAAAGCTATACCAGTTTTTCTATGTCATTTGTAAGAGATGAGTTTTCTTAGCAAAGCGTGATTTTTGAAGAATGTTTGTCGTTGTCCTTCGAATTTTAAATAAAGATTCAGACTATGTACGGTATATGGGCGAGCTGTCATTTAAGACCTTTCGAGCAATTTTTTAATCTTCATTTAAAATTGAAGGACAACGATGAACGTTTTTTGAAATTACGTTTTTCTCAGCAACTCACCCTCTTTTAGTTGATGCATTAAAATCAACCTTTAGGACCCAATTCATCAATAGCAAAGCAAAGCAAAGCATTGGTGCTACATTCCGATTCATAACTCGACCTTCTGTTTATTATACACAGACTTCGCAGCCAACTGTATGGTGTAGAGGAAAATTGCGGGGCTAGTGCTACGATTCTACTGATCACTAACAATCTTCTCGCGAGCCAAGTCTCGAACATACGACGACTGGCTTGTTAGGGTAGTATCGTACCTCGGGACCAGCTGGGAGATTTATGATATTTTTATGAGAAAAATGGACCATATGTGTATATATGGTTATTTGGGCTTCCGACCCACTAACATTTCTCTTTTAGGAAGCTGCGTATCTGCAAGAATACAGAGCCTAAAGACTCAGGCATGGATTTTTTCTCAGGTTTTCCACTCATCCATACTTCATGCTGAATTTTGTAATGCCTCGATTTTTCTATATGTCTTTCTTATACTAATAATTACTTTAGAGGACACACAGGTGTAACTTCTGCAATGAATTATATTTGAAAATATTTCACAGGAGAAACGAGGCTGGGTATAATAGAATAGTAAAGCGTAAAAAAAGGGAGGCGGATAAATTATAAGCATGTTAATTTGACATAATAAACACTAACACAGAGGTTCTCAACCTGGGGTACGCGTACCCCTGGGGGTACTCGAAAGCTTTCAGGGGGTACGCGAAAGAAAAATCAATAATGGCGGACAAAGCAATTTTTCTTTATAATACTTCATTTGTTGTTCAATCTTGCTCCTCAAACATGACTGTAGCAATCAAACAAACCATAGATCATTTTGAAACCTGAACTAAACTAACGGGTGACAACTAAACATTTGGAATTTTTTCTACAACTGATAAAAGAAGGTGGAAGAAATTAAAGAAAAACTGATTCATTTCTCATGAAGAAATCTACATTCATTGTGAACTAACAAAAATATTGAACATTTGACAATAGTCTGTTACCGGCCTCCCGACGAAGTTTTCTTTTGATGCCGAAACAAGAGCGTTGTACGGCCTTGAAGTCCGCTTTTCGAATGCATCTCTTGGTTTTACCGACCAACTGTTCGCAATACGTTGATTTCCAGTTATTTTTGCACCAAAGGAACTCAATATCCCAAGGAAATCTTCGATTGGACGAAACTAGGATTCGTTGTGTTGCGTATTTGGGGTACAAATGAAGTCGTGTGGTTGCTTAGAAATGTTTGTGTTTTTGACGTACTGTGATGATATTTTTTCTGTCTAAATCACATACACAATTCATCTGTATGATGTTTTGAAAGAAATGGAATCATAATGTTGTTCAAACATTCGTTCTGGTATATATTTTAATTGATAGCCAAACCACTAGGCTTGAACCATGAACAGGGGCGGCGATTCATGTGGGTAGTGTGGGTAGTAGTACTCATTCGGAAAATGTCTCTGTGGGTACTTACCCACACGGAATTATCCCACTCCATTGCTACTACCCACTCGGGAAAATAATGTGACGCCGTCCCTGACCATGAATTGACAAAAAGGGAAAAGTCCTTTTCTGTCCTCTACGCAGGCTGGTCTTCAGCTTCCTTCCAGGCGGATTATAGTTGAGGTTTGCAGGAAACCATGCACAATAGAAACCGAAAGATTTTTACTTTCAAAATGGTTTACCATCACACATCACAACACATCACAAAGCAGCTCTTGATAGAGTTGATCATGAAATACTACTTCTAGAATTGAATACGCTGGAAGTCTCCGAAGTCCTATCTTACGAACAGACGGCTTAATGTCAAGATCAGTTTCGTATTATCTGAAAGGTTCTCCAATATGTCAGGCGTACCACAAGGAAATAACCTCAGTCTACTTCTGTTTTCCATCTTCATCAACGAGCTGTCAATTCCATTGCCACCGGAATGTCGGCTTTTCTAGACGGATGATGTTCAACTATACATAACTGTAAAATGGATCGATGATTGAATTGGACTTTTTCTGTGCTCGAGTGATATGAATTTTAGTATGAAAACTACTAAATTTACGTATGTTATGAACAAGAGATTTTTGTATGTTGTAATATAAAAGTGCAACATATTTAAAACAAAGATTGAAGAATTAAGAAGAATAATTACGAATAAAGATTGAGGATTAAAGAAATACGGCTGGGGCAATTTAAAAAAAAAATCTGATAAAATTCCTCTAGGTATAATGGTTTAACAACTTCTCCGGAATATACTCGATGACAAAAAAAATCTGTTAGTTATTTTGCCACTGAAAGATAAATGTGAAATTATGAGCAATATTTTTGCACAGAGCCAATTCCGGCGCTAACCTTGTTTGTACGATATACGGTTTATGGATTACATTTTCATTACACTCTTAATTTTCGGAGACTTCAAATAACTAATCAATTTAATATTCCTTCAGTTAAGATCTGTAAATCTATCCCTAAATTCAAGTGTAGAACTAACTTCGCGTTCGAATTGATGCAGCAGATTTCAGTTACAATCAATTCAATTGGCTTGCATGGCATATAATCAACTTGAAGCAACCAACCATCATCGATAGGATCAATAGTTCCGCGACTATTAATTAAAGCAGCAAACAAGCACCCCGAGCGGTAAGACATTCTTCACAAACTGATTTAAATAATTACTTCTGCCCCATCAAGTCTTGTTTTGCGAGAATATATGAAACTTCATGCTGCAACATTTGCCCGTATTGTTTGCTTTCTTCTCGATCCAGCAGGAGTGCCAACTGCCAACTTTGCCTTTAGCAAGCGTTATCGCAATATTTTCCATCCTAGCAAGAAGTGTACGTCCTTCTTTTCTCTCGTTTGAGTTCTGTTTGCGATCAGATCCGGACGGTTGTTGGAACAACAGAACTCGGTACGGTCGTTTTTGCTGCCAATAATCAGAAGAGGGCGCAGCAGAAGCGCACTCCAACTGCATCGAGTTTCACTCCGGTCGACGGTGTATCGGAGAGGAGCATGCTAAGGAGCAAATGTAGCAATCCACTTCACAAAGGGATACAAAACATTCGCATTCTGTCGAGTTTTTTTTTCTACTTCTTCTCGTCAACAGATTTGCTCCGCCGTCCAGGCGAGGCAAAATCGTTTGCGTGAGCCTAGGATGCAGAATTTTCACTCCACTTAAGAGTTTATAAATGTGAAAATGTTTGTATATGAGTTTTTCTTCTGATGCCACTCGGTCGTTTGAATTCACTTCACTGTTATCGGAGAAGTTGCCGTTGTCGGTTTGCCTGTATCGACTTTCGAATGCCATCCCACAACTGTGGGTCACACTTGGGACGCGTTAAACTTGCTTACTCACACGGCGTGTCTGTCAAACGTGAGTAAGTCTATCGCAGCTGGAAGATCCATTTAGGCACTCGAGACAACCACTTAAGATAACCCACTTTGGAAAATGTTTGCAGAGTTTGCTTCTTCGCAAATTCAGTATTTAGTCAAATTTGCTGTGAGATAGAGCTTGCTTACCATGAAGTGGACGTGCCTCAATGATGCACCTATTTGTAACCGAATAAAGTATGGTGCGTCTACTTTGAAGCTGCTGCCCGGTGTTTCCATATATCAAGACGCTGAAATAAGTGTCTGCATTCAGATTAAAACTAACATAAACATTGTCCACTATCACCTGATGACAATACAACCGTGCGAATGAAAATTCGTTATGTTCCCAGTCAAATCTTCATTAGTCCGAGTGAGTGGGACATTTCAGTTTATTTATGTTTTATTACACTGACAACTGGCAGGTGTACCATCTCATCGAGTTCATTGGGTTGTAATCGGAGTGGAAACAACCTGACCTAAGGCGAACAGCTCCACCAGTGAGTGAATCAGGGCGACGGAAATAAGGTGGGAAGGTGCAGAGAAAACGCTATCGTTTCTTGCTGTGTCTTTTTTTTTTGTTCCATCGCCGGTCGGCTGCTCCGGGATCCCGTGTCACGCTGACTCGCCCGGGCACCGAGAGAAATATCATGACGTGGCACGTTTCGTTTGTTACAAAGGAACGGCAAGTTGCGAAGCTAATTTCATGCTCTCAAAACACGTAGTCGGAGTTTAGGATACGGGCTAGAAACAGAAGAATTTTTTTTTCGTTACTGCTGCTGCTGTGGGTCTCAGAGCGAACGAACAGAGTAGTAAACAAGTTACGTAAATAGGGAAAATGTAATGGCTTTCTATATTTGTCGTAATAAAATCAGCACGGCAACGGAAGACTTACTTTGTAACAATATACCCGGACAGTTTTTTTACTTTTCTTTGAGGTAAAAGTGGAAAACTGAAGTTGTGTTTTCATTGAACATGGGACTGATTGAATCATGTCATGTTCTTTCCGAGCGTTGTGAGTATGTTAAGTTTTCTCGTCATGTCATGACAAGGCTTGTTCGGCAGTAAATTGAAAGATGTTATTTTTGCATATAAATATTGTCCTACTACCGTATCAGCTCTCATCGGTTAAAACATTAAACATTTTCGAAACAAAACTGTCCGATAGCTCTTAAGGGTCCGAAGTTGGTTGGATGGACATCAGCCTACGGTGAAATGAAACGGCTTCCAGCCAAACGTATTTTTCCAGCACTCGCGAGGGACGGGATTTCACATTGGCGATAAATACACTTTCTTGAATTTACACCAACACCGTGCTATTACTATTACTTTATTATCTACTTGTCTTAAATCTAATTACAATTCAAGCTTTATTTAATCGTGCCAGTAGCGAAAGAGAGAAAAATCATCTGCGCTGAGCGCTTTTATAGACTCGAACCCAAGCCAAAATTAACCGCCAAAATAGAATCGCAGCCAGTTGATGCAGTTTCTTCTGTCACTCGGTTGTCATGTTCGTACTGAGCTACTTGCATCGCGCCGTGGGGAATACGCCCGCTCCAATAGGGTGGGTCACCAACAAAAACAATGAAACTGATTATTCCGCGCTGTCGTTTCGATTCGAACAGTTTCATTTTCACTTGATACCTTCCGGCTGCTGTCGTCGAATCACTTTTTTTCGTTTTTCACTCTTTCCCGTCTGTTGTTCATCGGATCGAAACTGATGACTATTTCAATTGACTGAGAGAGAAACTCTTTCATTTCCTTCAGCGTCTCAATAGAAACTAGCACCGCATCGCGTCGTTTGATGATAGTTTTCTAATACCGCAAGTTGCGGTTAAAACGGCAATGACATCGAATAAATACGTCACGCAAATTCAGATCAATATTTCGGAATTTTTTTCGCTGTTGATCACGTAACTACTTCGGATTGTGAAACTGGTTTAGATGTTCTCCGTTTCATATCGTCACGCTTTTCTTTTCTCTCTCGTCCATATATTTTCGCGAAGTACTGTATGGAAGCTCCCTGTCCCCGTCAGCACTTATTGTCATTTTCGGTTGTGAATCGTCATGTGAGAGTGACGGTGATAATCTTTTCTTTCAATTGAAACGCATTTGTATCAGTTTCTAGCCCTTCAGCTGTCAAAATCAAAACAAGAGCTTCCGAGTAGTTTTCATGTGACTCACGAAGAGCTCGAGAATGATACACAAGCTTTTCAATTGAAAGCGACGGGGCAAAGCGTCAGTATAACATGATAATTGTCAATTGAAAATGGCTTTGTCAGGCTCTGATTACGACTCTAACGATTCAATGCTCTCCATGGCTTATTATTCACATTTAAGGCTTTGAAACTGGCGTCCAGACTCACGTGAACTTATGTGCACTCACATTACAAAACATAGTTAAATGAAGTCATGAAACGTTAAACTACAATAAGCCCCGTTTTTAAGACACCTTGATCAACTATATACACTGCCTTGTAAGATTTATTGTTAAGCCCACAAAACAAACTTCCGCCAAACATGTTCGATTGGAGAAAACTTTTTCTCAGACACAAAACTTCTCTAACAATAAATCGTAAATGCATTGTTTTTTTTCTAACAAAAATAATATCTTTTTATTTGATTGAATGTTATTTGGTCTCAATGCTAATAAACAAAGACTGATCTACTCTTCGGACACCCACCTCTCTCTGCGTATACTCTCGCGATAATTTAAAAAAAAACTGTCCTCTTCATCATGGACGCGTGGTATAGGAATGATCCAATATACCCATTTTAATACTATATTCACGCAAAGGTTGGATGGTGCGAAACCAGTACAAAATTGTGCGTTTTTAGCGCAATTGTTGATGTAATTCGGAACCAGTACAATGATTGCGTGATGGGCATAACGCAATTACTGCTCTAGCGTTTCTCCAATGTATTTGGCAGCTCCAAACTACTACACCTAAACAGTTTCAACTGGTATCAAGCAGCATTGCAAAGCGAGCGAGAAGCAAAACCATTCTCCTCCTTTCTGCTTGAGGACGAGACATATGCTACGCTTTTTAAGTCTTTTGCACACACGCTTTCGAGATACTTTTTCTTCTTCATGCATTCCTCTGAATAGCAGCAAGCACGCACCGACAGTATGAGTGAGACTAACAACACTATGGTATTAAGTATGTACAGCACGGGTGTCTCGCTCATTTCGTGAAACAACGAAATATCGCCTTGCGCGTCGCAATCCGAACCGAAAGAGAAGCGAAAGAGCAACCTGCAAATTGTATGTGATGTGTCTAGTCTAGTCACTAATACACTCGACGTGAGAAACAAAGTGTCGGTATATGATACATATTCTGATTTCATCCTATGTCAATGTATTCGCAGTACAACTGTTGCGTTATGCGTTTCACACATTTATTGTGCGATTTCTGTGCAACATTTGTGCGAATCGGGAAGACACAATGATTGTACAAGACTTCAACTTTTGCGTGTTCTTTCACTTTTGTACTGAAAGCATTAGCAAACGAAGCGACAAAAAATGGGCACTTTTGGCAACTTATCTTGGGATTACTCAAAATAACACATAATTTATTCCGAAAATTTCACCGTCAATCTACAAAAGGAAATAAAACTGCATGAGCTTAAGAGTAATTTTAATTATTTTTTTTGACGAAGGATAACGTTTTTGTTCAGTAACGTGGAGAGTGCCACCAAAATGTGACCCCCTTAAATGCATGTTTCGTTGCTACCACTAAACGCTATTTAAACGCCAAGGTGTTGATCAAAAAATGTATAATTAATTATTAAATTATTATTAAAAAGTTGAGTTGAAAATCAACAATGTTTGGTTTAGTATCACAGCATTCAATCAATCACAAACTTTCTTCTAGAGTTGAGAACCACCTGGTATAAAAAAAAATTAAACATATCCTTTAAATGCTAATGTCTTAATCGATAGATTTTTCCCAAACTTTTGGTATGATAATCAGCAAATTGTTCAATTTCAAACCAGTGAAAAAAAACTTAAAAACGATGGCTAACCAGTCATGAGCTCGCTTACTGTTCGCAATGTTCATTTTAGATCCATGTTGTAAGTGGCTCCACCTTTTTTTAAGTTACGTCATCTTCCCACCTTCGCAAAACGCAAATATATTTTATTCCGTACAGATCAAACGTTTTCGACAGATTTCGAAACGACATTCTTTGATTTAAAATTGCATCTGAACTCGACTCCGGGTCTTTGGGTATCATCTCGATTCGGAAAATAATCACATTGGATAGATTGTCCAGTAGAAACTGGAAGTCACCATCTTGGAATTCAATTCTGGGGCTGGATTCCGGTCTCTGAGTATTACCCTAGCCCAGAAGACCTATGTTGGATGGGCTATTCTACACGCAACCCGATTCGCACAAATTTTGCACTAAAATCGCACAATAAATGTGTGAAAAGGATAACGCAACAGTTGTACTGCGAATACATTGACACAGATTGAAATCAGAATATGTATCGACACCTAATTTCTCACATCGAGTGTATTAGTGACTGCTACTCATGGAGCAGTGCAAGCAGCGAACAACAACTTGTTAACTCACTAGATTTATATAGCTATAATGCTCGATCGATTTATCTCGATGGATTTGGTCATATGAAAGTACCGTTGAATGATCTGCAAAAAAAATAACGAAACAAATATCTGTTCACAACATTTTGTAATCAACGCTAGCTTCACCGAAAACCCTCCATTTAACAAAGCCACAAAAGCGTTGCTGATTTTTTATGGCAACACTTGTAAATTGTGAATAATTATTATTTAACATCTTGTGCACCCGCTTTTTTCTCAAGCAACGAGAGAAATTCCATGTACGTGCGACAAGACTAGACACGTCACATACAATTTGCTGGTTGCTCTTTCGCTTCTCTTTCGGTTCGTACTGCGACGCGCAAGGTCTCGTCGCTTTACGAAATGAACAAGATACCCTTGCTGTACGTACTTGATAACAGTGTTGTTAGTGTCACTCATACTGGCGGTGCGTGCTTGCTGCGGGGAATGCATGAAGAAGAAAGAGTATCTCGAAAGCGTGTGTTTAAAAGACTTGAGAAGCGTAGCATATGTCTCGTTCTCAAGCTGAAAGGAGGAGAAAGGTTTTGCTTCTCGCTCGCTTTGCAATGCTGCTTGATACCAGTTGAAATTGTTCAAGTGTAGTAGTTTGGAGCTGCCAAATACATTGGAGAAACGCTAGAGCAGTAATTGCGTTACGCCCAATTCGCAATCATTGTACTGGTTCCAAATAACATCAACTTTTGCGCTAAAAACGCACAATTTTGTACTGGTTTTGCACATTTCAACTTTTGCGTGAGAGTCGAATATACATCAGAAATGAAAGCATCAATATCAACAATATGAACTGCGTTAAGGAATTTTATATTTATATGTAAAATGCTACGCCACAGCAAGATTTTCTTCTGGGAAGGGTTTTGTAAAAATATGTGAATTATGAGAATATTAAGGAGACAGACTGGTTGAGAGAGAGAGAGAGAGAGAGTAACCCAAATCAATGACTGTTATGTAGCAAAACAGTTATTTTATCTCACTCACTCTGAATACGGGCTGCGTTGTAAAAGGGATATGAGCACAGAAAAATATTAAAAAAAAAAGAATAGAAGAGACAAACATAAGGTGGTAGTGTGTAGAAGCCACCACGTGATCGACTACGAATTTTCAGTGCCACAAGACTCGGGAATAGTCAATGCGTTATCTTTGAAAACACTATCTTATGTTTTCGTCACTATAACAAACATGATGATATGTTCTCACAAGTGACGCATTAACTTTTACCGAGTGGTAAGCATTTGAAAATTCGAAGTCGACCATGTGGTGGCTTCTACACACTTCCACCTTGAAAGATGAAGTATTTTCCTGCTATTATATCGATTCCGCTTACCACACAACGTACATGCTATTGAAATAAACTGATGAGTGATCCAGTCAATGGTCAATACGAGATCATTATTCGAATAGTTTTTTATCGCATGATATAAGCAGCTGGGAAATAAGTAGGCAACGATAAAAAAAGTAACGATAAATGTTCCCCTTCTTAGTAACTTTAGGTGAAAGGGACAAAGCCGCGAATTACAAAAAAAAAAAAAAAACTAAAGTACTGGGGAAATAACACTGGTATTTTTTTTCGAGAAGACGTTTCCTTTGAGCCCTACTGCTGAATGAAATTTAATGGTCAAATTTTCGCATCCCTTCATAAACAGTTTTCCGAAAATTGAAAAAAAAATTGAGCCCAAAGATTCTGGGAGGGTTTTTTTTTAGATGAACCCGCAGCCCTTTGGCCATACCAATTATAATATGTAGTACGAATGTGCGAAAAATGAATTTCATTTCGTATAAGCAAACAGTGGAATCGGATGGAGCTCTAAAATAACACGTTGAATCGCGTTATGGTTTAAAAGGAAGACAAACAAATTCTTGTCGTGTCCGAGTAAAAGCAAATATGAGCACTCTCAGCCACGCAACAGTGTATCATGCTGTTGCGTGTTGCATTCTGCCACTGCGTAGATGAATAACAAAGTTCTGTTCTGAGTTCGAAATGTTGCTGTAAAGTCGAACTTTAAACGCCTCTCTTTAAACTTTCCAATATTTTGTATGGAGTGTAATGAATTTTCCAAAGAAAAACTAGAATTTTCTGCAGTGAGTGACCATCGCTTTTGGAAACGAGCATTTCCATTTTCTTTTGAAATCAATGAAAACGGTCTCTTTTTGGATCACCACACCACATAACTTAAGTGTTTGATGAATAATAATTTACTTAGTCCTTAGTATATTTTTTCGAACTGAATTTCTATTTTTAACAACGGCTTTTTCCCGTTAACAACACGCAAGTTCATTAAGCAGACAGTATGTGAGTAGAGGAAGAACGAAAACTATAAATAACGCTCAGTCTATAAATAACGCTTGCACAGCAGTGTGTGTAGTTAGGGATGAGCAATAGAATAAGTCGACAGCGGAATGTGATACGATATAGATTGTGGAACAGTACCACCGTCCCCCGTAGTTTAATTGGTCAAAATACCATGCCGGAGACAGGGAGATTGCGGGTTCAAGTCCCGTCGGGATGCGGTATATTTTTCCAAATCTGTATCATATTTCCAGTTCGCTTAGTTTTCGTTCTTCCTCTACTCACATACTGTCTGCTTAATGAACTTAGTATATTTTTTTTCGAATTGCTGCAGATATTTTATTTTAAACTGAGAGATATGGTTGTTGTTGTTAGTTAAACAATCCAACCAGAATGAGTTTTGTCTTTCATTATTCTTTTTTTCTTGTGAGTTTCTTGCTTTCGTGTCGCGAAAAACAACACTATTTGATAGCTGTTCGATTTGCCAAAATGCGTCTTTTTTCGTTAGCGGAGGTTTTTTATAATTTATATTATATCTTGTTTATTCTTTTTCGATAGGTTTCAGAAATCAAGTCAGTCTCATACATTTTCGAAGTTTCTTTGCGAAGTGATAATTCCCTAATTATTAAACGAATCTTAATATGTCGACCCTCATGCTAACAGCTAAAACAAATGAATGACAGCAATTTGCCATCGTTGCACCACAAAAAAAAAAATCCAAAGGGGAGCTAAACGAACACACGAGTAAATCCATTAACGAAAACCAAAAACTGAGAAACTCGTTAAAAACAGGCCAACTCAACCCAGTTTGGACTGAGTGTGTATTGGCAATCCTCTCGTTATATATGCGCACACCTACAAGGAACCGAACCATACTGGGCTACATAAGGCTCCCCACGCAGTAAAGGATACAAATCATTAGTTCAACTGAAACATGAAAACCCGCCAAAACTGTTCCTAGTGCAGCATTACTTCTCTCGAAAGTACGGCGGAAATGTAAAGTTGGTTGCCGCTGCGGAGTTGACTACGTCTGAACAAAGAGATGCCAGGAAAGAGGGACGGACGACGGACCGGGTTCGTATGTCGGCACTCCTGTAGTAGTGGGTCTGGGTACGAGCACTAGCGCCCGTCTATGTTTCGCGTCCGCTATGGCCTGCTTTCGACCAGCTGGCCGGCGGTCGATTTGCCTCGGAAGCCATTTGAATTTTACATGACACCGGCGCTGAATTAATTTCGAATGCATTCAGCAATTCAGTTAATTAATTTAGCATATGAGTAACGAACTTTTGGTGCAAATGAGTTGAACTGACTTAACACCTCTACGCTGC
This sequence comes from Wyeomyia smithii, assembly GCF_029784165.1. Lineage (NCBI taxonomy): Eukaryota > Metazoa > Arthropoda > Insecta > Diptera > Culicidae > Wyeomyia > Wyeomyia smithii. The sequence goes on from NC_073696.1 coordinate 45,445,325, forward strand.
GGGACGCTCGGCTAGCGCCTCGGGTTAGTGGGGAATAGATGGCTCCTAAATATTAATTTTATCAGTTTGGGTTGCTACCAGTCCATGAACACTGTAATAATCGTGTAGAAATGAAACATAAACAATTCATATATGCATGAAAGGAGCGTTTTGTGCGCAAAACTTCGCTCCATTGAATATGGGAATAATGAAATGCTACTACATGGGGCCAACTTCCGGTTGCTGTGGGTGCCGCGGTGGGGACAGCGAGTGTGGGTCAATGGGATAGAGAAAACAAATGACCCCACGCGAATGTTCGACCCAGTCGGATCGAATAGCTGGAAGAGACCGGGCCTTCCGGCGGGTTCACTTGTACAATCGGCAGTTTGTGGATGGAAATCGCCCCGTTGTTTACGGTATAATTTCACAATAATTTAATATTTATTTCTATGATACTTGATCACGCCATGGCCTTAGCGCTCGTTTGGATTGAGCGGTGTCACATGCTGCTAATTACGTGTGATTTGAGAATGGTATTTTCGAAACAATCGCATAATGGCGTGTTGGATGCGGTTTCACATTATGGGCTGATATTGTGTTCTAGAACAATATACATCATAAATTTTTGGGTTCACTAGAGTTCTCATTTTTAGACCCATTTATTTCAATATCTGAAATCTGAACTATATTGAACTAGTAACTGCTATTATTCTAGTTAAGCCGAATCCTTAATATCTCTCCCACATCCGCGCTGTTATGATGTAACAATTCCCATCGAAACACAACACTTTGTTTTCTTTTTCCTCCCGAAACAATGTGTGCAATAAGCGGGAATATTTCCCGATTCAACTGCATCTCTGCATGGAGAAAAGAACAAAAAATAATAATGAAAAGCAGTTCATTCGAAAACACTCTCTTCGCCACGTCTGTAACTTCCGCCATAAACCCGGTCCTAGAGCCGTTCGTTTGCTCAATGAAGTGAAGAGATTAATTCCACATACATCAAGCGCCACAACGAACTGTGGAAAGACAAAGAAAAACAAAGGAAAAACCACCGATAGAAGAACAGCGAATCGCAAAGAATCGAGTAGTAGATACGTATCGGAGTGTACGTACACACACTCGCGGCTTATGCACGACCTCCATTCCGGTTCCGCCGTTCGAGGATGATGGTTTGATGCGCGCTGGCGGGGAAACCTCAAGAAAGCGAGCGAAAGTCAATATTGATTTTCCCGGCAAATTGACATTATGGAGCGCCCTCGACATTCACCATTCACTATGTTGTGGCATACAGAATGGAACAGGCCGAGACAGATTGATCCCCACACGGTTGTTGCTCGCTCTGTGTCTTCATTGTTGAGCCCCATGGTGAACGGTGGTATCATATTGATACCACAGAGAGAAATGCAGAGGATTCGTGAACTACACATTTCAACCACTTCGGTTGGTAGCGTTTTGGTGGAGATTGTTCCACAGCCATTTCGGTTTTGTAATAAAAAAATAGGAAAATACATGATCTGTTGAAGTGTCTTTTGCTGTATCATTGTATTGAATTTTATCGGAAACCCCTAGTGATAAGAACGGGAGAAATATAATACTTTAAAACAGGCTGACTGAAAATAATCATGCCAAGTTCAATAATATATTATAGGGCTCATTCTAGTACCATCAATGAACTTCATGACAAATTTCAACAGTCGGATTGCAAGTTAGAATGCTAGCGCGAAACCAATGGAAAAATCTCGGTAGTAAATGACTTGATTGAATCGAAGTAGGCTTTTATATAGCCGGCAGAATCCCGCTCAGTTGGGAATAGTATTTTGACGGCAGTGCTAGGGAAAGCATGACTGAATCGCATGAATGCATAAAGCTCAGTTCTGGTTAGTCGAAAACGGCGTTTTAACAATGCTTGACAACTTTTAATAGTACAATTGTTAGCATAAGCAAATTAAAAATTTTATACATTTGAGCAAACGAGTAGACAATTTTCCAATCGATTGTTACAAGAACGAACGAAGTCCGTTGAAAACTAACCGAGTGATGAGCGTTTGAAATTAGACTTGATTTCAGATTTTCAATTTACACCCCTATCGATCTACTTAAAAGACGTAGTGCTATGGCAAAATAATAAATATCTTTCAATTAATTATTTGGTTGTCCTGAGAAGAACAGTTCTAAAACCGGATACTTTGATCGGGGATTGCTGCTTGGATGTTACCGTCCGTCATGCTTGTCATTCTCCTCAGTATGTAAAAAGAGCGGAGAAAGTATTCACCGCGCACTTCTCTCTCAGTATATGTCCGCCAGAGCTTCGAAATCTCACATAAAATTGATAGAATTTTGAACAGAGACTTCAGTCAAGCAAGCGCAAAGTAGTTGATATTTGAACGAACGAGAGATTCACGCCGCTATCCTCACGGTATAAAGTTTTTGTCAGAGCATGATGTATGAGGGATAGAATAGAATTAAATAGGTGGAAATATTGTACTCTGAATGCTCTTATTATTCTCCTTCACACAGTTCTGTCACTTTTTCCGAACTCTGATGTCTGCGTGGTACAATGCTTTCACCACACTGCTTTTTTCTGCACTCTGAAGTGTCTCTACCACTTACAGAGAGACAAACACACTACCAGCTTACCCCACACCTGAGAGAAACAAGAGGGGTGAATCACTCTAAAGAAAATACGCTGAAGTACACCACAGAGTACACCGGCGAGAAAACAATTTGAGTTTTCTCGAATGTAATGCTAAATTTGGGGGTGATACACCACAAAAACGAATTCGACATAAGTAAACTCGACCGGCACGAGCAACGCAGTCTATTTTTTTTCTCCCATTACTATCAATCTATCTCCTCTACTGCCATGTTTAAGAAACAAACTCTGGAAAGCATCGCAGATAGCTCTGCTGTGCGTAATGTCCATATATGTGAAAAAGTTCTTTGTCTCTCAAGAGAGAAATTTGGGATTCCACCACGGTGGTTTTTGTAAGCTCGCCAGATACACATGGCCCGGCATTCTCTTTTCGCATGAGCGTTGATTTGCTCTCCAGTGTAAGAGGGATTGTTTTCGCAGTGAAAGATATTCTACTACACTCTAGAGATTTCTGAGGAGAAAAGACAAGCCTGCCGTCCGTCCCAACATTCGCTAGGCTGGTGAAACCGTGATTGAGCCAAAAGCACTCTTATATAGTGCCCAACTTATCGCCGACACAGATAGCAACGGGAAGTCTTGCTGCTACCGCTGCTGTTAACATTTGAGATCTGTGTCCCGATAATTTCTACAGTCAAGCCTATTCCCCTTCTACTCTGCAGTCGAGTCTATAGAATTCAACATGAAGTATATCAGTCCTTTAAAACAATTCGTGGGTAGCTTCTTCTCATACCATACCCTCTGGTAAATTGTATACAGCCACTAGCTCTTACTTTGGAAAGTTTGGCTGGTAAGCCGTCTTTCCCAGCGGTCTTGTAGTTCTTCGCGTCTCTAGAATCTTAATACATTTCATTGCCTAGGAGCAAAAAACGACCAGCTTCGTAAACGCAGAAGAGTAATTCCACAAAAAAAACAGGCAACCAATTTAATCGGCCATTCTTGATTTGGCTGAAACATTGCACAGACGTTTCTATAGGCAAAAGATGCCATTTTGTGCTATTGGTTTATTTTTTGGAAGACGACTCATTTTTGAGAAGCTGTTGAAAAATGTTATTTTGGGAAGATATTGATGATACAAATATTTTTGGGGTCCAAACGGTTTGTTTGATCGAAGTGATGTCTTTGACAAAGTTGTAGATGATAACTTTGTCTCTACGAAAATATATACACTCTTATAAAAATTATGTATTTTTTGAAAAAAAAAGTTAAAAGAAAATTTAAAAATCAACTATTTAGAAAAGCTCGTTTCTTGAAAAACTTTTTTTTTCATGAAAACTACTAAAGTTAACCTAAACAATGCAATCGGTCCGATCATGGAGAAATTGAGAAAAAAAAATATGATTAAAATAAATATTATTTTTTTAATTTTTTTTTCGAGGCGTATATTTTTTGGAAAGACAAAATTGTCATCTACAACTTGGCCGAAGACACTATGTCAATCATCCAATCTGTGCTGTGAATATTTTTAATTTCAAATAGGGCACTCTATGGGGGATTCAAACATTTCCACAGTCAAAATGGTTCGTCTGATTGGCATAGTCTCTTTGGCAAAGTTGTAAATAATAATTTTGTCCTTCCATGGAAAATGTACCCTGTGGAAAAACATTTTTTTTTTTCAAAATATCATGACTTTTTTTTCTTGATTTATCCATGATCGGACCGATTGCATTGTTTAGGAAATCCTTTATAGTTTTTATGTAAAAAAATTAGATTTAAAAAAATGAACTTTTTCAGATAAATGGTTTTCAATTTTTCTTTTAAGTTTTTCTCAAGATATAAATATTTTTTGGAAAGAAAAAAATATCATGTACAACTTTGTCGAAGACATCACACCGATCAAACAAACCGTTTCGGCCCCAAAAATATTTGAAATCATCAATACCTTCCCGAAATAGCATTTTTGAAGAGCTTCTCAAAAATGAGTCGTGTTCCAAAAAGCAAACCAATAGCACAAAATGGCATCATTTGCCTATAGGAACGTCTATGCAAAGTTTCAGCCAAATTAAAAATGACAATTTAAAAAATATTAAAACTGGAACATTTATAGTGGAACTGCTCAGAAGCGAGAATGACGGAACTTAAAAAAGTTGTAGAGTTATATGTGCTTCAAAAGCATCATCTCTCGGAAGATATTTAAAAACTGGTGCTGATGCTTCTGTTTCTGAAGTCAGATTGGAAATGAACGTGAGCTGCATGCCTGTGCTGCTCTTATGAATGAAAATAAGACCATCTTTTCCACGGGAACAGTGTGAAAGCAATATTTGGTACATCTCTATCGCATACTTCCATACTCACTTTTACCTTTTACTTTGGTAAATTTTCAAATCGAAATACCTCTTAGGGTGCGCCATTCTTATGCACAGTCAATTTTCTTTGGACAGGAGAAAAGCCACGCATTTTCGAACTAAATAAAAACAATATCGCACGCAAGCCTGGGGGGCTTATGCGGTCTCGATCAACTAGATTAGTTGAGAGAATTCGTTATCGATATTGTTTTTGGAACATTTTGCATGTGTAGGATGAGTACAACGATACACCGTGCCCCAGTGCTGAGTCGAGAAAATTTCCAGCTCGAAAAGATCCTCGACCTGATCGGGAATCGAACCCGATGTCACAACCGTGTGGGAGAGCTAGCCGACCGACATCGCTAACCACAGAACCACGGGGACCACAAAACTACAATACTGCACGTTATTTGAAATGACGATTAATCATTCATGTATTCATAACTTTTGGAACAGACTTTACATAAATTATTTTTATACTTTTTCTCGGTTTATTAAAAATGATAAACAATTGTTACTCTAGAGTTTAACTCTAAAATTTGTGGTATTCGGCTGAGTGATATTATTTTAACCATAGTGTATTTTGTATTTGTATTTCTTTGATTTCACATCATCTGACACATAGATGGTAATAATTATAAACTAAATCTAGTATGAACACATAATATAAACCACTTTTGAGAATGTTAGTCCCAAGCATCATCTGTTGGTTCTCTGTGTAATTACAGCTGATCTGGCAATGATGGAGTAGAACCGCGGGCGGTCAATCATGCTCATGCTCATGATATAAATCACTTTTGGAGAATGTTGCTTGAACATATTTACCGACATGTTAAAGTCAAATGAGGCTGCAACGGTGTTGAAGCTTGCTGACATAAAGCGAATGGGATCATGTTGTCCATAAGATACATTACGCTGGGGCAGAAAAAAAAATTCCTTCGTCTTAATGATAAATTTAATCGCTGTAAAATTCTTGGGGCGTCAATCTCACCAGTCAAAGTTTTGAATATAAAGATAGCCTTTACATCAAAACGTCTTTTATGCAGTGTTTCCATGCCTAAAAGTAGGCCACGATCAGAATACTGCGGTAGCTTCTGCGGATCTTGCCATGGTAGAAAACGTAGGGCGTAACGTACGAACTTTCGTTGCACTGCATCGATTTTTGTTATCCAATTTGTGTTGAATGGGCACCACACTACGGAATTCGTTTCGAGAACAGAACGGACCAAAGAGAAGTACAGTGATCGAAGGCACAGTGGATCGCGGTGGAATTCCGAGGCAATCTTAAAAATAGATCCAAGTTGTCAATTCGCCTTTGCAACAGTATCGTTGTAGTGCGCCCTGGATGATAGCGATGCGTCTGAAGTAACACCAAAATCTCGAACCTGGTTAACTCTCGTTAATGTTTGATCAAACATGGTGTAGCTAGAAGTTATAGGATCATTTTTTATACGGAAAGAGATTACACAACATTTCTGGATACTAATTGTTCGCAGGTTGTTGGTGCATCAAAGCAAAGCAAAGCCTTGGTGCTACATTCCGTATCGGAACTCGACCTTCTGTTTATTATACACAGACTTTGCAGCCAACTGTTAAGTGTACAGGACAATTGCGGGGCTAGCGCTACGATCCTACTTACACTAACAGTCTCTCCCGAGCCGAGACTCGAACCTACGACGACTGGCTTGTTAGTCCAGCATCGTACCTCGAGACCAGCTGGGTGCTCAAATCACTTATAAAAAATGTCGATGAGCCGCTGGAGTTCGTGACAGTCTGTGATACTCCGTATAATCCTTATTCACTTGACATCGTCCGCAAAAAACATACGGCTTGGCTCTGGCAGTAATAAGAATGCGTCATTTTTGAACAGCGTTTGATTTAACTTATAAATATAGGGATAAGATGTCAAAGTATGTCGAAAAACAAATTCAGCCGTACCTACTAGCTTTTTGCTGCTGGGGAAAAAGTTTGCTTATAAACAACTACTGCACAACAATTTTCGCATTCTAGGTACAATAGGGGAACTGCTCCATTATTCATCTCACTAAGCCGATGTTCACGAAGAATGCACGGATTGAACACTGAATTTTCACGAAATCATTAAAAAAATAAACTAAATATGCTTACGTGCTCTTATGGAATCGTTTAGCATTGTAAATTTAGTAAAATTTTATCTAAATTTATCCTGTATTTTGTAAAACAACCCATTTTTCACAACGCTTCCATATCCATCTCAAAACTTGAATCCCTGCTCAATTATTCATCTCACGACGCCCCTATATTCATCACACTGTTAATCATGAATGAATCACATTATCATGAATGAACGTAGCCGCAGCCCGTCGTAGTAGGTTACCTAAATAACCGCTGTAGTTGTTTACGTGCAAAACTGGTAACCTAGGTAACCACTGCAGTTCTGTCGATTTATTTCAATTATGTCGGAATAATTTAACATTTTCAGTATGATTTTTTCGTATTAACAGAAACTGATTTGGCAAATTTTCGATTTTCTTCAACGTAGTGAAAACAGATGAAAATACATACAGTAGAAATTTAGGAATTGTAGAAATTCATCTCATCTTCTTTCTTTTTGGAAATCTGAGGTGAAAATTTCAAAGATTAAAGTATTCTTAGTGTAGTGAGTGATTTTGTTCAGTGATTAAAATAAAAAGTGGTCCGCTAGTGATGAAAAAAACTTTGGTTGGTTGCTGAACGAGTCCCGTTGTAACCGCAAAGAACGTTGCGCGGATTTCGTTTTCTGAGGTAGGTAGTTGAATTGAACGAGTTTTTAAGTGCAGATGCCCGACTATAATATCAAATTTAGTGCTGAGTTTTTGTGGATTATACTTTATGAATAATCTAAAGTGAACTAAGAAGAATCCATTCCATATGCGTTTTTCCTGTTTTTAATTGTGTTTTCATGTTGTATGAGATGAATATATGGGCTGAGATGAATAATGGAGCAGTTCCCCTATATCTTTTAGATGCATTCAACTTGTAAATATGACAATGCATATCAATATTATTAGAGCAGAGGTTAGGCAGATGCCTACCACCGTATTGGTGAAAATGTTGCATGCTTCCTATATGTACACGCCCAGCATGAATTTCGATCAAAGCGCTCGGGGATTTCACGTCACAAAGTTTGTTTTGAAAATTGTAGTGTGTTTATTTCTTTCAAGTTGCAAATTGAAATTCGTTTATTTCTGTGAAGTTGAGTGCATAAGTTTTGAAATGCCGTTTTGTTTAGTTAAATTGTGTGATATTTCATCATACAAGATACGGAAAGAAAACTGACAGTGAGTATGCATAGTTTTCCGCGGCATGAGTTGCCGTTGTCAACTGATGCAAAGTTTGTGTGTTCCCAGCACTTCAAACCAGAAGACTTCGAATGCCGGTATCTTGTCGATCAACGATCGTGTCTAGTTAAAAACGGTAAAGTAATAATCACTTAAATACGTACTCTGGTCTTACAGTCAAAATGAAATTTTCAGCCGTTCCAACTATTCTTACGCTAGCTGATGGAGATCCGTCTGATAGAAGTCTGCAAGGTAAAAGTAAGGCACAGGCGGGATCAATAGCCGAGCTATACTCAGAATCTCCAAAAAGTCACGAAACACTGACTTCACATTCACCAGTATTGGACAACTGCAGCGATAAAAAAAAACCAACAAATTGGTAGTTAACAATGTAGAAGAGCTGTAGTACCAATGGATAAAATCGTTCACTGAGCCCAGCGTGTGAGTCAAGTATTGGACATCGCTTCACAACAACAGGAAACCGAAGATGCAATAAACTGTGTTCAGTGTAGTTTCGTTACCAAGACAATCAAACTCGTTGTTTCTCCTAACCTGTCAATTTATCATCGTTGAATGCATATGCCTTCTTATTGAAATTCGTGTTCCTGTAAAGCGCCTACTTTCTGATTAGAACCGTTACACCATATTCTATACATCATAAAATCAACTCTTAATACAAGCTTCAAAGTTATCTCTTTTGATTGTAATTCATTGATTCATGAAAACCCTTAGAAGCTAGTAATAAAGTAAGTAACCCTGTCACCACTAATCACAAGCTAGCTTGCAATGCATAAATTTTTGACAACCCGCTAATGACTTTTCAAACAAGGTTCCATAGAGTTAAACGGATGAGAACAGATTTGGATCATCATCCAATAAACAGTCGGCTGTGGCTCATCATAGCCGTGCGCCGGTACGAGGCTGGAATCGATAATACCATCAGAGCTTACCGACATTCACGCGCACGGCACAGTTTGCTCGCAATTTGCCGTGTTTTTTTTTTGTCGCTGTCCCTTTTATTCCTGGCAAACATGTGTGCCAGGCCAGCCAGCAGTCGATGCGCTCGCTTCCCTCTGTGTCGCCACGGCACCCACGTCGCACATCGCAGTATCAGGTGAATCAATCTTCCCAATTTCCCTTGCTCGAATGGAAGCTTCCTGTCCAATCAAATAAGTTTCCCGTTGGTTATTTCCGTCATCCACCCATCAGGTCTCCCGCGCCGGGGCCTCCGTACCACGTTGGGCTGACATTTTTTTTTTGCTGCTGCCCTTTCTATTCCCCCTATCTGTTATTGGTGAAATGTGTGCTCCATCTTCATAATAAGCAAACGAGCAGTAAAATCACAGGCCGAGTGAGAAGAACAACATTCTCGACATGATTATGACTCGCTAATACAAATAAATAGAGGAAAAATATCGTTTGTTAGTGACTGAACACACGTTTCTACCCTCGTAGTAGCATTGGATTGGCGAAGCGAATTCCGCTATCCATTACGAAGCTGATACAGAAGCGAGGAGTGCCGCTCCATTGTCGGAAAGGAATGCGAGACATAGTACATAAACAGAAGCATATTATTGCTATTATAGAAACCAATGCCAGTGTGTGTTACGTAAGGTTTATCAGGGTGGAAGGAAAACCCCGAACTCGGTCACGAATAAAAATGTGCGAATCGATGTTCTGTGGCCCTAAATGGAGTTCGCGATTTCAGCTCCAGTAAATTGGAATATTCCACAGTCCCTGCCAGTAAGCCAATAATTTTGGAGAAGCTTCCCGACTGGGTCAATGAGCGAGCAAGCACACGACGGGAGGCCAAATTATCCAAATACCACATCGTCGCGGGGGTGGAACCGCAGGAGAAAGAAAAACTTTCAATTGCGAGCTCAGTGGGTGTCCCAAGAATGGTAGGTCTTCGTTTCGGAATCTCGTCCTTCCGAGCTTCGTAACGGAAAAGTCGGATCGGTCGGAGGATATAGGCACCCGGAGCAAGTCGAGAAGCTGCTCGAAAATAAGGTGGCTAATAAATCCCATCGCTAACGACCGTTCGACATACGAAAGGGCAATAACAATAACTTTAATTGAGTGACTATTTACCGTTTCGGCGTTTTCGAAATTTGCCATTTGGCTGGACTATGTAGCCGAACCGAGCGGCGAAGAATGTTTAGTTTTTCTTCTTCCGATGTGCTCCAGCTTGAAATGTTTGCGCTCGTTCTCTGTCTGGGCCAGGGGGAAAATGAATCTAGTTGATGTTATTGCGCCCCGAATGAACATGTAACTGGAGCAAGGAAACTGTGATTGTTTCGGGATTCAAGGCACTTTGAAATATAATAGTCATGGCTAGTATTCATGTCATGCAAATCGGATGTCTTGTTCGGTTGTGTGTTTTTTTTTTTTTGCTTCGTATTAACATCGATTTGCGCCGTTTCGGTGTTTCGTATTTGTGAACAACTGTTAATAGACAATTTGGGTAATGTTGAGAGAAACTTCCGTATGAAGAACATTGATTTTAGTACTAAGAAGTATGATGTATATGATATTTAAGTGACACGAAATAGGTAGGTACATTTTTATAGTTTTTAAATACTCTAATTTTTTTTTTTTGGTAAAATAATTTATTCCACTACTGTTTCAAAAACATCGGCTCCAAATTATCAACGCGATTTTAAACACCGTAAATCGTTTTGACGAACATTCATACAGCTCCTAACGTTAGGAAAGCCGATCAGGAAGACTATTTCCGCAAAAAAAAAACATATCGTCGCTTGAAAATCGTATTCATCTCGCGGGCATTCTACTTTGCACTACGCTCATCTCGTCATCCGCCGACCTTCGATGGCGACACGACGGCTTTAGATCAAATGCCTTTATTCCTTCTCTCACTTTAAGCAAAAAAAAAAAAACACTTCCATTATCGGCTTGTGATTCCGATTCAACGGTACCGCTACGCATGGAGGATGGACGAAATCGTCAAGCTTCCGACATGCAACTTTTGAAGTGTAGCAAGTATCATTGAATTCGCTTTACGTTTGCTGTGCGCCTGCCGTGTTTTATCTCTCCCCTGGTGGAGCTCTTAGTCAATTTAGTTAGACAGTACTTGAGTGAATCGTTTTCATTAATGCAATTTGACTTAAAAAAGAAATTTTTTCTCTCTACATTTTATCTTTAATAATCGGTCTCGTCCTGTTGAGATGTTTATCAAGCATCAAATTTCATGCCAAGTTCGGGCTTTGATCATACGTAATGGATGTAAAATCATAATTACGTACGTAAGAGTATTTACGCAATGAGCATTTATCTGGTTCTTGTTCGAAGCTTGAATCGTCTACGTGTGGCTTACCTTGCTATTTTTACCGTATTAGTTTAATAGGATCGATTTACTCCGATTAAATATTTATGGACTCGACCATGTCAATATTTGATTGATTCTGTTTGTTATAAGCTTGCTCGCCGCCTGTTGGGTGTTGTACTGACTGAGTTACACTCGAGTAAGCAGCAGCTCTATTTACCGTTCCTACCAGTCGAAAGGAAGAAGGTAGCATACGCTTGCTCTAAGGATACGCTTAGCGTAGCCACTTAATGTGGAAGGAAACCGACAATGGAGTTTCTATCATTGGTATTTGCTTCGGCTGTATCGAATGAATAATTGATGCTAAGACGATTCTAGCTATTATCAGCTGATAGATAATACCTGTTTCGTCTTCATGATGGGTGGTGTGGAGAATGACTTTAAGTTTTTGGTGCAAAGTCAAAGTCTAGAAAAAAGTTTTTTGTAACTAAATTGCAATAAATCTGAGTAGGAAAAAAATCAGTGACCCAAATTAATCTGCTCCGGGTTCAGATTAGTATGTTTACCAGACGGGCAGTTTCGATTCGACCGTTCTCCTCCCCACGCAATTTATTATTGCTCAAGTTGGTCCCTTATTTTCTTGTTAAACTGGCCCCAACGTAGCAAAACGTTGCGACAAAAAATAAGGGTAGAGATTGATTGCAGCGATGATCTACGGTGCCCGTTGTTATCGTCACCGTCGTTCGAAAACCAGGGCGTCGAGATTTAAAGGTGTTTGATGGGTCGATTTTTTGCTTGACCTCTTTATTACATTCCATAAGCTTCTCACCCTCACACACTAATCTAGATTTTTCTCTCTTTTCTCATTTCGTTTCAGGTATGATATCGATATCAACTGACAATTCAATTCAATCGAGGTACAGTTTACTAGTAGCAAACTATAGAGGAGGTAATCTCTTGTATAGTAACGAGTTAACCTTTTCTTATACTGCCGTTCTACGCATAGTTGTCCCAGTTTCTATGCAATTTCCTATTAACATGGGACAACTATGCGTAGAACGGCAGTATAGTAAGCCGAAACAGATTCACCTTAGTTCGATTTCGGATATAAATCTCCTACAGATCGCTTTGGTTTAGAATTAATTGAACCACACTTCCCAGGTTGTTCGATAGATTATTTATGTTCCTGGAATCGAGACCCCAACAGTGGGACGGTACATTTCGGTTGTTAACAATAAACATTGACTCTACACACAAAAGATGGTTCCTCAGTTCTACTTACTGCTGAAAGCTTAGCAAATGTCTCGCTACTAAAACGGCCTAAGATACTCACGTGTGTGCGTGTGTGTGTGCTCTCGAGTGCTCGTATTTACCCACCAACGTAATTTATCGTATTTTCTCAAGTCTATTTGTTTTCTACTACATTCAGGTTTTCCTCGGCAAGTCACAGTTAACTGAGAACACACGCACGCCTTTGACTTTCTGTTCGTCGTGTGTTCATTCCAATAAAACCCAACTGCTTGCTCGTGTTTCAGCTTCTTGAAAAGCGCTTTTCAATTCAAAATACCCTCAGGGAATACTCGTTCCCGTTTGTGTGTGTGTTCTGTTTCCCGACCGGTAAGAGATTCCGGTGAGGTCTCTTAAGTCTAACAAAGACCTGCACATTTCAGAATGCAACATCACTCCCGATACGGCCCGGTAAGGAGTCTTCCCGGCGAGGAATGGAGCAAAATTCCATTATGTGGCTTTAATTGTTTATACAGCAAAAGCAAAACCGAATGATATGCCAAATGAGCTTCGCCACAAACGAACTGAGGATGGGAGTAGGAATGGCTCAGTGCCAGAACAAAAACGTTCCACTCCTTGATGTCTGTGGACTCAAGGCCAACGTGGCATCGTATGTTCGTACACCCGAGAAACTGGAGGAAATGGCAAAAGAAAACTGAATCCGCTTCCTGCTAGCAGTTGAAATGCCTTGGAGACCTTCCGACATCGGGTCTGATAGTCTTTATGTGACAGTCTTAGGCTCGGGCAGATCTGCCCGCTCCGACAGCATTTCCTAGTGCCATTGACAGAGAATTTCCTGCGTCCTTCGTGTGCAGCTGGACGGGCTTCTCGGTTTGCTTTCCCGGGTACGGAGCGGAGAAATTTGAGGCCTCAACTAATTGGGTTAGGTCTAATTATCTATTAGGCGACATTTTGACGACTACTGAAACGCGCTGTCGGAGGGAGGAGGCGTGAGCCGGTTTAATGAGTCGGTCTTTTGGGGGAGCTTTCAATCGTGCTATTTAGTAAGGCTTCATGGTACTGTGGATATTATTTTCTGAACTTGAAACTTAACTGATGAAACAACAAAGGGTAGTACTCAGTCACGAAAGCGAATTCCTCATCGATTTGATTAAATCTAAACAAATTTCTTAACTATGATCAAATGCAGCACTATACTTTGATTTGTCAAAGTTAGATTTATTCTTGGGAAAATGAGTTTAATCGAAATTCTTAACTCTAATTTCAAACAGAAAAATATAATTAAAGCTCACAAAGAGTGGAAGGCTTTTTGAAGGTGTAACAAGTTTTTTTATTTACTTGAAAAAAATTAACAACAACAATCAGACAAAATCTCTACGAATTTACCAATTTTGAGGTATTCTAAGTTTTCATATTTTTTGTTCCATGATTAGATGTTTCATCAAACATGAGATATGCTAAGATTAGGTAAACAGATTTTATAGTTTTCTACTGCAATTCAAGAATGAATAATTGATTATTTTCATTTCACTGAAACATATTTTTGAGATCTTGTTTTATCAAATTCAGCGAAAAAATATGAAAGATGTGGGGTTTTTTGTTACAGTTAATTTTATTGTAAAATTTAATACAATTTTGAGAACAATAAACGAGACTTTAACGATTCTGATTTTTTGGTTTAGACTGGGATTTATCAGTTTTTTTTTCAAGTGATTCACTTGAATTGCGAAATCTTTCAGCTTTTTTTTTCTACATTTATCATTCATTTGACACGGCACAAATACAAACAATTTTTTTGGTGTCATCTTGATTTTTATAATTAACTTTCTCAATATAATATGAGGCTATGCAATTTCATCACATTTTTAGGGTTCTGTGTTTTTCGAAGAGCATTCTTCGAGAGAAAAGTATGTGCACGTTACAAAACAAATGTCTAACCTTGGGCTGAGTTTAAGTTGTTTTGAACTTTCTCAATCAAAATCAATTATTTGTTTAAATAGATTAGTACACAAACTTCAATTCACAGAAGAAAAAAAAACATTACTGATTGATAACCTCTACGCTTTTTTTTTCTCAAAATAATATTTTTTTAGCAAGCAGCAGCAGCTGATTCAACATCTTCTTCTTGTTGCTATTATTTTCTACATTACTGAGTTGTATCTGACTGTAAACAGGTCAAATGCCACCCGTTATGGATATGTTCGAAACCAGGATATGGTGATAGCACTACACTACCTCGAAACATTTGTGACGCACGTGCAATCCTGACATCTTCCTCTTTTGCTACGCGCAGAACGCGCTGAAAACCTTTACAAAAAATGAAACAGTGCGATAAAAACCCAATCCGAAACCCTGGAATCAAAGACCAGGTCACGGTTCCACCACATGGCGACCGTGATGTCTAGAGGCAGAATTTCTTCCCAGATACCATTTCAAATTTAGGATGGTGACTTTTAGTTAATAGAATACTACTCAAAACAGTCAAGTTCCACACAATATGTGTGTTTCCAGAGACAGACACCCAGAAGCCGAAAATTAAGCCAGACATCATTTTGAAACTCATAAAAGCGAATCATGATTCTTCAGAATCAGCGTGAACCATTACAGTATAGTATCCTATATATTACCCGCCATTAGTTTGGAATCGCTTACTAAGTCTTCAGCAAAGTTGTACAGAAATCCAAGGGCTTTTGGTTAATGAACAGTGTATGGCGGTGTTCTTCAATTTTTCGGCTATTTTTTATGTAATGACTGCATTTACACGCAAAACGCAAAACAAAATTTTTTGATTAGTGTATATTTATTTGTTTATTTTAAACTTCAGACGTAAACTATTGTTTTTCTCCAATTTTTTTTTATTGTTTTATATACATTTATTAACTTATTTTTTTTTTAATTTTTCATTTCGTTTTGAATTTTATTTTTAAATATTTTCTAAATTTTTAATTTTTTTCTATTAAAGTTATAGCAATCACTGGCAAAAGCAAATGTATAAAAGTGCTCCGAATCACTCGACTCAGTTCGACGAGCTGAGCATTTTCTGTATGTATATGTGTGATTGTGTGTGTGTGTGGATGTGTGTGAAGAGAGAGGTCATATACCTTTATGGGATTGGAGTGTTCGTGTAAATCTATTTTAACAAACAATAAAGGGTGATTTTTTACCAATCTGGTATTTCTTTAAAAAAAAAAACGCATAAAAATTACAAAACTGTATGAAATCTTCATTTGAGCCGATACATTGGTTTATGCCATTTACTTCTTAAAGATAATTTCATTCAAATGTTGGCCACGGCTAGGTTTTAAATGGTCCATACGAAAAGTCCAATTTTGGGTCACTTTTTCGAGCATTTCGGCTGGTATCTCGCGAATAACGCGTAAATGTTGTCTTTCAAGGCTGGAATTCTTGTTGGCTTATCCGCATAGACGAGAGACTTAACGTAGCCCCACAAAAAATAATCTAGCTTAAGCTTAGGTTTAAATCGCATGATCTAGGCGGCCAATTCACCGGTCCATTTCGTGAGATGAATTGCTCACCGAACTCATTCCGCAATATGTTCATTGATTCGCGCGATGTGTGGCACGTTGCTCCGTCTTGCTGAAATCACATGCATTGGCGATTCTTGTATTGCCTCTGGTTGCTCTTCCATTTAACCAGTAATGAGCTACGTCACTGAACACAATTTTTCGGTAAAAAAGTGGACTTTCGGCAAATTGTTCTAAGGCCTATTCACCAAAAATTCGACGCGACGCTGCGGCATGTCGTTCGGCTTCAATTCTTGTACGAGCAGTATTTTGTAAGGCTTTGAACCAGGATCCTTTCGTAAAATCTTCCATGTAGTCGAATAACACAAGCCAAATTGCTGCGAACGGCGTCGAATTGACATTTCACGGTCTTCCACTACGCTGGCTGATACAGCAGCAATATTTCCTTCTGTACGCACTCTATGTATACTTGTTGGTGGGTGTATGTCCAACAGAGTAAAACTGGTTTGAAATTTCGTCACAATAACTTGAATAGCTTACTCAGTAGGTCGATTATGACGACCATAAAATTGTCGTAATGCGCGAAAAGCATTTTTCACAGAGGACGAATTTTGGTAATAAAATTCGATTATTTGTAAGCGTTGTTCAGGTGTAAGTCTGTTCATGGTGAAATGGCAAACCAAACTGAGTACATTAGACTTCAACAGCTGTCAGAATTCCCGCGCGAACTGTCAAATCTGAATACATGAAAAACTAAATAGCAAAAAAATCACTCATTATGTTCGAATCAGAAAAGCTGGGTCTCACCGCTAGGTGGATTAATTTTTTATTTTTATTTCCAACATTTATATTTATTCATTTGAACAGAACATGTACACAACGTCAATGGCTAAAATGACTAAATGACTAAAACTAAGATTAGAAACTAAATTAAAGAGACAACACTCTTTAAAAGTTATTACTAATTACACGCCTAGACAGATTAAAATCGAAACATTCAAAACAATTGTTGAATACGTGACACATACCGTTTATCGGATCCTGATAGAGACTGAGCTGATCAACTGAAATAAAAAAACTCATATTATTTTATTAGTTTAGAAGTGTGCCGTGTAATCACCCGATTTTATCACATTTTTCACCCGATTTTATCATCATAAAATATTTCATTAAAAAATGTCAGGGTGAACTGATTTTCTATTACGCTTCAAAATTTAATATATTTTTCATAATTCTGTGTATCATTCTGGATGCAGTTTACATTAAAAATTCAACCGATGCACAATGTTACATTTTGCCGTTATCGTGCGAATAATTGAATAGTGATACAAATATTTATTATAACCGTATAATATGTTCGGAGAAGTTTCAAAATATTTGAAAACGCATCTTTTGATGTGCTGGGTGATTTTTTTTTTTTTGTAAGATTTGGACCACTGCGACCATTATTTTGATCTTTTGTGGTATACCTCTTCTTTAGTCTAGGTACTCGTGGCAGACATATCACTATTGATGGAAGTGATCGTCGTTGTCCTATCGCACCCTTTCTCCCAATTAGGCACTGTATTTCGTATGAAATGTATTACCTCATTAGGATTCGCAGACCAGACCTCAAAAGGCTCCAAAGTTCCTTTTCCAAAGGCTCTTATTCTGCGCTGTATGAGTGCACTGCAGTGGCAGAGCAAATGTTCTGCGGTTTCACATTCGAACCCGCAGAGACGACAAATTTCGTCATCTGACTGACCAATTTGTTTCAGGTGATGCTTACTTGGACAGTGTCCTGTAAACAGTCCGGTAATTGTCCTTAGTCCCTTTTTATTTAAACTAAGCAATTGCTGGCTTTTCTTGACGCTTGGTTTTATAAAGCGTTTAGACTGGCGTAGCCCTACTGAGCATCTCCAGTTCTCTTGTATTGTCCTATGTTCCCAGGTTTTCAATTCTGTTTTCAAGGCGCTTGATGACACCCCACAGAACGGTTCTGGGCCAATGAAATCGGTACATGACCCCTGTCTAGCTAACGTATCGGCTTTTTCATTGCCTTCCACTCCGCAGTGACCAGGAACCCAGTATAAACATACTTGGTTCCTTTCTGCCAGTTGTTTCAGTGAAAGGATGCACTCCCATACTAGCTTAGAGGTACATGTGAAAGCTTTTAGTGCTTTAAGTGCTGCTTGGCTATCAGAAAAAATGCATATGTTAGCATGCCTGTATTTCCTAGCCAAACAGACTTGTGCACATTCATAAATTGCAAATATTTCGGCCTGGAACACTGTAGGCCAACGGCCCATTGGTATCGAGATACTTATCCCAGGACCATTTATACCTGCTCCGGTTGAATCATTCATTTTTGAGCCATCTGTGTAAAAGACGACAGAGCCTTGTCGGATGTTTGGGCCACCTTGTTCCCAAACTTGCCGTTCGGTCTCTATGATTTTGAAAGGTATTTCGAAGTTTGCTTCTGTATTCATCCAATCTTCGATACCTGGTATATGTTTGCTCAGCTGAAAATGTTTGAGGATTGCCAGCTGGCCTGTCTGATCTCCATCAGGTACTTTTTTAAGGCGTGTTAGTCTCAATGCACTTTTTTCCGCCTCTAGTTGTACTACCTGGTGGAGTGGTAATAGATGCAGAATTGCATCTAAGGCTTTCGACGGAGCACTTTTCATTACTCCTGTAATTGCATTACAAATTAGCCTTTGCAACTTGCCAAGCTTGTTCTGCGTTGACCTTTCTTTTGTTTTAGGCCACCACACTAGCGAGGCATACGTTATTCTTGGTCTTATTACTGCCTGGTACAACCAATAGATCATACTTGGCCTTAGACCCCATGTTCTGCCAATAGCTTTGCTACATGCCCAGAGGGCACTCGTAGCTTTACCGATGACATATTCAATATGTGCATTCCAGCTGAGTTTCTGATCTTAAACTACTCCAAGATGTTTAGTCTCAGTGGAAAGCTGCAGTGTAGTCTCGCCCAGCTTCAGGCTCTCCAAGTTGTACCTTCTTTTCCGGGTGAAGGGAATGATGGTTGTTTTAGAGGGGTTAATGATCAGCCCCTCTTGTCTGCACCATTCTAAAGTATAGTTTAGAGCTAACTGCATTCTCTCCGATACTGTACTGTCGAATTTTCCCCTCACAAGAATCACAACATCATCGGCGAATCCGACAACTTCGAAACCTAGCTCAGTTAGGTTTCTAAGTAGCTGGTCTACAACCAATGACCACAGCAAAGGCGATAGAACTCCACCTTGCGGGCATCCCTTAGTTGTGTTCCTTGTAAGGGTAGTATTACCCAATACTGCAGTTATCTCACGACTATTCAGCATGGTTTCAATCCATT